>NC_060146.1:67182892-67807892 GCF_021461385.2 Schistocerca piceifrons | reverse complement strand
AATCGAATTCCAACTGATTTCTTTTGGAACTCATGTGGATCACCTCACACTTTTCGTTATTTAGCGTCAACTGCCACCCGCCACACCATACAGCAATCTTCTCAAAATCGCTTTGCAACTGATACTGGTCGTCGGATGACCTTACTAGACGGTAAATTACAGCATCATCTGCGAACAAACTAAGAGAACTGCTCAGATTGTCACCCAGGTCGTTTATATACATCAGGAACAGCAGAGGTCCCAGGACGCTTCCCTGGGGAACACCTGATATCACTTCAATTTTACTCGATGATTTGCCGTCTATTACTACGAACTGCGACCTTCGTGACAGGAAATCACGAATCCATTCCCTCAACTGAGACGATACCCCATAGGCCCGCAGCTTGATTAGAAGTCGCTTGAGAGGAACGGTGTCAAAAGCTTTCCGGAAATCTAGAAATACGGAATCAACTTGAGATCCTCTGTCGATATCTTCAACATCTTGGCGAAATACAGAGCTTCGTAACCGAAATCGAAATATTTATAACTTTTGTGAAACGAAAGAAATACCGACGATTATGTCAGTATGTAATTAGTTCCGCCAAGTATAAATGTAGATTCCTCTGTCTGTACGGTAGCTCCCTTTCACACTTACTGATTGCGATAGAAACAGTCCATCGCCATGGCAGCAACAAGAAAGGTACGATGTAAACAGAATGCGAATGTACGCTAATCATTTCTTTTTGATCACTGCATTTGTGCCTACTTTAATTACTACAACTGCATGCCTAAAAGACAATAACGAAAGAGGAAATTTTGAAAAGTAGAACGACATAACTCCATATTAACTTACTCTCTAAAATGCGACATCTCTTGCGGCGAAACATTAGTTTATTATTGACATGTCATCTAAAGTCAACTACAATTTTAAAATGTTAGAAATAAGGAAATGAAGTAATACAGAATGCTGTGTTTGTAACGTACGTTGTTGTTCTATATTGTTTAGCTCTGGTATTTACAGTGTCACAGAGAAAGCATCCTAGGTTTTGGAGGAAAAAGCCGAAATTGCAATGGTCTGCACTACAACAGGAACAAGAAGCACAACTTAATGAAAAATAATGTAATGTGTGTTCCAGCTCACAAGCGACATTGAGGCAGATAGTTCCTGTGACTTCGTATGGGCAGAGTTTATATTCGACAACCGAAATAAATTAATAACTGGCTCCTTTTACTGACCCCGGCCTCAGAGGAAACAGTTACTGAACAGTTCAAAGAAAACTTGAGTCTTATCACAAATAGATACCCTACTCATACAATTATAGTTGGCAGTGATATACCTTCCGTATGTTGACAAAAATACAAAAAAATGGTTCAAATGGCTCTGAGCACTATGGGACTTAACATCTGTGGTCATCAGTTCCCTAGAACTTAGAACTACTTAAACCTAACTAACCTAAGGACATCACACACATCCATGCCCGAGGCAGGATTCGAACCTGCGACCGTGGCGGTCACGCGGTTCCAGACTGAAGCGCCTAGAAGCGCACGGCCACACCGGTCGGCTGACAAAAATACATTTTCAGACCCTACTGAAGGTAGAAAGAAACTTCCGTAATTGTTCCAAATGATTTTTTAAAATTATTTTGAAAAATTAGTTCACGAGGTCATTCAAATTGGTACGGATCCCACACTGATGAGCAATACTCAAGTATAGTGTTTTGTAAGCCACCACCTTTGTTGAAGGACTGCATTTTCTAAGGACCCTCCCAATGAATATCAACCTGGCACCCGCCTTAGCCACAAATAATCCTGAGCATCACGACGTATACAGGGATTAGTGAACACACAGTCGTAACGAGGCTCAATTCCGTAACAAATAAATTCACCAAAACTTAATGCGAAATATATGTAATTATAAAAGCAGCTAAAAATTAGGTTGACATCTTTCCAAGAGACAGTCTCCAATCCTTCCAAACTATGTAAGAGAAGACCAAATGTGGTTTAAGTTCACAGAAATAGTATCAACAGCACTCGAGAGATTCATACCAAATAAATTAATAAGAGGTGGAACTGATCCCTCACGGTATTCGTGATCTTTTCGGGAGGTATAAGTAGGGGGAAGCAATATATTCGATACCTCATCCAGAAACGCACCCTCTCGAAACCTGGCGAGCAAGCTACACCGCGATGCAGAGCGCCTCTCTTGCAGAGTCTGCCACTCGAGTTTATTAAACATCTCCGTAACGCTATCACGCTTACCAAATAACCCTGTGACGAAACGAGCCGCTCTTCTTTGGATCTTCTCTATCTCCTCCGTCAACCCGACCTGGTACGGATCCCACACTGATGAGCAATACTCAAGTATAGTGTTTTGTAAGCCACCACCTTTGTTGAAGGACTGCATTTTCTAAGGACCCTCCCAATGAATATCAACCTGGCACCCGCCTTAGCAACAATTAATTTTATATGATCATTCCACTTCAGATCGTTCCGCACGCACACTCCCAGATATTTTACAGAAGTAACTGCTACCAGTGTTTGTTCCGCTATCATATAATCATACAATAAAGGATCCTTCTTTCTATGTATTCGCAATACATTACATTTGTCTACGTTAAGGGTCAGCTGCCACTCCCTGCACCAAGTGCCTATCCGCTGCAGATCTTCCTGCATTTCGCTGCAATTTTCTAATGCTGCAACTTCTCTGTATACTACAGCATCATCCGCGAAAAGCCACATGGAACTTCCGACACTATCTACTAGGTCATTTAAATATGTCGTGAAAATCAATTGTCCCATAACACTCCCCTGTAGTACGCCAGAGGTTACTTTTACGTCTGCAGACGTCACTCCATTGAGAACAATATGCTGTGTTCTGTTTGCTAAAAACTCTTCAATCCAGCCACACAGCTGGTCTGATATTCCGTAGGCTCTTACTTTGTTTATCAGGCGATAGTGCGGAACTGTATAGAACGCCTTCCGGAAGTCAGGGTAAATGGCATCTACCTGGGAGCCTGTATCAAATATTTTCTGTGTCTCATGAACAAATAAAGCTCGTTGGGTCTCACACGATCGCTGTTTCCGGAATCCATGTTGATTCCTACAGAGTAGATTCTGAGTTTCCAGAAACGACATGATACGCGAGAAAAAAACATGTTCTAAATTTCTACGGGAATGCCAGGGGTCTGGCGGCGGGTGAGGAGGAGGAGGACGAGGAGGGGGGAGGAGGGGGGGGGGGAGACAAGGGACCCAACCCTTCGGAGCAGGTCAAATCGTGGCAAATGTCCGCACACCCAGCACAACACGAGCGTGTCGGGACTGTGGCAGGGGGAGCGAGCTGTCGGCTTATCGGGGGAGTTTTACGAGAGCGTGCTTCACCTGTAGAGGAGACCGCACGGGGGACGGTATTGCGACCTATTCTTGAGTACTACTCGTGTATTTGGGATCCGCACCAGGCCAGATTAAGGGAAGACACTGACGCGATTCAGAGGCAGGCTGCTAGATTTTGTTGCCGGTAAGTTCGAACAGCATGCAGGTGTTACGGAGATGCTTCGGGAACTCAAATGGGATACCTGGATAGAATGCGACGATCTTTCCGAGTAACACTGTAATTTCCAAGAATGATTGCCTATCGAAGTCGGAGCGCTCGAAGCGATACATATCGAAGTTGCGATAGTAAATCGATTATGGAGGTCTCGTGGCGCGCGTTATGATAAATTACTTGTGATCGTCATTTGTATCAGTTTTGCGTTGTTTCTTCAGTTTCAGTCAATTACGTTCCGGCCATAATTGTTTGTGACATTTTCCCTTCATAGCGAGTGTAATGAGTGGTGCTTCTCAAGTTTGGTCTGCGGACTGCCTCACATGGAGAACTCTCATTCAATGAATAGGCGGTGTAGACAAATGTTTGACTTTTTCCCGGAATTATGGACTTCTGCGCGACGAAGTCACGAGAGACTGTATTGACTGTGGTGCTGCCAAGTCTGTGAAACTGCGTAAGAGGAGTGCGGACACAGAGATTCCATTGCAATTTCATTGCGGGCTTTGTGGAAAGCATCAGAAAAAATACGTGGTTCGAGTCCTCTAAATTATCGATTGAGACGAGCATAATTCTTGTGTCGTGCTGGATTCGTGATTACACTCTGCAAGCCACAGCATCACAAACTGGGCTATCGGCCAATACCGTCTGTGATTACTTAGGATTTTGCCGAGAAGTGTGCTACGTCATAGTGACAAACGACAGTGTTCCAATTGGTGGACCGAATAAAATAGTGGAAGCAGACGAGTCTCACATTGCTAGGCGAAAGAATCAGAGAGGGCGGCCTGCTAAAACTGAAGTAGATCATATTTGGGTTTTTGGTGGCATAGAAAGGGAGTGGCGCAAGTGTTGTTGATAATTCTTCCGGGTTACATGGCCGTGGTCCATGGAATTCTTCTATTCCTAACGTTTCGTCCAATACTACGTTGGACATCTTCAGAGGTATGGCTGGTCCTGCAGGACTCAGCAGAACCAGTCATAACTCTGAAGATGTCCAACGTAGTATTGGTCGAAACGTTAGGAATAGAAGAATTCCATGGACCACGGCCATATAACCCGGAAGAATTATCAACAGTACCATCCGTTCGTGAAAACCTTCATTGTATAGTCACGCAAGTGCTTCGTTGTCAGGGTTTTGCCGCGAGACAAGGTGACTCTAGTGGGTCTTATAAAGCATTTCATACTGCCAGGAACAAAAGTCATCACCGACGGGTTTTAGTCATACCACAGTCTCAAAGCTAAAGGGTTCGAGCACAAATTTGTGAACCACTCTGTCTCTTCAGATGACGCCAGTGTCCCTACCCAGAACATAGAACGCCTGTGGAAGTCTGTCAAGTCAACCACAAAAAGAGAAGGCCGTCCAGGACAGACAGAGGGACGAACTCTATTTGTTCCAGTACCTATACTTTCACAACTTGCGTCTCCAGCGAAAAGTCGACACATGCGACACTCTGCCGATATTCCTACGCGATATTGGCAGAGTATATGCCGGGTATGGCAAAAAAGGACTTGCCTCTGCAGCTTATACATCGAGCGGACTCTCACAAGACGATAACACCGACGGCGGCTAAGGTAAGTCCTCTTCTCCTTTCAATTTACCAGTGCTTCTCTAACGCTTCTCTTTTCTCGCTCTCTAGTGACAACTTGAAACATACTCGTAACGCGCGCCACGACGCCTCCATAATCGATTTACTATCGCAATTTCGATATGTATCGTTTGGAGCGTTCCAACTTCGATAGGCAATCATTCTCGGAAATTACCGAAAATTTAGAAACGTCCCCTTAGAAAAATTATTGAATGACTATGCTGGTAAACCCCTTACGTTATTTGATTATCAAACAGCTGAGCACAACTGAACGTACTCAGACATTTTGCTCTTTACTTATTCTGATCAACACTAAACTGACACACAATATTTTTAGCGCAACGCAATCTGATTTTCAAAAATCCCTACAAAAGAATGGCCCTGACTAACAATAACCTATACCTTTCATGAATCACTTACCTCACAAAAATCTTCATTACTCGAACTACTGCAACAGCGAGCAGCAGTACTGCCAGCTGAATAAAAGATTCTAACTAGTGAAGGGACTAACTACTGATAGGCATAGTTAGCAAATGAAAGATTTTGATAAGGAACAAACAATGTATTTAGCTTAATAGTGTACAAACGTCATTATATATATATATATATATATATATATATATATATATATATATATATATATATATATCAGTTCATGACATCCAGTCTTACAAATTTACTGTCTCTGATGGACACACGTCCAGATCATCCGCTCTCAAAACTCCGCCTTCTCTCTCCCCACATCCACCACTGCTGGCGGCTCACCTCCAACTGCGCAGCGCTACGCGCTGTTCACATCCAACTGCCGAACACTACAATAGCAAATTCCAGCTATGCAAACTAGCCACAGACTTCACACAGCACAACCAGTGATTTTCATACAGAGTGCTACGTGGCGTTACCAACATAAAAACCTAAACAGCCTATTTACAATTTACGTAGCTGGTATTTGAATATGACTGCCGAACGATTCTACTGCTGCCATAATAAAAAAAATGCTTCAAATGGCTCTGAGCACTATGGGACTCAACTGCTGAGGTCATTAGTCCCCTAGAACTTAGAACTAGTTAAACCTAATTAACCTAAGGACATCACACACATCCATGCCCGAGGCAGGATTCGAACCTGCGACCGTAGCGGTCTCGCGGTTCCAGACTGCAGCGCCAGAACCGCGCGGACACTTCGGCCGGCGCTGCCATAATACATTGCACGTAAGGTCCACGAAAATAAGATACGAGAAATTAGTCGTTTTCCCTCGTTCTTTTTGCGACTGGAACAGGAAACGAAATGGCTAGTAGTGGTACAGCACACCCTCTGCCACGGGCCATGCAGCAGCGGCTTGTGCAGTATCTATGGGGTTGTAGAACACGCCACCTGTCGTCCCAGCTTTGCCCAGACCTCTTTCTGCTATACAAAGAAGGACAAAAATTGGTGAAATGCGCTGTGAGGATTCCGTACAAACATTATCATCTATATAGACAGTTCGTCCCTGGAACCGAGGATCTCGACGATTTTTACCTCTTATCGATATTCATATAGACAAGGTATCATTGCTGGGAATTTCAAGACTTTCGAGAAAGTTTTTAATTTTGGGTTTTCAGAATAAAATTCAGTCGTCAGGATGGTACACTGAAACGTGTAGCCGTGGTGGCTCCAGTACAGTGACCATCTGTGCTCGGTTGCTCCATTGAGGGTCCACGGTGAAGAATACCCTGATCGAGGTGGTTGTTGTTGTTGTTGTGGTCTTCAGTCCAGAGTCTGGTTTGATGCAGTTCTCCATGCTACTCTATCCTGTGCAAGCTTCTTCATCTCCCAGTACCTACTGCAGCCTGCATCGTTCTGAATCTGTTTAGTGTATTCATCTCTTGGTCTCCCTCTACGATTTTTACCCTCCATGCTACCCTCCAATACTAAATTGGTGATCCCTTGATGCCTCAGAATATGTCCTACCAACCGATCCCTTCTTCTACACAAGTTGTGCCACAAACTATTCTTCTCCTATTCAATACTTCCTCATTAGTTATGTGATTTACCCATCTAATCTTCAGCATCCTTCTGTAGCACCACATTTCTAAAGCTTCTATTCTCTTCTTGTCCAAATTGTTAATCGTCCATGTTTCACTTCCATACATGGCTACACTCCATACAAATACATTCAGAAACGACTTCCTGACACTTAAATCTATACTCGATGTTAACAAATTTCTCTTCTTCAGAAACGCTTTCCTTGCCATTGCCAGTCTACATTTTATATCCTCTCTGCTTCGCCCATCATCAGTTATTTTGCTCCCCAAATAGTAAAACTCATTTACTACTTTAAGCGTCTCATTTCATAATCTAATTCCCTCAGCGTCACCCGACTTGAATCGACTACATTCCATTACCCTCGTTGTGCTTTTGTTAATGTTCATCTTATATCCTCCTTTCAAGACACTCTCCATTCCGTTCAGCTGCTCTTCCAAGTCCTTTGCTGTCTCTGACAGAATTACAATGTCATCGGCAAAATCAAAGTTTTTATTTCTTCTCCATGGATTTTAATACCTACTCAGATTTTTTTTTTTTTTGTTTCCTTTGCAGCTTGCTCAATATACAGATTGAATAACATCGTGGATAGGCTACAATCCTGTCTCACTCCCTTCCCAACCACTGCTTTCCTTTCATGCCCCTCGAGACTCTTATGAGTGCCATCTGGTTTCTGTACAAATTGTAATTGATCGAGGTAGTCCCACACATTCTCGATTGGTAATCATCTTGAGGTTGAAGCTCTTTTGCCTGTGTTTGTCCCACCCAAAAACATGTGTTATTCTCGATTGGCTTTAAATTCGAGGAGTACGGTAAACACAACCTGGTGCTGTCTGAACAACGCACGTACCGTGTGAGCTGCGTGACACGTTGCATTGTTCTGCTGATATGCCATCAAGGAAGAACAAACTGCATTTAAGGGTGTACATGGTTCCCAACGATGGATGTTTGCCCTTTTTGATGTTTTTAAAATAATTGGAAAGCCACGAACGCTTCGATTGTTTATTAGATGACCAGTTTCAGCACTCTGAAGGTGCCATCATCAGATCTGTGAAGGTGTAACGTAACAGGCTTGAGGGACGGCTTACATGAGTTAATTATATACATTACAATTATTACAGAACCACATACCTGAAACGTGGATTGACATTTATAAAACCATGTGGAAAGCATGGCACATGAGGCAGACCATCTGATAAAGTCATTGTCACAACAAATAAAAAATAATAAAAAACTGCTCTCATGGTCGTTCTTTCCATAAAATATAAAACTGAAGTCACCAGATAAAACTACCACTGCTCGCCTAAAACCGGTCGGCATTGTCACTGCCCTATTCCGCGCAGGCTTGCCTGCTGTGACTCTAGCGGTTCACAACCGGCCACCAGATAGCGCTGTCCAAGCAGCGCATACACAGTCCCACGGTATAACAACTCATTACTACAAAAACACAACTTTACTATAACTGCTTGTTACATACCCATGCAAAGCCCACATTTGCGCATGCATTTCCTGTACATACTACAATCACTACTGAAACCTCCCCGTCTCCTCTATATCTCTTTTATTTTTAAGCAATAACCGTCTCCTCTATATCTCTTTTGTTATGCAGCCTTCCCTTTTTACAATAACCTATGTAACCTTCCCTTAGGATTTCTATCTCTTGCTTAACAAATTAAATCTTCCCTTTGAAATTGATTCTCTTTCTCAATCTCCGCATACAAATTTAAATGCTGCTTATTAAAAGTTATTTTCTGATTATTTCGACGAAACATAGAATGTGTCGTCGTCGTGGCCCTCAGTCGGTACCTGCAATAACCCAAAACTGTTCCTTACCTTTTTTACTGTTACTGGATCGCCATCTGACTGCTACATCGAACTACTCTGTTTTACTATACTCTATCAACTGCTGGTGGGCTGTCATAATAAGTGCCTGTATTTATTACCAAAGCTGACGTTATTCTTTATTAGCAAAGCTGACGTTATTCTTTAATTAATTTGCCTGAAGTTACGCAATTCATAGTTACACCTTTTCTTGACAACAATAAAATTTTTGCGAAGTTTTACGTTGATGGTTTTTGGGATGGATTATAATCAGTAATGCAACATTGCTGGCAAAAATTAAATATATTCTGAAAACGCTTCAAATATTTACTGTTGGTAATGAAATGATTTTACAAACGTTCAAATGGGACTTAGTTTTTACAATAATCTTACAACTAGCATTGCGCAAACATACCTTCAGTAGTCTTGAGTTTCGCAAAGAAAATAATTCAATAATATTAGTTCCTCTTATGATAATAGTTAGCTAATGTCTCTGTACATCGGTTTATAATCTCTTGTAAATCGTAGCTGGTGGCTGGCAGGCACACCGCTCCTCTCAACCTCTCGCTACAGACCTGCTACCGATTCGCTTCACATCTCGCTTACTACTGACTTCCTACGAACGCTAAAGTGCGGTCTCTCCCGCCAACAGTGCTTTGGCGCAGACATTCCCTGCTACCACAATTATTTCCAACATGCCAAATATTAATTATTCCTACTTAATCCTATTAATAAAATATAAACTGTTGTGTATATAGTTCCATGTAGTCAGCCCATACACAACTTTCCCACTAGAGCGCGCCCCGCTAAGCACAACAGCGCAGGCGCAGCGCTCGTCCGTCTCCGCACTACAAGATGGCACTGCCATAGAGACGGACCAAATTCTGCTTCTGCTGATCCGCGTATTAATATGTAATGCAGCCAATGAGATTGCTGCTAACGTAGAACCTTTTCTCCTCGCGGATGACACTCGCACAGTGATACATGAATGCTCGATGTATTATAACAAGTGTACAGACCTCCGATTAGTCAGTCTGCATTAGTCAATAGTCAAGTTACAGTCTGCACCTAAGAAGATTACCATATTCCTGTACATAGCCATGAAGATAAATGAATAGACACTTTTTCAAGTATCAGAGATATGTGAGAATAAGATTAACATACCAAGACCAAAGGAACTTGAGATTGTCAATTGTAAATAGCATCCAGAACCAAGTTAAGTTATTTTTATGCTTGTTATTCAAATGGTTCAAATGGCTCTGAGCACTATGGGACTCAACTGCTGTGGTCATAAGTCCCCTAGAACTTAGAACTACTTAAACCTAACTAACCTAAGGACATCACACACATCCATGCCCGAGGCAGGATTCGAAGCTGCGACCACAGCTATGCTTGTTATTATTTTAATAAATGTGTGTGAAAATTAATCAAGTTGTGTTTAAAGTTGGTCACCGTCAATCTGCTACTCTAAGCGTGCAAGTAGCATTTCTATCGTCTGACATAACGGCAGAAGGTAAACACACCACGATAAGACCATGAGACATATTGCTGACACTCGCCTACTTCGTTAGAGTGACAAATCAAATAATCTGATGGTGTGTGTACCGAAGGTCTTACAGTACGCACACCACAGAAACATCTTTCATAAATTGTGATTTGACAATAGACAATAGAAATACACACATCTTACACTGTAAAGTACGTCAATTACAAAGTAAAAGCATCTGAGGCACCGACATTATCCACTAGCGCCTTACAAAACTACATATTATAATTTACCTTCATTCATATAAGGACGTCAGGAATATGCACACAGAAAGCTATGTGGTTCTGTAATAATTGTAATGTATGTAAGCCCTCCCTCAAACCTGTTCTGTTACACCTTCACAGATTTGATGATGGCACCTTCAGAGTGCTGAAACCGGTCATCTAATAAACAATTGAAGCAATCGTGGCTTTTCAATTATTTTAAAAACAGAGTGATCGCCCCACGACGCACCATGTGTTCACTGCTTTTTTGGTGTACTATTCCTTCCAGAATGACGGAATCACCTAGGGAATGGGACGAAAACTTTCCCCAGACCATCACGCTCCCTCCTCTGCATTAAACCTTTTGCTTTCAGACGTTTCACGCCATACTCACCGAAAGCTGTCTGTCTGAAGGGGAACAACCCGTGATTCATCTGGTAAAGCCACTCAGTGGACGTCCAGTTGCGTTACTAGCGTGCAAGTTCCAGACATCATCAACAATGAACAGCAATCAGCACGGATTCATAAACAAGGTGCCTGCTACGGAGACCCACACTTGTAAGCAGCGACGTTCGCTTGTAACCTCCCCCTCACTTATCGACCTTAATGACAGTGAAAAATTAAACCGCGTGCACCTAATGGAAATTTGGGAAAAGCAATCGTCACCGAAGTTAATCTGTCGGTAAAGAGGGAGGAAAGGGTTACATCTAAATGAAATGAAAAATGCAAATGAAATTGGTAGAAATTAATTTTGAGAAAAGGGTAAAATTAATAAAGAAAGTACATGTGCGGTCGTTACGTTAACAATTAATTGGCGTTAATTAGATATTTGAGATTTGGGGAAAATTGCGGTCGCCAGTCCTATGGACAACTACTATAATAACTGAAAATGAAAGATTAATGCACATATAATTAGCACTAAAAGCGTGGCAACTGAAGGTTGACACGTGTTGTGTGAAAAGTGAATGTTTGTCAGAGGTAATAAATTTCGCTACACTCTGAATTAATATAGCAAAATAATTAATAAAACCGGAAAATTGAAAGTTAATTTAGTGACTGAAATTAATAGTGAATTTTGTTTCTGAAGCACTACGAAATTCAATAAAATAAGGTTAATCTTGGGCTACCTCAACAACCATTTCAAACGCTATTTGAATATACACAATTTAGAAATAAGAGATTTAACTTTGAATGTGAATTAAATGATTTTGAACAATTAACAATAGTAAAATTTAGTATGTACCAAGCTGAGCTGCAGTCACAGGTAAGCTAAAACATGGTAACAAAACTCGCTGTCTTAATTTTGGGCTTGTGTAATCTAAATATTGTAGCCAGCTATAAATACCTTAACTGAACTTTGAAATTAAAGCAGTGAAATCGAATGATATTACTTTAATGCTGGCGTTTGAATTTCAACGACACTTGGGTTCATTTCAGAAAAGGAAGGGACCCTGCTTGGTAATGCAATTGGGACAATGAGCAAGAAAGGTTCATGCTAAGTGTCCGTAATTTTGTGAGGCAAATGGAGCAATTTTAAAAGCTGAGGTCTGCCATACAGTTCTAAAGCTTTGCGTGCTTCCAGTCTTCCTTGTTGGTTGACTGAAGGTTTAAAGTCGTCGATCGAGGAGGTGGCGACAGTCACTCATTGTCGGCCGTCGCTGTTGCAGAAGCTGGATGTTGGCGCGCCTTCTTCTCGACACGGTCACCAGGCGAAACGGGCTCTTGATGTGCGCCAGCTAATGCTTCCCGTCCGCGACACCGTGTCAGAAACTATCATAGCAAGTCGAGCGCAATTACTTGCTGCCAGACCCCGAAAGCGCGGCAACATTCAGAAGCGTCAAACAACACACCTGCTCCACCGCCATACTCCAGCCAGACTCCCCTCTGCCCGCGATCCACGCGGCAGAGTTAACACTACCAAATATCCTAAACACTTTGGTTCTCCACACGACCTATCGATGTAATCGTTCGATAGCATAGTTTTCCCTAGGCTAGACCCAGCGTAAAAATACAAATAATATTTATAAAACAAACCAATTATACATCGACATAAATACATATATATATATATATATATATATATATATATATATATATATATATATATATATGCAAATAGTATAACAATTACAATACAGGGTTATTACAAATGATCGAATAGATTTCACAGCTCTACAATAACTTTATTATTTGAGATATTTTCACAATGCTTTGCACACACGTACAAAAACTCAAAAAGTTTTTTTAGGTATTCACAAATGTTCGCATGTGCCCCTTTAGTGATTCGGCAGACATCAAGCCGATAATCAAGTTCCTCCCACACTCAGCGCAGCATGTCCCCATCAATGAGTTCGAAAGCATCGTTGATGTGAGCTCGCAGTTCTGGCACATTTCTTGGTAGAGGAGGTTTAAACACTGAATCTTTCACATAACCCCACAGAGAGAAATCGCATGGGGTTAAGTCGAGAGAGCGTGGAGGCCATGACATGAATTGCTGATCATGATCTCCACCACGACCGATCCATCGGTTTTCCAATCTCCTGTTTAAGAAATGCCGAACATCATGGTGGAAGTGCGGTGCACCACCATCTGGTTGAAAGATGAAGTCGGCGCTGTCGGTCTCCAGTTGTGGCATGAGCCAATTTTCCAGCATGTCCAGATACACGTGTCCTGTAAAGTTTTTTTCGCAGAAGAAAAACGGGCCGTAAACTTTAAACCGTGAGATTGCTCAAAACACGTTAACTTTTGGTGAATTGCGAATTTTCTGCACGAATGCGTGAGGATTCTCTACCGCCCAGGTTCGCACATTGTGTCTGTTCACTTCACTATTAAGAAAAAGTGTTGCTTCATCACTGAAAACAAGTTTCGCACTGAACGCATCCTCTTCCATGAGCTGTTGCAACCGCGCCGAAAATTCAAAGCGTTTGACTTTGTCATCGGGTGTCAGGGGTTGTAGCAATTGTAAACGGTAAGGCTTCTGCTTTAGCCTCTTCCGTAAGATTTTCCATATCGTCGGCTGTGGTACGTTTAGCTCCCTGCTAGCTTTATTCGTCGACTTCCGCGGGCTACGCGTGAAACTTGCCCGCACGCGTTCAACCGTTTATTCGCTCACTGCAGGCCGACCCGTTGATTTCCCCTTACAGAGGCATCCAGAAGCTTTAAACTGCGCATACCATCGCCGAATGGAGTTAGCAGTTGGTGGATCTTTGTTGAACTTCGTCCTGAAGTGTCGTTGCACTGTTATGACTGACTGATGTGAGTGCATTTCAAGCACGACATACGCTTTCTCGGCTCCTGTCGCCATTTTGTCTCACTGCGCTCTCGAGCGCTCTGGCGGCAGAAACCTGAAGTGCGGCTTCAGCCGAACAAAACTTTATGGGTTTTTCTACGTATCTGTAGTGCGTCGTGACCATATGTCAATGAATGGAGCTACAGTGAATTTATGAAATCGCTTCAATCATTTGTAATAGCCCTGTATATAAAGACACATTTCCAGCATTACACGCTGAATGGTCGGTGAGGAGACGCTGCTGGGAGCACTCAACAGTCGCGCGTCTACAGGCCCATACCATCTCCGCGGACGTCGTTCACCCGTGGCCACTACAGCTGCCTCGGCACCGTTTTTGGATATCGCCGTTTTGCCACGCACTTTGTACCCAAACCACTGCAGCTTGAGGCAGTTTACAGACTTAGCAGTGTCGAAAACGCCTCTTTGGACGTCAAATAAATCGCTCCGTTCCCGCATTACGGCAACGACTGCACTGTTTTCCACGTCCCCCGACATGCTTTACATACCCTCCACTGCTAGTGCTGCCACTCGCTGTCTGTGATTGATTATTGCACGTAACTGTGGCATAAAGGCTGTGGTCACATTAATGTGACTAGACTGTGTACACAGGGTGGTTCGTACTGTCCTGTAAGAAAGCCCAAACAGTCATACACTCAAGCGCCGAAGAAACTGGTATAGGCATGCGTATTTACATACAGAGTACGTAAACAGGCACAATACGCAGTTGCCTGTATAAAACAAAAAGTGTCTCGCGCAGCTGTTTGATCGGTTACTGTTTTTACAATGGCAGGTTAGCCGCGCGGGATTAGTCGAGCGGTCTGTGGCGCTGCAGTCATGGACTGTGCGGCTGGTCCCGGCGGAGGTTCGAGTCCTCCCTCGGGCATGGCTGTGGGTGTTTCTCGTTAGGATAATTTAGGTTAGTAGTGTGTAATCTTAGGGACTGATGACCTTAGCAGTTAAGTCCCATAACATTTCACACACATTTGAACATTTGAACAATGGCAGGTTATCAAGATTGAAGTGAGTTTCAACCTGCTGTTATGGTCGGCGCACGAGCGATGGGGTACAACATCTCAGAGGTAGCGATAAAGTGGGGATTTTCCAGCACGACCATTACACGAGTGTATCGTGAATATCAGGAATCCGGTAAAACATCAAGTCTCCGACATCGCGGCAACTGGAAAAAGATCCTGCAAGATCGGGACCAACGACGACTGAAGAGAATCGTCCAACGTGACGCAAGTGCAACTCTTCCGCAAACGGCTGCACATTTCAGTGCTGGGCCATCAAAATGTATAAGCGTGCGAACCATTCAACAAAACATCACCGATTTGGGCTTTCGGAGCAGAAGGCCCATTCGTGTACCCTTGATGACTGCACGACACAGAGCTTTACATCTTGCCTGGGCCCGTCAACACCGATATCGCACTGTTCACGACTGGGAACATGTTGCCTGCTCGGACGAGTCTCGTTTCAGATTGTATCGAGCGCGTGGGCATGTACGGGTATGGAGACAACCTCATGAATCCATGCACCCTGCATGTCAGCAGGGAAGTGTTCGAGCTGGTAGAGACTCCCTGATGGTGTTTGGCGCGTGCGGGTGTGGAGAAATCCTCGTGAATCCATGGACCCTGCATGTCAGCAGGGGACTGTTCAAGCTGCTGGACGCTCTCTAATGGTGTGGGGCGTGTGCAGTTGGAGCGATATGGGACCCCTTAGACGTCTAGATACGACTCCGACAGGTGACACATACGTAACCATCCTGTCTGATCACCTGCATCCATTCACATCCATTGTGCATTCCGACCTACTCGGGCAATTCCAGCAGGACAATGCGACGCCCAGGAGTTCATAAAACAAAGTGGCTCCAGAAACACTCTTCTGAGTTGAAACACTTCCGATGGCCACCATACTGCCCAGATATGAACATTATTGAGCATACCTGGGAAGCCTTTCAACGTGCTGTTCAGAAGAGATCTCCACCCCCTCGTACTCTTACGGAGTTATCAACAGCCCTGGGGGATTCATGGTGTCAATTCCCTGCAACAGTAATTCAGACGTTAGTCGAGTCCATGTCGTGTTGTGGCACTTCTGCGTGCTTGCGGAGGCCCTTTGGCTCTTCATTGTAGATTACGCTGATACGTGTAATTTATTATAAGACACATGGAGCCATAACCGTCTGGAAATATCCCAAAACTGGGTGACAAGTGTTGAACATATGAAGTAACCACATGACGTATCTCGCTGCACGTGCAGCCATTGGGTTTGTCGATCCTAACCTCACCGGCAGGCCTCGATGAGGCTACTCTGTTTTCAACCACCTTTTGTAAAGGTGATCTGTTGTAAATGAAAAAGTTACAAAATTATTGGCCTCGCTGTAACCGAGCAAATGTTGTTTTTCTTTTGAGTTTCTTTCCTTTCTTATTTTTTATAGACTTTAGTAACTATATTAAATGAAACCGTCATTTCTGAACGGTTTGCGTTAGGACGTTCAAACTGTAAGGTTGGCAGTGGGGCATGATGGGAGTTAGTGTGCACATACGCTACTAAGCCCACTTTCATTTGGATAGGTTCGTCAATAAGCCAAATTGGCGCATTTGGGGGACTGAAAATCCGCATTTCACGATCGAGAAGTCTCTTCACCCTCAACGGATGACTGTGTGGTGTGCAATGTCCAGACACGGAATAATCGGTGCGACATTCCTTGATGCATGTCGTAACCTAAATCCGAATACCTGTAGTGACATGTTGAATAAATTTTCAAATAACTTCTGGAAATTGAGCCGATATTTCGGCGGGAGAACACCCCGCCATTTTCAAGGCAAACTGCAACGGACAGGCTGCGTACATGCAAATTTAAAACCTCGGTTCTCGGACTGAAGCAGGAAAGATAACACACACACTGAACACTAGTGCCACCAAAGATGACCAAAGTCAGAGCTATCGATAGTGAGACTATGAATTCGCAGGTGAGGTAGCACTGACTCTGTCCCTCTGTTTTTTGACAAGGGAGAGAGCCGGATTCCTAACAGAGTTTAAACAGAAACCTCCATCCCTGTTAACGAGGTTGCTCGCTAATTTAATCTCAACTGCCTCCTTAATAGCACTGTCCCCATAGCTGGACGTGCATGCCAATATCTCGGTGTTATTATATAACATGGGGTGACCAGTATCCAAGCAATGTTCGGCAATAGCTGATGTATTTGGCTGCTGTAATCGTGTGTGCCGTTTATGCTCAATACGTCGGTCCTCCACGGTCCTGATAGTTTGACCAATATATGCCATGCCGCAGCTACAAGGAATACGATATACACCCGCCTTACGCTGTCCAAGATCATCCTTAACGGAACTCAAAAGTGCTCTCATTTTAGATGGAGGTCGGAAAACACATTTCACATCGTATTTCCGTAAAATACGACCGATCTTGTTGGACGTGTTTCCTACGTAAGGCAAAAAGGCAGTAGACTTAGGTGTTGACTCAGAATTATCATCAATCACCCGATGTACAGTTGGTCGATAGCGCAACGCACGTTCAATCTGTCTATCACTGTAACCATTTTGACGAAATGTAACTTCAAGATGGGACAGCTCAGCTGGCAAAGTCTCGGCGTCAGAAACGACATGTGCCTTGTGTACCAAGGTACGAAGTACTCCTTCACGCTGAGCCGTATGGTGACAACTATTAGCCTGCAAGCACAAGTCGGTGTGAGTACGTTTTCTGTAGATTGCATATCCCAATTTTCCATCATCCTTCCTCCTAACCAACACGTCAAGAAAGCGAAGGCAACCATCTTCTTCCACCTCCATCGTAAAACGAATGATCGGGTGGATAGAGTTCAGATGTTCTAGAAAGACACTCAAATTCTCCCTACCATGAGGCCAAACAACGAAGGTATCGTCAACGTATCTAAAGAAACAGACGGGTTTCAAAGGCGCCGATTCCAATGCATGTTCCTCGAAGTCTTCCATAAACAAATTTGCGATCACAGGAGACAACGGACTATCCATCGCAACTCCATCTGTCTGCTCTTAATACCGGTCATTAAATAAAAAGTAAGTGGATGTCAACACTTGCAGGTCTCACATGTTGAATAAAGTGTGTGTGCACGCCGTAGTTTGTAACTAATTTACGTTTTTGTCATATAGTTCAGTAACGGTTCCCTGTAAATAACTTGCCATAACGTCGTCTACGTGCCTTTGGGGTTTTTTAAACGGTAATAGGAATCGCGCTGTATGTAAAACGTTAAAATTGGGGTGACGGTAAGTTATATTTACAGGTGTGGGAGACTGCAATAAATTGTGAATCCCCTCCCACCCGTCTTCGACACTCACCTGGAACCCTCAGTCTGTTTAACCTGAACTGGTTCTGGGCGCCGGTGAATCAGATACAGCAGCAGTCTTAAAGGTTTTGAGTCGATGCCTAGTCGCACTTACGTCGGCCGCTCTGCTAGCTTAAACATTTATGAGAAGCTAATAGATTTCAATGGGACTCACGCACTCCCCTCCGATAAGAAATTCAATCAGCAGCCTTTGTTTCTGAGTGGCGCTGTTAGCATGCATCAGCTGTGACCGTGCCAGGTGACGCAATCCTGACTGAGCTACTGTGTTTGTCTCCTAATACGGCCAAGTGGGTGACGTCTACTCTGGTGGGTGGACTGTACCGCGTGAAACAACTGACAGGTCGTATCGAGCGTAAATATCGTGGAGTGACTGCTTCTGCGTTTGGGTATCAGGTGATAAATAATTACATCTGCTGCCTCAGTACATCTAAATCTACATCTACATCGAGAGTAGAGTGTAAGGTGGGGTCTTGGCCACTCGTCTCGTATAGGGTGCCAGAAGGATGCTGCGTTCTCGGAAAGCTATACAACAATTCAAGCAAATAACATTAATAGTTTTATCTCAATAGATTTGACGATGTTTAACGTGGATGTACAACAAGATTCGCAAGCGATGGGCAACATGCAAACAGTAATGTTCTTCCCTATAGACAATGTCCAATACAGTCCCAGTACTGATCCGATACTGAGTAGGCAGGAGCGGCGCCTGTATTCAGCTCTTGTAGAAGCTCCCGGGTTCGATTCCCGGCGGGATCAGGGATTTTCTCTGCCTCGTGATGACTGGGTGTTGTGCGCTGTCCTTAGGTTAGTTAGGTTTAAGTAGTTCTAAGTTCTAGGGGACTGATGACCATAGATGTTAAGTCCCATAGTGCTCAGAGCCATTTGAACCATCTTGTAGAAGCAGCTCCTGTCATAGCGGGGTCCTAATCGGCGCACCATTCGCCGATGTCGTTCCACCGCCTTCTATTGTCTTGCGTTCTTCATCTTCGTCCCGGCGCTTGTGGTTAACGCCAGAACATGTAGACCACCGTGAAGTGCATGGCAGAGAATACTTATCATGATACTAAATGTTAGGATATCTTCCCGTTCCATTTAAGCATGGAGTGTATGAAGAGTGACTGCTTAAATGTTTCTGCACATACTATGTGCTCCAGTCACGTTAATGCGACAATAACCCACATTCCGCGTCAACGTGCAGTAACCACTCACAAGCGGCAGATGGCACCACTAGCAGTGGAGGGTATACAGGGTGGTCCATTGATAGTGACCGGCCCAAATATCTCACGTAATAAGAGTCAAACGAAATAACTACAAAGAACGAAACTTGTCCAGCTTGAAAGGCGAAACCAGATGCTGCTATGGTTGGCCCACTAGATGGCGCTGCCATAGGTCAAACGGATATCAGTTGTATTTTTTAAACAGGAACTCTCATTTTTATTACATATTCGTGTAGTACGTAAAGAAATACAAATGTTTTAGTTGGACCACTTTTTTCGCTTTGTGATAGATGGCGCTGTAATAGTCACAAACGTATAAGTACGTGGTATCACGTAACATTCCGCCAGTGCGGACGGTATTTGCTTTGTAATACATTACCCGTGTTAAAATGGACTGTTTACCAATTGCGGAAAAGGTCGATATCGTGTTGATGTATGGGTATCGTGAAGAAAATGCCCAATGGGTGTGTACTATGTATGCTGCTCAGTATCCTGGACGACGTCATCCAAGTGTCCGGACCATTCACTGGTTAGTTACGTTAGTTCAGGAAACAGGAATTGTTCAAAATGGCTCTAAGCACTATGGGACTCAACTGCTGAGGTCATGAGTCCCCTAGAACTTAGAACTAGTTAAACCTAACTAACCTAAGGACATCACAAACATCCATGTCCGAGGCAGGATTCGAACCTGCGACCGTAGCGGTCTTGCGGTTCCAGACTGCAGCGCCTTTAACCGCATGGCCACTTCGGCCGGCAGGAAATGTTCAGCCACATGTGAAAATCTACTTGTTCATTGAGCAGCATTGACAATTTGGTTTTCAAATGAGCATATATCTCCCTTTCTTCTAAGATATTCATAAGTAAGCCTTTATTTGCATAATGAAGAACTTGTAGATTCTGCTCTACTTTATAGTTCAATTATATTATTAACAGTAATACGTCTCTTTTTGGCTTCAATTGATAAGAATAAGGGTATATTATTTACCAATCCTTCAGGTCGAAACTTACTGCAATATTTCGCTTCTTATTCTATTTAAGGTTGACTGATTACATCAATACTTTTTGAATGCAACCCAAATGTTGCCCTTTATTCTGCTCATTGTAAGGATCCTTGATTTCATTTGTGGTATAGTCCACCCAATAGCACTAGAATAAAAAATATTGTTGATACTGTTCAGATTATAATGTCTGATGTTTTGAAAATAATTACAATTGGTAGAATTAATGCAATTTGTATATTAAAGATTAGATAAATTACTGCAATTAAGAAGAATAGAAGGGAGAATGGTATTCTTGCTGATCTTTTTGGATCAAACCCACACTCAAATGGTGATCTTTTTTCCCGGTCATTGATTAATTTCTTTGATAACGTTGTTGCAAGAGTTATAACAATTATGGGATTAATAAATCTAATAAAAGCTCTTGTAGATACGATTAAGATTGTTTTTCTTGATTTACATCAAGCTTTCTGATTGGTAGTCAAATGTACTACTTATGCTAGAAAAACAATTATCTAGCTACATTATCAGTAAATATAAATATATATAAGAATAATCATACTACATCTACGAAGTGTCAATATCCTGCTGCTGCTTCAAATCTAAAGTGGTGTCTTGGTGTGAATTGGTTTATTGTGTGTCGAATTAGACATGTTGTTAAGAAGATTGTTCCAATAATTACGTGGAGTCCATGGAACCCTGTTGCAAGGAAGAATGTTGATCCATATACTGTGTCTGCAATAGTGAAAGGCGCTTCTTAATAATCATATGCTTGAAGTATTGTGAAATATAATGCTAATACTACTATGAAGAAAAAGACTTGTAATGCTGGAGTGTGGTTAGATTCTATTAAACTGTGATGTGCTCATGTTATGGTTATGCCTGAGGCTAAAACAATAGTTGTATTAAGTAATGGAATTTGTATAGGATTCAAAGATTCAATTCCTATTGGAGGTCATAATATTCCTAGCTCAATTGTTGGTACTAGTCTTCTTCTAAAGAAGACTCAGAAGAATGATACAAAGAGCAATACTTCTGATGCAATAAATAGGATTATTCCTCATCATAATCCAGTTGATACAAACCCTGTATGTAATCCCTGATAGGTTCCTTCCTGTACTACATTTAGTCATCATTGAATTATACTTAATAAGCTAATTCTGAATCCTGATACTAGGACTATCGCTCCAATTCCTCCTGCTAGTGGTCCAGGTCTATAGTCTACTAAGTGGAATGGGTGATTTGAGTGAGTTGTTTACATAGGTTTAGTATACTTCTCTAGAATATAAAGTTCCTAAAATTGAGAAAACATAAGCTTGAATTATAGCTACTGCTGATTCTAGAATTAATAGAAGTATTTGTCCAATAATTAATAGTGAAATTAAATTTGTTGCTATAGAAGGTCCTGTGTTTCCTAATAAAGTTAATAATAAGTGTCCTGTAATTATGTTTGCTGCTAGTCGTACTGCTAGTGTACCTGG
Source organism: Schistocerca piceifrons (assembly GCF_021461385.2). Taxonomy (NCBI): domain Eukaryota; kingdom Metazoa; phylum Arthropoda; class Insecta; order Orthoptera; family Acrididae; genus Schistocerca; species Schistocerca piceifrons. The sequence goes on along the minus strand of NC_060146.1, from coordinate 67,785,872 downwards.
TCGAATAACATTTCTAATTGCTTCAATTAGTACTATAAATGATATTGATGCAGGTGGTGTTCCTTGTGGTACAAAGTGTGTAAATATATGATTAGCATGATTAATTCATCCAAATAATATAACTCTTGATCATATAGGCAGAGCGATTGCAAATGTTAATGCTAAATGGCTTGTTCTAGTAAAAATATAAGGGAATAGTCCTAGAAAATTATAAAATAATATTATAATAAAGATAGAGATTATGTTCCATTAAATGATTTTGGTCCTAGTAATGTTTTAAATTCGTCGTGTAAAGTTTAGTTTATTTCAGATGATATTAATCTGTGATGGTGTAAATCAGAACATTGATGGGATTAATAATAGTGCTAAGAATGTTCTAGTTCGATTTAATGACGAGTTAAAGATATTAGTTGAGGGATCAAATGTTGAGAATAAGTTTGTTATCATTTTCAATTTAGGTTCTTTATCTCAATGGTTCTTTTTTCTACTCTTTTAATGGGGTTAGGTTCAAATGAGAAAAAGTTCATTTGAGTGAATAGGATTAAACTAGCTGAAAATATAGTGAATAGGGAGAACCATATGAGAGGAGATATTTGAGGGATTTAGATTTAAATTTCCCCATCACAATTAGTTGTTAACTTACTATTGTTTGGTTTAAGAGACCATTACTTACTTTCAGTCGTCTGCTGTTTCAAGGTGCACTAATTGTTTAGTTATTTTAGATTTACACTCTAATGCTATACGTTTTAACTAACTGCTTAGATTATCTTAGATAATCACTTGATAAATAAATTTACTGAAGTTCTTTCAATTACAATTGGTATAAATCTGTGGTTTGCTCCACAAATTTCTGAGCATTGGCCAAAAAGTAGTCCAGGTCAGTTTATTGTAAATGTTCCTTGATTTAGTCGACCTGGTGTGGCATCAGTTTTAACCCCTAAAGCAGGTACTGCTCACGAGTGAAGAATGTCTGATGCTCTTGTTAATACTCGTACTTCTGTATTTATTGGAAGAATTGTTCAGTTATCTACATCTAGAAGTCAAAAACTGTCGTTTTCTAAATCTTGTTATGTAGGTGTCAAATTCTACATCTATAAAGTCTCTAAATCTTGTTATGAAGGTGTCAAATTCTACATCTATAAAGTCTCAATATTCATATCTTCAGTACCATTGTCATCCAATTGGTTTGATTGTGATTATTGCAGAAAGTAGTCATAGTGATGGGAGAGCAATAAAAATTAGGGTAATTGCTGGTAATGCTGTTCAGGTGGTTTCAATTAAATACCCATGAAGTATGTTTCGGTTTGTATAGGTAATAAATAATATATAACTTAGGGCATAACATACAATTATTGTAATTAATAATAATATGACCATAGTATGATCAAGGAAGAACGATAGTTGCTCCATTAATGGTGAAGCTCCATCTTGAAGGGATAAATTTGATCATGTTGCCATTAATGCTTTTTCTAATAAAAGGTCAAACCTTTATTTGTAGAGATCCAATCTATTGCACTAATCTGCCATATTAGAATCTAGACATTAATGGTAATTCTGAGTAACTGTGTTCTGCAGGTGGGTTATTTTGTAGTCATTCTGTTGATCTTCTTATATTAGCTCTAAATAGAATTGCTCAGTTTGTAATCATTCTTTCTCATATAACTACAATGAATATGATAATTCCTACAATAGAAATTGTAGATCCAATTCTTGATACTACATTTCATGATGTATATGCGTCTGGGTGGTCTGAATATCGTCATGGTATAACTGCTAATCCTAAGAAGTGTTGAGGGAAGAATGTTAAGTTTACTCCAATAAATATAATTGTCAACTGAATTTTTTGTCATGTATTGTTTATAGTTAATCCTGTAAAATGTAGGTATCACTGAATAACACCTCCTATATTTGCAAATACTGCGCCTAGTGATAGGACATGATGTAAGTGGGCTACTACATAATATGTCTCATGTAATACAATGTCAAGTGATGAGTTTGCTAGTACTAACTCTGTTAATCCACCAATTGTAAATAGCAAAATAAACCCTAGAGCTCATACTAATGGTGAATTAAACTTGAATATAGTTCCATATAATGTAGCTAATCATCTGAATACCTTCATTCCTGTTGGTACAGCAATAATTATTGTTGCTGATGTGAAGTATGCTCGCGTGTCAACATCCATTCCTACTGTAAATATATGGTGTGTTCATACAGTAAATCCTATTAATCCAATTGATATCATGGTGTAGATTATATCTAATGTTCCAAATGATTCAGTTTTTCCTCTTTCTTGACATACATTGTGTGAAATTATACCAAATCCTGGTAAAATTAGAATGTAAACTTCGGTATGCCCAAAGAATCAGAACAGGTGTTGATACAGAATCGGATCTCCTCCTCCCACAGGGTCAAAGAATGATGTATATAGGTTTTGGTCAGTTAATAATATAGTAATAGCTCCTGCCCTAACTGGAAGTGAAAGAAGAAGAAGAAGAAGAAGGGCTGTAATAGCTACAGACCCTACAAATAAAGGTGTTTGGTCTAAAGTTATACTTTCTGATTCTATGTTAATTGCTATTGTAATAAAGGTTACTGCACCAAGAATTGATGATACAACTGCTAAATGTAGTGAAAAAATGGCTAGATCTACAGATGCACCCCCATGTATAATAGCTCATGCTAGAGGGGGTCAACTGTTCATCCTGTACCAGCACCATTATCTACTGTAGAAGATGTAAGAAGAAGGTTTAATGAGGGTGGTAGTAATCAAAAACTTATATTATTTATTCGTGGGAATGCTATATCTGGTGCACCAATTATTAGTGGTACAAGTCAATTACCAAATCCACCGATTATAATAGGCATTCCTATGAAGAAAAGTATTACAAATGCATGGGCTATAATAATAACATTATAAATCTGGTCATCTCCAATTAGAGATCCTGGTTGACCTAGTTCAGCACAAATAAGTATTCTTATTCATGTTCCTACTATTCCTGTTCATGCTCCAAATAAGGAGTATAATGCACCAATGTCCTTATGGTTTATTGAGAATAATCATTTTTGCAGCAAGTTGGCTGGATTTTAAGTGGTAGACTGTAAATCTACTTTGAGATATTTTCTCTTACCATACTCTGGTTGTATATTCAATTATGATTCTAGGCTGCAATTCTAGAGGTGTAAAGTTTTACTAAGGCCTAAAAGATTATTTTTTTAATTATAACTCTGAAGGTTATTAGTTTGATTAACTTAAGTCCTTAGTACAATAAGGTTGATGTTGAAATCAATCCTATTGTTGAAATTATTACAGTTATAGGAAGAACTTAATTTTTGAGACTTTATCTTTATAGATCATAAATTTTCATAATATGATATAATTACAGCCGAGAATCTAATATGTATGTAATAATAAAGTGTAATTGTAGTTAATATAACTATAATAGTTATAATGGTTGTTAAGTTATTTTCTATTAATGATTGTATTACAATTCATTTTGGTAGGAATCCAAGAAATGGTGGTAAACCACCTGGAGATAGTAGAGATAAAAATATTATGAAATTAATTTCAGTTTTTATATTTCTAGCTGAATAAATCTGATTTGTAAAGAATAAATTTATTTGCTTGAATAATAAGACTATGATAAGTCTTAGTAGTGAATAAATAATAAAGTATAGTTCTCAGATGTGTTCTCTGACTGTTAAGGATCTGATTATTCATCCTAAATGTCTAATTAAAGAGTATGCTAGATGTTGTCGTAAAGATGTTTGATTTAAACCTTCTATTGCCCCAATAACAATTCTTAAAATGATAATGGTTCCAATAAAGGTTCTTAGTTGAATACAATATGATAGTACATTATTGGGGCAATTTTTTGTCATGTTATTAATGTTAAACAGACATTTCAGCTTGAATCACCTATGACTTCTGGAAATCAGAAATGAAAAGTTGCAGTTCCAATCTTTAATGATAATCTAGATCTGATTAATATCGAGGGGATAAATACTGTTTCCCATCCTATTGGGTAATTTATTTGAATCAACAAAATGGCAAATAATAGTATTGTTAATGCTATTGATTGGACAACAAAATATTTAATTGATGATTCATTTATCATTATATTTTTATTTCTCGTTAGAAGCGGAATAAATGAAAGTAAGTTGATCTCAAGTCCTATTCAAACCCCAAATCAGGAATTTGATGAAATGGACAGGACCGTTCCTATCATTGATGTTGATAGGAAGAGAACTTTTGTAGAGTTATGGTCATTAAAAAGGAGAGGATTGATACCTCTATAAATGGGATATGAACCCATTAGCTTGATTATCTTACCTTTTTACATTAAAGTGTATGATGCACATTAGTTTTTGATACTAAAGGAGGTAGTTTTATTTCTATCTTATGTAAATTTGTTTAATGAAGGTAATTTCTATTTACTTTATTTACCCTATCAAGGTAACCCTTTAATCAGGCACTTCATTTATTTAATATATAAATTAAAAGTTTTTTTTAGAAATGAGGTTGTGTATTGTTCTGGTTATTTTGATTTAATTTGTTTCAATTTAGGCATATTTCCTTCGTTAATATATATATATATATATATATATATATATATATATATATATATAATTTATATTAATGTATTACATCCAATTAAATATAAATACCTATATGTTTATTTTATTATTATTAAGTGATTATTTTAATACATTTATTTACCGAGGATTATAGCTACTTATGTTTTTAGCTTAAAATAAATTATTGTATTATAAAGTATATAATAAAAAATAGAATAATATTAACTATTATTATAATTGGATATAATAAATAAAATAAATAATATTAAATATAATATCTCATATTAATATAAATAATTATATCATCCACAATAATATAGTTCTGTAATTATCTGCAATTAGATTATTTAATTAAATAGTATTTAAGTTAACTTAATATAAAGTTAATTTTATATTAATAACATATTACATTAATTTACATATTTGTATCGATTATATTTATTATATTATTTAATCTTTCTTTCTTATTAGTGAAAAGAAAGATTAAATAAGAAAGAATACAATACATTTATTGGTGTATGTGCTCCATTCTATCTTCATTTACATGTAATAGAGAAGTTGTTGTGGTCATGAAAGGGGGTCTGTTTCTTTTTTTGCTATTATTTGCAATTTTTTTCTTTCGTTTTCTTTAAATATTTGTATCTTTAATGTCTTCTTATTTTGATTAATTTTTAAATTTCTTATTTTTTGTTCCTAAAAGTTTTATTCTTGCTTGTTTATTCACTTTTTCTTTGTATTATATGTAAGTTTTGTTAAACTAAATGTTAATTATCAAGTGATTTTGGATTTAGCAATTGATTTTGTATTGGCACAATTCGGGCCAGCAGCCGCAGTTATATGATTGATACAATGAATGTTATTGGTTAAAACAGTTGTTTATATTATTAGGGTTAAAATATAAATTTGTAAGGTGAAATGTTAAAATTTATTTGTAGCTCTTTTTATGAATCTGTGAAATTTAAATAATTAACTGGGATTAGATACCCAATTTTTTTAAATGTACTATTAGTTAAGGTCTTTAAACCCAAAGAATTTGGTGGTATCTCATTCCATTCAGAGGAACCTACCCCGCAATTGATAATACATACTTAATTATTATGAGGAACTAGGCAAAATTGATTTCTGCCTGTTTATCAAAAACATATCCTCTTGAAAATATTTTGAGGTCTGGCCTGCTCACTGAGCGGATTTTTAAAGAGCCGCGGTATTTTCACTGTGCAAAGGTAGCATAATCATTAGTGTCTTAATTAGTGGCTGGAATGAATGGCTTGCTGAGAAATCAACTGTCTCTTAATAAATTCTTGAATTTAACTTTTGAGTCAAAAGCCTTAAATTCTGCTTTAGGATGAGAAGACCCTATAGAGCTTAAAATTTTACTTTTATGTAGTTTTTTGTTGGTGTGACATGAAGAATAAATAAACTCTTCATTATTATATCATTGATTTATGTTTGTTATTTTGATCCATAATTTAAAATCATAAGATTAAGTTACCTTAGGGATAACAGCGTAATTGTTTTTGAGAGCTCATATCAACAAAGCAGATTGCGACCTCAATGTTGGATTAAGAAAAATTTTGGGTGCAGGAGCCCAGTGATTAGGTCTGTTCGACCTTTAAATTCTTATATGATCTGAGTTCAGACCGGCGCAAGCCACGTCAGTTTCTATCCTAAGCCTATTAATCCATATTAGTATGAAAGGATCATATGGTTAAAATATTTTTTACAATAATGATTAATATTAATTGACTTACTATTTTGATAGATCAATGTGTTTAATTTAGAATTCATTTATGTAAATTTTTTCTACAAATAGTATTGATACTTTATGATTTATTTATGTTTATTTTAAATTTTCTTTTATTAGTTTTTTGTGTTTTAATTGGTGTTTTTTAACTTTGTTGGAGCAAAAGGTTTCAGTTTATATTCAGATTCATAAGGGTCCGAATAAAGTAGGATTTGTAGGGGTCCCACAGCCTTTTAGTGATATTATTAAGTTGATTTGTAAGGAGTAGCCTATTTCTATTGTATCTAATTATTTACTTTATTATTTTTCTCGTGTTTTTAATTTAATGATTTCTTTGGCTGTTTGAGTAGTTTCCCCTTACTTAACTTATATGTGTTCTTTTTTGTATGGGTTTTTGTTTTTTTATGGTGTACTTGATTCGGTGTTTATACTGTTATAATTGCTAGATGATCATCTAATTCAAATTATTCTTTATTAGGCTCCCTCTGTTCTGTTGCTCAAACAATTTCATATGAAGTTAATTTAGCTTTGATTTTATTGTCTTTAATTATTTCAATTGGTAGTTTTAATAAGTTTGATTTTATAAATTATCAGCTTTATTGCTGATTTCTTATTACTTCTTTTCCCTTATCTTTAGCTTATTTTGCTTCTTGTTTGGCTGAGACTAATCGTACCCCTTTTGACTTTGCTGAAGGTGAGTCTGAGTTAGTTTCAGGCTTTAATATCGAATATGGTGCAAGTGGTTATACTTTAATTTTTTTAGCTAAATATACTAGAACTGATTTTTAAGAATATTGTTAGCTTTAACATTTAGCAGGTTATTTTTATTCTTTTATATCTTTTATTAAGCTTACAGTTATATCTTTTGGGTTCGAGGTACTTCCATTATGATAAGTTGATATACTTAGCTTGAAAAAGTTTTGTACCTCCATCTTTAATTTTTTTATTTTCTTTGTTGGTTTAAAGATTTTATTTATCTCATTTATTTAGTGAAATTTTTTTAAGAAAAGTTAATAGAAGAGTTAAACTTCTAGGTTTATGTTTTCAAAATGTCCAAAAAACAGACACCATATCCATAAAAGTATATACGTGCAACAAGGGTCCTAACACACTTCTCTGGGGCACACCTGAAGTAGCTTCTATTCTGCCTATGCTCCATGCAAGATAACTTGCTGCGTACTCCCTACCAAAAAATGCTCAATCTGGTCCAAATTTTGCTTTGTATCACACACAGTCATCCTTTCGTCAATAAATGTTGATGTGGTACCGAGCCAATTGTTAATCGAATGTCAAGGAAATCTGTATTTATCTCCTTTCCGTGATCCATGGCTTTCAGGATGCCACGTGAGAAAATCTCAAGTTGTATTTCGTTTGATCGATGTTTTCGGTCTCCACCCTCATTGGCTGGAGGAGATGAGATTGCTGGATATAGCTCGTTACTCCAGAGCTCAGAACATTTTCTAAGGTTCTACAACAGACAGATGCCATTGAGACTGCTTGAAGCATCTTAGAAAATTTGAATTTTTTTTTCTATTAGATAGCTCCAGGTGTCAATACCAAGGGAACTATCCTGAACAAATCAGTTCTGGTGCAGCAATATGCAGATGATATTGATAGAACTACAATGAAAGAAGTCTTCACATGTCTCGAAAGAGTTGGTTGGTTAGTTGGTCTGTAGGGTAAAGGAACTAAACTGCATCGGCAGCAGTCAAAAGAGCTGCTAAAAAGAGGAATATACTGATAAATGGTTCTGCTAATGAAACCCACTCGCAGATAATGGTTTTGTAACTTCCACGCTGTGTCTACTTTCCCTTGGATGGGTTTAGACAGTATCTGTAAGAAATAATATCAGGTCTGAGGGCAAACATGAATATTGTCAAGCAACAAGTCCTACCATGGCCTCAGAAAACATCTTAAATCGAAGCTGCTGTTCAGGAAAGTAATGATGTACAATGTTTTAGTGACTTCAGTGCTAACATATGATGCTGACATCTGGACGCTAATGAAATTCGGCGAAAAGCAACTTAGTATATTTGAAAGCAAGATCTTCAAACACATTCTTAGCCCAGTGGAACAAAATGTTCTCAGGAGAAGAAGATTCAGCTATCGATTATGTAGTCTAATGCATATGATAACCAAACATCGTCAGTTGCATTAAGATTAAAAGGTTCGAATAGGATGGACATGTAGTGAGAACTAGTGGCAAAATGATTAAGAAGATACTCAACGCAGTGTCTGAAGGAATCAATAGGTTTGGAAGGCCAAAGTTAAGGTGGAAGGAAGATTGAATGGTTGCTGTACCATCTCTGTGATTAAACTGCATACTTAGCATGGCGTCGTTTTCGCCTTAAAGCCATTCTTGACTAAAATCAACTTGTAACGTTCTTTAAAGAATATATCTGTGTTATCCAAATGTACTGTGCGTTGTGTTGTTGTTTTATTGTAATCCAAAGAAAAACCAAAAAACTTTATCTGGAAAACCAGTATGTGATGCCTATAATGAAATCAATCCCTCTGAAGTTTACTCAGTGTCGTGAGCCCTGAGTTCTATGGCCCTGTGCAATTAACTGATAAAATTCCCTATGCAAATATACAATAAAATACGTTTTCCTTAGCTCTCGAGTTGCAACGGATGTAATTATGGTATTCTGTTCTCTCCATAGAACACATACAAAATATTCAGTCTTGGCTCAGTGAAGAGCAATGCTGACCCAAAAACAGCTTCATAGAAATAAATGTTGGTAGATTAGTTGATAAAAGAATAACCTTGCAAATGTTCATATATAATTTCAGATACTGGTTGAGCGCTGTGCAATTCTGCCAGCATTGAAACTGTTACAAACATCAATACTTTTCTGATTCTGGCACATTAATATTTTTCTAACTATGATTGAAAAATCATTTCTTTTTTAGAAAATATTCATCAGTTTTAGATAAACGCGACATGGAAGAGGATGAGGTCCTGATACCATGATATGCTAAGACTGAATTCTTTAGTTCAAAATAAAGTTTTTCCTACACAAACTTTGATATGAAACATATCACATTAACTTCAAAATCAGTGTTCTCAGTTGTTCTACAATTCTCACTTACTGACATAATTAAACGCACTTGGATTGTTATATGACAAAAGTCTAACATAGTTTAACAAAATAGATTCCAAAATTTAACTTGTCTGTCTCAGGATTACAAAACACACAAAATACTACAAATCAGGTATACCTAATCAACCTAAACATTAAACCTGAGGGCAAATACTTGGTTCCTACATTCTACTGTTAGAATTAGCAAAATCCACATTGTGCTGATGCAATCTTAAAACTAAATATACAAATTAAAGTTGAAACAAATGACCCCTCAATCACAATTTTTAGTCTTATTAACCAAGTTTCAACACTTCTAAGAGTGTCTTCAGCAGAATTTAAATGTTTAAAGTGGCTTATAACATAATTACAAATTTGTGGGAAAAGAAAAATTTTTATATAAAAGTGTAAGTACTGACTATCAATACAAGACAGAGACAGTACTTACATGTCCCGTATAGGACAGAAGGGCATTAGTCACAAACTTTTTTAAAAAGAATGCATGAAGGCGAGCCACTATGGGCTGCTCATATATGTAAAGCCACAGGTAGCAACAGACTGAGACACCCACATTAACGAGTGTGGGTAGGTGAACATGACACCAAGAGTGCCATCTGGTAGCCATAAATATAAGTAGGCTACTTAACATTTGGAATATAGACAGCTGAATGTTAAAACGAACAGTATTTAGTACTTAAACTCACAGGCAAAGTTTCATATGACAACAGCAGACATGGTAACATTTTGCTTATGTAAAAGCATAGAAATACAGTTTGAAAACTGAAAACTGATTAAAAGTACAAAAATAAGCAGTACTTACACGTCACATATAAAATAAATATAAAGCGAAACAGCTTCAGTCACAATCTGAAGTAAAATGTGTGGAAGGTGAGCCACTGCGGGCTGCTCGCATATGTCTTGCTTCAGACTAAGGCGCCCGCGTTAACAACTGCGGGCATGTGAACATTGCACTGAGAGTGCCATCTACTAGCTGCAAGTACAACTTGGCTACTTAACATTCAAATGTAGACAGACAAATATTAAGGTGAGCATCATTCAGTACATGATGTGAAAGGCAATATTTTGTTTAACAGCGACAGCTAAAGTAACATTTTGTCTACATCAGAGCTTAGAAGTACAGTTTGAAGTATAAAAACATCACTATAGAAAATAAAAAAGGGCTGAATGACACAGTCTGTAGAAAGCTATCATGTTTAACGAGGCATGTTTAAAACTTTAAATATACAAAGTTTCATTACCTAACAAAACCATATTATGGTGCGTACATAGGCCAACAGCTAAATTCTCACAGCTAGCCACTAGCTTAAAGTCTTACATACTACCTTTAACAGAGTGCAATGGCAACTGCTACTGCACTCTGTGCTCCCCTACTTACAATCGATTCTGCCACTCAGGCAACATCTTTGGCTCAGTGGTGTCAAAGATATAATCTCTTCTACATGTGGTAAACATTTCATGTCATTTTTCATGAAACATTTTACAAAATCGGGCTCCACGTGCAAATGGATTCCTCACATAACCCTCCAGTGGGGTTTGTTAAATTTGCCATATGGTTTGGATGTGCAATGAACACCAAATGTAGGCTAATTTTTTCTATTACATCAGAATTTACAATATGAATAATAGGTATTACATAATCATTACAATATAATCCTAAAGACAGTACAAATCATTGAGCTCTGGTGTATAAGTAGTAAATGTAAAGACTGGTTATCTCATACAAAAAATATTCTAAAATCATGTTGCTGGAAGATACATAATATTAGTGATACTAAGAGTAAAGTATACCCTAGTCATCAAGAATATAATCGGAAAAGGGTTAAGGAAAGGGTGTTGCATGGCTGAAGCCTGAACCACATAGACATGGCTGCATTATAAAGTCCAATTCTTTGCAGTTTCACATCTGTGCATTAGCCATAGTAGGTCGGTCCCATGTCCAGGAAAAGCTAAACAAGTCACCATAATCTCACTCCAGTACAGAGATACATATTTACCAACACCTAAAGTTGGTTGTTCTCAGTACATCAGTACTGCGGCGATCATCATCAAACTATATCGGAAATTGAAGATTCTTCATTGATCCATATTTTGCATACCAACACTGAAGTATGAATGCTGATATCCAATAGCTCCAATGCCTTGAGTAGAGGGAGGAAATTGGAGGATGGAAGGTGTGAAGCAGTAAGGCAGGTAAGGTAGTGGAACATATCCTAATAAATGTAGCAAAATGTCTATCTAAGTTCTAAATTAGCCTATACTGAGTGTTGCAGCATGACAACTTCTGATAAATATGAGAGCAGTGAACAGTAAAGATACAACATCCTAATAAAACCATGAACTGGACTAAGCCATAGTGCAGTACATTAAGACATCTTAATTATATACAATATAATGAGAAATGTGGCACAATCTGCCTGTAAGTATAATAATTCTCAAGAAATGTGGGATCAGTCTATCTCTGAGAATATCAATACTGACATATGTGCTAAATAAATAAGACATAAAGTCTTAATCAAACAAGGGAAGACAACATTATTGGTAATGGATAATCCTTCATAATGACCTACAGTAGCATATATACCTATCATAATGCATATAGCACTGGTTAGACATATTAGAAAAATAGTGAGATGGCTACAAACTCATTTTACATAGTAGACATCCTGACAAAATATTTAAGAAGATAATAAGAATTACGGTATGTCTGCATATGGTCATTACATAAGTATACATTCCTATGTATATATATACAGGGTGTTACAAAAAGGTACAGCCAAACTTTCAGGGTACATTACTCACACAAAAATAAATAAAAGATGTTATGTGGACATGTGTCCGGAAACGCTTAATTTCCATGTTAGACCTCATTTTAGTTTCGTCAGTATGTACTGTAGTATATGCAGGACAGACAGGAGGAGTACATGCAATATAGCTTACTGACTAAGTAAATGCAACATATCACAGTAAATCATAAGATAAATATGCAAAGATACAAACGGATTGCAGAAATAGTGGAAGATGAAAATATAATTATTAACCTGCAGAAAAAGGCAGTCATGCATGCTAACATAAGAAGGCATCATCATGTGCAATATCATAAGGAATGGCGAAAAAAAATGTTTTTAGGTGCAAAGCTTCTATGATAATCTTCCACAAACATCTCCAACCATGTGGCACGAGGCAAGACAGATTTTCCTAATAAGCATTCAACATACACAAATACATATTAACATCATTATAAAAAAATCTTCAATATGTCAATATAATCCTCATTATTGGAGTGCGGCTCATGACATGAACACTTATTAAACATCAATATTCCATCATTAATCCATAAAATTGGTGCAGCTCAGGGCATGAACACTCATTAAATATTCTAATAAAACACTTATATCTAACAAAATTCAGAGAAAAAAATGTCCTTAACCCTAAATGTTTATAGGCAATCTGCCTAATTTACTTATTACACCAAGAGGAAAATGTTTATAAAAGGCCTGCCAGGAAACAGTGCAAGAAGTGTCAATGGTGTTTAATTCCATACAATTTGTTTACATAGTGCTTTCTTATGTACTGCCTTTCCTGCACTTTCACGTGCTTCTATTTATGAGCATAATGTCTCGTTTGTATACAATGAGACTTTGGTAAACTGGTTCTGCAAAATATACAAATTAGTTGAGTATGTGCAATGGACATGAGCTACAGGGCACAATGATTTCTTAAATCTACATAGGTGAAAGCAAATAACTAGCAACATAATCAAAAACAAGAGATACAGCAAATTACAGCACAAAACTGGGCATAAATGAAACATGGCAGAATGAAACAGCGATAAAAATCCATCAAACCGGAAGCTGCATAGTTGCTTTTTGGTAGGCGGAATTGTAACGTTATGGATGGCTTGTAGTTTGTCTGAATCGGGCATAATGTCGTCAGCCAGAATTGCATGACCTAGAAATTTAATGCAAGCCTTGCTAAAATGAGATTTACTGAGGTTCACGGTAACAACTTCTGTAAAAAAAAGTTTGCAATAGCATCCGAAGAACAGAATTGTGTTCTGACCAAGAAGGTTCTGCAATTAGAAATGTTGCCAATGTAGGTGGTGATTCTGTCTTTTAATTCATTTGGAAGAATGGTATTCATCGCACAGATGAGTGCAGCAGAGCTAATTGTTAAACCAAAAGACAATTTACAAAATTGGTAGCAGTTACCGAAACAAAGGAAAGCAGTGTATTTTCTGCAATTAGGGTGCAGTTGAATTTGCCAAAATGCAGATTTTAGGTCCAAAATGCAATAGATTGACGTTCCGTGAAATTTTAGCAAGAGCTCTTCCAGCGTTTGCGGATGATTGGTTTCCGTAATGATGATTTCGTTGATCTGATGTGAATCCAACACAAGGCGGAGTTAATAATGTGAAAAGGATTGATATATTGACTAATGGCTGGTTCAATGACACTTTGGTCTAACATAGCCGGCAGTTCTAGCTTGACTTGATATCTATTGATGCAGAGAATGGAATAATGTTTTGCCTTAAATGTATCATGCGGTATTACTTAGAATTCGTACAAAAAAACTGCACATGGTTCCTGGTACATTGCTAAATACTTCAGAGTGCTGTAAAAGAATATCCTGCAACTGTTGGGGCTCTTCGTCGGTCGAAGCTTTACGATCACTCTCCTTACTGTTGATCGTCTGCACAATGCCATAATTAAATTCCTCAGGGATATTGTTACTACGGAAATATGTGTGTGTAAAGAATGTTGTGTGCCAATTAGTAGTCTTAGATGTTGAAATGACCTCTACTCTCTTAATGTCTTGCTGCTCTACTGACAAAGATTCTGAAAAGTGACTGCTAGTTGTTCCATGTCATATTTCAATATAAGCAATGACTTCCTAAAGTTAATAACAGCGTCATTTTCCACAAGGAGATCCACGGCAAGGACGAAGTCGGTTGTTCAGAGGGGAACGATCCAGAAATTAGCATGAAATGTGTGATCAGCAAGTACAAAAGATAGTTGTAGTTTCACTTCTACTCTCCTTTTAGAGATTGCGCCTCGGACTTCCGTTTTACCAAGTGGAAAGGTAGGACATGTATTGTCAGCGTTACATTTTTGGAATGCTGTTTCATTTATCACTGTCACGGGTGAACCAGAGTCGATCACTGCAGAAAATAGATACAAACCAATTTTAATTTCAACTACGGGCTGACAAGGGAACCTCCCCATCGCACCCCCCTCAGATTTAGATATAAATTGGCACAGTGGATAGGCCCTGAAAAATTGAACACAGATCAATCGAGAAAACAGGAAGAAGTTGTGTGGAACTACGAAAAAAATAAGCAAAATATACAAACTGAGTAGTCCATGCGCAAGATAGGCAACAAAAAGGATAATGTGAGATCAGCAGCGCCGTGGTCCTGTGGTTGGCGTGAGCAGCTGCGGAACGAGAGGTCCTTGATTCAAGTCTCCCCTCGAGTGAAAAGTTTATTTTCTTTACTTTCGCAAAGTTATAATCTGTCCGTTCGTTCATTGGCGTCTCTGTTCGCTGTAATAAGTTTAGTGCCTGTGTTTTGCGACCGCACCGCAAAACCGTGCGACTGGTAGACGAAAGGACGTGCCTCACCAATGGGAACCGCAAACATTTGATCACAAGGTCATAGGTCAACCGATTCCTCCACAGGAAAACACGTCTGATATATTCTATACGACACTGGTGACGGCATGTGCGTCACATGACAGGAATATGTTGTCGACCCACCTAACTTGTACACTAAGCGAATGGGTAAAAAGATTCTTCTACCTTGCCCGATTTAGGTTTTCTTGTGGATGTCACAATCACTCCCAAAAAAGTGATGAAAACGTAAGAGTTTGTCACATAAACTGCAACAAATGAATGCAACAGTTTCACAGTCGCACAGATTTCCCTGTGCTCTGTCAAAACATATGTTTTTAACGTTTTCAAATTTTTCCGTGTGTAGACCGTCGAATCCTGCATATGTCCAAGCAAATCTGAACATGTCCTGGAAGAGCTAAGTTGATTATATAAAATAATTAAACTTTTTACTAGAGGGAAGACTTGAACCAAGGAACTCTCGTTCTGCAGTTGCTTACGCTAAACCACCGGACCACGACGCTCCTGAGTTCGTACTATCCTTGATGTTGCCTATGTTGCGCATGGACTACTCAGTTTGTATATTTTCCTTATTTTTTTCATAGTTCCACACAACTTCATCCTGTTTTCTCGACTGATCTGTGTTCAGTTTTTCAAGGCCTATCCACTTTGGCAACTTATAACTAAATCCGAGGGGGGTGCGATGGGGAGGTTCCCTTGTGAGAAATATTCTTGTAATAATGTGTCGCAAATGTCGTCGAAGGTTATGACGCTTTGCTGAATGGTATTATGAATAGAAGAAACGCATTGCGCGTTTTTCGATTGAACAGCGTCGGTAGTTTCTAGTCATTCATTACTAGTGGAATGATTGGTGGCAGATGATTGCTTTGGTGGTTCAATTATATGTACTGTACGGTTGTTTTGGCCAACAGAATGCCGCGGTGGATGGAAACGAAAATTAGGTTCATTACGAACGACCTGAGGCTGATTCTGGTGAAAGCTGCAGTTGCCGAAATCACGCTTAAATTGTTGATTATTTCCATCGTGCCTGTGGTAAAAATTTCTTTGCTATTGATCGTTTCGATGTTACTGTGACCATTGGTTTTTGTGGGAGAAGTTATTCCCTTGTGGTTGCGTAAAATTACTGGACTGGGGTGTACTGGCAAAGCTGGGCGGTGGCGCATTGAGCATCGATTGGGCTTGTCGCCCGTATTGTTTTTTGGATATTTCCAGGCTGCTGCGGCTGCGGCAAGAATTGCGGCTGGAAACTGTGACTGTTGGCCTCGAAATTCTGATACAGTTGCTGCTGCTGAATACACTGGTTATCAAAATGTTGTCTCTTGTTAGCATGTCCATCTTTTATTTCTTTTGCTATGGAGTGGGCGGGATTGTTCGTTGTAACCGAACGAGTTGTTACCTTGATTGCCGCTATTAAAGTTCTTATTGACAAAAGAGTAGTCCGATTCCTGAATTTCTAATAATTGTACTAAGTCCATGAAAGCTGAAAAGCTTTCCTTTTTCTGTCCGGTGAGAAGGCAAACTCTTGATGAGTTCGGTCAGGTACTGGGTTTTTTGAAACATACATTCAAAAAACTGGTTGATAGTTGGAAAACTGGGGTGTTCAAAATTGGGTAAACTAATTAGTTGGTCTTCAATGCGTGGCTGAGTCGTTTCCGACCAATACGCAGACAGAAAAGCATTTTGAAACTCTTCCACGGAGTGACATTGCCTTGATATGGACCTCATACGCATCGAAGGTTCTCCCTCCTAAAAAGCTACAGATAAATTCGAGCTTGTGTGTCACTGGCCAGTTTGGTTACAGCGAAAATGAAAATTGCTGCACCCAATCAAAGGGATGCAGATCAGTGCGGTTATTTCTAAATACCTTGAATTTTTTTCGATACAGGAAATGTTTATAGTTGAATCCTTCGCGTTGTAGATTTTGAGAGGGTTCGGCGGCGTAGAAGAAATGATTGTGAGATGACTGGCTTGTATCAAAGTCACATACTCTTACCTATAACGAAATCAATCCCTCTGAAATTTACTCGGTTACATGACCACCGAGTTCTATGGCCCTGTGAAATAAACTGATAAAATTCCCTATGCAAATATACAATGAAATACATTTTCCTTAGCTCTTCAGTCGCAACGGATGTAATCTTGGTATTCTGTTCTCTCCATAAAACGGATACAAAATATTCAATCTTGGCTCGGCGAAGTGCAATGCCGGCCGTATACTTTTCTGATTTTGGCACATTAATATTTTTGTGACTCTGAGTGAAAAATCATTTCCTTTTTAAAAAAATACCCATTGGTTTTAAACAAACACGACATGGAAGAGGATGAGCTACTGATACCGGAATATGCTAAGACCCAATTCTTTAGTTCAAAAACTGTATTGAAAATAAAGTTTCTCCTTCACAGAATTTGATATGAAACATTTTACGTTAACTTCAAAATCAGTGAACTTCCGAGTTGTTTTACAATTATCACTCACTGACGTAATTAAACACACTTGGATTGTTACATTTCAAAAGTCTAACATCGTCAAACAAAATAGATTCCAAGATTTAACTTGTCTGTATCAGGGTTACAAAACACACAAAATATTACAAATCGGGTATACCTAATCAACCTATACATTAAACCTGATGACAAGTACTTGGTTCCTACATTCAAGGGATGGTACTGTTAGAATTAGCAAAATCCACGTTGCGCTGCTGTATACTAAAAACTAAATATACAATGTTTCATTACCTTACAAAACTGTATTATGCTGCGTCCATAGGCCAACAGCTAAATTCGCACAGCTAGCCACTAGCTTAAAGTGTAACGTCCTGCCTTATAACATAGTGCAACAGCAACTGCGCTCCCCTCCTTACAATTGATTCTGCCTCTCAGGCGACATCTTCGGTTCAGTGGTGTCAAAGACACAATCTCTTCTACATGTGATCACCATCTCATGTCATTTTTCATGAAACATTTTACAAAACCGGCCTCCACGTACAAGTGGGTCCCTCACAAACCCACCACGTCCAATCTCAAAGGTAAATAACGCTCAAGTCCGTACAGCGTGTATTTAAAGCAAACCTGATTTGCATCCTCATAGCGGCGCTACTAATGCACCCTTATGCGACTGCTGCGAAATTTGCATATACATCATGTTTCAGATGTAGAAAAACGCCTAGCAAGTTCCGTTTATATCCCAACTACACTCCTGCAAATTGAAATAAGAACACCGTGAATTCATTGTCCCAGGAAGGGGAAACTTTATTGACACATTCCTGGGGTCAGATACATCACATGATCACACTGACAGAACCACAGGCACATAGATACAGGCAACAGAGCATGCACAATGTCGGCACTAGTACAGTGTATATCCACCTTTCGCAGCAATGCAGGCTGCTATTCTCCCATGGAGACGATCGTAGAGATGCTGGATGTAGTCCTGTGGAACGGCTTGCCATGCCATTTCCACCTGGCGCCTCAGTTGGACCAGCGTTCGTGCTGGACGTGCAGACCGCGTGAAACGGCGCTTCATCCAGTCCCAAACATGCTCAATGGGGGACAGATCCGGAGATCTTGCTGGCCAGGGTAGTTGACTTACACCTTCTAGAGCACGTTGGGTGGCACGGGATACATGCGGACGTGCATTGTCCTGTTGGAACAGCAAGTTCCCTTGCCGGTCTAGGAATGGTAGAACGATGGGTTCGATGACGGTTTGGATGTACCGTGCACTATTCAGTGTCCCCTCGACGATCACCAGTGGTGTACGGCCAGTGTAGGAGATCGCTCCCCACACCATGATGCCGGGTGTTGGCCCTGTGTGCCTCGGTCGTATGCAGTCCTGATTGTGGCGCTCACCTGCACGGCGCCAAACACGCATACGACCATCATTGGCACCAAGGCAGAAGCGACTCTCATCGCTGAAGACGACACGTCTCCATTCGTCCCTCCATTCACGCCTGTCGCGACACCACTGGAGGCGGGCTGCACGATGTTGGGGCGTGAGCGGAAGACGGCCTAACGGTGTGCGGGACCGTAGCCCAGCTTCATGGAGACGGTTGCGAATGGTCCTCGCCGGTACCCCAGGAGCAACAGTGTCCCTAATTTGCTGGGAAGTGGCGGTGCGGTCCCCTACGGCACTGCGTAGGATCCTACGGTCTTGGCGTGCATCCGTGCGTCGCTGCGGTCCGGTCCCAGGTCGACGGGCACGTGTACCTTCCGCCGACCACTGGCGACAACATCGATGTACTGTGGAGACCTCACGCCCCACGTGTTGAGCAATTCGGCGATACGTCCACCCGGCCTCCCGCATGCCCACTATACGCCCTCGCTCAAAGTCCGTCAACTGCACATACGGTTCACGTCCACGCTGTCGCGGCATGCTACCAGTGTTAAAGACTGCGATGGAGCTCCGTATGCCACGGCAAACTGGCTGACACTGACGGCGGCGGTGCACAAATGCTGCGCAGCTAGCGCCATTCGACGGCCAACACCGCGGTTCCTGGTGTGTCCGCTGTGCCGTGCGTGTGACCATTGCTTGTACAGCCCTCTCGCAGTGTCCGGAGCAAGTATGGTGGGTCTGACACACCGGTGTCAATGTGTTCTTTTTTCCATTTCCAGGAGTGTGTTTTCCGTCAGTTTATGTTAAAACCTAATCAGTCGCCAAAAAGCCTACACGACCCCTAGCAAAGTCTACAATTTCGAGCGTGAAACTGAAAGAAGGATACGTAACAGCCACGGATCTTGATCTGAAAATCTACGGAGCTCTTATAGTACCCTCGATACCTTGCCCCCCTAGTCGGTAGAAGACGAATGCCCCATGCAGCTCTCTAAGTCGCAAAGTTCCGATCCAGGCCTTAGGGAGGGGGGTACAGGTACCAACTGCACTCCACAAAGCATGCGAAAACGGTGGTGCCCCCACGCCATCAAGTTACTGTCTTTGGTCCCAGCATTGCCCACACGGAAGTCTGAGTTGGCGATACTGCATCAAACAGATCGAGACAAGCAAACACTCTGACAGCGCTGGAGTGAGTTTTGAACCGCTCTCATTTCCTTTTTTTTTTTTTTTTTTGATTAACGCAAAGAATGGAAAGCAGAAAGGTGGAAGGAGTACATAGAGCGCCTGTACAAGGGCGATGTACTTCACGACAATATTATGGAAATGGAAGAGGATGTAGATGAAGATGAAACGGGAGATTTGAAACTGCGTGAAGAGTTTGACAGAGCACTGAATGATCTGAGTCGAAACAAGGACCCTGGAGTTGACAACATTCCATTAGAACTACTGACAGCCTTGGGAGAGCCAGTCCTGACAAAACTCTACTGTCTGGTGAGCAAGATGTATGAGACAGGCGAAATACCCTCAGACTTCAAGAAGAATATAATAATTCCAATCCCAAAGAAAGCAGGTGTTGACACACGTGAAAATTACCGAACTATCAGTTTAATAAGTGACAGCTGCAAAATACTAACGCGAATTCTTTACAGACGAATGAAAAAACTAGTAGAAGCCGACCTCGGGGGTGATCAGTTTGGATTCCGTAGAAACGCTGAAACACGTGAGGCAAAATTGACCATACGACTTATGTTAGAAGCTAGATTAAGGAAAGGCAAACCAACGTTTCTAGCATTTGTAGACTTAGAGAAAGCTTTTGACAATGTTGACTGGATACTCTCTTTCAAATTCTGAAGGTGACAGGGGTAAAATACAGGGAGCGGCAGGCTATTTACAATTTGTACAGAAACCAGATGGCCGTTATAAGAGTCGAAGGACATGAAAGGGAAGCAGTGGTTGGGAAGAGAGTGAGACAGGGTTGTAGCCTCTCCCCGATGTTATTCAATCTGTATATTGAGCAAGCAGTAAAGGAAACAAAAGAATAATTCGGAGTAGGTATTAAAATCCATAGAGAAGAAATAAAAACTTTGAGGTTCGCCGATGACATTGTAATTCTGTCAGAGACAGCAAAGGACTTGGAACAGCAGTTGAACGGAATGGACAGTGTCTTGAAAGGAGGATATAAGATGAACATCAACAAAATCAAAACAAGGATAATGGAATATAGTCGAATTAACTCGAGTGATGGTGAGGGAATTACATTAGGAAATGAGACACTTAAAGTAGTAAAGGAGTTTTGCTATTTTGGGGAGCAAAATAACTGATGATGGTAGAAGTAGAGAGGATATAAAATGTAGACTGGCAATTGCAAGGAAAGCATTTCTGAAGAAGAGGAATTTGTTAACATCGAGTATAGATTTAAGTGTCAGGAAGTCGTTTCTGAAAGTATTTGTTTGGAGTGTAGCCATGTATGGAAGTGAAACATGGACGATAAATAGTTTAGACAAGAAGAGAATAGAAGCTTTCGAAATGTGATGCTACAGAAGAATGCTGAAGATTAGATGGGTAGAACACATAACTAATGAGGAGGTATTGAATAGGACTGGGGAGAAGAGGAGTTTGTGGCACAACTTGTGTAGAAGAAGGGATCGGTTGGTAGGAAACATTCTGAGCCATCAAAGGATCACTAATTTAGTATTGGAGGGCAGCGTGGAGGGTAAAAATCGTAGAGGGAGACCAAGAGATGAATACGCTAAGCAGATTCAGAAGGATGAAGGTTGCAGTAGGTACTGGGAGATGAAGTAGCTTGCACAGGATAGAGTAGC
This sequence comes from Schistocerca piceifrons, assembly GCF_021461385.2. NCBI lineage: Eukaryota > Metazoa > Arthropoda > Insecta > Orthoptera > Acrididae > Schistocerca > Schistocerca piceifrons. The sequence goes on along the minus strand of NC_060146.1, from coordinate 67,764,170 downwards.
ATGGCGAGCTGCACCAAACCAGTCTCAGGACTGAAGACCACAACATCAACACAGGATGGATGAAAGGAAGTGGGGCTGTGCAAAGACTCTCTGTGTCGGACTGGCAAAATAGCGTATCGAAATATACACAAAGAGAGCCTGCTAAGACGGAAGTCACACTTAGCACTAATGAAAGACCCATCAGGTCACCTTCCATTCGGAAAGTGGATGCACTCAGCTACTGTATGCGACTTATAAATTATAGAGTGCAGCAATCAGTCGTTCTTTTTAGATTGTATTATGTAAATCCAGATTTCGGCTAGTAGCTAGCCATTCTCAATGCGCTATTTTTTATTCTCAAAGCATGTAAGTCCCTGTTGTTCGCGCGTCAGTCACAGTTATTTGAAATGTAAGGAAATGATCGTATGGCATTGTTGGCCGGGAGCCCCATGCGGGAAAGTTCGGCCGCCGTATGGCAAGTTCACTTCGGCGATTTGCGAATCAATGATGATGAAATGGTGATGAAGAACACACAACACCCAGTCATCACGTGGCAGAGAAAATCCCTGACCCCGCCGGGAATCGAAGGCGGGACCGCGTATGCGGGAAGCGAGAACGCTGCCGCAAGACCACGATCTGCGGACACAGTTCTTTGAATACTATCCGAGGAACTGTTGCAGAATTCTCGAACATATTCTTAGTTCGAATATAATGAATTTCCTTGAGACAGAGAAGTTGCTGTCCATGCATCAGCACGGCTTTAGAAAGCATCGCTCCTGCGAAACGCAACTCGCCCTTTTTTCACATGATATCTTGCGAACCATGGATAAAGGGTATCAGACGGATGATATATTCCTTGAATTCCGGGATGCGTTTGACTCGGTGCCCCACTGCAGACTCCTAACTAAGGTACGAGCATATGGGGTTGGTTCCCAAGTATGTGAGCGGCTCGAAGACTTCTTAAGTAATAGAACCCAGTACGTTGTCCTCGATGGTGAGTGTTCATCGGAGGTGAGGGTATCATCTGGAGTGTCCCAGGGAAGTGTGGTAGGTCCGCTGTTGTTTTCTATCTACATAAATGATCTTTTGGATAGGGTGGATAGCAATGTGCAGCTGTTTGCTGATGACGCTGTGGTGTACGGGAAGGTGTCGTCGTTGAGTGACTGTAGGAGGATACAAGATGACTTGGACAGGATTTGTGATTGGTGTAAAGAATGGCAGCTAACTCTAAATATAGATAAACGTAAATTAATGCAGATGAATAGGAAAATGAATCCTGTAATGTCTGAATACTCCGTTAGTAGTGTAGCGCTTGTCACAGTCACGTCGATTAAATATTGGGGCGTAACATTGCCGAGCGATATGAAGTGGGACTAGCATGTAATGGCAGTTGTGGGGAAGGCGGATAGTCGTCATCGGTTCATTGTTAGAATTTTGGGAAGATGTGGTTGATCTGTAAAGGAGACCGCTTATAAAACACTAATACGACCTATTCTTGTGTACTGCTCGAGCGTTTGGGATCCCTATCAGGTCGGATTGAGGGAGGACATAGAAGCAATTCAGAGGCGGGCTGCTAGATTTGTTACTGGTAGGTTTGATCATCACGCGAGTGTTACGGAAATGCTTCAGGAACTCGGGAGGGAGTCTCTAGAGGAAAGGAGGCGTTCTTTTCGTGAATCGCTACTGAGGAAATTTAGTGAACCAGCCTTTGAGGCTGACTGCAGTACAATTTTACTGCCGCCAACTTACATTTCGCGGTAAGACCACAAAGATAAGATAAGAGAGATTAGGGCACGTACAGAGGCATATAGGCAGTCATTTTTCCCTCGTTCTGTTTGGGAGTGGAACAGGGAGAGAAAATACTAGTTGTTGTACGAGGTACCCTCCTCCACGCACCGTAAGGTGGATTGCGGAGTATGTATGTAGATGTAGATGTAGAACTGTGACTGATGCCCGAACAACAGGGACTTACATGCATTGAGAATAAAAAATAGCGAATTGAGAATGGCTAGGTACTAGTCGAAATCTGGATTTACATAATAAAATCTAAAAAGGACAACTGATTGCTGCACTCTATAATTTATAAATTAATGAAAGAGTTTCAACATGACTCTTTGAAAGTGTCAGAGAGGACAGAACGAAAACTGGAATTCAGAACTGAGTAATTCGATTGTAAATAGGAATGAATAGAGCAGCCTTCTACGAAAGACCAACCCAGATCTGCCCTGCCACTGATGATGTGTATATGTGAATTGAAGATGGAAAGCTGCGCGGGATTAGCCGAGCGGTCTTAGGGCGCTGCAGTCATGGACTGTGCGGCTGGTCCCAGCGGAGGTTCGAGTCCTCCCTCGGGCATGGGTGTGTGTGTTTGTCCTTGGGATAATTTAGGTTCAGTAGTGTGTAAGCTTAGGCACTGATGAACTTAGTAGTTAAGTCGCATAAGATTTCACACACATTTGAACATTTTTGAACGTGGAAAGTGAAGAGAGTTTGCCAGCTGGCGTACTGTGACGATCCTATCGGACAGGACAGCGGAAGAACAGAGTGTGCCTTCGTACCAAGGTGTATGTAAGCCTCGTAGGGGGTGGGGAGCCACCTGCGATGCAGAGCACGGCATTCTCTTCCCGGCTGCGGCAAAGCGTGGTGGGTTGGGTGGGGGGGGGGGGGGGAAGCGTTGCGCAACGCTCCAAGGACAGCAGCGACAGAACACAGGGACAGACGGAAGAGACAGGCGCCGACAGACGAGCCAGCGGCGTGACGCCGTCCTCTGCAGGCAGCCGCTCACATCGCTTACTGGCAACGCATGCTCTCAAGGAGACACAATACAAGTCATCTTTAGAACACATCAAGTGGCGCCAAGTACACTACTGGCCATTAAAATTGCTACACCAAGAACAAATGCAGATGATAAACGGGTGTTCACTGGACAAATATATTATACTAGAACTGACATGTGATTATATTTTCACGCAATTTGGGTACATAGATCCTGAGAAATCAGTACCCAGAACAACCACCTCTGGCCGTAATAACGGCCTTGATACGCCTGGGCATTGAGTCAAACAACGTACAGGTACAGCTGCCCATGCACCTTCAACACGATACCACAGTTCATGAAGAGTAGTGGCTGACGTATTGTGACGAGCCAGTTGCTCGGCCACCATTGACTAGACGTTTTCAATTGATGAGAGATCTGGAGAATGTGCTCGTCAGGGCAACAGTCGAACATTTTCTGTATCGAGAAAGGCCCATACAGGACCTGCAACACGCGGTCGAGCATTATCCTGCTGAAATGTGGGGTTACGCAGGGATCGAATAAAGGGTAGAACAGGGGTCGTAACACATCTGAAGTCTAGCGTCCACTGTTCAAAGTGCAGGCATTGCGAACAAGAAGTGACCGTGACGTGTAACCAATCGCACCCCATACCATCACGCCGCCATGACGAAGACACGCTTCCAATGTGCGTTCACTGCGATGTCGCCAAACACGGATGCGACTATCATGATGCTGTAAACAGAGCCTGGATTCATCCGAAAAAGCCGGCCGAAGTGGCCGTGCGGTTAAAGGCGCTGCAGTCTGGAACCGCAAGACCGCTACGGTCGCTGGTTCGAATCCTGCCTCGGGCATGGATGTTTGTGATGTCCTTAGGTTAGTTTGGTTTAACTAGTTCTATGTTCTAGGGGACTAATGACCTCAGCAGTTGAGTCCCATAGTGCTCAGAGCCATTTGAACCAATTTTCATCCGAAAAAATGACGTTTTGCCATTCGTGCACCAAGGTTCTGTGATGCAGCGTCAAGGGTAACCGCAGCCATGGTCTCCGAGCTGATAGTCCATGGTACTGCAAACGTCGTCGAACTGTTCGTGCAGATGGTTGTTGTCTCGCAAACGTCCCCATCTGTTGACTCAGGGATCGAGACATGGCTGCACGATCCGTTACAGCCGTGCGGATAAGATGCCTGTCATCTCGACTGCTAGTGAAACGAGGCCTTTGGGATCCAGCACGGCGTTCCGAATTACCTTCCTGAACCCACCGATTCCATATTCTGCTAACAGTCATTGGATCTCGACCAACGCGAGCAGCAGTGTCGCGCTACGGTAAACCGCGATCGCGATAGGCTACAATCCGTCCTTTATCAAAGTCGGAGACGTAATGGTACGCATTTCTCCTCCTTACACTAGGCATTACAACGACGTTTCACCAGGCAACGCCGGTCAACTGGTGTTTGTGTTTGAGAAATCGGTTGGAAACTTTCCCCATGTCAGCGAGTTGTAGGTGTGCCGGCCGGAATGGCCGAGCGGTTCTCGGCGCTACAGTCTGGAACCGTGCGACCGCTACGGTCGCAGGTTTGAATGCTGCCTCGGTTATGGATGTGTGTGATGTCCTTAGGTCATTTAGGTTTAAGTAGTTCTAAGTTCTACGGGACTGATGACCACAGAAGTTAAGTCCGATAGTACTCAGAGCCATTTTTGTTTTAGTGTCGCCACCGGCGTGAACCTTGTGTGAATGCTCTGAAAAGCTAATCATTTGCATATCACAGCATCTTCTTCCTGTCGGTTAAATTTCGCGTCTGTAGCACGTCATCTTCGTGGTGTAGCAATTTTAATGGCCAGTAGTGTACTTTGGGTACGGTAGTTATCAACGGGTAAGCGAAGGAAAACGTGCCATAAAATCCTCGGATATTGTAATAAATATTTTATTTTCAGACCAACTTGAACGTTATCTGTCACATTTCACTACAGAAAACACGGAAGCTATAAAAATTCATATCTTCGCTGGTCATCCGGCTCAGTTCGTAGCAGGATTCATCTACTGTAGTTAAAGAGATTCTTGGCTAAAGTCGTGTCTGGAGGTGGCCCGGGCAGTATAGCAGGAACCCTCTGGTTGTCATCCGCGACACCCTTGCGTTGTGCGTGATGTCACCTGAAATAGAAAATGGTTAGACACGACATCTCACACCAGCATTAAGACCAAGCACATATCTACTAATAGGCAAAAGCATGAACTAACATAGGTCTAAAAAAAAAAAAAATACTCGCGACACGAGTGTAAGTGTGCCTCGCAAGGATGACCTTAACTGCTTGTACTAAGTATGCATGTTCAGTGGTGAGACGCGTATCTGTTCAGTTTCTTGATGAAAATGTCAGCTGTAAAATAATTTAGTCTTTTACGTCAATCATTCGTTAGTAGTTGAATACTGACGGTCCAGATAGTCAATCTTGTACGCTGAAAATATGTCCTCTTCAGACCTGTTTTAAAATTAATATATAGTTTACTTTAAAGTTTTATGTAGCTACTGTAAGCATTCGGCGAAGACGAATCTCTTCTTTCTCCTTCTGCTGCTAACACGAACAGCTGAAATAAAATTCTTATACTACGTAGCTTCACTGTGGAAGTACTATGAGGTACGTGTATTTGATAGTTGTGTATAACTTAAGCATGATCTATATGTGTGTCTATCGTTGAGCATAGTATACCTTTAGATCACAGTGAGCATATAGTCCAATAGTTTTGTCTTAGGATGCTGCAGCAGATATGCATTGGGATGTGGAATGCTGATAATGATATTAGGACCGTACAACGAGGTACGTGTATTTGATAGTTGTGTATAACTTAAGCATGATCTATAGGTGTGTCTATTGTTGAGCATAGTATACCGTTAGATCACGGTGAGCATATAGTCCAATAGTTTTGTCTGTCTTAGGATGCTGCAGCAGATATGCATTGGGATGTGGAATGCTGATAATGATATAAGGACCGTCGCACAGCAGACGCCACTTTTCGTTGCACCACTGAAGAGCTGATTATTTACGGTCAGTACACACACGTGGTCTAGGCGTAGCGTCTTTGACTCATAATCAAAACGTCTTCGGTCCCGAGTTCGATCCCCACCACTTCCCACATTTTGATAAATAATCAGCATTGGCGGCCGAAGACTTCCGGCATAAGAAGTCAGTCTCATTCTGCTAACGGCCTTGTCAAAGAGGGCGGAGGAGCGGATAGAGGTTCAGGGCACTCTCTTGTCCTAGGGGTGGGAAATTGCCCCTAAAGGCGGAAGAATCAGCAATGATCAACGACATGAGGATGCAGAAGGCTATGGAAACCACTGCATTAAACACACGTAACGTGTATCCACAGGACAGGTGGCCTGTAATTGAAGAAATATCATGATGATCTCTCCATTGGCAAAAGATTCCGGAATAGTCCCCCATTCTGATCTCCGGTAGGGGACTGCCAAGGGGGAGGTTACCATGAGAAGAAGATTGAATAATCAACGAAAGGATAACGTTCTACGAGTCGGGGCGTGGAATATCAGAAGCTTGAACGTGGTAGGGAAACTAGAAAATCTGAAAATGGAAATTCAAAGGCTCAATCTAGATATAGTAGGGGTCAGTGAAGTGAAGTGGAAGGAAGACAAGGAAGAATTTCTGGTCAGATGAGTATCGGGTAATATCAACAGCAGCAGAAAATGGTATAACAGGTGTAGGATTCGTTATGAATAGGAAGGTAGGGCAGAGGGTGTGTTACTGTGAACAGTTCAGTGACCGGGTTGTTCTAATCAGAATCGACAGCAGACCAACACCGACAACGATAGTTCAGGTAAACATGCCGACGTCGCAAGCTGAAGATGAACAGATAGAGAAAGTGTATGAGGATATTGAAAGGGTAATGCAGTATGTAAAGGGGGACGAAAATCTAATAGTCATGGGCGACTGGAATGCAGTTGTAGGGGAAGGAGTAGAAGAAAAGGTTACAGGAGAATATGGGCTTGGGACGAGGAATGAAAGAGGAGAAAGACTAATTGAGTTCTGTAACAAGTTTCAGCTAGTAATAGCGAATACCCTGTTCAAGAATCACAAGAGGAGGAGGTATACTTGGAAAAGGCCAGGATATACGGGAAGATTTCAATTAGATTACATCATGGTCAGACAGAGATTCCGAAATCAGATACTGGATTGTTAGGCATACCCAGGAGCAGATACAGACTCAGATCACAATATAGTAATGATGAAGAGTAGGCTAAAGTTCAAGACATTAGTCAGGAAGAAGCAATACGCAAAGAAGTGGGATACGGAAGTACTAAGGAATGACGAGATACGTTTGAAGTTCTCTAACGCTATAGATACAGCAATAAGGAATAGCGCAGTAGGCAGTACAGTTGAAGAGGAATGGACATCTCTAAAAAGGGCCATCACAGAAGTTGGGAAGGAAAACATAGGTACAAAGAAGGTAGCTGCGAAGAAACCATGGGTAACAGAAGAAATACTTCAGTTGATTGATGAAAGGAGGAAGTACAAACATGTTCCGGGAAAATCGGGAATACAGAAATACAAGTCGCTGAGGAATGAAATAAATAGGAATTGCAGGGAAGCTAAGACGAAATGGCTGCAGGAAAAATGTGAAGACATCGAAAAAGATATGATTGTCGGAAGGACAGACTCAGCATACAGGAAAGTCAAAACAACATTTGGTGACACTAAAAGCAACGGTGGTAACATTAAGAGTACAACGGGAATTCCACTGTTAAATGCAGAGGAGAGAGCAGATAGGTGGAAAGAATACATTGAAAGCCTCTATGAGGGTGAAGATTTGTCTGATGTGATAGAAGAAGAAACAGGAGTCGATTTAGAAGAGATAGGGGATCCAGTATTAGAATCGGAATTTAAAAGAGGTTTAGAGGACGTACGGTCAAATAAGTCAGAAGGGATAGATAACATTCCATCAGAATTTCTAAAATCATTGGGGGAAGTGGCAACAAAACGGCTATTCACGTTGGTGTGTAGAATATATGAGTCTGGCGATATACCATCTGACTTTCGGAAAAGCATCATCCACAGAATTCCGAAGACGGCAAGAGCTGACAAGTGCGAGAATTATCGCACAATCAGCTTAACAGCTCATGCATCGAAGCTGCTTACAAGAATAATATACAGAAGAATGGAAAAGAAAATTGAGAATGCGCTAGGTGACGATCAGTTTGGCTTTAGGAAAAGTAAAGGGACGAGAGAGGCAATTCTGACGTTACGGCTAATAATGGAAGCAAGGCTAAAGAAAAATCAAGACACTTTCATAGGATTTGTCGACCTGGAAAAAGCGTTCGACAGTATAAAATGGTGCAAGCTGTTCGAGATTCTGAAAAAATTAGGGGTAAGCTATAGGGAGAGACGGGTCATATACAATATGTACAACAACCAAGAGGGAATAATAAGAGTGGACGATCAAGAACGAAGTGCTCGTATTAAGAAGGGTGTAAGACAAGGCTGTAGCCTTTCGCCCCTACTATTCAATCTGTACATCGAGGAAGCAATGATGGAAATAAAAGAAAGGTTTAGGAGTGGAATTAAAATACAAGGTGAAAGGATATCAATGATACGATTCGCTGATGACATTGCTATCCTGAGTGAAAGTGAAGAAGAATTAAATGATCTGCTGAACGGAATGAACAGTCTAATGAGTACACAGTATGGTTTGAGAGTAAATCGGAGAAAGACGAAGGTAATGAGAAGTAGTAGAAATGAGAACAGCGAGAAACTTAACATCAGAATTGATGGTCACGAAGTCAATGAAGTTAAGGAATTCTGCTACCTAGGCAGTAAAATAACCAATAACGGACGGAGCAAGGAGAACATCAAAAGCAGACTCCCTATGGCAAAAAAGGCATTTCTGACCAAGAGAAGTCTACTAATATCAAATACCGGCCTTAATTTGAGGAAGAAATTTCTGAGGATGTACGTCTGGAGTACAGCATTGTATGGTAGTGAAACATGGACTGTGGGAAAACCGGAACAGAAGAGAATCGAAGCATTTGAGATGTGCTATAGACGAATGTTGAAAATTAGGTGGACTGATAAGGTAAGGAATGAGGAGGTTCTACGCAGAATCGGAGAGGAAACGAATATGTGGAAAACACGGATAAGGAGAAGGGACAGGATGACAGGACATCTGCTAATACATGAGGGAATGACTTCCATGGTACTAGAGTGAGCTGTAGAGGGCAAAAACTGTAGAGGAAGACAGAGATTGGAATACGTCAAGTTGAGGACGTAGGTTGCAAGTGCTACTCTGAGATGAAGAGGTTAGCACAGGAAAGGAATTCGTGGCGGGCCGCATCAAACCAGATTAATCTGAGATGTACCCTTTACCCTGTGGCTCCTGCAAGATGCTATTTCCGTCCCCCATACTACTACATAAGTCAGGCAGACGCTCCTAACGTTCTAAAGAAAAATGCCTGAAAAACTTTCGGCAATAAATATCTCCTGGAGTCGTCCCCTGTAAGGAAATAACATAAAAATTCACAAAATTTCTTACGTAACTAGTGGGATACTTGGGTACTGGAGTACTGCTAGTTAGTGTAAGAAAAACATGAAACTAACGAAAATTGTTATTTATTTTGCTAAAATTCTGAGAAACCACAATGGCACATTTAGTTATGAACTGAACAAGTTATTTCCGGGTTCTTTTCGGAATGTGGAGTTACCTCTTAAGGATAGAATTCACTAATGAAATTTCTATACAAAGTTTAAGATTGTTATTGACTTCGCAGAATGGCTGAGAGCCGCACCTACTCAACTTGAATAATTATCGGTTAGAATGTTGCTAGGTACGGTCGAGGCTGTCAGGTGCGAAATGAAGTGAAGTGTACTGTTGTGGAGAAATTACGGAGCTCGCAAGAGCTGTAGCGCACAATACCGTAAGCTGCAATGACTGCTGTCTGCGCCGCTCGCTGCTGACAAATAAGATAACTCTCGTTCTATCTGGATTGACCTTCACCAATCAAACTCTCCCTACACCTTGATGAAGTCAAGGACTCCTAATCGCCCCTAGTCCATTTGCTTGGTACGCTGGTCAGATAACCAGTCCACCGCGATGCCACTCAAAAATTCGCTCGCAGGCGTTTAACTATAACTCTGTCCGTTCGCATCGCACAATAAGTGTGGCATCCAACACAGTGAACAACGCTTAATCGCAAGGACTCAATATAGAGAGTTGCACTTCGATTTGCTCTCTACAGAGGTGCTCTCCCAGTGGAGTACTGAGGAGAGACTTGTTCCTCGCTCTTTGAGTACCCGTACGAGCGCGCACGCTCTCGTTTCATGTTCTCGCTCCAAGAGCGAAACAGAACGGCCCCTCTCCATGCCAGACGTGAACGGGTATAGCTTTCAGTCTCTTCCATTACTCCTTCAGCTCAAGGCGTCAGGAATATCGTCTGCCAATCAGCATTGCTCTTCTAAAACGGGAGAATGATGTTTCATTTAAGGCGACCAGTCCGGGAATCTGTAGCATCGGCGTTTGGCATTTGCTGTCTCCCTGTGAAGACCTCTGAAACTGCGTGCTATGTTTGTAAAGAATGCCTAGGCTAGGCTCTCCCACACAATGTAGCGGAATCTGCCTTTAAGCCGAACATGGGGTCATTCTCCCTTTCGCTCGGGCAAACGCTGTCTGCTCTATGGGCGGTCGCTGGCCCAAGTAGATAGGTTGACTCATCCTCTGAAGGGACTGGCCTCCTGGCATGTGGTCTGCCTCTCTCGAACTAAAAGCTTTTGTGACCATCATGTCTTGAATGTGTGTGTGTACGCCAGCCTCGAGTGTTTCAACCTCGGTGCGCATTTGCGATTTACTTGTTATTTGCATATCGTTTACATGAATTCATACAACATTGACTTTATCTTATCGAGTTTGGGTTTGAATGAAGTGGCTTGATGTGCGGAATATGATTGTGAGGGCGGAATACGTAAGCAATGAGGGTCAGGAGACCACGACGTCTATTCTGTACTGCTGCTTCCTTTTGGCAGTGCGCGCATACACTTTGTTTCTTCTATCGGCTTCTGCAGTCAGCGTCACGCAAACTTCTCATACCTTTTCTTCGTGGGTTACATGCTGAAAATAAAATTTAGTTAGTGGTGTTGTCCAATCGTTCTCTTTCTTACGGTCAAACATGAGTTCATTTGGAGTCTAGGTAGTTTCATAGATGTTTTGTTTATTGTGTACCTCCTCGAATAACGACAAATACATTACCCAACTGGTATGCTTATTAGAAATATAAGTCCTCATGAATTGGTTAACCTGACGGCACACACGTTCAATAGGATTACATTGTGGACTGAACCTGGAAATTAATATATTTTTAATGCTATTGTCTTTTAAAAATTTTCGCCACTTGTATTCAGTATAATATATGGCATTGTCGGATAGAATGGCTTTTGGTTTTCCCACGTGAGGAATGCAGTCACATGAGAAACGTCGGATTATGGCATACAGTTTAACGTGTTTGGTGAATAGATCATAAAATGCGAGGATGTATTTTACACCTCCACTGCTTGTGGGATGTGGACCACTTATGTCAGTACTTACTATTTCTGAAGTTTCGCTGGGTGAAAAGGAATGTAGATCAGTTTTTGTGGATAAGTTCAACGGTTTAGATTTCTGACAGATCACACATGTCTTGAGTACACTGTGGATCTTGCGTCTCATATTACTAAAATAACAATAGGTACTGAGTTTTGCTAAGCACTTCTTGGTACCATAATGACCCCAAATAAAATGTGTGTGCCAAATTAGGTTTCGTTCAGAATATTTGGGAATGCAGACACACCAAGTAGTGGCTTCAGGATGTCGGCGATAAAATAACACATCATCAGGTATTAAATATCGGTGTGATAGAGGATGGTCAGGTTGATTCATGAGTAAAATTCTTACCTTGTTCCAGTGCGGATCGGATTTTTGCAATGTTGACATATTTCTGCATAAGTCAGTGTAGCATTTGTGATATTGTTTATCCTGCATAAGAAGTATTCTGTAGTCATTTACATTCTCCAGGTCGGAATTACTCTGATTCAAACCTTGTGGTAGGCGCGACAAAGCGTCGGCTATGACTTTGTCTTTACCCTTAATGTGTACAATTTCGAAAGAATAATTCTGTAGTGATAGAGCCCAACGTGATAATCTGGGATGTGCTAGCTTACAGGTTAAGAAAAATGTGAGAGCTTGGTGGTCAGTATAAATCTTTGTGTGCTTACCATGTAAATAATAATTAAATTTCCCTAATCCCCACACTAAAGAGATTGTTTCAAGTTCTGTGGTAGAGTACGACCGTTCACATTCACTAAGTGTGCGGCTCGCAAAACTAATAATTTTCACCCGTTCATGCTCTCCATTCTTTACAACTTGGAATATACAACAGCCTAATCCATATGATGAGGCATCACAAGACATACAAAAATCTAAATTAAAATCAGGGTGTTCCAAACTGTTTGCATTGACTAATGCATGCTTAATACTATCGAAATATTTCTGACACTGGTCAGACCATATCCATATCTGGTTCTTTTTTAGAAGGTTGCATAAATGTTTGCTGTTTAAAAGTTGGTGTGGTACAAATCGTCGGAAGAAAGAACAGAGTCCAAGAAAAGATTTCAATTGTTTTCTAGTCCGTGGACTAGGAAAATTCCTGATTGCGCTTAATTTGCTTGGATCAGGTCGTATACCTCGAGCATGTGTCTAAGATACTTGATTTCTCTGCAAGCAAATTTCGACTTTTTGAGATTAGCTGTCACTCCAGCTTGTGCAAATTTGCAAGGTGTCGATATTTTCGGACCATGTTTAGCTGGCTATGAGCAAGTCATCTACGTAGTGAGTGACTCACTCAACTAATTCATCACCAAGTACCGTGTCTAAAGCGGTGATAAACACGCCTGAACTGACGTTCAGACCGAAGGGAGGAACACAAAATTCATAAGTTCGCCCTCCAAATATGAAAGCAATATATTTTCTACAATCTGGGTTGAGCGGGACTTGCCAGAATGAATTTGTCAAGTCTACGCTAGAAAAATACCTAGAATCTAAAAATTTTTGGAGTTGCTCTTCTAAATTTTCTGGTTTCGTGCGGACTGGTAAAATAATTTCATTAATTGCACGACCAGGACAACTCTGATACTTCCATTGAGTTTCTTTACGACAAGTGGAATATTCAATAATTTTCCACTCTAGCATTTGCTTCAACTCGTGCCATACTGCGGGTGTTGTGACAGTGGCACATTATATGTTTTGTGGAAGAAAATCTAGTGAGGCTTAACTTCTATCTTATAAACGTATGTGTCGATCACACCTGGTCGTTTGCTGAAAACCTGTATATATTTAGACAAAACATCAAAGAGTTCATTGCGTTCATCTTGTATGACAGCTGTGGTCTGTGACAACTTATCACTAATAAAAAATTTAAGATCCTCGATCTCGACTTCAGGTGCGTGTGTCTGTGCATCAACTTCATCAGTGTCGTGTATTAATTGAATCTTGTACCCAGTACAACATTTTTCATGTTTTAGAGTCCTGGTATCCTGATCAATTGAAATTTCACTGCCCTTATCTCTAAGTATACATTTACGTTTGGAGAAGTCAATTGTGCTGTCCTTCTCACATAAAATATCTAAACCTAATATGCAATTTGTAACCAGGTTTTGGACGACTAGGAATGGCCATTGTACGGTTCCATTACCTACCTTTACAGTCACAAATAGCTGTTTCTTAACTCTAGAAGACTCACTACCTACGACAGCTAAAATTTTGCAATTCTGGACAGGATACTCTGGCACACGTTCAAATTCACACATCCTCTTATAAAAATGATATGAGAAGACACTAATAGCCGCTCCTGTGTCCAGAATAATTGTGGTAGGAATTCCACCAACAACACCAGTGGTTGAGGCTAAAACAATTTCACTAGTTGGTGAACGACATTGAGTGTTCTCTTGCAGGAGTTCATCTGATAAATTCTCATCCTTATTGTATCTTATAAGTAATAGCGACTGCTGTACACAACTGGTTTGGTACATGTTCTTCGTGTGTTTGCAAAGTAGGTGTGTCAAGTAGATAATTTAAATTGAAGTCCCACCCCCCCCCCCCCCCCATTTCTTCCACAGTCAGGGCCTCGGGCACAGTTGTGACTGTTCATAGTTTGACGTCACATTTGTACTGGGCGTAGACACTGTTGAAGTATCATAAGCTACTTCGATTACGTTTACGTTCGAGCACAGTCTGTTCCAGTCACCGAACTGTTGTGTTCGTTGCACTTTTGTGTTTGGACTCACCTACGGGTTTGTAGGTGCGTTCCTGTTTTGTGTTTGCATTTGCAGCGGTGAATGCCATTGACCCGTGTTGTTGTTTTGCTGCGCTAGTGTCGGAATATTTTGACATTGAGCAGGGTAGTAGTTGTTGTTATTGTTATTATAAATCCAGCTCTGTTGCTGGTTCGGTGAGGAATAAAAACCGTTTCTGCTTCGTTTGTAATTTTTTCTACCGTTTTGGTAGTGGTTATTACTATTGTTATTGTATGTTGGTTTTGCTGCATGTATGTAGCTGCTACATTAACCTGTTGATTGTTTTGGCTTGCGTATCCGACAGCAGCCAGCACATCTGAATTTAATTGTCTACTGTGTGTACCCCCTCCCCCCCCCCCCCCCCCATGAACCATGGACCTTGCCGTTGGTGGGGAGGCTTGCGTACCTCAGCGATACAGAAAATTGTGTTGCAACGACTACCGGAAGCAGATAGACCTCTCCAATGACTGGGCGTAGACGTCTTAGGACCGTCTGTGCAAACACCAGCGGGTAATCGCCATGTTTTAACAATAATAGACCATTTTTTTGCGCTATGTGTCTATGATAGCTAACCCGGACCAGCGAGCCAAAACAGTGGCTCACGCCATGGTACATCAATGGATATTGAAATTAGGAACACCTGAACCTATAATTACAGGTCAAGAGTCAAACTTTATGTCCGATTTGATGAAACAGTTATGCTAGTTGCATGTAAAGAAATTGAGAACGGGTGCATTACACCCGCAGGCTAATGGTCGGACCGAGAGAGTTCATCATACAATAGCTAAGATATGAAGTTATTATGTAAATTCTCAATACAGCAATTGGGATACCCTATTGGCGTTTGTAACCGCGGCGTATAACTCAAAAGTGCATGGAAGTACAGGATTGTCTCCGTGTGAAGTACTGTCCAGTCGGAAGATGCCATCTCCATTTGAACTGCTCAAGACCTCACCAGGAACCGATATTTCGGCTGTTAAGGATTTATCCACAAAGTTGAAAACAATCTGGCGGCAGGTGAAAAAAATATGCACTAAAGCGTTAGAGAGACAGGACAAAGTTCACAATAGAAAGGCGGCTTTACCCAAATATCATGTAGCACAATGGGTGATGATGACTAATCTGTATGTGCAAAAAGGCAAAACGAAAAAATTTGTATCCCGTTATCAAGGTACTTTCCAGGTGATCGAGATGACATCGCCGGTGAATGTAAAATTACAGCTTCCAACTCGCCCTACTATTGTGCATGTGAGCCGAATTAGGCCTTTCAAGGGGAATTTTGAGGAACTTCCTTCATTGTCTGCAGTAACTTCTTCTAGTGGAGAGAAATATGAATCTAAGAAAAAGAATAAGAAAGGGGTAGATAAACAAGAGAACCAAGTTAATTGTGGAAGCGATCAGACATGCTATTATGCTCTTAGGCCACGCGTAAAGGAAGAACTAATGTGAGTTGTTTTTCTTTTGTTTCTCAGGAGGAGTAACGTTCTGGTAAGACCAGCAGTTCCAGCGTCATGGGTTGCGCTGAAGAGGGAAGAGGGAAGGTGTGCACTGTCTCTCAGCATAGTTATTCTGTTTTGCTGTTGCAACTTAGCTGAAGCCTTGAAGGTACGCCCTATATCAAGTGGTGTTTTGCTCTTGCAAGGGGACGTAATTATGTCCGGACATCAATGGACCTTAAGGGTGGACTGTAATACGAGGGCGGTTGTAGACGAAATCTGTAAATTAGAGGATAGATTTAATGAACTTCATTCCATGGTGGCTAATCAGTCAAGGTTTAATGACACACAGGGGGAATATCAGCTACTACGATCAGCTTTTGCATGCTTACAAGTTCAGTTGCGGCAAACTGCAGAGTTAGTCCCTCACGTCCGTAGGCAAAGAGGATGGTTAGACGCAGGTGGCCGTATCCTAAAAACTGTTTTTGGGACCGCTGACGCGGAAGATATTAAAAGTATTAATGAAACGCTACAGCAGGTACAGGATAATGTGAATAGCAACCAGGGAATGCTAGACCTTCACACAACCCAATTAGAGAGTTTGGAGAAAGATGTAGTTAATAATACGCACCAACTGCGAGCTTTGGCCGCGACCTTGATGTACCACATTAAGGCCACAGCCGACACAACCAATCACGACTTGGGTATAATCAAGTACCGGTTGTATAACATCAATTCACAGGTGATAATCGCTAAGCTGCTCCGTTTTCTTGCTGATAGTATTATGGAAGCACGCAATGCGAGGGCACCTAACCCCGGTACTGTTACCTTCAGAACAACTTCGAGAAGGACTACAGAAAGTTCAATCGGAATTGCCCGCATCCTTGGAGTTACTGACGACATTAACAGACGAACACTTATCTCTGTGCTACAAAATGGCCACTGTTACCAGTATGCGGACGGGTACCCTGCAGAGAATTCATATCCTAACACCATTAACATGTAAGGATTGTAAATCTGATGGTGGTGGTGGTGGTGGTTGGTGGGATGTTTAAGGGGGACTAAACAGCTAAGGTCATCAGTCCCCCAAATCTGAATGTTACGCTTTGCATACGTATCCAGTGAAGTGGGAAATTTTGCAGATATTCGTACAATTAACCGTATGGGAAATACTGTTAGTGGCCTAACAGACAAGCTCATGCGTTCCTCACTACACAAGACTTCCTGTGTTGTCGAAGAGGTCCAGTTACCATCTCCCCGCAAAATTGTTACACACTGTTCCCAAATCTTGTGAGTATTCTCTATTCCACTCTCAAGAACCAGTCGCGGAGTGCCCTAAGGAAATTATAGGAGGCACGGTGCAGTTCTTTCAGTAAATGGGTCCACATTGGGTATTTTCAGTAATGGAAAACACAGTCGTTATTTGCGTTTGTTACGAGAAGGGTAAGCAAGGGAGTACGCAAAGAATAGAATTGCAGGGGCACGGACTGTTAATTAACGTCACACAGTGTGACATTTCAGGGCCAACTTTCCGTTTACCAGCCGTAGTTACTGGAACTACAATCATGAACATAACACGCAAATTGATCTATGTGCCCGACCAGTTGGTGCATTCGTCATGAAAGAAACTCTCACATTAGACCTGACTTTGCTCGTCTCTTTGGACTGGATGCTAGCAGCTCAGGATGGACGTATAACTAAGGAACATCTTTTTCAGTGAGTGCATAAGTACTGTAATGAGCATAAGCAACACTTACTAGTTATTGAATCATCAACCACCGCCTCCTGTATTTTTATCTTTGTCGTAGGATTAGTGTACCATCGGCTCAAGAGCAAGGTAGCCTAAATCCCACCCCTTCCAACCTTTAACCTAAGGGTCCAGACGAAATCACTGAACAGTTGTGAGGCACTGCAGAACATTGGGTAATGTTTATGAACAAAGATTAGACTGAGGATAGAAGTGAATAAACACAGTGTAAATAGTGAATCAATCGCATTTGTGGTGTTTGTGAAGTGAACTGTAGTTATTTTGACCTTTTGGTTGAATTCGGGGACGAATTCTTTTCTTACGAGGGAGGAATTGTAGAGGACAAGGGGGATATTTTTAGGAAATATGGTGCAAAATGGTGATTTAGTGTGTTTCAGTGCGCGATGCGCCAGCCTCACAGCACGGACGAAAGCTGGCCACCACGTTATGCAGGTGAAACAGTTTTGCAACGAGCGAAGGTATGTGTGTACGTGCGCAGCAGCCATTAGAACGCAGCTTTAGCAGAATCACGCAGGCGTGGGCCGCGTGTGGCGCGGTTGCGTTAGCCAACTCTTCGAGAACCTTCTAATAAACACGGTGCCGTGTAACTGGCGGATTCAGCAGCCATCTGCACTATTTAAGGGCATCAGAGGTGAGCGTCAGCATCGGTTCGACCGATTGGGCGTTCAGACGCTGTCAAGCCGTCGTCATCAGTGACGCTGTACCCAAGGACTGGCCGGCGGGGGGTGTTGCCCGCTGCTGCACCGGCGACTCCCGGCGTCATCACGAGCCGCTGCGTCTGCAGGAGGCGAGCTGGGCCGTGCCTCGTGCTGCTGATCTCATACGGCCTGCGCAGCCAATGACTGAGCACGGCGTCGCGCCCCCTGGGGCTGCATGCACCATCTCGTCTCCACCACGACACGAGCAGTGGGGCTACCGGAAAATGTATTGGAAGAACCAACAATAAAGAGGAAGACTGCTAAAAACAGCCACCTTCTTCTACCCAGCCACGCCCTACAACCCCGACCACGTCACCCGCTCCGCTCAAACTATTACAGTAGGGAGACTGAACTGAAACAAAATTACTCTCCTGGCATTTAGATTTAAATTTTCCACAGTTCAACTGAGCCACTGCAATGTAATTCCTTCCAGCAAGCCACACTTGATGTGAGGGCCACAGTGCTCCACCTCAGGTTGTGCATAATGATTATCATCAAATAGGCTTTAACTTCAACTTTCGTTTTTCGAAGATAAAGTCTTCTCAGGTTACCGAATTATTAATAGTCTGTGGCAATGTGGCAATTTCCTCAATTAAATTCATCAAGAATTATTGCAGTCTCCTGCATTCATTCGAAACACTTGTTTTCCAAATCTTCTGTGAACATTATGGCTGTTACGATTTTCAGTCTGAAGACTTGTTTGATGAAGTTCTCCACAACAGTCTGTCCTGTGTAAGGCTCTTCATTTCTGCAACCTACATCCACTTGCACCTGCTTACTGTAGTCAATCTGTCATCACCCTCTACATTTTTTTGTCTCCCACACTTCTATTTCTCACTCAAATTCGATTCATCAGGTCCCTCTCATCAGTCGTTTGACTTGCTCATCTAATCTTTAGCCTTCTTCAGTGGCATCACAACTCAAAAGCTTCTGTCCACCACCTTAGCTGAATGGTCAGTGGGTCTGCCTGCCACACAGCAGGTCCGGGTTTGATTCCCAACCTGGCTGGGAATTTTCTCTGCTTGCATGCAAGTAACCCAACGTGGCATCAACTGAAAAGACTGGCAGCTGAACTACTCCAGCTGGGGACTCCCACCCACCAGTCCAATACGATCAATTCATTACTTTCAAAAGCTCCTATTTCTTTCTGTCCGAACTGCTTACCATCCAAGAGTCACTTTCAGGCTATTCTTCACATAAATAGTTCTGGAAAAAGACTTCCTAAAACTTCTTCCTTATTTTTATCCTGTTCTGCCCAAGTCCACAGAATCGTAAGGATCGGATTTTCCCTATTTCATTCGGAATGGGCCTCTTGTCTAATTTCCAACAGAACTGCAACGTTGTTGTTGTTGTTGTTGTTGTTGTTGTTGGTTGTGCTTCCACTGTTCGCCAACAGATCGCGGCACACACAATTGATTTTTTGTCAAGACGAAATCACTATGCTGCTGCCAGTCACTGGCTGGGTTGGCGTAGAAGTTCGGGGCGTGCGTCCATAAGTTTAATAGACACAAGAGATACACATAACAGAGACAGCAGTCATAAATAATATATCTTGCTTCACTATTTGCTAGAGTTACCCTACGCGGGAGTAACTTTACGGTTTTGCGACTGTAAGAAATCACGGTTTTGAGTTGAAACACTCTTCGAGCCATGTTCGGAGCGCATTTTTATCCGGTTGTTCCGACAGAGAGTGGAAGAGGTGGAAACATGAGGGTGCACGATCAAGCAAATAAGGTGAAAGCGGAAGGACTTTCCAGTCCAACTCCTGTATTGTGTTTTCTGTCACCCGAGCAGTATGTGGGCGGGCTTTATCGTGTCGTTGCATCACTTCACACAGACACCTTGGTCGTTGTTCTAGGACTGCGGCTGCGAGACGTCTCAGTTGATGAGAATAAATGTCAGCTGTGCTGGTTTCACATAGGGAAGCTATTAGCACCACCCCAGCACCATCACTGTTCCACCAGATCCATAACAATCTTTTGTGGATGCGTGCGGGTCTTTGTATGTAGAGTTGCTGCATTGTTTGGGCTCAACCATTCCTTTCTTTTCCTTAGGTTAGGATTGAGACCCTATTTCTAATCACCAGTAACGATACTGCATAGGAACAGTCGGTGTTGTGTGCGAGTCGATTGGGATGACGACCATACAGAGACACACATATGGCCTCCTCTAATTTTTGTGATTTTGGCTTAAGAGCATGCTGTACCTATATAGGCGCTTTTCGAACCTTCCCCAACGTATGCAAATGTCGCACGACGGTGGAATGATCGCAGTTCATCACATTTGCCAGTTCTCGAGTACACTGATGTGGGCCATTTAGGATTAATATGTTTAAGCGATCTTCAAACTCCAAAGGTCTTTCAGTTTTCTGACGGGTTTGATGTGACCTGCCAAGATCCCTCTTCTGTGTCAACCTCCATCTCGGAGTAGCACTTGCAACGCACGACCTCAATTTGCTGAATATAGTCCAATCTTTGTCTACAGTTTTTGCCCTCTACAGCTCCCTCTAGTACCATGGAAGTCATTCAGTGATGCCTTAACAGATGTCCTATCATCTTGTTCTTTTTCCTTGTCAGTGTTTTCCATACATTCCTTTCTTCTCCAATTTCTTCCTAAAAGTAAGGCCTATGTTTGATACTGGAAGCCTTCTGTTGGTCAGGAATGTCCTTTTTGCCAGCGCCGTGTTCCTTTTGATGTCCTCCTTGCTCCGTTCGTCACTGGTTATTTTGCTGCCTAGGTAGTAGAATTCCTTAACTTCATCTCCTTCGTGGTCATCAATGTATAGTTTATCGCTGTTTCCATTTCTGTTACTTCTCATTTCCTCCTTCCGTCTTCCTTCGATTTACTCTCAATCCATTTTCTGTACTCACTCATTAGACTGTTCATTCCAGCAAGCAGCTAATGTAATTCTTTTTCACGTTCACTCAGGATAGTAATGTCATCAGCGAACCTTATCATTGATATCCTTTCACCTTGAATATTAATCCCACGCCTGAACCTTTCTTTTATTTCCAACATTGCTTCTTTGCTGCACAAACTGAACAGTAGGGTCGAAAGACTACACACGTGTCTTACACACTTTTTAAACCGAGCACTTCGGTCTTGGTTGTCCACTCTTATTATTCCCTCTTGGCTCTTGTACAAACTGTATATTACGTTATCTATAGCCTGCCCTTATTTCTCTGAGAATATTGAGCATCTTGCATCATTTTACATTCTTGAACGCTTTTTCCACATCGACAAGGTCTATGAACGTGTTTCGATTTTTCTGTAGTCTTGCTTCAATTAACAACCACGTTAGAATAGCTGCACAGTTGCCTTTATCTTTCCTGAAGCCAAACCGGTCGTCCTCAATTTTCTTTTCCATTCTTCTGTATATTATTCTTGCCAGTAGCCTGGATGCATGAGGCCATTAAGCTGATTGTGCGATAATTTTTACACGTGTGAGCTCTTGCAGCCTTCGGAATTGTGTGGATGATATTTTTCCAAAAGCCAGATGGCACAGCGACAGACTGAACGTGAATAGTCGTTTTGTTGCCACTTCCCCAATGATTTTAGAAATTCTGATGGAATGTTATTTATCCCACCTGCCTTCTTTGATCTTCAGGCCTCCAAAGCCCTTTTAAATTCTGATTCTGATACTGGATCTCCCATCACTTCTAAATCAACTCCCGTTTCTTCTTCTACCACATCAGACAAATCTTCCCCCTCATAGAGGCCTTCAATGTACTCTTTCCACCTATCCGCACTCTCCTCTGCATTTAACAGTGGAACTCCCGTTGCACTCTAACGAATCCTTCTTAAAACGAGAAAACCATTTTCTTGCTGTGGCCTGCCCAGTGGCATCACCCCCATTCATAGCACAAATGGCTGGCTGCTTCTGCTGCTGTCAACCCGATTTCTCCACTTGGCACACCATTTTTAGCGTCCACAACTCCACTGTCCCCAAACGAGAAAAGGACGATATGTAAATTCAGATAGCAGTAACGAACGACAAAAAAATTACAATCGATAAATAAACCCATGGCAACCCGAATAGGAAAATGCAAAACAAAAACGCCACCAAGTTATGTACTAGCCTAACACATTAAATTTGGCTGTGTCGGCGATCTGCTGGGTACGGCTTTTTGGAGAGTAGCATATGACGTTGTACTGGTGTTATCCACTTTTAATGGGGTAGCACTGATGCACATTAGCTTTCTTATACGCAGGCGTAATAGAAAATGAACTTAGTTCTTTGTTACTGGGTTCTAATCTGAGTGGTGTTTCGTCAGTGTTTACTATAATTTGTAGAGATTTGAGTTATCGACTGTTGGCTTCTGTACAGAGCTTTGCCATAAAAACCAGACAGCGAGGAAGAGCATTTTAGATTTTCTGAAATTTAGGATATCCCTGACAGAGCCTTTTTGGGCTTGTCCAAGTAGACAGAAGTGTGTTCACCACTATTAGAATATGAACCAGTGCCGAAAAAAAGGTAACAACACACATACCTCAGCCAAAGCCACGTCCTAACAAGAGATACGATGGGATGCACAGTGGATTACATTTTGTGACCACGAACATGTCTGTGACCACTACAATATCAGAACTAAAAAGGCATAAAATGCAGCAACTATCACTGACTTGCAAAGGGAAAGAATTAAAAAAAAAAAAATAAGCTTCTCTTCATTATACGAGAAACTATGCAATAAATCAGAACTTGATTAGCTGAAAAGAAACCTGGCCCACACAACTGTGCTAGTGTTTTACCCATTATCCTTTTACCGAATTTTTTTACTATTTTTCTCATAACCTAATATGCCAAATATTCATAGAATTAAACTTATTTGCCAGTTTCTTGGAGAAGTGTGTTCAGGAATATAGGCTAGAACTCTACTTCGGCCATCCAAAAAGCAAAACGCATCGGTTAGCTGTCCCACATCCTACTCTAATTTGAATAATTTCATTACCCTCATTTTACTTTCGTTTATATTCATCACATGACATTTTTTAGACATGGGGCCTTTCAAATGCTCTTCCCATTCGTGGAAATCACTGAGATTCCTATCAGATACCTTCTCCAGCTACCTTTACCTGAATTAATGTTTTGATATTTGTTTAGCTTCCATTCCGTAACCTAAAAGTTTTACCTTCACCTGTAGTACTGCCGGCCGTGGTGGCCAAGCGGTTAAAGGCGCTACAGTCTGGAACCGCGCGACCGCTACGGTCGCAGGTTCGAATCCTGCCTCGGGCATGGATGTGTGTGATGTCCTTAGGATAGTTAGGTTTAAGTAGTTCTAGGGGACTGATGACCTTAGAAGTTAAGTCCCATAGTGCTCAGAGCCAGCCTGTAGTAGTTTGGTATTTGGTATCAAAACATGTTTTTAAGTTATGACATGACTTCCTCAGACGGCGAAACCCTCAGCACCACATCTCAAACATTTAATAAATGTATTTCATCAGTGTCCGTATATCAGTGCTGTAGACAACTTGGTATGTGGAAGTGTGCAGTTTCTGTGTTTCTTGTAAATTCTCTCTCTCTCTCTCTCTCTCTCTCTCTCTCTCTCTCTCTCTCTCTCTCACACACACACACACACACACACACACACACACACACACACCTATAATATCAAACCAACTTTTCCTTGTGGCTCTATTTCCTAAAACAAGGTCTGTTCGCTCAGGTACCACATCAATTTCCCATCTACACTCCTGGAAATGGAAAAAAGAACACATTGACACCGGTGTGTCAGACCCACCATACTTGCTCCGGACACTGCGAGAGGGCTGTACAAGCAATGATCACACGCACGGCACAGCGGACACACCAGGAACCGCGGTGTTGGCCGTCGAATGGCGCTAGCTGCGCAGCATTTGTGCACCGCCGCCGTCAGTGTCAGCCAGTTTGCCGTGGCATACGGAGCTCCATCGCAGTCTTTAACACTGGTAGCATGCCGCGACAGCGTGGACGTGAACCGTATGTGCAGTTGACGGACTTTGAGCGAGGGCGTATAGTGGGCATGCGGGAGGCCGGGTGGACGTACCGCCGAATTGCTCAACACGTGGGGCGTGAGAACTCCACAGTACATCGATGTTGTCGCCAGTGGTCGGCGGAAGGTGCACGTGCCCGTCGTCCTGGGACCGGACCGCAGCGACGCACGGATGCACGCCAAGACCGTAGGATCCTACGCAGTGCCGTAGGGGACCGCACCGCCACTTCCCAGCAAATTAGGGACACTGTTGCTCCTGGGGTATCGGCGAGGACCATTCGCAACCGTCTCCATGAAGCTGGGCTACGGTCCCGCACACCGTTAGGCCGTCTTCCGCTCACGCCCCAACATCGTGCAGCCCGCCTCCAGTGGTGTCGCGACAGGCGTGAATGGAGGGACGAATGGAGACGTGTCGTCTTCAGCGATGAGAGTCGCTTCTGCCTTGGTGCCAATGATGGTCGTATGCGTGTTTGGCGCCGTGCAGGTGAGCGCCACAATCAGGACTGCATACGACCGAGGCACACAGGGCCAACACCCAGCATCATGGTGTGGGGAGCGATGTCCTACACTGGCCGTACACCACTGGTGATCGTGAATAGTGCACGGTACATCCAAACCGTCATCGAACCCATCGTTCTACCATTCCTAGACCGGCAAGGGAACTTGCTGTTCCAACAGGACAATGCACGTCCGCATGTATCCCGTGCCACCCAACGTGCTCTAGAAGGTGTAAGTCAACTACCCTGGCCAGCAAGATCTCCGGATCTGTCCCCCATTGAGCATGTGTGGGACTGGATGAAGCGTCGTCTCACGCGGTCTGCACGTCCAGCACGAACGCTGGTCCAACTGAGGCGCCAGGTGGAAATGGCATGGCAAGCCGTTCCACAGGACTACATCCAGCATCTCTACGATCGTCTCCATGAGAGAATAGCAGCCTGCATTGCTGCGAAAGGTGGATATACACTGTACTAGTGCCGACATTGTGCATGCTCTGTTGCCTGTGTCTATGTGCCTGTGGTTCTGTCAGTGTGATCATGTGATGTATCTGACCCCAGGAATGTGTCAATAAAGTTTCCCCTTCCTGGGACAATGAATTCACGGTGTTCTTATTTCAATTTCCAGGAGTGTATATTAAAATTTTTTCCTTTCCATTTGTCCTTGTCAGTCTCTTCTATTTATCTGTTGTTGTTGCTTATATGGTCCCACATTTTGGTTTTGGTTCCAGTTTCTTGGTCTTTCACCAGCAGCTCTAAAGAAACCCAGTGAAGTTAATTTCAATGAAACACGAAAAAAAATCGATTTTAATGTAAACTGTGATTAAATCAATACACATAATAATACATTACATTTTATTTCGTAAACATCTTGGGTGCAACAATGGAAATAGCGTTATTGGCATCCATTGTGCCCAGAATGAAGCGATGCCGGCCGCTGATGGCCGAGCGGTTCTGGCGCTACAGTCTGGAACCGCGCGACCGCTACGGTCGCAGGTTCGAATCCTGCCTCGGGCATGGATGTGTGTGTTGTCCTTAGGTTAGTTAGGTTTAAGTAGTTCTAAGTTCTAGGGGACTTATGACCTCAGCAGTGGAGTCCCATAGTGCTCAGAGCCATTTTGAATGAAGCGATATCACAATGCTGTCCATCAGCCTGTCATGGAAAAGAGACCAGTAAGTCAGGCAAAACTGACGCAGTAATTTGATAATAAACACGACTAAACGAAATTTTGGTTGTCAGAACACGACGACAGTACTCATATCACATACATTTAGCTGTGAGGTAGGCGACTGAACAACTTCACAATACCAGAACGAAAATATTTTATCAGACTTTGCAAATCTTTATATTTTAGCCTATAAATTAGGAGGAGATCTAGAATGAAAAATGGAATTGTTCGATGATTAGATTAAATTAGATTAATTTTTCGTTCCATAGACCCATGCTGAGGAGATCCTCGTGGATGTGGAACATGTCAATCTTTTTCTTTTTTTTAAAGCTGAAATAACAATACTAATAGTATGAATATATACATCATTTGTTTCTATTAAAAAATTCGTCAATGGAGTAGAAGGAGGTGGTCACTAGTAAGTCTTTCAGGGTCCTTTTAAATTGATCTTTATTTGCAACTAAATTTTTTATGTTTACTGGCAAATTATTGAAGATGAGTGTTCCTGAGTAGTGGGCCCCTTTTTGAACTAAAGTACAGGATTATTACAAATGATTGAAGCGATTTCACAGCTCTACAATAACTTTATTGAGATATTTTCTCAATGCTTTGCACACACATACAAAAACTCAAAAAGTTTTTTTAGGCATTCAGAAATGTTCGATATGTGCCCCTTTAGTGATTCGGCAGACATCAAGCCGATAATCAAGTTCCTCCCACACTCGCGCAGCATGTCCCCATCAATGAGTTCGAAAGCATCGTTGATGCGAGCTCGCAGTTCTGGCACGTTTCTTGGTAGAGGAGGTTTAAACACTGAATCTTGCACATAACCCCACAGAAAGAAATCGCATGGGGCTAAGTCGGGAGAGCGTGGAGGCCATGACATGAATTGCTGATCATGATCTCGACCACGACCGATCCATCGGTTTTCCAATCTCCTGTTTAAGAAATGCCGAACATCATGACGGAAGTGCGGTGGAGCACCATCCTGTTGAAACATGAAGTCGGCGCTGTCGGTCTCCAGTTGTGGCATGAGCCAATTTTCCACCATGTCCAGATACACGTGTCCTGTAACGTTTTTTTCGCAGAAGAAAAAGGGGCTGTAAACTTTAAACCGTGAGTTTGCACAAAACACGTTAACTTTTGCTGCGCGAATGCGTGAGGACTCTCTACCGCCCAGATCCGCACATTGTGTCTGTTCACTTCACCATTAAGAAAAAATGTTGCTTCATCACTGAAAACAAGTTTCGCACAGAACGCATCCTCTTCCATGAGCTGCTGCAACCGCGCCGAAAATTCAAAGCGTTTGACTTTGTCATCGGGTGTCAGGGCTTGTAGCAATTGTAAACGTTAAGGCTTCTGCTTTAGCCTTTTCCGTAAGATTTTCCAAACCGTCGGCTGTGGTACGTTTAGCTCCCTGCTTGCTTTATTCGTCGACTTCCGCGGGCTACGCGTGAAACTTGCCCACACGCGTTCAACCGTTTCTTCGCTCACTGCAGGCCGACCCGTTGATTTCCCCTTACAGAGGCATCCAGAAGCTTTAAACTGCGCATACCATCGCCGAATGGAGTTGGCAGTTGGTGGATCTTTGTTGAACTTCGTCCTGAAGTGTCGTTGCACTGTTATGACTGACTGATGTGAGTGCATTTCAAGCACGACATACGCTTTCTCGGCTCCTGTCGCCATTTTGTCTCACTGCGCTCTCGAGCGCTCTGGCGGCAGAAACCTGAAGTGCGGCTTCAGCCGAACAAAACTTTATGAGTTTTTCTACGTATCCGTAGTGTGTCGTGACCATATGTCAATGAATGGAGCTACAGTGAATTTATGAAATCGCTTCAATCATTTGTAATAGCCCAGGAATTTCAGACTCTCAACCTCTTCTATCTGCTCTTCTTCATACTTTATGCATATGCTGGGTGGAAACCTCTTACAGGTTCTGAATTGCATGTAGTGAGTCTTTTCAAAGTTTAATGTCAATGAGTTGGCTTTAAACCATTTATTAACATCCATGAAAATATCATTAGCATATCTTTCTAGAACTACACTGGACATACTATTTATTGCAGTACTTGTGTCATCTGCAAACAAAACGAACTCTGCTTCTGGCAGTGTAACTGATGAGAAATCATTAATGTACACAAGAAAAAGCAACGGCCCTAAGATGGATCCTTGTGGGACACCACATGTAATTTCTTCCCATTCTGATGATGACTGATGACTTAATTCACTAGTCACTTGTACTGACACCCTTTGTTTCCTGTTAGCTTGGTATGACTTGAACCATTTTGCAGCACTGCCCGTGACACCATAGAATTCTAATTTATTTAAAAGGATGTTGTGGTTCACACAATCAAATTCCTTTGACAAATCACAGAAAATATCTGCTGCTTGTAATTTGTTATTTAATGAATTTGTGGTCAAGATGGTTGAGAAGCTGCTTGTACATTACTTTTTCTAACATTTTTGAGGATGCTGGCAAAAGTGAAATCGGTCTGTAGTTTGATGGTATCTCTTTATCCCCTTTCTTCAATAGAGGCTTAACATCTGCATATTTTAGCCAGTCAGGAAATGTCCCAGTTATAATTGACTGGTTACACGAGTAACTTAGAATTGTACTGAACTCACAAGAACATGCCTTAATTGACGTTGTTGATATTCCATTGTAACCACTAGAATGCTTTGTTTTCTAAGATTTTATTATGGAAGTTATTTCTTTTGGTGAAATGACTGACATATTCATGTAGCTGAAGCTATTTGTAAACGCTAGTTACAGATATTCAAGGGCATTATTTGCTGATCCTGACACTCCCATTCTATCAGTAATGGATATAAAGTACCTGTTAAATAGATTTGCCACACCATGCTTATCAGTTACTAATGTGTCATCTACCCTTCATGCTATTTGCTCCTGGTCCTTTCTGGTTCTACCAGTCTCCTCTTTCACTATATCCCATATTGTTTTTATTTTGTTCCCTGACATTGCTATCTTCTTCTCGTAGTGCATTTGTTTAGATGTCTGAATTACTTTCTTTCATATTTTACAGTATTCCTTGTATTTAGCTAAATCATCAGTATTGGAGCTATTCTTGGTCGACAGATACATTTCCCTTTTTGTGTTACAGATTACAGTCAGCAGAGAGTAATTGGGAGGCTAATGTGAATTAAACTATGCATTTCTGAACCACTATAAACTTATATGTGCAGTTCGAACAGCCCATCCATTGGTCAACATTCTAATGGTGTCCTTTAGTTGCCGTCTGCATTCCTTTGTGATATGTCATTTGACATTTCAGCATGTAGAGTGGCTCAATTCAGATGTCTTAATAAGCTGTTTTGAAACAGCATTTTGCAGTATACCGGTACTTCGAGTGAAACAGTTCTTTCCATTTCTTGATTAAAAGTGATTAGTGTAAGGAAACAGTTTACATCTGGATGATTGTACAATTTCCTTTAAATTATGAGTCTTTTCACGCCATGCATAGGGAATATAATTTTCACCTGCTTCAGGCCATTCATTTGATTGAGAATTACATAATGATTGGAGGGAAGATGAAGTTTTATTTTAACCACCGGCATAAATAACAAAATACATAGGATGTCCCAGGAATTCTGAATAATCATTCATGTCATATTCCTGAATATTGACATTTCCACCTGGGACACCCTGAACGGAACTCTTCACAGTCCTCACCCAAGACATGTTGGCGTGAGAAAAAAGAATGGAGTCACTCTATTTGGGCCTCTCTCAAACCATTCAGCATAAACATAAAAACAAGGATTCACCAGTTGCACGAACATTGTTACTTCATTAATACATCGAAAGATGCCGCTTAAAGTAAACTTCACTATTTGCTATATTTGTCAGGGGGACACTTTTTTTTCCAACGTGTATCCAGATTGCCACCTTTTTGTTTTTCCTTGCCTCCAATTTACTGGAGCAGTGAGAGGTTGCATAAGAATTCTATCTGCTCTGCCCTCTCATGTCCAGATGAGACATTCATTGACTTGCTGCTTTTTACCCTGAAAAACTGAATTACCTGGTTCTTTCCCCTTACATCACAACTTTAAACAGTAAAATCTCTGTACTTGCTTTGTTCTCTCTCAGATGTGAGTAATTAGTCTCAATCTAGCAGTGGCAGTAACAGTTTCGAAAAAAAAAGTGACTTACCTTTTTTTTCCTGGCCCTTCAATACTGTAATCTTTGTTTTACCCATGTCTCACTTCTTGATTCTTGCAGTACCAAGACAACTTTGCTGCAGCTGTCACTGATATTTTTGCTTTCATTCCTTGGAAGCACCTTTTGTGAAGTTTCTAATCTCATTAGAAAATGGCCTTAATAATACTAATGACAAGAGTTACCTAAATACATACACCTGTCCTACACAGCAACTACTTCTGGCAGTAGCACTGATGAACTGTGTACCGGAACTGTTGTTTCTTATTGGTGTGATGAGTGTCTGTAGTTGGTTTGATGATTTATTACGAAATTTGCCATAGAGCTGGCTGATGGATGAGAAAATATTAAGGACCTATTCAGCTGAATGAAGTAAAATGTTGCAGCAGCAATACACACACACACAAAAAAAACCTTGGCTGATAATTTATGACATCATGGCAGTACAGATTTTACATAGTAAGAGATGACCAGCCAAGAGTGCTACCAATACACATGGAACAATTTTGCATGTCTCAACACACAAGCCTTAGAATGTACTTAGTTTGTTGATAAATTTTCCACGATTTAGCACCACCAACATCATCATATCACACTGCATAACACAACTTAATACAATCAACACTGACTTGATCGGAGAGAGGGTAAAGACACACGTGTATTCCACGGAGAATTTCTCTACCATTCCACAGCATAGAATGTTGAGTTACCTATGCATTCTCTTATCTTTACCTTACAGAAACTATTCAGTAAACAAAGTTTAAAGCATCTCTTCTGAACAAAGTACTGTATTTGTTGTGTTCCTGTATTTTTCCTCAACAACTTGATATTACCCATAATGTGCTAAAAATTCTGTGGATAGTTTGAATCACAATAAATTACTATGTGTGTAATAAGGTGCTGGCTGCATGGTACATCAAGAATTAAAAATAAATAATTTGGAATTTTACAAAGTGCTATGAAGGTAAATTGGTAAGTTCCTTCAGCACAACATCAACAACACTTAGAGCACCTTGCTTCTGAAATAACTGTTTCAAGACAAGTTTTTCATTGTTAAGCACCTGAATCACACTTTAAAAGAGAGAATCTTGTGTGCACAGTTTGCTTCCTCTTATGAGTAAATTGAAATTTGTAGTTAATTACAAGACATCACAATGAATATTGTCAAAGATAGTTACATGAATTAATCTTTCACACGGAAGTGCAGTGTGCACTGTTTTACAACTCCCTAGAATACTAAAAGCATGCGTAAGTGGGACTAACCCAGCACATTACTTTTCTCAGGCAACTCTTACCTACTGAGCTACCAGGACAACTGGATCCATGCCATAGTTTTACTTCTACCATATGAATCACTTAGTAGTTCTCCACAGAGTATTCTCACAGTGAGCTTGGGATAACCTCTGGTAGTTCGTGCTTGAGAACAGACAGAAATGTTGGGGACAAAGTTCAACAAGCGCCTTGAGGAGTTATCAAATAGCCTAATGATTAAGGCATCTGTCCCCGACAGGTAGAAAAACCACTTTTTGACTTCCAGTTTCTGTCCCATCACTTTTCATTTCAGGTGCTTTTAATTCGTTTCATACTAAAAGAAATTATCTTGTTTCATAAACAAGAAAGTGCACTACTTACAGTATTTCTCAGAAATACTTGTATTTTTCTCAGTGTGTAACCTGTTAGGAATTTATTTTTGGCCTTCAATTAAGTCAGTGCAATTAGATCTGTATCTAAGTCGTCAGGCCTGAGTGGCATATGAAGTTATTCCAATTATTTCCCACTGACATTTAAAGGGAAAGAGCAGTTTATTTGGATGGGGAGCCTATCATCAGGTTCGCCAATTCTCACATGAATTTTAGCTTTTCTGAACTACGCTCTCAAACCATACCACAAATACTTGCACTCTCATTGATTCAGTACTTTGCAGTCTCCAAACATCAGCGTACCAATAAAATAGTGTGGTTGGTGGTGTGTGTGTGTGTGTGTGTGTGTGTGTGTGTGTGTGTGTGTGTGTGATACCAAAAACTAGTTTTCCTTGTGTGTGTTCATTGTAACAGGCAACAGCAATTCCTACCACAGATGGATTTCATGTCTAGCTGCATGGCATATTATTTTATCATGGCAGTTTTTTTTTGTTTTTTACTTTTCACTCATTTCTGCAATTATCTGTACACAATGCAGGTTTAGGTACTCCATTTGGATAAATAGTGTGGTGTCCAAGAGGAAAGGAAATTGTTAAATAAAAACAATAATTTAATCAAAATGCTATAAAATTATATTCATCCACTTTATAAATATTTCATTCATTGCATACACACTGAGCTTGTGCACATATTAAACGTCTATAAATAATGACATTTTACATGAGTTGTATATTGCAGATACAATAATACACAATATACAATTATGTCAGACTAAGTAACACACAATCTGATGACATCCAAACTCCTTAAATGAGCCACAAAAACGAAACAAAAAAAAACTTTCCCAATGCAAAATTGTAATATAGTGCCAAGCAAACAAATACAATTGTGGTTTCACAGGTTCAGCTTTTTAATTAAATATTTTAATGAGATAATAATCTGATAAATATATTTTATTCATATAAATAAGTCACATAAATATAACATTGTGTAAACACAAGAACAAAAAATACCCCCCATCCCATTACTTAAAAAAATTATAAAAACTAAGTTTTCATTTTGTGGAAAGGAGTGTGTTGTTGCTACAACAGCATCACTGAAAGTTAAATGACTGCATTAACGCATTCCCAAACTGAATTGAAGAATAGTAACATACTAACATTCTGCAAGCAACATATTCGAACTTCACTCCCTTTAAAGATAATAAATAAATAGAATTCAGTACATTTAAATTTGTACAGATTTTATTTCTTCAGCCTTTCACATCATTTTGCATGCAAAACTATCCACTTTATCATTAATAAATAAGAAACTTACATTTGAATCAATATAATTAAAAAACAAAGTTCATGATGTCATTATGAAATAAATATGTTTAAATAATGCTCAGATATTTTAAAAATGGAATGAAAATGTTGTCTGTACATAAAATAAATAAAACAATACAAGAACCCAAATGACTTCACACAAATATTTAAATGAGCTTTTCAAAACATGAAAAGGAGAAATTTGTCAATATTGCTGTTTGGACTTCCCTCAAATATTAGAAGCGGAACAAAAATTTTGAGGCAATTTTTTTTAATTAAATAAAGTCTTGCCAGTCAATTCTATACCTTCCAAATACCATAACAGATCAACACACAATATAATTTCTTTCCACAAGGCACATTTTCATTAATCAGTTCAGTAGCATAATCACTTCCAAAACTAGTGCCACAACAGTCACTTCTAACAGCATTTTGTTAACCAGAATTTTCAGATACTCATTATATCAAGAATAAGATTACTATAAATAATGAAAGTCCAAAGCATCATAGAAAGAGAAAGAAAATAATGTTATGCATCATGTAACAGCATCAAAATATAATTTAATGTGTATAAATTAAATAATGTGGCACCCCACTCTCACATATATATGTATACATAATATATTATATTTATAATAAAACATTCTCCTCCAATTTAGTACAGTATCAGAAAGACAGCAGGTTTATGTACAATGTGGTATACAAAGTTTTGTACAACTGAATCTTATTATCAGTCTGTTCAAGGAGAGGAAACAAAAATTAAAACTCAAAGCAATACTGTAACCATAAATAAAATGAATGTACAGAAGTTTCCTGTTTGGAATGTTGCTGATTTCTCATTTGAAAACTAACCAGATTTCAGCAACGTTTGGTCCTCATCCATGCTAGAGACACTATAATACCGGATAATTACAATCTATCAGTCTATAGTTCAATAGTGTGTAAAAAATCTGATACACTGAGAAATTTAGAAAATATCGCGTGCTTCTGATTCAAGCACTTTTATGTGCAGATATACACATTCATGAAAAATTATAATTGCAGGCATTTATGATATGCACACTGCCAAATTTCTTTGATATGAAGGTTAGTTGCAGCTGAAACATCAATATAAAAATAAGTCTACTACTAAATATTTTTCTTCCTCTTATGGCTTAATTATCACACCAGAAATATAGTATATGCCTCAGCTATTGCCTCTCTTACTTCTACACTGGCTAATTTATTGTAACTGTTTTTCCATGCAATGAAATATACACATGTTTATATATACATACATATATATAAACACACAAAAATATTTTACTGTACAAGAATGCATGTATAGCGTCAAGTGCATGAATTTTATCCCCAGGGATTTCAGACCTGGATCTCAAAAGAGAATCTTAATCATATTAAACTGGTACAGTATTAGTCAAAAAGGCACTTAGATCTTAAAAATAAATGGTGTTTATTGCTGCCTATAGGGAATTATTTGTTTCATTGCTGCTGAGTGTCTCAAACAACTGCATATATATGAGAGAGAATGTGGAATGTTCAAGAAATGTGCATGGAAGACATTGTTACTTGCCAAACTTTGAAAATTTGATGTACTAGTTTCAAGAAACTCAACAACCATTTTCAATCTGGCTCAGTTGTTAAGTTTCACAAGACTAGTACATTAAATTACACTTCATGACCAGTTTACTACATCAATAGCAAAACAAAACAACTGGAGAAACAAACCACTGAATTGAGTATACATCATGTGCACGGTAAACGAAGTACACTTATTTACATTTAACGAACCTCAAGATAAATAAAAAAACTTATTTAAATGCCCAAGAATCATCACAGCAAATGGTAAAAGGCATCTAGTTTCTGCCATTAAGCATGTCAAAAGAAAGGGAAGTAATGTGAGAGTGTTACTGATCTTAGTGGCAGAGGGAAAGGATAATTCCACATTCTCCCTCAAACGAAACTTATCCAACCTCTGTATTTCTGGGATGGTTTTTTAGGATTTAGATAATGTCGTCCTCTCCCTCTGTGCCCCTCCCCTTTATTGCCCACCAGCCAGAAGCTCTGACATGGCAGCAACCCTTCTGAAGACTGGCAGGCGTGTCTCCGGTGATGGACGGAAGCACGCCGGAAGAGTCTGCAGCGAAGGCGCCGCAGTTGATGGCGGCTGTGTGAATACCATGTTGAAAGTGAAAGCATCGGTCGGAGACTGCGGCACGGCAGGAGAGGTGGCAGCTGGTGGTGAGGACGGCTTGCTGCCTGGTGGGGGTGAGGTAGAGGTGGACGATGCAGAGGCGACACCCAATGCAGCAACCAGGGGGCTTCCGGGGGCCAGTGGGCTGCCAGGAGCTAGTGGGCTTCCAGGAGCTAGAGGACTACCTGGTGCTAGTGGGCTACCCGGAGCCACTGGAGTGACAGGTGACACTGGAGAAACCAGCAGGGGTGACTGTGGAGGAGAAGCTATGGTCTTGGGGCGGGCCTCATCAGCATTATGTATGAAGTGACAGCGCGGCCCATACGGGCAGAAACCAATCGTATGGAAAGTGCGACAGAGCTCCGTCTTGTACTTGGGGTGTCTAGCAAGTGAGCGCAGCTCGCGGGCACCGTGCGCGAACTGGCACTTGTCCCCATACTTGCAGGAGCCATTTTCCTCAAAGGGGCGGCAGAGCTCTGTCTTGTAGCGAGAAGTATTGACGGCTGCAGAGGCAGAGGCGGCAGATGCAGGCTCTGACTGGCTACGATCCAGCTTGCGGTGTGGTTGGGGCTGCGGCGTTTGGGCACCACTCACTGGCCCGTGCGAGTCCCCACTCAGAGGGTTGGAACTGCGGCGGTAGACGCCACCCTTGCCACACAGCACCACAGGGCAGCCCAAGTTTGTAGGGCTGCTGCATGTGCTGCCACCAGAAGAGCTGGATGCTGAAGACGGAGGCGGGGACGACCCGCCAGCCTTGCTGCTGCTGCTGCTGCTGCTGCTGCTGCTGCTGCCGGAGCTCGTGGTGCTCGCTGCACTAGACGCGGCTGAACTTCCGCTGCTCATCCCGTGGCTCTGCAAAAATACAAACGTCAACACTTCAGCACACTGCGTGAAACTGTTGTTAAAACAAATATCATGTAGTAAGGCTAGTTCAAAGTCACTTTCAAATACCGAAGGATGTTGCTACTGTTTAACTAGTAACTGTGTGAGCCAACAATGGCCCAATTTCCTCTGTTGGGTAAACGTTAGTATCAAACCTATAATGTAGGGATTGCTGTATAAGAATGTTTACGCTATGATATTTCTCGAATGCACTGTTTCCTTCATTTAGCTATCAGTGCCACACTACAGATCCATTAATTTTTGCTCCAATCCCTGGTCAGTACATCACATTTATCACTTCCTTCACCTCAGTGTGTTTCTTAATGTGAAAAACTGCTGGTTGCATTTTAGTTCGGAGCCCACATTATGCTGTTGGTCGTCTGTAACTGGCCAGATAAGTCAGTTCGCAGGTCACTGGAACGGAACATACCATCTCCCTTAGGACCATGCCTAGGAAAGTGCTGCGGTGTTCAATCTTCAAATTAATGGCAGTTTTAGCCTTTTCTACCATATAGCGTAACAGTCAAAAATGGAGGCTTCTTGACTGCAATAATAAAATTATAATGCAACCATCATTGTCATTCGCCATTACAGTATCTGCCCATGTTCACCTGCTGATGGCTGCAACCAACAGCTGAACCAGTAACTTGTGATTGTTGTAACTGAATGAACACTATACAAGGTATCTCTCTACCTTCAACTCTTCAGTCATTTTCACCCGACTGTTCACTGCTTCACGATTATCAGGCAATCCATGACAATTTTAACATTTTCACCTGGATATCTTTCATAACCGTGCAGTAGGAACAACTTGAGCAACAGTGTTTAAGCCTATTCTGAATCTTTGAATCCTTTAACCACGAAGGCTTTTTGCATTTGGTGTTAATATGTACAAATACGAACTACTTGTAGACCAAAAGATATATGTGTGGTTAAAATGAGAAACCTACCACTCTGCCCAAAGAGCAAAACATTTAATTAAAAGGACGAAAACATAACACCATGGGGCATCATTAGGCTTTAGAGTTAGCTCGTCAATCACGGATGATGACAAAGAATTGTCACGTAGTTCTCAGTACACACAACATTTTCTGGCTGTAGAATGTTGCTGCCTGTGAAAGGTGTAACTGCTTGACAATTCTCAGCGTTCTTGAAGTGCATATTGTACATAATTATTAAAAGTATGACCTGGTGCTCTGTCCCTTAAAATCAAAATTTAACAGCAGTATAATTTACTTTAAGTGGTCCCTCTTATTTCTGTTTTACGTGAGCATCTTTCTAATCAAAATTGATACTCACAGCGACCATGAGTCAAGTGCTTACAAGGACATCAGCCAGAAATCACATAGTACAGTTAAGAGGTCAATAACCAATTAATTGAACGAAGTGCACGCTCTAACATACTCTGTATACTCCACGTGCAGAAACAACAGAGGTGCTGTGGTGTTATTTGCTAACATCTGAAGTTAATCAATTTTTGACGCCCTCATATTACACAATGTGCTTTTGTGCTTGCCTTCTTTTCGTTACTTACTGAAAATGTTACTTGATGTCTCGATATTGCTTCCGAAAGTGTTCTCCCACATGAAACTAAATACCCCGGACACGAAAAACGGATTTATGTTTTACAACACAAAAAAAAAATCGATCTGTGCATAAAATACGAATTTTAATAGATAAACTGTTCTAATTGGAAATTGTTTCAACTAAGAAAAATGTCGATTGCAGGCAATGAAATCGTTTTAACTCTATGTTGTTAAATTTTGCAGGTGATGCAGAACAGTTTTCTTAAAAAATAATGTAATGTGATACAGAAAGATGCTACATTTTGCAACTGTACAGGACGAATCTAGTTATTGACGGAACAGAGAAATCCACGCATTTTCAAATATCTTTGACTATGGAGTTACTGGGTATTAAAAGTAGTTTTCACAGGCAAGTGGAGTTAGGTTTTCACTGTCTAATATCGAGATTTTGAAGAATTACATCTTTGACATTTGGCATTTGCAGAAAAGATACAAACAACAAAATTAAGAAGACGCCATTTACTGCCCACTATATATCGCTTTTTGTGTTTGTACATATTTTGTCGTGCAAATAAATGTATGTTGAGACTCTTAACATGAGTAAACGCCAGGGACGCTGTAGGATACATTTGCCACATGTCGTAAACTGAGAAGTCGCTAGTGTAAATATTGCTCAAGCTTGATGTCATTTGTAGTATTCGATTCAGATGGAAAACGAAATTCCTCTTAGGCTGCCCCTACGAAGTGGTTGAGGCCACGTGGCCTGCTGGTCCCGGGTTCGTTCCCCGCCCACGGCCGACGGTTGTTTTGTTTGCTGTGCCGGCGCTGCCCGGACTAACCAGTTCCGCCGGCCGCCGTACAAGGCAGGGCCTCCTGTTCACCATTACCGCCGAGCCAGCCAGCACTTGGGTGAAGCGTTGCGGGCAACCACTGTTCGCCTCTAACATTGTCTTACGGAAACCATCATCTGAGAAACGTGGAGGTTGTAATACATCTCGATATTCCCGCCTATCGGTAACTGACGATGCAAAAACAAGTGCGGTAGTGCAGTTTATATTACTGCATCGCAAGACTCCACTGCTAAAAACCCAAAACAGATC
Source organism: Schistocerca piceifrons (assembly GCF_021461385.2). Classification (NCBI taxonomy): domain Eukaryota; kingdom Metazoa; phylum Arthropoda; class Insecta; order Orthoptera; family Acrididae; genus Schistocerca; species Schistocerca piceifrons. The sequence continues at coordinate 67,725,744 of NC_060146.1, read as the reverse complement.
GTACAGTTACCCCCATATATCAAAAGAACAGGCGTTTTTCAATTTTTTTGTGGATCTTCCTCCAAGTATGACTGTCGACACAAATCACACTTCACTTCTCTTGCTCTTCTCTTAAGAAATTACTGTTTACTTCTTTTACGCTACATGATCATTGCAATATTACATAGTAACATGTGCTCTCAATAATCGTCAATGGAAACTTATGTCCATTGGTAAGAGGAGTTGTTACACAGAATTGATCTCGCCGTTCAGCTCAGGTCACAAATTAATCTTAAAATCGAACTTAACACAGTAGGTAGGTAGGTCGTCGAGCTAATTGATGTCCGAGTCCTACGGTTCTCAAATGAGTCATTCCCGCCTGCTATTGCTCGGGCACGGCGTTTGAATTCACGGACGAACGAAATGTACCTGGCAGTAAGAAGTTGGAGGCCTACAAATACTCGGCGCGAACCAGGCACGAACTTCATCCGGGAAAGAAAACATGGCGAGTGACTAATGTATTCGGAACTTTTATACGTCACCTGCGCTTACAAAGAAATTCGTCTGTGGTATAGGTCTACAGGAGGAGTTGTCCAGATAAATTATTTTGGATTCCGAACTTGCGTTCCTACCTGCAACTTTATTGCAATGTTATTGGTAAAATGACGGTTATTTGTTGATGCACACTGAGCGCCTTCCTGGGCCACACTGGAAGATTTAATGATCGATAATAAAAGTTCAATTTTTCTCTTAGTGTCGTACGTATGAATAACGTATACATACAGGGTGAAGGTGCAGTTATGCTAAATTAGAAGAGGTACCTACAAGCTGACTGTGGGTGAATACCAATACTGCTCACTTTTGTGGTATCAACACTGTTTGTGGGAAATTATTTCATGAGGCACCGAGTGGAGAAATGCAAAATATTTTAGAAAGTAGATTCGTTTGTTTCCAACACTAGGAATTATAGATTAAGTAGCTGAACTTGAGATGTTTCTTACGTTTGTACAAGCAAAAATTTGTTCCACTCTACGCTGTTAAATGAGTACTGTACATGCGAGCAATGACGTATTTCCGTCACCCTGAGTCCGCTGTGGATCACGTATTGGAGGAAATCGGAAACGACAAAGTCGACCAGAGTCAGACACAAACTGCGTAACAAAGTGTTTCACACAGTAACTGAACCGTTTCGTGGACTGCTCGTTACCCTGTAATACACACTACAAGCATCAGCCCTATTTATTACTAAGTTTCTATTTACGTAGAAGGTAAAAATGGTGGTCCAGCTTAAAGTGTTTCGATAATTTATCTGCAACCCTTACTATGGAAGCAATTAAGTGCCACTATGTGGCGACTAGATGCAGGCAAATTTTTGTGGTAAGGTCTCATGGGACCAAACTGCTGAGGTCATCGGTTCCTATGTGGGCAAGAAACCACGAATGCTGCGAATCGGAAGTGATTGAGAAGTGGCAGTTTAAGCAATTATTTTCAGTATCCGGCTGTGATTTCAGTCAGAACTACAAGTCAAATTACAATGAAGTAGCTTTAAACGGAGTGTGCCAATCTGTCGGCCGAAGTTCGCACTCATGAGATCCTTGTGCCATGCTATCGAGTACCGACTGTTACAATGCTAACATAACATTATAACATTCAATGTTGTGTGCAATCGGTTGGCCGACGTTCTTACTTCGTTCTCAGAACCTCGTGTCTCACGCTATCAATGTATAACTGAATTATGATCGAAGAAACGAGCCAAGACGTTAATTTTCTCTGGTAATTTTACACTTTGTGTTTTACAAGGCAACAGAGCTGCGTGTGATACGGGACCACCCCCCCCCCCCTCTTCCCCTGAATAGCTTGGTTGTTGACAGACCAGGTTTAACTGAAAGGTGATTATTTGATTGAGAGTTGGCGACACCAACGATTGTGCATGCTAAATAAAGGTACCGGTAACAGATCACACTGTAGGATAGTCTAATGTTTAACGTTCCAGGTATATCTGAACACAAGCAAACGCGCTTTTCACCATAAAAACAACTGAACGGTCAATTCAAAAAATTTATACTGGGTAGTGTACAAGTCTTCGAAAGTATTTTGATGCGTATTGTAAAGAAACATCGTACATTAACTACGAGAAATGCAGAGGGGTCCACTACGTAACTTTAACCAAATGCTTGACAGTAATGTGTTATATTAGAATACACACGTACGCTGTGAGTATCCTGTCCACTTAACTGGAATACCTGTACTTCCCACTTTCATATACTCAACCTTAAGACACGCAATCAAGTTTTTATCAATAACTACGTGGTAGAAAACTTTGACATATCGGACGACTCTGACAAGGGCAGAAAGCAATTTTCATTGTCCGTTCACTGGGTAATCACGTATCATCCCTTTGTAATCGCATGGCGACTCCGATGACACACTGTTCAAATACTGAGCTCGCACACTTCACAGGCGTGGACTATCACTTCCGTTGCAATGTCTGTTAGTTGTTACCCTTCCCTAATCACAGTTTTAACTTCTACATTGATCACAAAAAGGAACATTTTAATGTTAGTGGAGTGCGGAGGGATGGAAGTTAAAAAATGTGATTTTAGAATCTTACAAATCTCAAAAATAGCCATTTAACCGAAACTGGCATTCGCAGAAATCACCGGTGTCTGAGAGCCACCGCTCAGGATCGGTCCTCTGCTGCTGCTGCAGCAAGGTCGCGTCGCTCCCTCGTGAGCTTTCACTGCCACCGTCGCCCGCAACGCCTCCGCACTTTCTACAGCGACCACGACCAGCCGCTTTCCACCAGCTACATCCCACGCACAGCTCTGCCTAGGGCCGCGAGCAACACCCGAGACACATCACGCTTTCATGTAAATCAGTCGCCATCCGACGTCCGAAGTTTTGACCTGGTCGCGACAAATAGTGTGTGCATGTAGCCGCCACGGCTAACCACTCGCCCGTGACCGTAGAAAATCGCTCTGAACAGCTACAGGAATGACGCAAAAATCTGGAATCACATATGCTATAGATCTCTACCACTAACCCCTCCTCCCCCAATTCCTTTAAGATTCCAACACCCATGCATAACATTGCTTTCAACGTATATTACAAATGAGCTAATGTGTTAAATATTTGACGTTGGACATGTACGCATCAAAAAGAACAGAAAAGCTTGAAATTAAACGGCGTGAATCCAAAGAATCATCCGATTTGGCACGTGCATATTTCTGAAACTAATAAACATATACATAATTCATTGCTTTTTTGATGAACGGGAAACCCAAAAAGTTTTTCCCCCACACCTATTAAAAGGTGTTCAATACCCCGCCCTGAAATGCACGGCACATGTCAATGCGGTATTCAAACTGTTCCCACACTGAAGCGGCCATGCCTTTAGTTGAAGCTCCCGCAGCTGCTGTTCATACGATGTCTCTGTTCATTCATTGTTGTCGGTAACGGAGGCACAAAATGGTTCAAATGGCTCTAAGCACTATGGGACTTAACCTCAGATGTTATCAAGTCCCCTAGACTTAACCGAAGAACACCATACACATCCATGCCCGAGGCAGGATTCGAACCTGCGACCGTAGCAGCAGCAGCAGAGCGGTTCTGGACTGAAGCGCCTAGAACAGAGGCACATGAACATATGCTTTCATAAACCCCCCACAAGAAATAATCACATAGTCAGGTCTGGTGACCCTGGATGCCAGTAATGTAAGGTGCGATCGATCCATCGTTCAGTAATCCTTTGATTTGAAAATTCACGCACTTCCTGATGCCATTGTAGCAATGCCCCATCGTGTTGGTAAATGAAGTCTCTTTCTGTTGTCCCGACACCATTTTTGCCAGAACTTAACTGGACAACTGTAGATGCATTCTTAGTGCTAGATAGAGTTTTCAAATTCCACTGGAAGCACATTGGTCACACTGAAGTAGGCGCACAGTGCTGCTACCTAGCGGGAACCATGTAAAACTAGAGTTTGTTCTTGCCGACAGTTCAGTTCACGCACATACATCAAAAATAACATAATAGTTGTCATTTTTTTAGTCAGATGGTTCTTTTTGATATACCCTGTACTTGTTCGTTGGAAGTGACAGGTGCCCTTATTATCAAACCCTGGGTGAATATATTCCGGGTAGTTTGCGCTCGCTCAGTTTTAAGCAAAAGCTAGTTTTTTCGTATCTCCATGGTTATGAACGTCATATCTGCTGCTGAACTGTGTGCTGTAGATGATATAACTCAGCATGTACATTCAGTGCTATATGTGAGTACTGTCTGCGAAGTGTGTCGCGATTGGGTTTGCAGTAAGGAAGTAGTAAATTGAAACACGGTACCTGCCGCTGAAGTTTAACTGCACGAACATCTAAAGTGTGCGATGAACTTTTTTCCTCTCATATGTGGAGGGGATTGGTGTCAGCGAGTAGTAGTTTTGCAAATATTTTGAAATTGTGTGTGAAGTTCGTTGTGCTCTCACTCTCCAATATGGATGGGTACAGTCTGAGTAATCCGTGCGCTGAGTCCACTGTTTACAAGTGTAATACTTATTACGTTGATACATTTACTGTGACATAGTGACTCTTAATAAAAAATAAGACAGCATTTTAATATTTTAAATTCAGTCAATTATATGAAATGCTGAAAATAAAATTTTTGTTGCTTCTGGAAGCCCTTGGATAGGCAACCTGCAACTGGGAATGGTTGACCGTACCCCGTGTTAGTCTTTTAGTAATATAGATCGCGTCCCCAACCGTGTCAAAAATCTGCTTTCGACTTTAATTAGGACCGTAGTTGTGAAATTTTCTTTATTCACGGCTGAAATTATCTGCTTTACACATAAACAGTTTTTTTTTGTTGTTTATTCGCCTCATGTCGCTAGGTGTGCATTCACCCATCTTTTTCAACAACTGTGGCAGTTTCCAGTGACTAATCACCTGTACTGTAATGTTAATAATAGTGGGGTCTTATCTCTATTTTGTTGTCAATACGTAACGCGTCTTTGTGTTGGTCACTTACTAGACAGTTGCTACAGCAAGCGTGGACACTAGACAGTTGCTACAGCAAGCGTGGACCTCTGTATCGAGAAGTTGCATATATGCAGGTTGGTCAAAATAAAAGGGAGGGAAACTGTGGACGCAAAACCAATCTCAGCCCGTCACTGAGCTACTTCGCGTATCTGCAAGGCATAGTACGAACTGCATTTTCTCTGCTGTTTTCTGGTCTCTGAATTCTCCATAGTTTTCGAATCACCTCTCTGCTGTGTATGCGTTAATGTCGGTCGGTTTTATTTCAGCAATACCGTACAGTGTACAACGATACTGTCCACGAATCGCCTGAGGGTGCTTCCACCGTTAATCACGAACCGTAAAGGTCCTTTGGGTACGTACGGCCGACGCTACTTTCACATATGACTGTTCTCGATCGCTGTAAACGTCGCGTTCTGTTTCATTTGCAATCCCACGCACAATGGGCAACTGACAGACTTTGCTATTAATATATTAAACATGTCACTGATCCCCTTTTGGCAATTCAAAGAATTCCCACTGGCGCGTTCCGGGGCCTGCACGGTGCTGCCTCCTGGGCGGCCTTGCGGTGAACTTCGTTTACCTCTCTCGCACTGTGCCAAGAGGCGCACAGCCAAGCGCGAGAAATTCGGAGGCACTGGGGCGAGAATTTTCGTGGATGGTGGGGCTGCTTGCCTGCCTCGGTAGTTACACAGTACACACCTGGCACTGTAAACTAAGCCCTCAATAATTATTTGTCACTTCGAAATAATTCCTAACTGTCCATCAGTAACACTTAAGACTTTGTTGCTGCAGGAAGGCAGAGCGAAAAACGCTGTCGTGTAGGCTGGTAGACACCGGATGGTTGATTTCAAATTTGCATTACCCGTATATTTCTCGAGACGACTGACGGGCGCCATATGCTCAAGCATAAAGACCGGTCACAAGACACCGACCCGTCTAGCAGCGTACCATACAACGGATACTCCAAGTGTTGCTAGCACTTTATAATATACACGCGAGGATATTACCAGTTGAAGAGGCGGGGATAGATGCAAATGATGATAGCAACGTTTCCCAAAAACGTGAGATGTACAGAATGTGATGGATATGATACTGTCTGGCACAACTGTCTCCTGTTATTGTACAGAACATCCCGACTGGGGGGCAAATACTCAACAGACTGAGCTATCCTGGCAACAAACCGCTGCACGGTGAAAATTTTCGTATTCCTAGTTTACCAGTGCACAAGTCTATTTTTATGGCAAAGTCACGGATTCAATCGCTGAACATGAAAACAGATTTTCTTTATCTAGTTGACTACAACACAGGCGACACGTCTGCTTTCCAGAAGTATCTCGCACTACTCTGTCTTGGATGAATATCAAGACCTCAGACGGAGATGAAGATGAAATGGGAGATACGATCCTGCGTCAACAGTTCGACAGAGCACTGAAAGACCTGAGCCGAAACAAGGCCCCGGGAGTAGACAACATTCCATTAGAATTACTGATAGCCTTGGGAGAGCCAGTCCTGACAAAACTCTACCACCTGGTGAGCGAGATGTACGAGACAGGCGAAATTCCCTCAGACTTCAAGAAGAATATAATAATTCCAACCCCAAAGAAAGCAGGTATTGACAGATGTGAAAATTGCTGAACAATCAGTGTAACAAGTCACGGATGCAAAATACTACGGCGAATTCTTTACAGACTAATGGAGAAACTGGTAGAAGCCGACCTCAGGGAAGGTCAGTTTGGATTCCGTAGAAATATTGGAACACGTGAGGCAATACTGACCTTACTACTTATCTTAGAAGCTAGATTATGGGAAGGCAAGCCTACGTTTCTAGCATTTGTAGACTTAGAGAAAGCTTTTGACAAGGTTGACTGGAATACTGTCTTTCAAATTCTGAAGGTGGCAGAGGTCAAATAAAGGGAGCGAAAGGCTATTTACAATTTGTACAGAAACCAGATAGCAGTTATAAGAGTCGAGGGGCACGAAAGGGAGGCAGTGGTTGGGAAGGGAGTGAGACAGTGTTGTAGCCTCTCCCCAATGTTATTCAATCTGTACATTGAGCAAGCAGTAAAGGAAACAAAAGAAAAAGTCGGAGTAGGTATTGAAATCCATGGAGAAGAAATAAAAACTTTGAGGTTCGCCGATGGCATTGTAATTTTGTCAGAGACAGCAAAGGACTTGGAAGAGCAGTCGGACGGAATGGACAGTGTCTTGAAAGGAGGATATAAGATGAACATCAACAAAAGCAAAACCAGGATAATGGAATGTAGTCGAATTAAATCGGGTGATGCTGAGGGAATTAGATTAGGAAATGAGACACTTAAAGTAGTAAAGGAGTTTTGCTATTTGGGGAGCAAAATAACTCATGATGGTCGAAGTAGAGAGGATATAAAATGTAGACTGGCAATGGCAAGGAAAGCGTTTCTGAAGAAGAGAAATTTGTTAACATCAAGTAAAGATTTAAGTGAGTCAGAAAGTTGTTTCTGAAAGTATTTATATGGAGTATAGCCATGTATGGAAATGAAACGGACGATAGATAGTTTGGACAAGAAGAGAATAGAAGCTTTCGAAATGTGGTGCTACAGAAGAATGCTGAAGATTAGATGGGTAGATCACATAACTAATGATGAAGTGTTGAATAGAATTGGGGAGTAGAGGAGTTTGTGGCACAACTTGACTAGAAGAACGGACCGGTTGGTAGGACATGTTCTGAGGCATCAAAGGATCACAAATTTAGTATTGGAGGGCAGCGTCGAGGGTAAAAATCGTAGAGGGAGACCAAGAGATGAATACACTATGCAGATTCAGAAGGATGTAGGCTGTAATAAGTACTGGGAGATGAAAAAGCTTGCACAGGATGGAGTAACATGGAGAGCTGCATCAAATCGGTCTCAGGACTGACGACGACGACGACGACGACGACGACGACTACTCTCTCTGACCCCTCTGCCATGAAGTGGGTGGTATGTTCGCTGCAGACTGCGCTCTAGTAAATTTTAGCTCCAGGACTACGCTGTAGTGTGTTCCAGAAAGCGGCGTGCCCCGGAGTCAGACAAAGGAGGAGGACTCCCCCAGTATTTCGTTTCCTCTTCCTGGCAACGATGCGCAGCTGGACAGGCAGGAAGTAGTGACGCGGCCGGCGGCCGACACGACATTTCCAGATAAAAACCGCAGCCCAGGGAAACCGCGGCCACCGCGCAGAAAACATATCGTCACAAATCCCTACACACGCACCCTCTTTGTCCACATCTGCTGACGCACCAACGTCGCCCGGAGAAATTAGGTTTATACTGGCTGACGAATGAATACACACTAACCTGTGGCGATGAGTACGTGAAAGAACACTTTAAAGTAAAAACAAAAGCAAATAAACAGGTTGCACAGTACAGGAAATCGGGCATACATAGTACATTACAATGTCTTGTTTATGTACAGGTAGTATACTAAGCTCTGTGTGATTGTAACACTTTACAAAATGAGCTTCTTATTCATCACTTGCTTTCGTTTGCGCAAGTTCCCAGTAGGTTACAATATGTGCTTGAAAGCTTTTTATTGGAGTGTCAGCATGTCTTCGAGAAATAAGGCTAGTAACTGCTTGTGTTCAGTTGTTCTGTACTACTAATTGTTTAGAATATGCAGGAACAGGCTAGCATACCCTACTTTATCGAATAAGAAATTGTTTTTTAATCACAAAAATACAGCGACAAGGTATCCGATGTAGCACTGGGTCTACAATGGGCAAAGACCTACACTTTCACATACCAGTAGCACTGTCTTCCTAATTTCTCTCTTTTATATGGTTTTTTTCTGAATATTGCACATATTTCAGGTATTCCCTAACAAGTAACATTCACCTTGAATACACCGATCTTTTCAATTTTGGATTCCAGGCTTTTTTTGTCCCCAAACATAGTAAACTTTTCACTGATAACATCTAAGCTATGGACTGAACTTGCTAAAAACACACACACACACACACACACACACACACACACACACACACACACAAACCTTTAGAAGAAAGGGAAATGCTTGAGTACCTAGAATGCTGAGAAACGCCCTGGTTCGTGTTCAGGGTAACCGAGGGAGTGGGCCCAAGTCTATGCACGAAAAATACTCCCAAAACTTAACAACCACCTCCGGCCTAAACTATACACTTCGCACAACAGTTAAATGCTTCTCTGGACATAGTCGCACTTGGCGGGCCTCTTTTTGAAAAAGGCGAAATTTCCACTTGTCGGTCCCCACTACACACCTTCAATCAAATTTGTGTTGCCTGGCCCACTGAAGACGTGTGGCTTCATGTGCTGCCGTAAGCAATGGCCTGCGAAGTTACAATGTTCACAGCATGCAGTCCTTTTTGCAATCTTCGCTCGGGAGTGAGTTGAAACTGCATTAATTACAGCATCGATTCTTGTCGGGTTTGGAATAGATCGTCGCTGACGTAAGGCGTGATACTTTATCTCTTGTCCATGTCGTTCAAATGGCTCTGAGCACTATGGGACTTAACGTCTGAGGTCATCAGTCCCCTAGAACTTAGAACTACTTAAACCTAACTAACGTAAGGACATCACACACATCCATGCCCGACGCAGGATTCGAACCTGCGACCGTAGCGGTCGCGCGTTTCCAGACTGTAGCGCCTAGAAACGCTCGGCCACCTCTGCCGGCAAAAAAGAGAGTGTGAAGGCCTGGGAGAGAAGGCCAGACACCTACCCTTACCCTTAGATTGTGTGATGAAAACGCCCCCTCACGAATAAAACGCACTACTTGATCAGCCGTTGAGGCATTGTCTCCTAACACCGTGGGCAGTGTGACGGCTGAAATTGGAGAGTACAAAAAGACGTGGACCACAGCGACACTGAGGTGGGTCCTCGCGACGGAGGTGGTGACCATGAGCCAGCCAAGTACGGTCGATGCGGAGCCGGCAAAGGACAAAGGAGACCCTGCGAGTGGCTCGCATGGATGACCACACATTCGTTGTCTCTTAAGATAATACGTGGTTTATTTGGTGCACGGAGGGTGCGCCATTCAGTATCCCAGACCCCGGAAACTCTACGGCTTAAGACGACGCGAAGTTTACAGCTGGAAGTTAACCGATGGCAGAGGGACGTAATTTCTGGCAGTGTCGGCTCGTTTAGTTGTATCGGGCAACGGTGCGGTCTGCTCACAGCCCAGTGGCACTGGCGCCATTCCGCTGCGCAGCCAACATACGCACATCCCTGCTTCCGACCGGACGCGCAGCTGCGGCGGATGCTGAGCGCGTCGCGCACGACGCCACCTGCCAACTCGCGGCCGCTCCGTCCGCTTCGCCAGATACGTCACCGGCGCTTCTTTTTCGGCGCGGAGAAATGGCCCGCGCGGTACAGCTGCCGTGACGAAAGCGCACCTGCTGCGCCCCGGCCTTCCCGTAGCAGGCGCTTTTCGCAACTACTACTCCTCGGGCCTCGCATGCCGCCCACAACGCGAACGGAGGCAGACAGCTGCTCGCAGAATGGCCCGGCAGGTGCGTCTCGCTCGCTTCACAAAGAAGTTCGACGAACTCTTCTTCGGTATGCACGCAAGCTACCCCACCCCACCGCGGCTTCTGTCCCTGCCAGCTGTTCGGGTATCGCAGCTGGTAAACAGCAACAGAACAGCGGCTTCCAAAACATCGCTCAATGCACACGATCCAGAGTGTAAGGTTACAGATGTTGATACCGCTTCGATGTGTCGAACCGTAGGGGGGCGTGATTTTCACCGAGGCGATGCGACTCATAAGACGCAGAAGCAACCCCCATTGCTGAAGCACGTAGAAACGTTGTAGAAGTGGCTTAAATGGTTCACACTAGGACTACAGCGATACTACACTGATGCGATTTCTGCAATATCGTTCGGCGCAGTAAGGAGTTATGGTTGATCCACCCAGCTACAACGTAGGGTAAGATGAATGATGATGAGGTCCCATACTCCGAGGAGCGTAGGGGACGATGCAGGAGACCCGCACCGCTGTACTAGGCAGGGTAATGGGGATGAATGATGATGAAGACGACACAATAACACACAGTCATCTCGAGGCAGGAAAAATCCCTGACCCCGCTGGGAATCGAACCCGGGACCCCCTGCGCGGGAAGCGAGAACGCTACCGCAAGACCACGAGCTACGGACAAAACAAACGGAGAGGTAAATCAGTCATTTCATTAAGAAAGGTTATCTACATAACTCAATGCTACAACCGTCTAATTAGTTTCCCAAAGCTTTACTGCTTTTAGGATTCACTACGCAATGTCATTCGATTTTCATGGACTATTAGGTATAAAAATGCATTTCATTTTTATAGTCTGATGTCACAGACTCCAACTGCTGTTTTTCCTTCGCGCCATTGTTCACGATTACTGCTATACCTCAATATTTTGGAAATTTTGCAATAAACGAATGTAGTTGCTGACCGGTTAACGTTTGGTGCATTTTAGGTCACACAATGCTGCGCACCAAATATACCCAACAAGTTCTGGGGCATCAAGGGATCACCAATTTAGTACTGGAGGGCAGGGTGGAGGGTAAAAATCGTGGAGGGAGACCAAGAGATGAATACATTAAGCAGATCCAGAAGGATGTAGGCTGCAGTAGGTACTGGGAGATGATGAAGCTTGCACAGGATAGAGTAGCATGGAGAGCTGCATCAAACCAGTCTCAGGACTGAAGACCAGAACAACAACAGATCTGTACTGTTTACAGTGCATCTCTCTTTGCAGACTCGTGTTAATAGTGGCGTTTTAGGAAGACCACAACGCGAGGCTACTGCCGCCTGCTGTTTGAAGTCGCATCGCTCCTGTGGGAACAGGAGTGTCGTACGTATAACCGTCGTGTCGTCGGCCTTTATTCCGTACAGTGAAGCACTATCTTTCATCTCCTGTCAATAAAATGACTACAGCCTTGAAGGTGCTGCATTTTTTTCCCGCGGTCAGTATATGCACCTATGTCTATCCTGTGCTCGAGAGGAGGTGCAGGACTGCAGCAGTGTTTTGGCCCGTCGCCAGCGGCCCCCCGCAGTGTGTGTGCTGTTTCTTTTTTACGTGTCTGTTCGTCGTCATCTGCTGCTGCTTCTGCCGCCGCCACTTGCGCACACAGCTGCCGGGCAGATATCAGGCATGTAAGCCGGCAGGCACCAACCTGCCCGTAGCGTTATGACATCTGCAGCGCTCTCAAACACCCCCCTCCCCCCTCCTACCGACGTGCTTTTGCTCGTCTTCTTCCACAGCTGTTAAATAACAAAGGATATTCGTATTGAAGATAGATGCGAAGATAAATAACTATTTTGCTACCAGTTGCGATTATAAAGCACTTCAGTGTCTAAGACACGGTCAAATTGTAATTGATAGATCTGTAATCAACCCATGTCAAATTTCCACTTGGTTACGAAAATACGAAACCTACACCATTCTTACATTGGCCAAGTAAAAGGTTCTGGTTGAAGGAAATAGATGGAAAAATTGTCAACAGAAGCTCAACCATTTGAAAAAATCTACTTCAAAACGTACGGCAATATTTTACATTACCGCACGCCCCCATCAATTTAATTCACTATTCTTTCTGTCAATGACGTGATCATTAGGGGTGGTGGAGATGCGGTTGAGTTCGCGTTGAATACTTGCGTGAAAACCGCCGTTTTCTATTAACAGAGATGTTAGGTTACACACTGTAACGATTGTCTGCAATTGCGTTATTAGACACAAGGAACTGCACCCATGGTTCGTCGTAAAATTCAGTAATACGCCGAAGATGCGCGAATGAAGGCGACGCACATACGCGACAACAGTGAAGCCCTCCAATTTGTCAACCACAATAAATTGTTACTTCTGGCGACCACGACTAGGTTGCTTCAGGCATTTTTCTGTTGCAATCGACGGTCTTCCGAGCACGCAGCCATACAAATTTTCGCGCTACGGAGTTTCCTTTCGAAACTCTCAGTAGTTGGACATTCCCTGCCGCGCGCAATCCGCGACGCAATAGTGTAACGGCACTGTGATATCATCCAATACTCCCACATGACTAACACCCGGCGCCAGGACATACAACGCTAACTGTCCCAGTGACGAAGTGTCCACAAATGTCGAAACTGGTATCCTGTAGATACAGTACGCCGGCCGAAGTGGCCGTGCGGTTAAAGGCGCTGCTGTCTGGAACCGCCAGACCGCTACGGTCGCAGGTTCGAATCCTGCCTCGGGCATGGATGTGTGTGATGTCCTTAGGTTAGTTAGGTTCAAGTAGCTCGAAGTTCTAGGGGACTGATGACCTCAAATGTGAAGTCCCATAGTGCTCAGAGCCATTTGAACCATTTGATGAACTGTCCCGTTGCTTCTTAGCAGAACGTTTTCACATTACGAATGAAGACACACAACACTGGTGTAATATTCTACAATATTTATCTCACAAACCGGTTTTCGCCGGTACTCAGCAGGAATAGACGAAAACCGGTTTGTGAAATAAATGTGTTGTTTCATTCAAATAAATAAATAAAATGCTTTAGAGTACTCACAATCTGAAGGCTCGATATCTAACTTAAAGGAGATGATGAGTTTAAAAAAATATACAGCGACTGGTCGCAATTTCAGTACTGCAGTGTGTTAACCGTTCTCTGGTTAAACGAATGAGATGAATATGTGCAAAATTACTGTCAACGGCATGATCACAGAACATGATTGACACTTGCAAAGCTACGACAATTCGTGAGAAATCTGATGCAGAGAACAAGTAACGGTGCGCTGTATCACCGTCTTCGCCCTGCAACCATCAGCGCGAACAACGTGAGATACGCCAATTCTGAGCCACCTACGACGAACAGTGCAGTTTCGGAGAAGCCACACAACACGAGCTGTTCCGGCGTCTGATTCAGAGGCTCTGGCCGCGTGGGATGACTCGTTCCAAAGCTGATTACTAGCAGAAGGCTCAGCTCGCTACGTGAGTCAACCGCCGCCTGGCCGCCTTTGTCCTACACCGCCCGGCGCCGATGACCAACGCTACGGCTCCTCGCGTTACAAAATTAACAGCTTCTAAGAGCTAGGAGGCAGAGTGGAGGAATATGCCGTCTCACGAAATAACTTACAAGCCTCCCGGACCCAAACCGCTCAAGGCCAGTTTCTCTCACTCAAGTACTTGTGCAAATGGAAGGAAGATTAAGAGTTTAACGCCCCGTCGACTACATCATGACAAAATATTTCCATGAATCAACTTCTCCTTGTCTAGTTTTTATTGCAGCAAAACCAAAATTGCCACGTCACTTGGTGACTATTCCAATAAATACTTCCTTACAGTCTTCAGTTACCAAGCGCGATATGACGATTTCCACGTTACACTTCATCGGAATCTCAATCGTGCTTTTAATAACGGGCCTGGAGCCGGGGGTCCGCGAGAAACACGGGCCCCGCAACAAATTTATGACGTAACCCTAGTCGGCTTTTCCGCCACACTTCGCGAACGTTCGGCTCCGTATAGCACCCACGGGAAATCAACATGTCATTGAAAAAGGTACCCACTAAAGGTCTTAACTAAGTCGCGTGCGATCGAGAGCTCGCATGCATTTAAAAGCGCAGACGAGAGTTACTAAGGTCGCCAGGAATAGTTACTCGTTCCCTGCCGGAGACTGCAAGACCTGTAGTGTCACGTGCTGTGACGAACTGGTCCTCGCCACGGGCAGTAACGACGATTCGAGTGATCAGCGAGGCCCGGCGAGAAGACAACGCAATGCAATGCACCTTTCCCTACGCGACTCCACAACCCACCGTTTCCGAAGTAGAATCTCACAGCTACACACTTAACATTATATTTGGTTGTATGTATGTAAACGTACTTTCCTCATAATCTGAACCACTGGGTCGATGCCAACCAAAGTTAATACACGTATCCAAAGATGCACCTGGCTCCCACTAGGGTGTGGTGAAAAGGGTTTACCAAGTAAGTGTAATTCACGAACGTCTGGAGAAAGAACTAAATTTTGTATACCTAACAATCATTTCTATAAAATACTGTGGGAGAAGATACCACTACCACCACGAGAGGAACTAGTAGAATTTCTTTTCTTTGTTTAGTTGATTTAGTTGATTTAAATGTTTAAAAAGTGTCATTCCTCAATGACCTATTATTCGCGAAATCTCGAAGAATAGTTCTCATAACTATGTCTGGAAACCAATCATTGTTGAGATACGAAAATCTGTCCTGTCATTCCCATCCGTCCGTTACGCAGAAGATACTCAAGTCAGCGCTGCATATGGTTACCACGCACCGTAACATCATTCGCTCTTCTTTCGACTAGACCTAGTTCCATTCGGATTGCGTCACTCGCTTTTGTCAAACGCTCCTGTAACGTCTGAACACTGTGTATGGGTTGGGCACACGCCAGTGCCTTTGAATCTCCCCACAGGCATAAATCCTACGGATTAACATCCAGTGAAAGGGGAGGTCTCGCTACCGAACATTCTTAACAAGAGTAGAAAGAATTTTATATGACAGATATCAAAACATCTTTTAATGTCAAGGAAACTTCAACATCCCAACCCCTGTCTCCAAAATGTGACTCAGTGGCCCGATTTTCCCGATCTCCTGACTTTTTGAAAGACGTCGCCACCGTGGTAACGTTCGCGCAGAATGTTTCACCACTGCTTCTCGAGCCTGGAGACTGAAATCTTTGTCGCACAACCTCTCTCAATTTTTTGAAATTTTTTCGTCTACAATGGGACGTGCACGAAGCGACACGCCAGACGAGTGCAGCTGACCTTGCTCTCTGCATGAAAAAACACGAAAATGGCCGCCGCTATACACGCTTCCGGCATTACTCGCTCCAGATAAGTGAACGTTTATGTTATTTTTGCGGAACATTCGGGGCTCCCGCGATAACGCGTAAGTATCCTGCGAAGGGCGACCTGCCTTATACGCAATTCCTTCGACTTCTGAATGCCCTCTAACAGCCGCCGACCTTCACAGCAATTACAGAACTGTTGCGCAGATAGCTAAGATTGTTTCCGAACAATGTCATTTTTTCTGTAATCATTACACATCAGTGACTTTAACAGGGTGAGTCACGTTGGCTCAGTACCGAAGTACCAGACTATGGAGTAAAATTCGATCCTCTAGGATTCAGTCCTTGTATCCTTAACTGCCACATCACTTCTATCCTCTCGTGATACGCAAATCACGTTAAATTTTGGATCCTCCTATATTTGGCTGTATATGTCAGTTCAAAGGACGGAGGAAGGCGACGGCATACTACCCTCCAACACGACCGTGCCTTGTAAAGCAGTGGTGTTCAACCTTCAGAATGACTACAGATTTATCTTTAAAAACAACTTACTGAAGACTTATCGTAAAATGTTACAGAATATCTGTGCCACCGATACGCAGGCGGTGGTGTTGGACTATGAAGTGGCCGTTTCCAATGCCGGATGTGGAAGAAATTTTCACCTCCAATATTTGGCCAGAACGGGGAAGAGAAAGGTAGGGTATTTATCGCTAGACTTACCGCTAATTGCTAGACTTAATCCAAAAACGACTCGAATGATACCATGAGACAGCTGGCGTTCCGAAGGATGGAGAAAATCAACTTGGTAACAGGGCTGCAGGGAACGTCCAGTACAGTAAAATTTTCCCGACAGATCGGAAATGCACCCTTGTGGAGCTATGGACATGTGATTGCGTATGAACAACAAGCGTACGGAAATGTGCGCCTCTGAAGTAACTTGCTCCAGATAATATTCGTTGCACTAAAGAGCACAATTGCTAATTACACTAGCTGAACTTTATAATTTCAGCGTAACAGTCAACACTAGGCAAACTTTTAACTTCCTATCCTTGGTTTTGTTACGACAAACGAGAATTTGCTGCGTTGGTTACTGCGCACCCCACTAAAAAGGAACTACGTCAGAAGTACAATACTGATGTAATGTGGTCGACATGTGGAAGGTGCAATGTTAGTCACAATAAAACTTAAAAGCCACGATTTTAATTTTTGCTAACGTACAGATAGCATGAACGAACTTTTATTACTGTAAGTACAGTAACTGAAATGTCAACACAGGCAAGGATCAAACACGAAACAAATTAAATTGTAAACAATCCTCTTGTTCTCAGTCACGTATTTTGCAGCAAATACCAAAATTCCTCCTGCAACATCGCTCTAAAGATGAGACTGGAGAAGAAATGATTGGCGTTAACACGGAAGCGCTTAGTCGGACACGGTAAGCGCGTTGGTGAGACTACCCCAATGTCTCTAGCAGGTTTGCAACATTCCGTGTTGATTTTCGAAGTCGTACTTTTCAGTAGCCGATGGTTTACTTTGGCCGACTGTTGTAGCGGCATGCACAATGATCATGAAATTGATCACGTGACTACAAGTTTCCATGAAACTTAATCGGTGTAACAGCCCAGCGATGATAGCCTGGGGATACAACGCCCATACTCTATTCCCAGGTCCCACCGAAAGAGATGGGTCGACTGTTGGTGTCGAATGTTCGAGTTTGAGAAGTCGTCGGTCTCAAGATGACGTCATGCAAGTAGATGAGGAAGAGAGGAAACCACAGGGAAGCAGTGCTTTAATATAAGGGGTGGATGTGCAGGAAACGTCTCAAAGGCATGTTTAACATGCTTGGAATCGGTTTGTCAATTATTTTCAGAAGAACGCCGTGTACAATCTAAAGTATAACCATCAATATTTTGTCAAATGAGCAATCATTTTCATGATTCTCTCTTCTATAGATACATTTTAGTAGGCGAGTGCAACACAAACGTACGTATGTGCGTAAGGCAGGGGTAACTATAAAAACTGCCGCCCATCAGCTGACGTTTCAGGGCCGTAACTCGACACACGATTGTGTGCAGAACTTCGGCTCTACTCCACGTCACAAGATCCGAGAACAGCGCGCTACATGCCCTCGCCTTGCTGCAACATGAACACAACAAGAAACACTGGAAGCACTCCCAGACACCGGCGTTGCACAGCTGCCAGAAGCTTCGCAGTCTGCGTGCCGCATACGCTTACAGCTAGCTGGAGATGGTCGCGCCCGCCTGTATACACCTCGGGGCGTGGCTATAAATACGGGCAAGGCCCGTTTTCACGGAGGCTAGAGTATTTCTGACCGCCTGGCCGGCCGCTGGAGGCTTTTCTTGGAGAGGGCATTTCTCCAGCCACCACCGACCGGGCCTCAACTAGCTTCTCCCGTAACATTATCCCACTCAACCATCAACTACCTTACCCAAGATGTGGAGGAACACGATTTCGCTTGAATTCTACTCCCGAGTGCCGTTTGTTGCGCCACAATATTCGTCTTTCAAAGATACCTATTCAGTCGGCGAATTTTCCAGTGAAAGAGTTTTGTTAATGAATCTATTTTAACACTGTGTAAGGTTTTGTTGTCAGTATCTCCTTTCCCCACAACATTTGGAGCTAGCTCCTACAATCATTTGTCGTATATCGAGCGATTCAATAAGAAAGGTTCGAAGTTTTGACACAGCTGCGCTGTTTGTAGCAAAAAATGGCGACTACACAACAGGAGAAATCAGTCTGTGTTGGAATCTGCACAAAGTCAATCCATTGTTGAATTCCAACGCCGATTCTGCAGGAAGCTGTCTCCGCGCAATCAGATTTACGACTGGCATAAAAAACATAGGCAGGGAACACTCGTCAGCCACGCACATCTGGTGAAAATTTCGAGCGCATCCGAGATGCGTGTAACGGACGCCTCGGCAAGCCCCACAAAACGGGTAGGCCAGGAACCTCAGCTTCCTCAAACAACAGTGTGGCATATTCTGGATAGACAACTGCGCATCAAGCCTTACAAGTTGCTGTTACTGCAGCGACTGCGTCCCGGCAACCGTAACACAAGATAAGAATTTTGCATTTCAATTCTCCAGGATATGGCAGAGGACACTTTTTCCTTTTGGGCGAACCGATGTTTCATTTACTGAGTATTGTAAACCACCATAATGCAAAAATTTGGGGGTCGTCGATCATAAAAGAGATTCGCCGAACCAATGGGGTTTGCGCCGCTACTGTTCACAAAGTTTACGGACACTTAGTCTTTGCGGAGGAAACAGTGGTAGGAATGTCATACCTAGTCACGCTGCAAAATTGGTTGTTTCTTCAACTTCACGAAGATTTGAACGATTTAGTTTTTATGCGTGGCGGCACCACGCCACAGCAGTATTCCACAACGTTGCAGTGGAACAGGTCACCAGATCCCACACCCTGCAATTTTATGCCCTGTGTGGGTACATAAAAGACTGTCTTTGTCCCGCCCACGGCAGCTACTCTTGAAGAGCTGCGATGTCTAATTGTTGGAGCTGTTGATTCAATAAGGAGGACCTGTTAATTAGTGTGTGGAATGGACTACCATCTTTCGAGTAACGCAAGTTGTTCATGTTGTTTGTGTAGTATATAGTATAGTGTCTGTACGAACATAAAACTCTGAACCGTCCTCTATCCAATGACATGCGTAATGTGTTTCAATCTTTCATGGTTTGTCAGCAATGTTGTTGTTGTTGTTGTTGTTGTTGTTGTTTTCAGTCCAGAGACTGGTTTCATGCAGCTCTACATGCTACTCTATCCTGTGCAAG
The DNA here is from genome assembly GCF_021461385.2 of Schistocerca piceifrons. NCBI lineage: Eukaryota > Metazoa > Arthropoda > Insecta > Orthoptera > Acrididae > Schistocerca > Schistocerca piceifrons. Next base: position 67,706,163 of record NC_060146.1, on the reverse strand, counting down.
CTTCTTCATCTCCCAGTACCTACTGCAGCCAACATCCTTCTGAATCTGCTTAGTGTATTAATCTCTTGGTCTCCCTCTACTATTTTTGCCCTCCACGCTGCCCTCCAGTACTAAATTGGTGATCCCTTGATGCCTCAGAACATGTCCTACCAATCGATCCCTTCTTTTGGTCAAGTTGTGCCACAAACTTCTCCCCAATTCTATTCAATACCTCCTCATTAGTTGTGTGATCTACCCATCTAATCTTCAGCACTCTTCTGTAGCACAACATTTCGAAAGTTTCTATTCTCTTCTTGTCCGAACTATTTATCGTCCATGTATCACTTCCATACATGGCTACACTCCACACAAATACTTTCAGAAACGACTTCCTGACACTTAAATCTTTACTTGATATTAAATTTCTCTTCTTCAGAAACGCTCTCCTTGCCATTGCCAGTCTATATTTTATATCCTCTCTACTTCGACCATCAGTTATTTTGCTCCCCAAATAGCAAAACTCTTTTACTACTTTCAGTGTCTCATTTCCTAATCTAATTCCCTCAGCATCACCCGACTTAATTAAACTACATTCCATTATCCTCGTTTTGCTTTTGTTGATGTTCATCTTATACCCTCCTTTTAAGACACTGTCCATTCCGTTCAACTGCTCATTGTCAGCAATAGACAACTGAAATCTGTTCTTTAATTTGTAATCACCATGTAGTGATATTCGAAAGTTTTAGGACTGCAGTACAGTTCACACTGATGTCAAGCGCCACAATGCCGTACCAAGCCTCCATGAGCCAACACAAAATGCAGCAGAGCACTAACAAAGTGGGTTATCGACCGGTGATTCGTATTCGGCAGCAGTGGAAGTGTTGCAGTTGTGTCAGGCGAATTACCATACGGTTCTACACTTCGTCCGCTTCCGTAGCTTGGAAATTAGCGCGTCTGACTGCCATGGGGAGGATCCGAGTTGCATTCCCGGTGTGCCAGGGATTTTTCCTTTGTGACGCGCACTGAGGAGCTAATGCACCGAGTAGAAGCGGCTCCAGGTCATGAAAACTAACGACGACTGGGAGAGCGGTGTGCTGACCCTATCCGTACCGTATGAATTGACCCCATTGGCGGAGGACAACACGGCGGTCGGCTTATAGCGAAGGGCCCTCCAGGGCCTGAAGACCGAGTTTGCTTTTATTTCACTTTATCAATAGGCTGAGCCGTCTTGTTCTGGCTCCGTTACTACGGATAGTGTAGCGCGGGCAGTTCAGTCTACCAGGACTGCAATATATACCTGCAAACGAATAAAATTTTTTCTTCCAGATAACGATTAAAACATTATGACGAACTCTCATACTGTAGTATAACCAATGAACTCCTAAACCAACTTAAAGAGTTTTTTCCCCACGCGTAAATCAGTGACAAATAGAATTTATTTAAGGCCAATGTCTCACACTATCCGTGAAAATTTAATTTTCTTCGTTTACTCAAATATTTTAACGAAGCAGTTGCTCGCAAACTGATGCAACTTGTGAGTGGAAACGCCTAACATTTCACTCATTCAAAAAGACTGGATACAAGAAATTCGGAGCAGAATGGCACTTTCAATCCACAATTCAGAATCATCTCACACCGCAATTAAAAGTTAAACTCTTAATTGGTTTTTCACGTCTGCATTACAAATCAACCTATGCATAAACCGAGGTTTCCTTAAATGCCCAATTTTTTATTTGAAGTGTATTACTTCGACGTGTAATCCGGAGGTATGTCTTCACCTGAAGATAAAGCGCCTAGCTAGAAACAGGCAGTGCAAGATTGAACTAGTTACCACTAAACCTACTACTAGCTACAAACTAATTCCACTTCATCCAAGACCCATCATCAACTCCTTCGTCTCCAAATTTCCCATTTCATCAGCTGTGACCGATGCCTTCCCTTCTTCGAAGAACAGGAAGGCACGACTGTTTGGCACATAATCGTCAAGGAAACTAAAATCATCTTTTCCTCCAACGGGACCGGACAACCGCATCCTCTTTTGAGAAACGTTTTTGCATCCAGAACTGGAACCCAGCGTTTGTTCCTTCGGAAGTGTGGTTGCGCGTGCGGTACGAACTACTGTGAAATTTGGAAGAGCGTGTTTCACAAGGCCATTTCACAATAGATACTTCCCCTTGCACTTGATGTCTTCAGAATGTGTCCTATTAACCGATGCCTTCTTGTTGCACCGCAAATTTCTTCTCTACTCTATTGAGTACCTCGTTAATTACGCGATCTAACAATTTGATCTTCAGCATTCTTCTGTAGCACCACATCTCAAAAACTATTCTCTTCTTGCCTAAACGGTATATTGTCTAAATTTCACTTCGCTATGAAGTATCTATCAAATTACATAAAAAAATAACACGTTCGTGCGAAGGCTGTCAAATGGTGGTAGTTTTGCTGAAGCTGACTCTCTTATATAATACAATGGAAACTTAAGTACAGGAAGTCCACTAATGTTACTCTGGTAAAGAGAAATATTTACTCTTTAAAGAAAATAACTGGACCTTTGCGCCGTCCTGGGGCAGATAGCCTCGTCAATGTGCAGTACGAATGAAACTGACTCACATTTTTGGGTTTATGAATAAATTTGTCTTCTCTCTTTACATCCTATTTTGTAACTTCTTTACTCATCGGAAGTGGCAATACAACTGCACAACCAAGAATTTGCAAACGACTAGTTACGCCGTGGAAGTCTGAAGTGTCGGACGAATGAAATTCACGTCAAATGTACAGCTCATTTCTACTGGCTTGGAATATGACAAACACACGCACGTTACTACTCTGTAACTGCTAATACTAAAAGAAATTGGATCTTGACATCTACGTCACTAAACTGACTGTGCACAGTCCCTGTTGTTAAATTGGCGAAGGAACGGCTTCCAGTTGCAATACAGATTTGACATTAAATAATTCATGCAAATATTCACCAAATTTAAAAAATTTAAAACGTCAGAATGTAGCCAGTCAGAGGTACGATGTTGTCCTAAGGTTTTAACAGTTTATGCCAAGTACTACATTTAAACTACATTATTCAATATTTGAGAGTTAGAGTGCTTAGCAACTTCCAACACACTGTCTGCGAAATGTCAAACTTTTCCTACATTTTTTCTCGCTTACACACTTGTCAAACACAGGTTGTGCCAGGAAGAACGGCTAACACGATGATGATGAAGACGAGACAACAACACCCAGAGGATTGACGCATTGTTGGATGAACCATTCGCAGAAGTGTACCCGTGGAGGCCAATCAGCTGCTGATAGTGCCCACACGCTGTACACGGTACGGAAACAACTGGTTCTCCCGTAGCACTCTCCATACAGTGACGTGGTCAACGTTACCTTGTACAGCAGCAACTTCTCTGACGCTGACATTAGGGTTATCGTCAACTGCACGAAGAATTGCCTCGTCCATTGCAGGTGTCCTCGTCGTTCTAGGTCTTCCCCAGTCGCGAGTCATAGGCTGGAATGTTCCGTGCTCCCTAAGACGCCAATCAATTGCTTCAAACGTCTTCCTGTCGGAACACCTTCGTTCTGGAAATCTGTCTCGATACAAACGTACCGCGCCACGGCTATTACCCCGTGCTAATCCATACATCAAATGGGCATCTGCCAACTCCGCATTTGTAAACATTGCACTGACTGCAAAACCACGTTCGTGATGAACACTAACCTGTTGATGCTATGTACGGATGTGCTTGATGCTAGTACTGTAGAGCAATGAGTCGCATGTCAACACAAGCACCGAAGTCAACATTACCTTCCTTCAATTGGGCCAACTGGCGGTGAATCGAGTAACTACAGTACATACTGACGAAACTAAAATGAGCTCTAACATGGAAATTAAGCGTTTCCGGACACATGTCCACATAACATCTTTTCCTTATTTGTGTGTGAGGAATGTTTCCTGAAAGTTTGGCCGCACCTTTTTGTAACACCCTGTATAAATGGGAGAAAGCCTGGGTTTTACGACAGCGAAGACTGGTCCGCGTTATTAAAAGTAATCGCCTCAGCCACAGTGGAGACGCATGTTGTGGCGCGACTGGCGCCGCCCCTCCTGATACAGGCCTTCCGTTGATAAGGAGGGGGGGGAGGGAGGGGGGGGAGTGATACCGATATAGCAGCTTCTGGTTCTTTCTGCTCGTAAACAAACGAGCGTCTACAGTCTCAGAGCAGTTCATCAACAGCGCTTCAAAGGTCTCTTCTCAACTGCTACTTAGAGCGGTTTTTCAAATATATTTTCTCTGCGTACATAACTGACTGCAATAGCATCGCGAATCACCAGGTTTTGCTGTTATCCCCACGATCTGTCACGATACTCTTCCTCGGAATCTTATATTAGCAACATGTTGGAAGGAAGGCAAAAATGAAACTTATTCAGTGGAGCACACCGAAAATGCCAACAGTGTGTACATTTGTTGTTGTTGTTGTCTTCAGTCCTGAGACTGGTTTGATGCAGCTCTCCATGCTACTCTATCCCGTGCAAGCATCTTCATCTCTCAGTACCTACTGCAGCCTACGTCCTTCTGAATCTGCTTAGTGTATTCATCTCTTGGTCTCCCTCTACGATTTTTACCCTCCACGCTGCCCTCCAATACTAAATTGGTGATCCCTTGATGCCTCAGAACATGTCCTACCAACCGATCCCTTCGTCTAGTCATGTTGTGCCACAAACTTCTCTTCTGCCCAATCATTAGTTAAGTGATCTACCCATCTAATCTTCAGCATTCTTCTGTAGCACCACATTTCGAAAGCTTCTATTCTCCTTCTGTCCGAACTATTTATCGTCCTTGTTTCACTTCCATACATGGCTACACTCCATACAAATACTTTCAGAAATGACTTCCTAACACTTAAATCTGTACTCCATGTTTTACACAACGAAATTATTTCATTTACATTAATGGCATTGTATGTGATGACGAGCGACCCGCTCCGACTTTGCTCGGGTAATCCGTATGTTATCCACGATCGAACGGCTTGTCTTGAGTAGTGACATTTACTCAAACTTTCACGTGTATCTAAAATCCCTATAGTAATTCGTATCTAAAATCCTTATAGTAGTTCGTATCTAAAATCGCTATAGTAATTCGTTAGATACGCCTTCACGTACAGACAGAAAAACATGCCTAGGAACTAACACAGAAACAATCTCGTATTACACTGTGCTTCAACAATTTCAACCCTCCAGAAAAGTACCTGATTATGTCCACTGTCTTATAGGCGAGAACGAGACGATGTATACAATAAAAATGGTGTTTAGTGAACGCTCACTCTTACCATTAGTGGCATCTCTTGCATAAGCATTAAACAACTACACAGTTTTACTGTTCGGTGGCAACTGAAACTTGGCGCAAAGAAAACATTCGAAGGTTATAATTTGTGTGTCATCGTCAGACATCGTAAGGCAAAGCACACATTTGCTAGTCGAATGTATCTAATTCTAAAGCGGTTGACACATTGTTAGTGCTGCTTTTATGTATTATATAACAGTATGATCTTTGTGTGACATACTACAAATCAATGAATAAATGTTGACGGAATGGTACTAGTTGGTTCAAATGGCTCTGAGCACTATGGGACTCAACGTCTGTGGTAATCAGTCCCCTAGAACTTATAACTACTTAAACCTAACTAACCTAAGGACGTCACACACCTTCATGCCCGAGGCAGCACTCGGCCCTGCGACCGTTGCAGTCGCGCGGGATACTAGTTGGTTTGCACCAAAACCTGACCAGATCATCGACAATGTATTTTAAGACGCTGAAGGTGAAACACACACACACACACACACACACACACACACACACACACATACACACACACATACACACACACACACACACACACAAAAATACGTGTGCTTTTTATAAACCTGAAGCCGACAGAAAAAACTTAAATGCAAGGCAAGAGTTATTCGTTCTTGTTAGTATCCCTAAGAAATACCACCAGAAAGTTGTGTGTGTGAGGCTATTATGGTCGCTACGACTTTTCTCCTGCCTCGATGAAGTTGTGTGTGCTACTCATTTCTGAAAGCTTCAGGCAGCTGCATAGATTTACCCACTGAAAACCTAGAACACGTTTTTGGTTTCAAGCAGCTCTCTATGCTAGGCCATTCATAACAGCTCATCTCTGCGTTAGCTACTGCAACCTATATCCATTAAAGCAGGCTCACTGCAGTCAATTCTTCGTCCTTCGCTACAGAATTATCGTTCCTAGAACTTCCCATTATTAATGAATAAACTATTACTTTATACTTCAGAATGTAGTCTGTCAACTGCATCAATTCGGTTGGGTAACAACGATTTAGTTTTAATTTTTTTCCGTTGTAACACCATTCCAATTTCTCACAATATACCCAGAAAAAACGCAATTTCTTATGTAGTAACATCTCCTGTCTCACTTTCCTCGTAAACTACATGTAGTGGAGAGCTCAGGGAATTTCAATACGATGATACAGCTGAATTCCCGTTTCGCCGACAAATCCTGGAACGACCCTTGACACAAACGATGTGTGTTGTCGACGGAAGCTAGGCTGGCAGTTGCGGTGTCCTCCGCCAGGTTGGCGCTGCAGACGGCACCGCTCGCCGGAAGCTGTGGCCTTCCCGCCCAATTTTTTCCCCATTAGTTACGGAAGCTGCCACTTGGAGCCGCTGCCAGCAGTTGCAGAGAAATAACCGCGAAAACAAGCCAGCTACCAGCTTGGAAAATTTCTCACAAGGGAACGTGGGTACGACCTTTCTATGGGCAGCGGGCTCCTAAACTTAGGAGCGTGTGCTATTTCCCGTCATACAACTAAGGTAGTTATTTGTCGGACTTGCCATAACATGGCGCAATGTCTCTTCACGGCCACGTGAAGAGTTGGCTCTATTTCAGACACTCAAAATACCAAAAAAGAAGGAACTTTTTCGGCTCAACCTCGTCCTTCGTCCTTGTGATGGCAAAAAAAATACCGCCTCTGGTTAAAAACCTTGAAAATTAGACAATCTAAATAAAGTGACAACCTAACGATATTTATCACGCCGTATTCCAATCCACGGTCATGTTAACGCCTCCTTTGTTATTTCCCCGAGGTGGTTGCCGAAAGCTATGAGTCACAAACAACAAGAAAAATACAAAGCCATCTCTTGAGGGCAATGTAACCGTCAGAAGTTGCAGGAACATACGGATGTGATGCAAAATACCAATTCGTTTGTGCACGACTTACTGTTAACAACGCTCAACACAGCAGCATCATTTTTAATATAGACTGCTCAGTCTGGACTGGAATGCACTCTTATCATGCTCTAATCGTTGATTATCATGTCTGCATTATCACAAGCAATCTTAAGTGGCAATGCTGACTACTTTCCAGAAAAATATACTTAGACGGGTACGTCACAATACTGAAACTATCACAGTGAAAAGTAACTTTAACCTATAACGGCGCACGGTACATACTTAACACAGCTAATAATGTTGCAAGTCTTGCTAATCTACAAGAACGTAAAAATTCCATTAACTTTCAATCATAAGAATCAAATTCACTCCATTACAGAACTATTCGAGCAATTATTTCCATGCCATCCTTGGATGTACAATCTACGACATTTCTCGGCTCCACAAACATCCTGTTAAAAGCTTTGACGTCTGATTAAGAATCCTGGAAATTAGTTTTGCACCGATACAGTATGCGCTACTTTCTACAGATACTAACCAACAATCTTCGACCATATTATGACACTACAGCGGTCGAAAAGTACTGGACACGAAATATGGTACGATCGAATCGCCAAGGAAGATTTTTTACTTTCATTAGTAACAATTCTCTGCAATTACTTTGTGCTTCGACTATGTGGAGAAAGAGGGAATGAGATGACTTGGTGAGTAAAAGAATAATTATTTTATTCTCTCATACTTTCAGCTGAAGAGAGATCCATACGACTGGAGCCATTATTTCAAGATAGTGAAATATTTGGACCTCATTTTACAAGCAACACCTTCAATGAAGGTGGGTGCATTCATGAGGAATCTGACACCAAACCAAAGACTCCGCGAGTATCACTGATTAAATCTTCTCCGTTTACCAGCCGAGTCGCTGAGTACTGTCGCAACTTTTCGACGAGTTTTCTAGTAGCCACTTTCAGGTTTCTGCCTGTAGATGCGTAGTAAACACGTGGGAACTCTGCGACAATGAGGCGCCAAGACTGTTGACGGTCCATGATTTCATCAACTGACTTAGTACATCTTTTAGTTGGAGATGCCCTCTCTAAGTTCTAAGAGAACTTGTAGTTTCAATAAGACGTTTGTTCACAACAAGGTTTTAAACACTGCAATTTGCTAAAAGTGAAACGTATACGAGATATCTGCGTTCAATGTGACAGGCTTTCGATTTATGGCTTGCTTTTGTATATTCGTATAGGCTCGTCCAGCTATCTTCTACTGATTTGCTTATTTTACTCGACGTAAAACCTTGTGTAAGCCTGTACATCGTCGGTATACACCAACAAACATATACTTTAGTGTAATTGCGCAACTTGCATGAATGAAAATCGATCAGACTTCAGTCAGTCAGCTTTGATAGTTCTAATGTCTGAGTAAAATTACGCTGATGACGATCAAGCACTCTCGCACACAGCACTCCAGTTACGTGTCTGGGCGTCTTACACGCACGGCACCACCTAACTGGGCAAACCTACCGAGTTAGGTGCGGTAATTCCACGGACAGACAACGTATCAGGTGATACTATTAAGTATCTCCTGTTCTGCGTAGTGGCACACACTTCTTCGAATGCGGGTCCAAACAAACACGAAGCGGCGAGAAGTGTGTATTCCGCGTGCGTTTACCGCGCAAATCGCACGCAGCAGAAGCAGGAGGGAGTCCACGGCAGCGCTTGTTAACGACCAGTCGCTGAGCAGCGCGCATCTGAATGTTAAACTGCCGAAATCGCCACTCGGTATGTCAACGGTCCACTTCGCGCTTTCGCAAGGCACGCCCACTCAACCACCGTGACCATCTGCCAACCTCGTCTAGGACGATCTCTCTCCTTTGCAGGACCAAGGTACGCACAATGAATGCATATGACCTGAAACAATTCTTCCTTTGTGCAAATTAGTACCTAACTCGTAACTGTGGAACTGCGGATCAGTATGGAGGAGTCAGAGCTATGAGCCATGACAGTTTTCTGATATTTCTCAACACACCCTACTTCCTGTACTTCTAAACGGCTTACAATGTCACACGGTCCCACTGCAAGTTGCCTGTCTAGCGGCTTCCAGGGGAGGCAACAATTTTATTTTCAGTATTTATGTAATTTGTGAATTTAAAAGTTTGAAACACTGTCAAACTCTCATTAAAACGTATAGTCTAAACAGTCTCACCGACGTCTCCTAGAAAGTCACTGTAGGTGTTTGCTTCTCTTAATGTTCCACTGAAGCACCACGGGGCTTTGCCCGCCTGACTTCTAGTATGGCTGAATGGTATTTAGAAGAACAGCTTTTGTAGTTTATCTAAAGCATGTTTGCATGTATGATTTATGTCTAACTGTTACGCCACAAATTCTCTGGTTAACGTTGAGATTGGTCGCTTGTCTGAAGCATCAGGAAAATGGATTACTAGCTGGTGAATTAGTTGGTGGGACGAAGTAGGCGCCATGTCATAGAGTTTTCCTGATTTTATTTTAATGTAGGTGTAGACTGATGGTTCTTCTAAGAGGTCTTTAATATGTCTGTCTGGTGTGTAGCAGTCTGCAGCGGCGCTGACACTGAGGATTCTGTTTTGGAGTCTGAATTTTTTGCAGATGTCAGTCTGCTGCCATAGACCACGGGTATCGCTTTGTGTTTGTAAAAAAATTCCAAGTTCCTCCCGGTTCCCACTCCACGTCATACAAAACGGGTTGCAAATAAATTCTAATGTAAGCAGCATATACTACTACTAACGATAGCACTGAAGTATTCGAAACTAAACGTCGACTTTTTTTTCCCCTGCAGCCTGAACACAAACGGTTCACCTGTAGCTGCGGGGTCAGTGCGGTAGACAGCCAACAAAGAAGATCGGGTTCAGTTCCCGGCCAGAGCCACGATTTTCTCCGCTCGGGGACTGGATGTTGTCTTGTGTCATTCTTACATTCGTATCGTTATTACTGGCACGAACGTCGCCTCAAATACACTGTCGTATCGTCTTTCTACTACTGAGATGCCTGCATGAGCACAAACCTAAAGACAAATTGAAATGAAACTTCAAACGAACATGTTTCTGGTCAGCAGCTCATCAGGAAATATTAAGATATGCACTTTACGAACTGCTTAAACTTAGTAAGCCACGACAGCTAAAGCCCATCACGTCACTCAAACTGACTATTCCATGTGTAACAGCATTACATGGAATGATGCAAACTGCTTATAAAGCGACACTCACTTCACACTGGAATATATCTAAAATGCACGCGCGATTCATACTCGAGCCGAACCAAAATCCGACGGTTAAGTAAAACGATAGAGCAAAGCAAAAATGCTGGAAAACTTGTGGAAGTCTCCGAAAAACCCTTCTTCAAAACAGACAGTTCAGGACCAACGACCAGTTTTCTACAGACACTACTTCCATCCTCAGGCATGGACAGGAAGACCCCCATAAACGTGTTATACTATGAAGAACCTTCTGCCACCCACTGCATTGATTTGAAGCACACATATCTAGGATCTTATAACGAAATATTGGTCGTCTCGCCTCCGTATTCTGAGATTTAACTGATCAATTAGTTTTAATACGCATCGCCATGGGACAGCAGACTGGAAAAGGTAAGTGCTATCTTAAGATTTAAATATCGTGCACTGCGAAAAAAAAAAAAATTTAATACTTGTAGCCTACAGCATTTTCTGTAAGACCACAATCGACAGGAAAACGTTCAGTAACTGGATATCAAACCCAGAAGACTTAAGCATTTATAACGAAGAGTACAAGATGACTTCGCTGCATACAACTCTACACTCTGGAATAATGACGCAATAAAAGCAGAACTTCAATTGTTATAATCCGGCAAGCCAATTTCGACCTTGCCATACGTGTTGGATGGATTACATTGTTTCCTGTACATTTTTCGATTGTTGGAAAGTTACAACAAGACAATGCCGTGGTGTCCAAAAAATGGTTCAAATGGCTCTGAGCACTATGGGACTTAACATCTATGGTCATCAGTCCCCTAGAACTTGGAACTACTTAAACCTAACTAACCTAAGGACGTCACACAACACCCAGTCATCACGACGCAGAGAAAATCCCTGACCCCGCCGGGAATCGAACCCGGGAACCCGGGCGTGGGAAGCGAGAACGCTACCGCACGACCACGAGCTGCGGACTGAAGCCGTGGTGTTCTTACGTCGTGTAAAAAGACTGTATTAACATCTTTTAAAATGGTGTAGGGTGACGGTGTGTACAACATGCAAAAATTTCTAAAAATTGGAAGTGCAAACGTAACGTCTACTAGTGAACGAACATACCATCCGTCAGAAACCAGTTCAAGGAAAAGATAGGCAGTGCTGCCAATGTGACACTACGTAATTACTTATCCTTATTACAGGATAATACTCAGCATTAATCACAGTTTTATCGATTACCTGTTTGCTGTCACATGGACAAGTCCTATCATCACACATGAATTTATTTGTTCATACGTCATTTAGCACTTTGGAATGACCTGCATTTTCCATTGTCTCTGCTGAGAGAAACACAGTAACCAAAGTGTGTTTCTTCCGAGTCTTATTTATCCCGTGATGAACTCTAGTACGTTCAGTGTCCCCATGACATGTGATAAGCTATAATCAGATTCTTGAACAAGGCCTCACCATTAAACTACGAGAGGCTAGTAACGTGTATACAGGTCGCAGTGCGGTACATTATGACTACAGATTTCATGAATTTATTCACGAAGGGAGACTACTGTACGCACCTCGCATTCCGCAGAGCTGGGTTCAGAAGCAAGCTAGTGAGAGATTTCATCCCCCTGAAATTGTGGTTGTGGTGGCAGACTTCTCTGTGGCGTAGCCCTCAAGTTCACTCTGGGTAGGAAAATGATAGTTTGGTTATGAGATGGCAAACAATGTGTATTCCAAATAAAAGATTAGCTCAAAGACTGATTAGTTGTTCAATGTCTATGTTCTCGCAACATTAGCGCAGTTTTCGCCATAAATACAAACTGAAAAATAAATTTGGGAAGCCTAAAGGGACAAGTCTTCGACGACAATTCTAGGCATATTACGTGCGTAAACTACAGGAGTTCAAGGGGGTCCACTACGCAGGTTTTACTCAAATCCCGCTCTGCCATCCTTTTTCACTGAAGCATTTCACTTCATGCTAATACCCAAATGGTTTCCAAAGCACGGTCACAACGCCGTTATACTTCAGTGTCCCTGTCTGCCCTTCCAACAGTTATGCATCCCCAATGATATGGGAATCGACAGTTTCGAAAACCCGTACACATGAAGAAATATGTGAAGGATTTAATACATCGTATGATCTCGGCGTGATTATGTTGCACTTTCGGATGTTCAGCCTAGCTGTATCTATTTTTCTGAGAAACTGAGAAGTGCGAGACACCCGAAGATGGACGATCGATGTACACCTAATGCGAGATAGAATATAAGTTCCAATGCCACACTCGAGTCTCTATCGACTAGAGCCAACATGCCGAGCACCTACTGTGAGAAGCAACTACGACGATGAGAGTTAACATACCAGTATGAGCGGCGACGGCGCACCAGCCAGGCGCAACTGGCAGATGTGCGTGCAGGGGCACTGCGAGAGACACATGGCGGCTGCCCACGGTCCACGTTCCAGCTGACACGACCACACTTGACGGCACACTGAGACGAGACTGACAAACACTGCCTTATGCAAGGCGCGCGCCACGACACACTATAGGCCGTTATCTGTCCACCGCCTTCTCTGCTCCACTGCGCCGGCGCGAGAACTTCCAGCTTTAGCAGGCTGCGCCTCAAGTGCGTCACAGCGTGCCACGAAAATAAGACGACTACTAACTGCCCCCGCGCCTGACCACGCAACATCGCGTTCACAACTACTGTGTTTGGGAAAAGGGACTGGAGGGGGGGGGGGGGGGGGTGGTACACATTTCGATACCTGCGATTTACGTGAACGGTTCACAAAAACACTGGTGGTAGCTGCAGGGCTTTCCATGTTTCTCCGTTTAAAGCCTGTCAATTTCGCTACTGTTTTTATTCAGGCGGTTTCGCATTTGGTCGCTTTCCACGCCGAAAAATCGAGAATCGAACCACAGGCGTCCGCATTAGTAACAGCAACGCCAACCAGCGTACGACAGAAGAGGCCCAGGCGAAGTGAAACTTCTGGATACTACTTCGACAATATATACATACATCAAATAGGAAATAGTTTTCTAATGTTCTAGAGCATATTTATTTGGTTATGAATCAGCTTTCGGCAGCTGAATGTCGCCAACACAAAAATTTCTTTACAATTAAATGAACACCCTTAGCTGCATAATGGGCGGGGGCGCTACGAATGTAGTGCGGGACAATACGTTGAGAATGTGGGTTTCGCGCGAGGCGTGCCAGATATAAAGCCCTGCAGTCGCGCTATCCTTTGTGTCCTCGGTGGCTCAGATGGATAGAGCGTCTGCCACGTAAGCAGGAGATCCCGGGTTCGAGTTCCAGTCGGGGCACACATTTTGATCTGTCCCCGTTGACGTATGTCAACGCCTGTAAGCACCTAAGGGTGTTCATTTCATTGTAATTTCATTCTAACGAGCTGCATGGTCACCGAGTAGTATATAAATATTACTTTTACAGAAGACACAAAAAGGACAACTATACACCCTCGTCACATTAAAATGAACACCCGTCAAAATCCTGAATTACAATATTCGGCAGCGCGGACGTTGCGAGACGTGCAGCACGTCACTAAGATTCTAGCTCGTACACCGACTTCAATGCAGGGATCTGCTGTGCTTGGTGCGAAATGGCCCGATCGAGGTGGTCCCTCAGATTCTCGGCTGGGTTCAAATCCGAGGAGTCTGTTGGTCACGCGAATACGGTAAACTTGTCCCTGCGCTCTTCTAACTACTCACGTAAACTGCGACGTGTTGCATTGTCCTGATGGAAGATGCTATTGTGCAGAGGAATAACAAATTGCACGTACCGGTGGACGTGGCCTCCTAGGATAGGAGATATAGTTATGCTGATCCACGCTGCCTTCCAGAATGACATCACCCTGACAATTCCACGAAAACATACCGCAGCCCACAACGCTCCCTCTTCCAGACTGGACCATCAGGCGATTGTTGCAGCATGTTTGCTTTCCAGTCCGACGACATACAAAGTGATTCACCCAAAAAGGCAACTTGTCGCCACTCAGTGGATGTCCAGTTGCGGCACTGGGAGGGGGCGGATTCAGCCTTCGTCGCCGATGAACATCAGTCGTCAGCGTAGGTGCACGAACTAGGCACCAGCTGCGGAGTCCCATAAGCAGCCACGTACGCTTAACGGCCGTTGACGAGACGCTGTTGGTGGCCACTCGGTTCATCCGGGTGTTCAGCTGCTCGTCGGTTGCACGTCTATTCGCCCTGAAAGATCTCCGCAGCCGTCGTTCACCCCTGTCAACTACGGAACGTACTGCACCAAAAAATGGTTCAAACGGCTCTGAGCACTATGGGACTTAACTGCTGCGGTCATCAGTTCTCTAGACATAGTACTACTTAAACCTAACTAACCTAAGGACATCACACACATCCATGCCCGAGGCAGGATTCGAACCCGCGACCGTAGCGCATACTGCACAACAGTTGCCTCGGCCCCGGTTCTGGATACAGTCATTTTGCCATGCACGGTATACTTCAACCAAACCGGCGTGCGAACAGTTCACAAACTTGGCCGCTCCAGTATTGCTTCCACCCTTGGCTAGAAAGATAATCATCATCCAGTCTTGGACTGCTCTGGCTGAGTACAGGCAGAGGCACGATGTTGCGCCATAACTGACGCCAGAACTACCATCTACCGGTGATGAACTGGTTGGAGTATAAGCTACAAAAGGTTGTGGAAAACGAGCACAGCAAATTACTGTGGAGACTCCCAAATTGAGGCAGATCGAATGCCGGAACAATACAGCAATACAGTGGACATCACGTCTGCAGAGACAAAACTTGTGAATCACAAATACTGCCATCCCAAGTGATGTACTGCGAATTATTCAATATGCGTTTCTGACACGGAAGGCTTATTTTAAATAGACATTCCTCAGAAGAAACATGCACACACACGATTAAATTAGTGCATCCTCTCCACCTAAATATATCAAGCATTAGAACTAATTTACGCGACGCGGCATCATGTAATGTCAGACATAAAATCATCATCTATTACAACATTAGGCCTAAAATGAAAACACACGAGGAAAAATATAGAAGAAACAAAAACCAATCTATAACAAAAGTTTCCAATATATTCAATTATAGCAGTCAGAGCTACAATCCTACATTCTAAATCGCAAACCAGAACGACTACAATACATGTTCATTTCTCGTTGCGTACAAAAGCGATGATTAATACGGGTCATACTTTTCCCAAAAAACGTTTCAGCAGTGTTACACCACACACAAGCTAGTGGCTACGACTTCAGTGAATACTGTTTTACGAGCACCACCTTTTTTTTTACTCCACTCAGCGCAGCGAGCGAGAACTAAATGGGTGAAAGAGGACTGCAGCTAATAAATCCACAGCGAGCCAATTCGCGGTACGACCGAGCATCCCATTAAACTGTACCGCCATAGCTCTGATCACACACTACAAAAAGTAACACGCGTCGCAAGTCTAACTAGGTCCGACCCTCCCTCCCTCATGGTCACTGGATCTCATCCGGTGTTAGCTGCGAATATCAAAGTCCACAGCAGCCGCAGCGGAGAAGCGGACACAGCAGGAGGAAGAGCGAGCGATCGAGTGAACACATTTGCGCAACACCTGCGAAAGAAGAAACTACACACACACACACACACACACACACACACACACACACACACACACACACACAGGCTGGTACAGTGTCAACACTGTGAGTGGAGACTGTTTCTCGGAAAAACCCCGAGCGTGGTACGCAGAGAGCAAGCGGCTTGCGGCACAACAAGACTCTCACTTTCACAGACGACGTCCGCACACGAGACCAAGGCAACTCGCATCCAGCACACACGTCACTGCCCCATCACGAAAAACGAAGAAACCTGCACAATTATGGGACGTATACAGGGCGAGTCGCGTACGACTTGCTTTACTGAACGGTTCAAGATATCGAAAAAAGATGCACATTAATTTTATTACGTAGCTGATGCGCCTGCCTCCCAACGCAGATGTCGAAACTTTTTTTTTCCTCCGACTGAAGGATGATCATGAGTAGGAGTGCACCGATATACAACGCTTGTTAGCTTAGCACTGAAACGTTCCGCGGAAGTAAACGAGGGATGTGCTGCAACTGAAAGACACTTTTTTCTTCAGTGCACGCACCCCACTACCCACGTGTGCAAAGCGTCGGGGCGAAAGCAACTTTCGCACAACATAGTGCGATGTAATTTTGAATATGCATAGAAAGAGAACTATTATGGTGTATTGCGGAAGGTAACGTGGATTCGTTCTTGCCTGTCGCGCAATGTAACGGTCATCTGCCTGCTGTAGTTAACCGTGGCCGACCCCCCCCCCCCCCCACCCCCCTCTCCGGAGAGCAGTGCCTTTGGTTCGGAACGCTACCCGTGCACATCAAACAATGCTGTGAGCGACAACAAACTCCTCGACTACTCTCATCACACTTCGGCCTTCTACCAGTATCTCAGTTGTTCTTCGCCGTGTGAAGTTATCCAAAGCATATCTCCGAACCTTGTTGTAATCAACACCATCACGACAGTGCATCGTAGCCACTGACTAGTACGTGCTGTCTTTTTCCCGTTTATTCAACTACCTTCTGTTGCCGAGCCAGCCGCACGTGGCGTTAGTCAAGCTGAACACATGTTACGTCCAACTAACTATCCACTGTTTGGAGGCTTCTGGCAACATGCTCCCACACAATATTAATTACCACGGCGTATTAATGGTTCAAGTGGCTCTGAGCACTGTGGGACTTAACATCTGTGGTCATCAGTCACCTAGAACCAAGAACTACTTAAACCTACCTAACCTAAGGACATCACATACATCCATGCCCGAGGCAGGATTCGAACCTGCGACCGTAGCAGTCGCACTGTTCCGGACTGAGCGCCTAGAAACAGCTTATTAATATGTTATTTTATCCATCTCGTCTTTCAGTTTTTCACAACAGAGAATTTTGATAGAGAACGTGGTTCCCGCAAGGCTTTGTGTCCTTTAATAACAGCGAAACGGTTGATATCTCGTGGCCTAAAACTGTAGGCAGTTACCGACCACAAAACGGCACGGCACGGCTTTCATCCTGTCTTATAAAAATACTGTGTCACTGAGATCAAAAGCAGGAGAAAACGTAACGAACTGTAGCGTTCGTTTTACCTGTCCTGTACGAAACACTGTACCTCCACATGAAATACCCTCAAGAAATTCGTAGGATTGGGTGCGAGTGCATCAAGAGGGTTCTTTAGCCGCCTGTTCCCCAAGTTCTTTCAACTGAACGCCCATTCGACGACTTGTCTGTTCCGGTTATCCAATCACGGAAAGAGGGCCTGCAGTTTAACGTGGAATCCGGCCCACGTGTCATTCACGTCTTATCTTCACATCATAGAGGCGAAGATCAGCATAAAGACAGGCTGAAAAATTCTGCTTGTCCGGGCCGACATTGTAGTTCCCAGGATCGCTGTATCACTAGAGAGAGAGAGAGAGAGAGAGAGAGAGAGAGAGAGAGAGAGAGGGGGGGGGGTTCTTACAGTGTGTGTTATTCGGTCTGTACGAGGAGCAAGTAGTGAGGGAAACCAAGGGGAAATTCGGAAAGAGAATTACCAGTTCAAGAACAACAAATAACTATTTTGCAGTCTGCGAAGACACTGATTCAGCAAGACAGCAAAAGGCTTTGAGAAGCAGAGGAACCGAACATACAGCATCTTGGAAAGATGTAATATAAAACATCAAACTAAATAAAAGGTAACAGAATGTATTCGAATTAAATCAGGCGACACTGAGGAAATCAGATTAGGAAATAACACTGAAAGTAGACGGGTTTTATTATCTGGCAGCAAATTGACTGATGATTAAGAAGTAGAGAGAATATTAAATACGGACTGGCCACAACAAGAAACAAATTTCTGAAAAAGAGCAGTTTGTTTTCATGTATTAAGTGTTAGGAGGTCTTTTCTGAAGGTAAAATTGTTCGGAGTCAGTCCTACAGAAGCGAAATGTGGGGACGATAAATAGTTCTAACAACGAGACAAAAGAAGCTTTTGTGTGTGTGTGTGTGGGGGGGGGGGGGGGGGTTCAAAACCGTAGACGAAGACCAGAGATGAACACTGATTGGGCTTGCACGTAAATTATCGGCGAGGACAGTCGTTTCAAACCTCTTTTCGGACTGTAGATCACTGTATCAGCAGCTGCAGCAGCGACGACGACGACGATAGGTGGGAGTAACGAATTACGCAAATACGTCGCTCTGCTGCCACTAAATTTCTATTAAGTTAGCAACTTTATCTCGTAATTTAGGCCGTTCGCGTTTGCTTTCTAATTATCTTGCGAGGGCAATTTAGATGATTGTCGTTGAAAGACCAGCCGCCAAGCGAACTCCTGTGTGTGTGTGTGTGTGTGTGTGTGTGGCAAAACATCCGCGTGCAGCGTGTCGCCGCTGAATAGAACAAAAGGTCAGAGCTGCAAGAAGCAAAACAAAACAAACCACACATCCGGCAGGCACGCGACGCTGAAGCCAGCGCCACCCTGCCAGAGGCGAAGGTTCGCGTTCTGCGCATGCGCGGCACTCATTTGCAATGCAGATCATGCACTCGCAGGCCGGCACCCCCGTCGCCAAGTACGTACCCGCAACAGGTGGCTCGTAGGGGGGGGGGGGGGGTGAACAAGTCAGATGGAGGCCGGCAGATAACAGCTGCGGGCCAGAGCATACAAGGCCAGGGCTAGGGCGCCAACAACTGCCGCTTGCACTGAATTGTACTGTATGCCGGAGGTTACCTGTACGAGAATACCTACACTCTCCCTGGTGCTAAATGTTTTCTCTCCGCAAGAGTTTCGTACGGTGACCGGAGTTCTGCGGCTGGACACTTGCATGCAAATCACCGTCCAATGCGGTTATGTTCTCCCTTGTTTCAGAGTCCTTTTTCTCCATGGATTTTAGGAAATAAAAAAACTTGCACCTACTTTGAACGGTAGTGAATGCAATTTAAATTTATTGCCCCTAACCTTCTCCTGAATGTATCTGTACTATCTGCGAACTGCTAACACGCCGTAACTAAATGAGATTCTATTCTGTATTACATCATAGTAAGTTTCACAGCTTGAAGCTTTTAAAGCATGTTTTCTTAGGGTTCTTTTCATGGCTCAGAATTGTCATAAAATTTTGCCAATGCTACGCGGTTATCTTTTCCACGAGAAAAACTTGTTCATGGACTCTCACGCACACAGAGAGAGAGAGAGAGAGAGAGAGAGAGAGGGGGGGGATTCTACAAAGTTCGTCCTTTCCACACTGAAGTCATTACGGATAGAAACACAAAAGGAGTGGACACATGACATACATTTCCTACTCTAGAACCGGAACTATTCCGTGGAGATGCACAACATACCGATTTTGGAAGCTCTTTATCGTAAAAGCGAAATGACCCAACCCAGCGACCTTAGCCAGTATCGACAAGCAGCCGGATAATTTCGCAAAAACACTCAGCTTTTTTTAAGGGGGAGACAGGTTCAAAAATGGCTCTGAGCATTATGGGACTTAACTTATGAGGTCATCAGTCCCCTAGAACTTAGAACTAATTAAACCTAACTAACCTAAGGACATCACACACGTCCATGCTCGAGGCAGGATTCGAACCTGCGACCGTAGCGGTCGCGCGGTTCCAGACTGTAGCGCCTAGAACCGCTCGGCCACTCCGGACGGTTGGAGAGGCAGGGCTGGGGGATTCAAATGTTTGACTCGGGCTTGATGAACACTTATTTGTTCCTTACACGAACCTTGATCGGCAACGGGTTTCATGAAACATGTTCTGTCTTCAGTTTTTTCATTAATTCTCACAGCGTCATATACGAGAATATGCGCTGCACTAAGTTTTACTTACATTTTGTATTCGTTGAACCCAAGATATAGTTTTTTTTAAGAAGGGGATGGAGGCGTGACATTGCCACCCGTGATTAAACATGAGTGGCTGTAGAAACAAGCAACAATTTTCCGTACTGACTCGTACGCTGGAAAGTGTTGACACACCGAGCAATGAAGAGGAGGTAGTCCCTGCATCGCCACAGTGGTAACTTCAGCATCTGAAGTTAAGAAGTTTACGTACGAAAACGCAATAGTTAGCATAGAGATATCACACTCAAGGGCTAATCAATGACGCGACAAATGCTCATTAACCCGCTTATCTTCAACGAGAACAACATGAGCACAAGGCCACGTCCATTCTTTTTTCTCCCCAACACTGTGAGGTTGTAACGCCAAGACGAGACAGTTTGGTTCAGCTATTACCGCGGTGAGTCTATTATTAACAGGAGATGCCTTTGTATGGGGGCAGAGGTGCGCGCTGCAAGGTGAGTGGGTAAGTTTCCGCTGGGAAACGCATCCCGAGCGTCAACAGGTAGCGCGCTACCTCACACAAGGCCAAGGTTGCACACTGGCGCCGCGTGACACAAACCTCACGTGCCTGCCGGGACCCGGCCACACGTGACCGAATGCTCAGTCCAACGGCTCAGAGGCTGAACATACTCCCTCCCCTGTGTGACGTCACCGACAGCTGAAACTACTGCAGACTCATCACGGACCCTGATTACAGGGACTGAACAAAAAATATGCAATCAGTACGAGAAACGCACGCTCGAACAAGGACGCAGATGCAGGTGTAGCTGTTTTCGCTGACCACGAACACTGTGTCCTCACAAGAGTGTTCTGTGTAGGCGTGAGTGAATTATGGTGGGACTACGTGAATTTGGACGCGGAGGTGCTGTTGGCACTCTTATGCTGGGTCCTTGTATAACGAAGGTAGCCCAAGTGTATGGTGTTTCAAGGATGCGGCACACAGGGAAAGAAAGAACATCCGCTAAGTGAACGACAATGGATGTTAAGTGATCGTGGCAGCAAGTCACTGAAAAGGACTGAGGTGAAAAGTGCGGGGACGACAACCACAAAGGTCACTGGAGAAATGAATGTTGCATTCGCGAACCAAGACACGAAGGGATCTACCGGGTGATCAGAAAGTCAGTAGAAATTTGAAAACTGAATAAATCACGGAGTAATGTAGATAGAGAGGTACAAATTGACACACATGCTTGGAATGATATGGGGTTTTATTAGAACAAAAAAAAATACTGAAGTTCAAAAAATGTCCGACAGATGGCGCTTCATCTGATCAGAATAGCACTAATTAGCATAACAAAGTAAGACAAAGCAACGATGAGGTTCTTTACAGGAAATGCTCAATATCTCCCCCATCATTCCTCCACAATAGCTGTAGTCGAGGAATAATGTTGTGAACAGCACTGTGAAGCATGTACGGTGTAATGGTGAGGCATTGGCGTCGGATGTTGTCTTTCAGCATCCCTAGAGATGTCGGTCGATCACGATACACTTGCGACTTCAAGTAACCCCAAAGCCAATAATCGCACGGACTGAGGTCTGGGGACCTGGGAGGCCAAGCATGACGAAAGTGGCGGCTGAGCACACGATCATCACCAAACGACGCGCGCAAGAGATCTTTCACGCGTCTAGCAAATAGGTTTTGTTTCTTTTTTTTTTTTGTTCTAATGCAACGCCAAGTATTTGTGTCAATTTTTACCCCTCTATCTACATTATTCTGTGGTTTATTAAGTTTTCAAATTTATACTGACTTTTTGATCACCCGGAATATAAGCTGGAAATTTTAGGGCGATCTGAAATGCCGAAGCCCTTCATCAGCGATGCAAATGCCCATAACAGGAAAACGTGCTGCTAGAGCCATAAAACCTGCACCGTGGAGCATCTGAATGAAGTCATTTCTATTTTGGTATGTATCATTTGTACATCCTACATTGGTATGTTTACATATTTTTACATTACGGCTGTAGATTGTCCTTGCGCTCACGACTGTAAAAAAAGAAGTTTAACCAACATCTTGCGACGGTTATTAGCGAGCTATCAGCATCAGCCATATGGTCGCATACGTCATACAACACATTCTGATGTATTTAAAATAGCTTTATAACTACCGCATATTTTTACGACGTATCATGTTTTATGATTCTATAGTCTGATTTCCATTTATTTTCAGTCTGTGAAGAAATTTTGGTATGGAGCTGGTTAAATAAAAATGCGTGTGTAACGATCTAGCGGTTCATATGACAAACAGATGAAAAGCGGAGGGCGAAAGACGGCGTGCGGCTGAGCAGTGTCGTACGCCTGACAGTCGTGTAATGTGGGCGGCATTGGGTCAGGCGAAACTCGCCACCTTGCGATACCGAATGGCAGCACGCACATCACACTTGACGAGAGACACTCTTGCTCTAGGCACGTTTTGCTCACTGGACGCTCAGCCGTGATATGTGCGAAATGGCGCGGTCGACGGCATACTAGAAACACTGCGAAATATCTGTGCGAGGGCGTCACTGGATTTTTCGATATGGTTTCGCGAGGGATCACGCCATGGGGAAAAAGAACTCTCTCAAGAATCTTAACACCTTGAAAACAACGGGAAACAAAGTTCAAAATTAAAAATCATGCCAGTTGCCGGGAGATTAAAACTATGTGCCGGACAGAGACTCGAACTCGACACCTTTGCCTTTCGCGAACAAGTGCTCTACCGATTGAGCTACCCGGAACGACTCGCGCCTCGTCCTCAGACTTCTACTTCTGCCAGTACCTCTTCTCGTATCAGCGCACTCTCCGCTGCCGAGTGGAATATTTCATTCCGAGATCATGCCAGACTGTGGAAACGCAGTAGTAATACAGCTACTAACAGAGAGTAACTTTTTAGTAACGTGTACGACTGAAAAATAAAAAATGCCACAGAAGCGAGCACCAAAAATGCTGGAACATGTCCTGATAAAGAAAGACTGAACGAACGCGTCTTGCAGAGACCGGACTATCTCTCCAGTAGCATTCATTTTCTAGAAAGTATTTTATTTTCCATTTGATGTTTTGTATTTTCTTACCAACTGTTTCAATTATTGTGAATACTCGCATTTTCATGCTATTACTAATTAAAAATATAACAATATTTTTCTATTAAAAATATGATTCAGTACCTGCTAATTAACAGGACTACTTGTTAACTTATGTGGAATGCAAATGAACAAAATTTCCTACAAATGAGACTCGAACAACCCAATTCGTCATTACTAGCCTTCCATCGTACGCACTCAGCTACCGGGAACTACACTGAAGAGCCGAAGAAACTGTCACACCTACTTAATATCGTGTAGGGGCCCCGCGAGCACTTGCACACAGAAGTGCTGCAACACGACGTGGCATACAGTCTGTAACCGCGCGACCGCTACGGTCGCAGGTTCGAATCCTGCCTCGGGCATGGATGTGTGTGATGTCTTTAGGTTAGTGAGGTTTAAGTAGTTCTAAGTCCTAGGGGACTGATGATCTCAGAAGTTAAGTCCCAAAGTGCTCAGAGCCATTTGAACCACGACGTGGCACGGACTCGACTAATGTCTGAAGTAGTGCTGGAGGAAACTGACACGTTGAATCCTGCAGGGTTGTCCATAAATCCAGAAGAGAACGAGGGGGGTGGAGATCTCTTCTGAACCGCACGTTGCAAGGCATCTCAGATACGCTCAACAACGTTCATGTGTGGGGGTGTTTGGTGGACAGCGGAAGTGTTCCAACTTAGAAGAGTTTTCCTGGAGCCACTCTATAGCAATTCAGGACGTGTGGGGTGTCGCATTGTCCTGCTGGAATTGCAAAGTCCATCGGAATTCACAATGGACACGAATGGATGCAGGTGATCAGACAGGATGCTTACGAATGTGCCACCTGCCAGAGTCTTATCTGGACTATCAGGGTCCCGTATCGCTCCAACTGCACACGCCCCACAGCATTACAGAGCCTCCACCAGCTTGAACAGTTCCCTGCTGACAAGCAGGGTGCATGAAGTCATGAGGTTGTCTCCATCCCCGTACACTTCTATCCGCTCGATACAATTAGAAACGAGACTCGTCCGGCCAAGCAACACGTTTCCAGTCATCAACAGTCCAATGTCGGTGTTGACAGACCCTAGCGAGGCGTAGACCTTTGTGCCGTGCAATCATCAAGGGTACACGAGTGGGCTTTCGATTCCGAAAGCCCGCATCGACGATGTTTCGTTGAATGGGTCGCTCGTGCGCCGACTATAGCACCACGTTCAAACTCACTTAAATCCTGATAACCCGCCATTGTGGCAGAAGTAACCGATCTAACAACTGCGCCAGACACTTGCGTTACATAAGCTTTGCAGACCGCAGTGGCGGATTCGTCCTGTTTACGTATCTCTGTATTTGAATACGCACGCCTATACCAGTTTCTTTGGCGCTTCATTGTATGTTAACAAAGGAGTAAGTTGTCCTCATTTTCCAAGGCGATATTTTCGAGTGTTTCTGACAAGGGAACCTCCCCATCGCACCCCCCTCAGATTTAGTTATAAGTTGGCACAGTGGATAGGCCTTTAAAAACTGAACACAGATCAATCGAGAAAACGGGAAGAAGTTGTGTAGAACTATGAAAAAAATAAAATACACAAACTGAGTAGTCCATGCGCAAGAGAAGCAACATCAAGGATAGTGTGAGCTCAGGAGCGCCGTGGTCACGTGGTAGGCGTGAGCAGCTGCAGAACGGGAGGTCCTTGGTTCAAGTCTTCTCTCGAGTGAAAAGTTTATTTTCGCACAGTTATGACCTGTCCGTTCGTTCATTGGCGTTTCTGTTCACTGTAATAAGTTTAGTGTCTGTGTTTTGCGACGGCACCGCAAAAAAAATGGCTCTGAGCACTATGGGACTTAACATCTATGGTCATCAGTCCCCTAGAACTTAGAACTACTTAAACCTAACTAACCTAAGGACAGCACACAACACCCAGGGCACCGCAAAACCGTACTATTAGTAGACGAAAGGACGTGCCTCTCCAATGGGAACCGAAAACATTTGATCGCAAGGTCATAGGTCAACCGATTCCTCCACAGGAAAACACGTCTGATATATTCTATGCGACACTGGTGACGGCATGTGCGTCACATGACAGGAATATGTTGTCGACCCACCTAACTTGTACACTTGGCGGATGGGTAAAAAGATTCTTTTACCTTGCCCGATTTAGATTTTCTTATGGATGTGATAATCACTCCCAAAAAAGTGATGAAAACATAAGAGAGTGTCACATAAACTGCAACAAATAAATGCAACAGTTTCACAGTCGCACAGTTTTCCCTGTGCTCCGTCAAAACACATGTTTTTAACGTTTTCAAATTTATCCGTGTGTAGACCGTCAAATCCTGCATATGTCCAACAAAATCTGAACATGTCCTGGAATTTTGGAGAGCGAAGTTGATTATGTGTGAGTGCCTGAACTTTGATAATTGACACACGATCACGTAAACAATACTGCTCTGTGTACCTGTGCAGCTTCTCAAATCATAGAATCTTTTCACAAAGTATTTCACCTGCCGAAAACCAAACACATCTAACGGTTGCACAAGAGGTGTACAACCTGGAGGAATGGTAATCACGTCTACTCCCACACTAAAATTATCCGAAAATAAAAAATTAAACTTTTCACTCGAGGGAAGAGTTGAACCAAGGACCTCTCGTTCCGCAGCTGCTCACGCTAACCACGGGACCACGGCACCCCTGCGCTTAAACTCTCCTTGAAGTTGCCTATCTTGCGCATGCACTACTCAGTTTGTATATTTTGCTTATTTTTTCATAGTTCCACACAACTTCTTCCTGTTTTCTCGATTGATCTGTGTTCAGTTTTTCAAGGCCTATCCACTGTGCCAACTTCTAACTAAATCTGAGTGGGATGCGATGGGGATGTTCCCTTGTGAGAGTGGCGTCGGATTGCTTTAGGAAACTGATGTCCCGGCAATGTGCTTCGGATTTACTGTGAGGAAAACCGCCCCCTCGTCAGACGGGGAACTGGATACTGGCGCCGGACAACCGGGGCGTTGTCGACGCGTGAGAGCAGGGGCCCTGGACGAGGCAGCCTGCCACGGTTATCGCCGCAGCCGCGATAGTCGCTTCCGGCGCGGCCTACCGCAGCTCTTTCGCTTCCTTCCACGAATTCTGCGCCGCAGCCCCGCCGTCTCGCGCCGCCAGACTCAGCAGACAGCAGACAGCCACCTAATTGCTGGCGAAAAAGCGTTCTACGCTCCCACTCAGCAGTCCGAGTTGTTTCTTGC
The DNA here is from genome assembly GCF_021461385.2 of Schistocerca piceifrons. Taxonomy (NCBI): domain Eukaryota; kingdom Metazoa; phylum Arthropoda; class Insecta; order Orthoptera; family Acrididae; genus Schistocerca; species Schistocerca piceifrons. The sequence goes on along the minus strand of NC_060146.1, from coordinate 67,679,643 downwards.
CGGCATGCGCCCCTCTTCCTAGCTTCCTACTGCTTGTGACACCGCGTACGGCTGCCGTTTGCGTAATCAATCATCAAGAAGAATAAAACACTGCAGTGTGGCGACAAGGTCCCATTACACCTGAACCAAGTGCGTATGACACTGGACGATAAAGTACAGGGTTGTAGAAAAATATCCGCTACCAGTCACAATAAAAGGTTGTTTATTCGTCACACGACCGGTTTCGGGCTTGCGCCCATCTTCAGGTGTTTATACATTCATTTACATGTTTGTAGAGTTTGAGATCACTGTATAAAATCAAAAAAATTGTTTGCTGGTGACTACACACATACAAGTGGGACAATTGTGAGTTGTAAGGCAGCATTTGACGAAAATATATCTGTACTTACAAAAAGATGAAGCACCATTATTACAGTTATGCTGTGATGCTAGTTTTGCCACTTAGTTACACTTATGGTCAATTTCACGTCCATATATCGGGTATAGCTCCATATTACACTATTATGATGTGCACTCGTGAAATACACTATATTCACATACAAATATGTGGGCTGTGGTCAAAGAACTTAGATGTAGCAGATGTAAAGATGTTGCTCAGAGAGAAACTCTTAAGTTCTGGTCAAAGAACTTCGCCACAGGAAGTGCAAAGGTGTTGCATATTTGTAGACTGCGACGTTTCTTGACACGCATTATGAAATTTTTTGGTTCACATTTTTGATCTAGGAAGTAAAATGTTATATATATGAAATTACTCAAAGCTATTACAAACAAAAAAAATAAAAAAATTAGATGTAAGCTTTCTGACAACAGTGTGGCTCAAAACAGTTCTAGCTGTCATTTTTTAAATTTGTAATAGCTTTGAGTAATTTCGCATATATATAACAACATTGTACTTCGTAGATCTGAGTTTTCCATCAAAAATGTGAACCAAAAAATTTCATAATGTGTGTCAAGAAACGTCGCAGTCTATAATATCTTTTTTAAATTTCTATATATGTAACACCTTTGCACTTCCTGTGACGAAGTTCTTTGACCAGAACCTACGAGTTTCTGTGTGAGCAACATTTTTACATCTGATACATCTAAGTTCTTTGACCACAACCCACATGTTTGTATGTAAATATAGTGTATTTCACGAGTGCACATCATAATAGTGTAATATGGAGCTATACCTGATATATGGACGTCAAATTGACCATGTGTAACAAAGTGGCAAAACTAGCATCACAGCGTAACTGTAATAATGGTGCCTCATCTTTTTGTAAGTACAGATATCTTTTCGTCAAATGCTGCCTTACCACTCACAATTGTCCCACTTGCATTTGTGTAGTCACCAGCAAATAATTTTTTTTGTATTTATACAGTGATCTCCAACAGTACAAACATGTAAATGAATGTATAAACACCTGAAGATGGGCGCAAGCCCGAAACCGGTCGTGTGACGAATAAATAACCTTTTACTGTGACTGATAGCGAATGTTTTTCTACAACCCCATAAAGGAACAGTCACGGAGTTCGACAGCATCCACTATGGATAAAATTCATTTAAAGTACAGGGTGTTTCAAAAAGGACTTTACCACTCTGAAAAATTGATGTAAATTATTTCATTGCACATACAGCGGTGATTGTTGTGTCAATTTGTAGGTTAATCATCGATTTTTGTCTCCCGTAGTTCCCTAGTACCGAATCGCATCGTAAGTAGCGCTAGCGGCAGTTGCGTTAAAGATGGCTGCCTTCACTGGATCCGAGCGTGCTAGTTTTGTGTTTTGGTTTGAAGAATCGAAGGTTAACACAGACTACTGTAGGATTTGAGGCAGTGAAAATCAACATCAAACATTGCATCATGTTTGTGATAGCCCTAACCTGAACGTCTTTTGCGCACTGAGCAAGGAAAAAGTGTACGGCGCCTTTTTTCCGTAAGAACCATCAACGGGATAGTGTACCTGGATATGTTGCAACAATTTTTGATACCACAGATCGATGAGGATGGCCAAGAACGAAATGTTTACTTCCTGCAAGATGGTACACCATCCTACAACCTGGCTGTAGTCCGGGATTTTCTCAGTGACCGCTTTCCAGGTCAATGGATCGGCTCTTATGCGCCACTTGCATGCCCCCACGTTCCCCAGACCTGACAACTCTTTTTTATTGGTATTCATCAATGATACCGTGATTGTAGCTCCTCTACCGGCTTCTCTACGCCAACAATGAGATGGTTACACCTGCAATGCTACAGCTAGTTTGGGAAGAAATTTACTTCCGATGGGATGTGTGCAGGATAACCAACGGAAGCCACATACCACTCTTTACTGTAAGGTAAAGAACCTTGATGTGTTGCCCTACAAAATTACACTACACCAGCTCTATCTTCTTTCAATAAATTTTTATGAATTTTAAAAGTTGCAGTCCTTTTTGAAACATTCTGTATTTAACAAACGAACCTCCAATCCTGCTCACTGACAGGGTAAAGTGCTCCTCATGCGAATTGCAACGTGATTGCCGCCACCTGCCACCTGACTTCGCCGGGAGGAGTTGAAGTCTGTGGGTTGACCATTTCATTCCTCGCCCTTCCATGTTTGGTGAGGAACAAGTCAAGCACCAGCGAATTCATTTTGGAGGACCGTTTTCTGACAAAGTGTGTGGGTCAATGAAACGAAGCACAGCAAGTTTTCTTTAACTAATGTAATAGGTAGTTTCGTGGATGGTTTGTTAAAGAGTAACCAAGTCTTTTAGATTTTAATCAGGCGGGAGAAGAAAGCTTATTGTCTGGGAAGTGTTCTGGTTGCCGCCCGCTCTGGTCCTCAATCACCCTGAAGGGAAGCATGTTCTAAGTTGGTGTTTCAATGATGTGTTCACCTTGCAACTCGGGCAGGAAGCGTGCCACAAGACTTGGAATTAAAGTGAGCACAATGAAACTCCACGTGAAAAAGGGCTTTTTCTGGCAAGGGTCTTACATTGACGAACTATCGTGAAATGTAAGTCGAACGACACTTGCGTAATTCATCTCATTAAAGGTGAACAATAGTCGCTGAAGATTCTTCCAACGGATCTCAGTCTGGTATCTGCCTTTCCTACCACCAGCAGGTAAGTGCAGTTATTCCAGATTAGATCGGTCTGTACGCACACTCCCAATATGTTAATGAATGTAACGATTTCCAGCCATTATTACACAATCATGTAATCATACGCTAACCTGTTGTGCCCGCTTATTCATGCGTAATACATTACATTTATTTATGTTCTGACTTTTCTCCAGGTTAAGGCATTATTCGTGTATCCCAAGTGGCAGCGGAAAATTATGCTAGCGTATGATATGTGGAAACGAGCTCTGCTGAGACAATAACATCTGAGGCTTTGAATGTCTTACCTCCAGTCATGCTGACTGAAGTAGTGAACAAAATTTGTGACAGAAGTTGGGCCTGAAGATGTATTTAATATTTTAGTGCCTTTACCTAAAAAGTGCCACAAAATAATGCAAAGACTACAGACCCATTAGTTTTGTGTGCGGACTGATGATACATCAAAGGAAGACGAAAGTGATAAACAGCCAAGAAGAACGATCCAGTTGGCATATTCTTGAACGAACAAGAACAGAACAAATAAAATCGCGTAAGAAATATATGTAGAAAGTTTTGAACTGTGGTAAAAAATTCTTAAGATTAAGCGGGCTGACAAACTTACGAATTAAGACTGAAGAACTAATGGAATAAACAGTGGAAGAAAGAATATTACGGGAAGTGATCAGAAAGATGAAAAAAAATCTTCGCTGGGGCATACATTGAGCGGGAAAGAGAAAGGGATGAATTTGTAAAGTGGATGACATTAGAAATGGACGACACATATAGCTCAGAACAGGACACAATGGACAGCATTCATTCGAAACATGTCATAAGACATACATAAAGAAGAAGAAGATAATGGATGGTGAATGAGATATGGAATACAGGAAGAAATCTTGTTAGGTCCTGCTGGAAAACGAACTCACCCAACAGTATACCGACACGCTCCATGTCAGCCGCTAAACTCGGCACTCACCTGTAACAGAAGAAAAATAACGCCGTCAGCACACTAGGAGCACACTCCGTATGCAATATACTAACACGTTATGTTACGTCAAAAAGTGATGAAAATATCACATCTTTTTCTCAGATATAAGGCATTCTCTTTCATTGCTCAGTCAGTTAACCGATTTAGTTTCCTCTCATATATATATATATATATATATATATATATATATATATACGCCTTTCAGTCTATAATGTGTTGTTCCACTTACACGATGCAAATTACTATTCTAACTCCAATTATCCGCAAACGTGACTGCTTCCGGAGTTAGCTACATACTAAAATGTGATGACCGTCAGTGAAGGATTTCAGTGATTGATTATGTTCTCTACATGGATCAACTTGGTCTCTCTTTACAACACACTTTAAGTTTATTTACGGTTGCGGTGGCAGTTATACAGCCAACCACCAACCGCACGTCGAAAGCTAATTCAAACCTTTACCTAGGTTTCGACAGATTTTTCCTCAGAAGAAGTAGTAACACGAGTCACATATTGCACGAAAAGAGAAACGAAGTCATTCGGATTAGTCAACAATAAAATGACCCATATAAATGATCTAGCATAGCCATAAGGTTTAGTCAACAGTAAAAATGAATTAAGTAAAATCTAACGCAGAGGTGCACCATACACACAAATTACTCTTACGCACAAGAACTTACACTGCCAAAGACGAATTTATAGGTACCGAAATAAACCAAATTAAACGAAAAATTTAATAGACACGGAATGGTTTAATTAGATTTAGTATTATCTACGTACATATTGTGCGTACACAGTGATCTAACGAAGTATGCACAAAACTGTATGCTGAAACCCTATATTTTAACAAAAAATTAGCTATTTGCTGAATTAAGAAATGTGAGTACATGGGCCTTTCGACCCCCGGCAAAAGGTATAACCGAAACGAACTCAGATTACATAGTAAAATTTGTGAGTTAATTAAGTCTGTGCAAAATAGCGGTAACTCATTTTGCAAGTCAAGACACTGGGCAAAATAAACATATTTTACCAGCAAACCTATAGTGGCAACAACTTTAATCACAAAACATAGGGGAGTATTCAGCAATCCCCGCGGAATACATACTATCATAAAGCAACACACAAACGGCACGATAGAAAAAGCAAGACAATGGTTAGGGAAACCATCAAGTAAACTTACGTTCCTGTCCAACTACACATCGCTCATTATGTCTGGCCTAGATTACGCTAGTCTGTTATGGTACCATCTCCCATTCAAAGAAAAGCAAAAACATAGAATGCTGGAAGTAGCCGCCAAAATTTAGAACAACGTGCTACTACGAATTACGGAAGTTTCCTCAGGCCGAATGTGTGCTTGAACGTACCAGCGCTATAATAACCTTGGTCCTGCTGGAGATGCTATGACCTTGCTTTTTTGTGACGAAGTTCAACACAATATTTTGAGATTTGGAGGAACAAGTTGTTCTCAGCAGTCTTTGTGCCAAATTTGTTGTACATTCTCCATGTTCTGCCAATAATACCCTGTCTTCGGGTCGAATTCCCTGCAACGCTTTCTATGAGGTGTAAAGCACAGTGTTCAAACCAGCCTTCGTCAGTTAAACAGAGCTTTTATTCGATGAACTGCGAACCAGCAGAAACAAACTGGTCACACTGGAACTTCATTCATAAAGGCATACGTTCGAGATGCGCTACTGCACAAGCGCATTGACCTCAGCAGCGAAAATTTCACCACGCCCCCATTGGGGCACAGTCAACCGTGCACCGTAATTAGCCGTGTGCCGGTATCGGGCGAGTTATTTTCCGCCGCCGAGTGGCCTGTTTGCAAGCAGAGGGACAGAAAAGCAGATACGCTATCAGCGCGGGCGCGCAGATTCCTAAACACTCGAGGCGGTGAGATAACAACCGTCAATAGGCCCCTACAGCCGCTAGGTGTACGCAATACGTGCGGGTGAACTGCGACCCACGAACGAATAGTGTTCAGCACAGCACGCGACACTAAGCAAAATGGCAGCCAAAGGTGGCGTGTGTGCACAGGAAGCGTGAAGATGGTACACCTGTGGAAGTGTACGGAACGTACAGACTGATTATAAATTTGTACCGGACGCGGAGTAACTCTCAAACTCGCTTTCTCTCAGTGGTCGAGACAATCGCAGTAAAAAATTTTTGTTGGAGACTCTCCTTACCAACAGTTTCTGCTTCAGTGTGTGAACACTAACATATTTCGGCGCCGAAGAAAACCAGGGTCGTTACTCAAATCCTTGAGAATTCCAGGTGTGAGGAGAGAGACTGTGTCAAGAAGCTCCTGATAAATTAATGGTGAGCGGATGCGGGGGCAGCTTACCACAATAATGTCTTTTCTTTCCTCTCAGCAAAGCTATACAACGTCCATAAGCGGTAATTTAACCGTAGTTTTTAAATAACGATATTTATATGGCACAATACTCACTGAAATATCAATTTAAATGACAGGTTAAAAACGCTTAATTCCCAGAGATTTTATGAAATTCCTGAAGTTCCCTGACATTTCCCCTGATTTATCCAGGTAAAATGTTTATAACTGCCTGATAATTCCGAGTCTGCCAGAAGAGGCGCACCATGTAAACGAACTGATCATTACATTTCGTAACAAGTTTTGGGGTTTGCTGCAAAAAAGTAGGCGGCTATCTTGGAAAAATTGGAGTATTATTCTGCATGAAACAAAGGGTCGTCCGCCAACGAAAATGTTTGCTTCTATTTTCTTGCTGAAGAAATATGGTCACCTGCCTCTTTTGTATGTACAAGAACAAGGTAGCTCGTGCGTTTCGTCAAACAGGTACGTAACCTAACATTGTTATCAGCAGCGGCGTGTTTCCAGTCTTTCGCGTCTTTTTTTTTCCCTACCCAAATGTAGTGGTGTATACTGTCGGAAAGGTTACGAGTGATACGGAAGAAGAAAGACCGACAAACACGAGCGCGCTCATAGCGAAGATATCACTTATAGGGAATGTGGTGCCGAAATCCGTAACAATCCTGGACACGAAGTGTAAAGGAATGACGAAACCCTGAAATCAAGGCACACACAATCCTAACTTGAACAAATCATTTATACTAATTTCTTAAAAAAAATAGACGACAGGGGAACGCCAGCGATTTATTCAGGAGGCCTCATTCACTACTACAGAGTTCAACGCAGAAGAGAATAATAAGCAGCTTCTCCAATCATATATTCTGTCCGCTTATAAAGCAACATTTGTATCGCTTGAAGGCATACTATAGCTGTAGATGGTCTTTCTCAAAAGAAATCTGCTTCCTAAAAGTAGACAAAGTACGTGAGACAAGAAAGGCGTAGCTCCAACAATCAGAGATATGCCACGAGATAGTTCAGCTTCAAGTCTTTGAGTGAAAAAACTGTCACGATACGGAAGATCCATTAAAGAACTTCACCTCCCAGACAATTCTCACAACCATGAAGTCTGCTTTTTAAAAGGCGATTTCATTTTACCCTGGGTAAAATAATCTGAAGCAATATGTAATGGAGCAATAACGTAGTCGCAGGTAAAGGAGGCGTCAGACTGCGGGATGAATAGTGGAATACTGGGGAAATGCAATCAGTCTACGAAGGAGTCTTCATACAGAACATCTACGAGACAAATTCTGAAATACTGCTCCAAGTTCGTGGGACCAGTACCAAATAGGAGTAACAGGGATACCGAACGGACGAAAAAGAAGCCCACAGCATGAATGGTCACAGTCTTCTTCGAACCATGCGAGTGTGTCACGAAGATGCTTGACGATGGACGCAAACTATCCCATGGAAACCTACTCAAACTTAATAGAACGAACCGCAATGAATGAATATTTGAATATAATCCAGTCCCCTACGTATCGCTCCCATGGAAACCTCGATGACCATCATTTTTCGCGCGATCCATACGTGAATGAACGGGAGAAAGCCCTGAATTGGTACAATGGGAGTATCCTCTGCTATGCACTTCACGGTGGTTCGAAGATTACTGATGTGGATTTGTACAACTGGAGCTACCTCCTTTATCTAGTAAACCCCAGCTCGTGCAAAGGTAATTCCGGGATCACGGCAATGAACTGCTGTAGGGTAGTTTGGTACATACCTCATCAGGTGGTAACGCCGGGAAGCGCAATTAGACCATCCGCGGTCGACGTCTGCTGTCTCCATGGCGCTTGTAGAGGAACGCAATAAGACCAATAGGGGTCGGTGAATGGTTAAAGGACTGGAAGGCGACCCTCAACGTAAATAAATGTCATGTGCTCCGCGTAAATAGACGAAGAAATACACTGCAGTACGATTAAAGTAGAACGGTGACCTATCACTCTAAACAATGATGCCCGCAAAACACATGGGAGTAACCATTGGGAACTATATTCACTCAAATCACTTGACTTTGAGAAGGCGTTCGACATAGTTCCGCACTGACGCCGAATGAGCAACGTACGAGCGGAAGGAATATCAATAGTTGTTTGACTGGGTTGGAGAGTTTCTTGCAAACCGAAAACAACATGTCATTCTCAACGGAGAGAGGTCTTCAGATGTAGAAGTAACTTTAGGCGTATCGCAAGGGGGTGTTACAGGACCATTACTTTTCACAACACACACAAAAATTATTTAAAAAATAGAGCGCCAGCCACTTCGTTATGAATATACACTGTCGATGATGTAACTACGTACTGATTGGAGACTCAAATATTTATATAGGTGGTTAAGTCCGAAACGTGTGTTAGCTTAAATATAATTATATAAAAAGTGGATGGTTGCTGTATTAATTGAAAATGTAACACACAGGAACGGAGCTTAACAGCCAGCACAACTGATGATTATATAAATAAAATCTATTCATCCCACCAGATAACGTCTGATCTTTTTTCCGCTTCTCGCAGACGACGCTGTCGTTTATTACAGAAGTCGCGGCGCTACAGGATCGACGCTTGGTGCAAGGAATGGCAACTGACCCTCAACATAAATTAACGTACTGAGTGTACACAGACAGAAAACCCATCATTGTATGATTAAACACTGCAAAACAATCATAGTAAACCGTTACTTCTACAACATATCTAGGAGTATGCTTCCGAACCGATTTGAAGTGGAAAGAGCATGAAGGACTAATCGCAGGAAAAGTGTTATACCAACAAATTCTTTAGAAGAATCTCAGGAAATTTTGTAGCTTACTGCTCGTCAAAACTGGATTCTAATGGGACTGAAAGAAGAAATAGAGAAGATGCAAAGGACAGCAGCACGTTTCATTACAAGTCGATTTGCTAAGTGCGAAAGCGTGACTAACACGGTCTGCAGACGCTGCAAGCATGGTGTGGTTTGCTGTTATAGTTCCAAGAGAATACGTTCCTAGAATAATCACCTATGAAGATAAATTACAGACATTCGGGTCCTCACAGAGGCTTACGAGCAATCGTCCTTCCCGAATTCAGCAGGTACACCAAGTACACCCCCCCCCCCCCCCCCCGCCTCAAACAAAAGTGGCATGCGGAGTACAGATTTAAATGTGACCCCTACTGATTTATCGTTGTTACCTGTGAACGATGTTAAAAATTTACCACCGCAGCCCGAAATCCTGCAGCTGTACTCACGGCATACATGCTAGCGGTTCATGGAGTAGGCCGCGGCGAAAGCCAGATCTAATACGTCCATAAAAGGCGATTCGCGAGCAGCAGCAGCAGCTGCAGGCGGACAAAGGGCACTTGTACGTACGTCCCGAGGCCTATACACGGCACAGGCAGACAGGTTCACCTCGCCAGCACCGGGAAGTGCCTTGGGCCGGCAAGGCGAAGGGCGACGATGTCTGCGTCATGCGGGCCTAGCCCTGCTCCCGGAAGCAGCCCGCAAGGCTAACTCCTTGATGCGGCTATCAACATCCCATCTACGTCCGTCAGGCAGGGAAGGCACGTATCTCAAGATCGCTCCATCGATCTCTTCTCTAGCGTTTAATAGGTCTGGTACGAGATCTGCTTTCTCAAGTTCGGCAGATTACATTTAACTTTGTGGCCGGAGACACATCGACGCCACGCTCCTGACGATAACCCAAATGGGGAAAGTAGTGTAGCCATCCGTGTGTAATCTTCGTTCTGTGTGTATTTTAACTGTTCGTATATCATATTCTCTGAAGCGGAATTTAGGGATCAGACTGAATTTGCCTAAAAGAGCGTGGGAAAATGTTGGGTAGATTTACGATCGATCGATGGTTAACCGTGCCTCTGCTTTGAGTCAAGTTTCAATTTGGCGGTGAACAAGTGTCTTATTAGCTTACTAAGGATGCGTTTTGAACAACTGCACTACTCAAGACGATGGATGATGTCTACCTCAGAACAGTCAATGAAATGCAAATAAAGAGTTGAGATCTGGCAAATATATTTTATTCTGCCAGGAAGTAAACAATACCAAATACTCCGCTACGAAGTGCATGATTCATTCACGCTAGATGTTGATTAAACATTTAAACATTGAAACATTTTTTACTTCGCGAACTTCGCTAGCATGGATACTTTAATACTACGAACAACTTTTTCCTTTTACACAGCTCCAACAATGATATGCATCATCAAATTATTCCAGGCACTTCAATTTGGTCAAAAATACTCTGTTTTTGATTGCCGCCTCTATTCTGTGTACCTGGGAAAGAAGACAAAAATTCAGAGAAGAAATCTGATTGACAGCGACTACCGCGGCCATTGTCACTATCAAGTAACATGTTTTTATTTACACCCATCAACAATATACAAATCGTTGGCCAATGATAGTATGTTTCCGCATACAACATATTTTTCCTTAATTTGGTAGGTCCCAACTGGAGTGCAAACACACTGATAATACAAGTACTCTTAGAATAACTTCAAAAGTCACACAAAGCCTCATACTTACATCAATAATAGCTGTGAGTATGCGTACGGAACGGTTTGAAGTGGAATGATCATATTAAAATTAATTGTTGGTAAGGCGGGTGCCAGGTTGAGATTCATTGGGAGAATCCTTAGAAAATTTAGTCCATCAACAAAGGAGGTGGCTTACAAAACACTCGTTCGACCTATACTTGAGTATTGCTCAACAGTGTGGGATCCGTACCAGGTCGGGTTGACGGAGGAGATACAGAAGATCCAAAGAAGAGCGGCGCGTTTCGTCACAGGGTTATTTGGTAAGCGTGATAGCGTTACGGAAATGTTTAGCAAACTCAAGTGGCAGACTCTTCGAGAGAGGCGCTCTGCATCGCAGTGTAGCTTGCTGTCCAGGTTTCGAGAGGGTGTGTTTCTGGATGAGATATCGAATATATTGCTTCCCCCTACTTATACCTCCCGAGGAGATTACGAATGTAAAATTAGAGATATTCGAGCGCGCACGGAGGCTTTCCGGCAGTCGTTCTTCCCGCGAACCATATGCGAGTGGAACAGGAAAGGGAGGTAATGACACAGTAGCACACACCGTTCGGTGGCTTGCGGAGTATAAATGTAGATGTAGAACAACACAGCCTCCGAGAGTGGACGAATGACCAAGGTTTGTGCAGTAACATCCGAAAACCTCAAAGTACTAGACCAGCCTTGGACACCCCGATGAAAGAAAAAACCCGAACATATTTGCGATGTAAATTCTACCCATGCGACAGCGACAGTGGGATATATTTAACATACGTATTTGCGAATTTCACTGTTCTCGTAGTGCACAAAGAATAGTAATATTTCCTTGGAAATTTATACACCATACAAATTTATACAGTTTCTGCATTGCATAGCAAATGCTTTATATAAAAACAAACGTTTAATATTTTTATGAATATCTTAATTTTACATGTTTATTGTCCGCTTTGTACCGGTCTTTAACAAACACTGCTAAAGATCAAAGACGTGGTCGTGGTATAAAAATCTTATGACTGGCATAGGACCGAAACCGAGACCTTTGTATGCCTTCTCACAGTACCACAGCTTAGGGTGGAAACTGCGGCGTTGCACTGTGTTAGTTTCTTCGGAGTTCATGTTAAGCTGTTAAGTGTCGCTGTTAAGTGGCCGGGGTAAGTCAGTTCGAAGACGAGAGAATGGTAACACCATACTACCTCCAGTATATTGCGGGGAACAGAACAGCACGACATAAGACTCCCCTTCTCGACACGCAGTATACCCACCCCGCGTTGGCGGTTCGCCTAGCTAGCGCCCGGTCGCACCTGCTCCCCCAGAGCGAGCCCCCCGCCGCGCCCTGACCTTGGCCACGCCATTGCGCGTTAATCCCGCCAGTACCCGGTCACCGGCACACCGGTGCCAACAGACTCGCAATTACCGCGCCACCCGCTGCCGTCTCGCCGACGCTGCTGAAATCGAAAGCCACGGCTTCACGCGTCTCCGACGACTGCACCTACACGACTCAAGCTGTCATTCCTGCTACGTGCACTGCTATTACAGACTGTACGACTCAAGTATCGCCAGGGTGGGAGCGAAAAAGTACGGAACAATACAAAGTAACCACTACTATACACCAACAATGTCCCTTGAGAGGTGACGTACAGTGTGTAGTCCTGAATCCGTAGAAGTCGGTAAACGTCGGGAGGCTTCGGTAGCTGACTGTTTTACAAGGTAGCCATCGTCGTCTGCTTCGTTATTGTTTTGCGCTGTACTGTTCTGCGTGCTTTTATTGTGCACTTGTGCTAAACATTATCAAAAAGAGTGAACAGGCAGTTGCCTTTAAAATTTTGGCACAACGTTTTTTTAGGAATACGCCCGTGGTTTTATATACATTTTTTACCACGTTTGCGAAACGTGTTGCGAATAGTTAATAGTGAAGAAATAGAAAAAAAAACGTCATGCCTGACGCGGCACTTTCTCACGCATCTCCATGTTTACCACGTCATATCTCCTGAATTATATGTCGTAGACACATAAATTTGCCGGCGCATTTAATGATATATGTGGATACTGTATGCGAAATACGTTGCGATTAGAGTTAATAGTAACGAAACAATAAATTAAAACGTCATGCCTACTGCGGCATATTTACGGTATGTACTGAGAAAATTTAGTAAGCGACAACCTTTTTTCCTTTCATTATTTTGTGGGGGGTGTCAGACAGAAAAATTTTCGTAAAGGTTTGAAATTGTATGTAACGTTTGTTGCTAGTCGCTAAGTGCTCTCATTCGCAAATAGTGGATGCATAAATCTGGGTATTTTCCCGCGGTGGCATCTCATTGTTTATGACGTCATATCTCCTAAAGAATGTGTCTTAATTCTTTTTTTTTTCGGCTAGGAAACTTCGTGGGCGTGCGGAGAACAAATCACCAAAATTTCATCGCAATCGAATGGTTTGGGAACGCACAGAGGGCAGACATACATACATACATTCATTATTATACATAGAGATTGGCAGTTACGTTATACTATGTGACCTGTTTAAGTATATTTAAATTTTATAATTAATAGTTTAACATTGCGGGGAATGAAATAAAATGAAAAAAAATTGCAAGCAATGGGAATCGAACCCAGATCGGGTGTATGACAAGCCTTTGCCTAAGCAACTGCGCTACGCATGCTGTAGTGACATAATTGTTGAAACATTGTCCATTACTCTTTTCGGGCGTTCGGAGAACAACTCACCAAAGTTCCATTGCATTCGGATGAATGGTTTGTGAGCGTATAGTAGAGATATATATATATATATATATATATATATAATAGGGTGTTACAAAAAGGTACGGCCAAACTTTCAGGAAACATTCCTCACACACAAATAAAGAAAAGATGTTATGTGGACATGTGTCCGGAAACGCTTAATTTCCATGTTAGAGCTCATTTTAGTTTCGTCAGTATGTTCTTCCACCTACGCACAATGGAGCACGTTATCATGATTTCATACGGGATACTCTACCTGTGCTGCTAGAACATGTGCCTTTACAAGTACGACACAACATGTGGTTCATACACGATGGAGCTCCTGCACATTTCAGTCGAAGTGTTCGTACGCTTCTCAACAACAGATTCGGTGACCGATGGATTGGTAGAGGCTGACCAATTCCATGGCCTCCACACTCTCCTGACCTCAACCCTCTTCACTTTCATTTATGGGGGCATTTGAAAGCTCTTGTCTACGCAACCCCGGCACCAAATGTAGAGACTCTTCGTGCTGGTATTGTGGACGGCTGTGATACAATACGCCATTCTCCAGGGCTGCATCAGCGCATCAGGGATTCCATGCGCCGGAGGGTGGATGCATGTATCCTAGCAAACGGAGGACATTTTGAACATTTCCCGTAACAAAATGTTTGAAGTCACGCTGGTACGTTCTGTTGCTGCGTGTTTCCATTCCATGATTAATGTGATTTGAAGAGAAGTAATAAAATGAGCTCTAACATGGAAAGTAAGCGTTTCCGGACACATGTCCACATAACATATTTTCTTTCTTTGTGTGTGAGGAATGTTTCCTGAAAGTTTGGCCGTACCTTTTTGTAACACCCTATATATACACTAATGTACATGACGATTTCAGTTTCGTTTACGAACAACATTTAAAGCGGGTTTTACTTCCAAGCCTTTCGTCTGCTTTCGTGTAAGCATGACGCGCAATTTGTAGCACAGCACTGCAACTGGAAGGCGTGCCTTGTCCTTCCCCCCCCCCCCCCCCCCAACGGCTCCTCACCCCTCGCCAGCCAATGCTTGCTTCCTCCTCTCCCCGCACCACCCTCACAACTCAGCCGTCTTACAGTTAACACACTGTACTGGATCGTGTCGGTTACTAGAGACAAAACGTTTTCATATGACGTACAATGCGATTCACCTGTATTCAATTTCAGTTATTCCATTGTAATTATGAACTATACCTTCCACTTAAATCTGCTATAACGAGATAATATTTTACAACATCCTAACATGACATAACGGTAGACAATGAAAGCAAGTTTATGGGAATATCGTTAGTTGCACTGTCGACAGTAGACAAGACAAATTTGCTGAAACGAAAACTGGAAAAGTTACAGTAAAAATAAAAAACAAACACCGTCCGAACACGCCCCTGAAGGCCTAACGCTACCGACCAGACGCCATGTCATCCCCAGCCGCCATCGGATACCGAGGGTCACGTGGTCAGCACACCTCTCACCCGGCCGTATGTCAGTTTACGAGTCCGGAGCCGTTACTTCTCACTCAAGCAGCTGCTCACTTGGCCTCACTAGCGCTGACTGCACCTCGCTTGCCAAGCCCGACATCGCTTAACTTCGGTGATCTGACAGGAACCGGTGTTACGATCGCATGATTAAAACGCTAAACGCCGAAGAGTTGTGAACATAAAGTTATTGTATTATAAACAGGTACAAAGAAGACGATTCAATTCCACCGAGAAAACTGTATCTTCCCCATATTTGTTCTCAATTTTCATTTATGAATGTGCAGTAGCTTTACTTCCAGGTGTAATTGTTATTCCCATTTCATACAAAACGTATGTGTGCTGCGAGTTGCGCAGTGTGTGTTTTTTTTTTTTTAATTAAGCGGGGCCGTTGCATGGTGACCATTCGAAATAATGTGTCACCTCTGATTTGGGTATTGAGGAGCTACTCGACCGAATAGTAGCGGCTTCGGTCAAGAATACCATCATAACGACCGGGAGAGCGGTGTGCTGACCCCACGCCCCTCCTATCCGCATCCTCCATGAGGATGACACGGCGGTCGGATGGTCCCGGTAGGCCACTCGTGGCCTGAAGACTGAGTGCTTTCTGATTTGGGTTGCATCTGAACAGAATTCCGTCGAAAATGCAGCGATTTATTTTCGCTTGGCTTCTCAAACATTTTTAACTTTTAGAGAAGTGTCACGAGTGGCCAATTTTGAGTAAAACCTACACAACTGCGAGAGATTTCTGAAACAGTGGTTTTTTAAGTTTGTTAACTGAGGAATTGAGGAAAAGTAAGGTTAGTAGCTTATGAAACAGCACATCCTCGGTACAAAGAACAGTGTAATTTCTTCACTTATGTTGTTCCAAAGCCCATAGCATTTCCAGTTTCACCAGCTATGGATGGCCTTTTAAAATTATGTCCTTCCACCGAAAATGTCTGTAGTTAGTGGAATAACACGGTAGATAATGAAGTTTTGCATAGTAACGATATGGCAAAATACTCTCCTCTATGCGTGCTGTTCTTTGCCAAAATCTCATTTCGATATCTGAAACTGTTCAAGAAATATGAGGAATGTTGTGGATATTTCACTCTGGCTTTATCGCTGACGCGGCGCGATCGCAAATTAGTGTACTAATCAGATCAATTTTCTCGAGATTGGTGACAGACACCTACCTACACCTAAGTCTAAAAAAAATCAATACGTTAGCTAAATTTCATATGCAGCAATATATTACGTACTATACAGGAAACGCAAAATCGTGGTGACTTCTTATTTTTCACTGCCAACTTTCCCGAATTTGCACGTAAATATCACCGTAACTATGACTATTAACGAAAAAATGACGGTCACATCATGAGCCTGAACATAAAGCTATAACCAATGCAAAATTGAATTTTTTGCCCAATAGCTTCCGTAAAGCCGTTTGAGAAAGACTGCATGGCGTGCGTCTCGATTCTCTCATCGTCAACCTGCCGAAAGGTATTTATAACCAATTGTGAGGGCATAATTTAGTTGTAGATGAAGGGGAAGCAACAATCCGCCTTTGCCCCCGTAAGTGTTTCATCGATCAGTCGCCCTGGGGGAAGCTGAGATCACACAACACTACTTTCATTCATATAACATCTACAAACCCTTTTAAGATGTACGGTTTTGCTGGACTACGACAGTTACACCCCATAGACAATCAAATAACTTAAACTTTACTATGTTTGGCAAATATTGGACTGAGTACGGTGCCGTTCAGCATGTTAGTCACACAGGGTGTATTGGAGAGAAATCTTGACTGATGAAAAAAGTCGACAAGATTGCGTACTGTGTTTGTGTTGATTTTTTACCGCATGGATTCAGTGAAAATGGAAATTATGATCCATTAAAAAACCGAAAGAATACTGGCAAACACCGAAACGGTAGGTGCCGCGTCTTTCCCAGCCGTCCATTACTTAGGAAGACGTTAAGAAGAAAATATTTTATGCACAACGTACAAGCGGGAGTGGAATAAAATAATAAAATTTGAAGTTCTTCCATGGACGATGTGTATGTTCCCACTTTGCGGTATTTTAACGAAGTATCATAAGAAGACCAAGTAGAAGGGAATAAATTTTCGCATAATTTTGTCTTTCTCGATGTGAGGGCGAATTATGTAACCGGAAAATAGAAGTGTCATTCGGCTACAGTTGAAGTAATCATCAGGTTTTAAGTGTAACATTTCCTTTAACTGGTGTTCACGTATATATTTCTCTCCCACTCTAAATCATTCCCTGGACCAGCACACTGTTTCTTCTTCTTCAAACACAGTAGCAGAGTCGAGCATTTGTAGCCACTTCCACCAGTGTGAAAACACACGAGCAAGATCTGCTTCAAAAATGAGGTTAAGCTTACAAAATTCTTGATCGTGTAAGGGTTTGTCTGACAAACTCTAGTTTGATCGAGAACTGGAGCCTTAAGAGTGCAGCTAATATTATTTTGAATATTCGCTAGATTGGGTACTAGGACGCATCAGGTGCCATTTCAGACTGTGTTGAATTACTTAATTATGAGCATTCATTGGATTTGATTTTTACGGTTACTGCACAGACTGGGAACTTTTTTTTATCGCCAACGCTGCACCAAAGCAGCCTTCAGAAGAGGAAATCCAGGTAGCTTATTAAGAAATTTATCTCTGTCACTGAACGTTGACTCCCCGTTGTGAACGGCGACCGTAACAATGGCGTATTGCCGAACACAACTTCCTACAGTTTTACAAGGCCCGTGGTGTGTCGCAGTGCCGTGGAAGACAATTGGTGTTTCCTCACAGGCCCGTGAGTGTGCGACTTTCAGGCAGTCTACTCGGGCACAAGCATCTCCAGCCGACTCCAAGGAGTGTCTACACACACACACACACACACACACACACACACACACACACACACAGCCGCCATGTGTTTTGATTCGACACGCCAAACAGAAACGCCTTGGTATGCGACAAGCGTGCCTCCGTCTTAAATGTGGGCGGGGCCCATTAAACACCCGGCAGCCATCGGTCGCTTTCTCCCAGCCTCACACGTGGCGACAACTAAGAACCATGTGCTTAATGAATGCAGTCGCTGAGCGATGTGACAAGCATTTTACGGTCACCTTTGGTCATCCCCGCTTACTTCCTACCCATTCCTAAAAACAATGAAATGCACGTAATAATTTACGTAGATCTTCTCTACGATGTCTTACAGGCGACCACTAGAGAGCTGGGTAAGTAACGGCGTACAGGAGAAACAAGTTGATGGGAGTTGGCGCGTTAGGGCGGATCCGTGACCATACCGTCAATTTGCCAGTTTTGTTGGGACACGGACTGTCTAATGCTACTGAAAGGATTGGTATACCAGTGGCCGCCATGTAACACAACGTGGTAGCCGTACGTAATAAGATCCTAACCGACAGGCTCAGGAAACAAACGTCACGTCTTGTCAATGACACACCGTTTTAAACCTAGTTTCTTAGCGAATATTACGACGGGACTTACATGCAATGGACATTCGGAGTCTGGTACCTCACAAAAGGCTACTGATCACATCAGCGTGTAAAAATTACATGTCTTCAATTAACCAAACACTGCAACTGCACATTAGCTGACGGGAGGCGTGTACTGTGTCAGACAAATCGCCAATAAGCTTCTTTCCAAATGCGTGAAGGTGTCGAGTGTAGCTTAAGCCAGAGCTGGTTGTGTGATGTCCTGTGGTGTCTTTTGAACCATTACTTGGGCCCACTCATTCAGGTTACCGTGAACATGAGTCAGGGTGTTTGTTTAAATATTCCCGGTAGCTAAATGTTGCCCTTGCTTGCACACGCTCTGGATATTTCCGCTTTCCAAGGTAACAGTCGTTTTCACAGGGATGCACGCATACGTTCCTGGTTTGCGGAACACAGTTGAATCACACGAAAGGTCGGAAGAAGCCAACGGCATACCACCTCCGACCTTGAACGCTCGCAACCACACGAAAACATGCACAGAATACTAATCGCTAATCTCGAAGGCAATGGTACAAGTAATTTGCATGCAAAACTACGCGTCTTACCACGAGATACATTAGAATGTTTACCACGAGAGACATTAATCACCTATTCGGTGTCTGAGTAGATAACTTTGACAGTGCGAAGACACAAAATATCGATATAATACACGACCAAGAACACTCCCACTCTGTACTATACGATCATGTTGTACCTTAGTACACGTTATGTTACAATATGCATGGCAAAAGGCATAAATCGCTGTCTGAAAATCGGGTTGCGTGGCGTATGATGTTGTGCTGCTCGAACGCTGAAGTGATGTTGAATGTGAAAAAGTGGGTTTAGTCAGATCTGCTCCACTGTGCTTTGAAAATTTCGTCGATATGCCACATATGCACTATGAAGACTGAACAGCTGTGCGACACTACAATTTAGTAGAAATAGTTTGTTATTCAGATCGTGTAATTATTAAGCAGAGGCAAATACAGTAATAATTCCTGACATTTAAAATGTCAATATTACTGGAAAGGGTGGGTTGCCACTCAACATACGGTGGAGATGTTGAATCGCAGATAGGCACAACAAAAAGACTGTTAAACAATTGACTATTCCTTCCTGGCTTTCCATTGTTCAACATTTAAATAAGTATGTTTTTGGACCTGTTACATCGATATTTGATTTCTTCGCGTTACCAAGGTTTCTCTCAAACATCTTGAACAGACGATCGATCTATTGTCTCTCGTGGTTAATGGCAGCACTGTTTTGTAATGGCCCATTCCGCTGTTTTTTATGATGGGTAATTTATATTCCAAAAACATTTTCGTACGGTTCTGAGCGTTCGATGTCACATGGATGAAGTTCCGGTACTGTGCAATAGTCTAGCAATACGGAGTACCGTGATTTCTGAGCCATCGAGTGGTGCTCACAATCGGGTGACGCAGGATCTACTTCAAAATGTCCGCGTGATACTCTGTAGCGAGTCCAGTTCGTCTCCTGAAGCCGGGAGATTTACAGCGTAAAAAATTTTGTTTTCGTAGTTTTGCAAAATTTTTGGAGTTAAGTTTTCAACTACATGCAATAATTAATTAAAACTTACAGTACAAATTACAATTTCGCTATTTATGACAAGAGTAGTAGATAGTTACATATTGCTTGATTTTTTTTTCTATGGGTATAGTTGGTTCTGTTCTAAAACGAAGATGGCGTATCGAGCAATAGGGAGTGCTTTTTGTTATATAGTTAATCATATGTGGGCTCACTTCGATTCCGCAGTTGCTGAGAACTAAAATTACATTTGTGACTTCTGCAAACAGACGAATCTAAAATGATTTACTATGAAGATAGCTTAGAGCTTGGTATCGAAGTTAATAAACCTTACATACGTTTTCCGAAATATGATTATTTTAACTGATTACTACCCTTTTCCTTATTTCCCAACTAATGTCTATTATCCCCAAAGCGCAACTTTCGAATTTGTTTTTTCAATGGTTAAATCCTCAAATTTTCTGAGAGATATACAAATACATATTGCGGAATGTGTCGAAATTTATTCATGAAGCGTGTTCCAGACCTTTTGAGATCAATTTCGAGATACAATTACAAAAGTAAATGTTATTCCTTGCTCCTAAAAGTTGCTGTAATTCCACTGTTCTTAAAACAGTGCAGTGTTCAATCTTCGGATATACGACAGTATTTCCTTCTCGATGACTGTCCGCCACTGCAGCTGAATGGTCAGCGTAGCTGGCTGCCATGCGGAGAGCCGGAATTCAAACACCTGTATTTTTTTCCCTTAGTGGAACGACTGGTACGGGATGCACTCAGCTTGTGATACTAAGGAGCTAGTTTCATCAGAAGTAGCGATTCCACGGTATGAAAAGCAGCTAAAACGGCTGGGAGAGCGGTATGCTGACCACATACCTCTCCTTGCCACGTCCACATGAAGCCGAATGGCACATGACGACACGGCGGGCGGTCGATTCTCCTCGGTCTTCAGGGCCTGAACGGGTAGCATTCATCTCAGTCTAGGTGAGGAGAGCCCTACGTCATAGTGACGTAGGCACGCGTCGTCATGAGTTTCACGAGTTGTCCTATTGACTGTTGTGTGCATTCTGTATATATCGACTGTTGTGTGCGTCTTGAATCTGCATTGTTATTTTTTATGTGCTTTCATTGTCCTATTGTCCGGTGTTGCTAGCGTGGCTCTAACGGAGATGAGGGAAGTTTCGAGCAGATCCATGAAGATAGTCTGAAAGATTTCACTATCTTTCTTAGTTGATGTAGAACACGAAGGTAAAATTAAATGGAACTAGATGGTTTAATGTTTTTAGCAACATTCGGAATTATCTTCAGAACCACTTCAATTTCTCAGTTTAACGTTTCTGCCCACATGAATAATGTACAATTCATTGGATTTTATAAAAATACGAAACACTTTAATTTCTTTCTATTTCACGTTTTTATTCACATGATTTATTCAATATTAATAGGATTGAGAACACGACTAGACACTTTTTTAACTTTCGTTATGGTTGTGATTCCTTCATTCAGATATTCGTTACGTTCATGAAACACACAATAACATCCCACATTCTTTGGATTGCAGCTTAATAATTAATTACTTCACTTTTCTGTCCACACGATTCATCGGATTTAAAAAGAATGACAAGCTTTTTTTGATTTCGTTATGGCTCCTTTGCTCATACATTAATTATGTTCAAAAATACACAATAACATCGCAAATTGTTGGGATTACTTTTAACAATTCATTCAGCTGGGATGAGCATATCACACAACTCCTGCCACTTCGTTTGTACACATGTATTTACATTTAGCTTTGACGCTATCGGTACAACTGCAAAGATTGATATACGTACTCATTTTGAGGATTTAGATTATTTACGTCACGATGACGTAGCGTTACGTCATTATGACGTAGGGTTCTCCTCACCCAGCGTGAGATGAATGCTACCCGGCCTTGAACGAGGAGCTCCCGCACTCTAATGGCAATTCTGTTGCATGCACGGCTCAAAACTAACTAACCGAACTGTAAAACCTAATTTTCGAACGGGAAGGTTTCTTTAGCGGCAAGCACGGCTGTGTGTGGAGGAACCAGCTTGTGCGCGTCCGTGTGAACTTTCCAAACCGGTCGGGCGATTCTGCGGGGCCCCAAGGTACAGCACGCACGGGGGACCCGCCGGCGTGTTTTGCAACAGCCGGAGCGCCGCACGCTTTCTCCCGGCTACGCACGTGCGTGGCGGGCGACGCGGCCGCAGGAAGCCGTCCGTGCCCCGCGTGCCGAGCGCACGACCCCCCGACCGAGCCTACCTGCCTGGCGTCACACGCACACACACTGTCGAAACGCCCCCGCTTCTGCATGCCGACTGCAGACTCTGCTCATTACGATGTGCGCGGCGCCTCGGCCTCTTGCAGAAACTCTCGCTTTCGCACGACGCCGCGTGGAAGCCAGCGAGCGATTGACGCAAGGCGACAGTCACCTGCCCACCGCACACAAATCCCATCCCACACACCACACTCCCGTCGCCTCGGCCAGACCTGAAGCCGTCAGCACGCGGATCTTGCACCCGAACGTCATTGTCGAGCGTGGAGAGTTCAACGTGCCGCTGAACGCGCAGAAATGATGCGGCGTGCGCTTACGGCACGTGAACCTCTATGTGGTATACCCGACTGCAGCGGCAGTTGTCGGCTGTAACTGTTTACAAAATGGACGGACGAAATTCCCACTTTAGCTCTATTAAAACGCATATTTCCTCCCTTGTCCATAGGCTATTTGGTTGTTCTGCCTCAGGTATATATAAACAAATATTTTGTACACACATGAAGATTGTACAAGGCAAAAAGGAAAGTACCAGACCCAGTCAATATGGATATCAGACTTCAAGAAGAATATAATAATTCCAATCCCGAAGAAAGCAGGTGTTGACAGATGTGAAAATTACCGAACCATCAGTTTAACACGTCACAGCTGAAAATACTAACGCGAATTCTCTACAGACGAGTGGATAAACTGGTAGAAGCCGACCTCGGGGAAGATCAGTTTGGATTCCGTAGATATGTTGGAACCCGTGAGGCAATACTGACCTTACGACTTATCTTAGAAGAAAGATTCAGGAAAGGCAAACCTATGTTTCTAGCATTTGTAGATTTAGAGAAAGCTTTTGACAATGTTGACTGGAATACTCTCTTTCAAATTCTGAAGGTGGCAGGAGTAAAATACAGGGAGCGAAAGGTTATTTACAATTTGTACAGAAACCAGATGGCAGTTATAAGAGTCAGGGGCATGAAAGGGAAGCAGTGGTTGGGAAGGGAGTGAGACAGGGTTGTAGCCTCTCCCCGATGTTATTCAATCTGTATATTGAGCAAGCAGTAAAGGAAACAGAAGAAAAATTCGGAGTAGGTATTAAAATCCATGGAGAAGAATAAAAACTTTGAGGTTCGCCGACGACATTGGAATTCTGTCAGAGACCGCAAAGAGCAGTTGAACGCAATGGGCAGTTTCTTCAAAGGAGGATATAAGATGAACATCAACAAAAGCAAAACGAGGATAATGGAATGTAGTCGAATTAAGTCGGGTGATGCTGAGGTAATTAGATTAGGAAATGAGACACTTAAAGTAGTAAAGGAGTTTTGGTATTTGGTGAGCAAAATAACTGATGATGATCGAAGTAGAGAGGATATAAAATGTAGACTGGCAATGACAAGGAAAGCGTTTCTGAAGGAGAAATTTGTTTACATCGAGTATATATTTAAGTGTCAGGAAATCATTTCCGAAAGTATTTGTATGGGGTGTAGCCATGTATGGAAGTTAAACATGGACGATAAATAGTTTAGACAAGAAGAGAATAGAAGCTTTCGAAATGTGGTGCTACAGAAGAACGCTGAAGATTAGATGGGTAGATCACATAACTAATGAGGAGGTATTGAATAGAATTGGGGAGGAGTTTGTGGCACAACTTGACAAGAAGAAGGGACCGGTTGGTAGGACATGTTCTGAGGCATCAGGGCATCACAAATTTAGCATTGGAGGGCAGTGTGGAGGATAAAAATCGTAGAGGGAGACCAAGAGATGAATACACTAAGCAGATTCAGAAGGATGTAGGTTGCAGTAAGTACTGGAAGATGAAGCAGCTTGCAAAGGATAGAGTAGCATGGAGAGCTGCATGAAACCATCTCAGGACTGAAGACCACAACAACTTATAAAAGTTCCGTTACAAACGGCGCGATGCAAATTTACATAAGTTCTCCACGTAAAATAAAAATTATTTCATCACCGTCACTTTTTTGTAAAACCGTAACGTCATTCTAACTTCGGAAGTTTCATTGACATTTACATGGATACTCTGCAAATCACATTTAAGTGCGCAGCACAGGTTTTACGGAACCACCTTCACAACTATCTGTTATTCGTGTCTCGTATAGCGTGCGGTAAGAAAGAACACCTAACAATTCGTACGGGGTCAGACTTCCCTTATTTTATTATCGTGGTGATGGATTCCCCCTATGTAGGTCGGCGTCAGCAAAATATTTTCGCATTCGGAAGAGAAAGTTGGTGATTGGAATTTCGTGAGACGATTGCTCCGCAACTAAAGATGCCTATATTTTAATGATATCCATCCCAAATGCTGTATCATTTCAGCGACACACACTCCCCTATTTCGCGATAATACAAAACGTGCTGCCATTCTTTGAAATTTTTCGATGTACTCCGTCAATCTTATCTAGTAAGGAACCCACACCGTGCAGCTGTAATCTAAAAAGAGGACTGACAAGCTAAGTGTGGACAATCTCCTTAGTAGATCTGTTACATTTTCTAAGTGCCCCGCCAATAAAACGCAGTAACCTTCCCCGCAACATTTTCTGTGTGTTCCTAGGTATTAGTTGAATTTACGACCTTTAGATTTGACTGATTTATCGTATAACCGAAGTTTAACGGATTCCTTATGGCACTCTCGTCGATGACCTCTCACTTTTTCACTATTTAGGGTCAATTTTCAATTTTTGCAACATACACATATCTCTTCTAAATCGTTTTGGAATTTGCTTTCATCTTCTGATGACTTTACTAGTGGATAAACGATAGCGTTATCTGCAGACAACCCAAAATGGCTGCTCAGATTGTCTCCCAAAATCGTTTACTAGATAAGCAACAGCAAAGGGCCTTTAACACTACCCTTGGGAACCGCAGAAATCACTTCTGTTTTACTCGATGACTTTCCGTTTACTACGAACTGTCTTTTCTGACAGGAAATCACGAATCCGGTCACAACTGAGACGATAGTCCATCAGCACGCAATTTCACTACAAGCCGCTTGTGTGGTGCACTGCCTTCCGAAAATTAAAAATACGGAATCAATTTGAAATACCTTGTCAGCAGTACGCAACACTTCGTACGAGTAAAGAGCTAGTTGTGATTCACAGGAACCATGTTTTCCAAATCCATGGTGACTGTGTGTCAGTAGACAATTTTCTTCGAAGTAATTCATAATCTTGCAGTTTGAGTGATATGGGACCCTTGTACGTCTAGAAAGGACTGAGAGGTGACACGTACGTAAGCATCCTATCCGCTCACCTGCAATCCATTCATATCCATCCCTTGCAAGGTGCTGTTCAGAAGTGATATCCACTCCCTTCTACTGTTAAGGGTTTATGGACAGTCCTGCAGGATTCCCTGCAGCACTACTTCAGGCATAAGTCGAGTCCATGCCACGTAGTTTTGCGGCACTTTTCGGTGCTCGTGTGCGCCCTACAGGATATTTAGCAGGTGTAACCTTTTTCTTTGACTCTTCAGTGTATATCAATAAACAGGCTGGATGCAGTTTTCACTATTTTAATTTCTTTTGACTTCTTGCCCTCTCCTACGCCATTTAGGGTTCTGAAACGTTGTCAATGACTTTTAAGCCCAGAATGTAGTCATGCTACTCCTGAGACGCATGAGTATGCTCCAGAACCCCACGATGGGCCGCGGTTTCTCCCGGTGCCCGGGCCTGTCCACACGACAGGCGGCCAGCTTTCTCCTCGCATTGTGCTGCCTCGTCCCCCTGCTCAATTCTTTTTACTGCCGCGCTAAAAGAAACCGGTCCCCCCTAAAGCTGAGCGCGGAGCGCACTCACTGCCTCGGGATGCAGGCGTCGCTTCGCACCGGTCAGTTCGCAGCTTAGCTACAGTCGCACCCCGTTCCACAACCCGTTCCACCTACGACATGGAAGTTTGTGCTACACATATTTATCGCCGTTTGGTTATGATGCTCACTTGTGTAAAAAACTGCTTTTGTTTTAATACCTAAGGTTTCGCCACCTTTGTCCCACAATATGTTGCTACGATCTCCATACTTCTATACAGTTCTGTTAGTACAACAAGTTTTGATCAACACTTATGAGAACGAAAACAAAGCGTGGGCCCTCGTTTGAATACAGTACGCGATGGCTTTTCAAAAAGTATGGTGAATTTTCAAATTGCGCGGGCAACGTACATTCGATTAACGAGCTTTTTTTTGTTACGGTGGAATGCATGTCCCTAACATATTTTTACAGTTTCAAGTGCCGATGGTACTGTTACCGACGACTGTGCCGCTAAAGCGGAGTTATTGAACGCAGTTTTCCGGAATTCCTTCACCAGGGTAAACGAATGGAATATTCCAGAATTTGAAACACGAACAGCTGCTAGAATGAGTTTCTTAGAAGTAGATACCTTAGGGGTTGCGAAGTAACTCAAATCGCTTGATACAGGCAAGTCTTCAGGTCCAGATTGTATACCGACTAGGTTCCTTTCAGATTACGCTGGTACAATAGCTCCCTACTTAGCTATCATATACAACCGCTCGCTCACCGATAGATCAGTACCTACAAATTGGAAAATTGCGCAGGTCGCACCAGTGTTTAAGAAGGGTAGTAGGAGTAATCCATCGAACTACAGACCTATATCATTGACGTCGGTTTGCAGTAGGGTTCTGGAGCATATACTCTATTCAAACATTATGAATCACCTCGAAGGGAACTATCTATTGATACGTAATCAGCATGCTTTCAGAAAACATCGTTCTTGTGCAACGCAGCTAGCTCTTTATTCGCACGAAGTAATGGCCGCTATCGACAGGGGATCTCAGATTGATTCCGTATTTCTAGATTTCCGGAAAGCTTTTGACACCGTTCCTCACAAGCGACTTCTAATCAAGCTGCGGGCCTATGGGGTATCGTCTCAGTTGTGCGACTGGATTCGTGATTTCCTGTCAGGAAGGTCGCAGTTCGTAGTAATAGACGGCAAATCATCGAGTAAAACTGAAGTGATATCAGGTGTTCCCCAAGGAAGCGTCCTGTGACCTCTGCTGTTCCTGATCTATATAAATGACCTGGGTGACAATCTGAGCAGTTCACTTAGGTTGTTCGTAGATGATGCTGTAATTTACCGTCTAATAAAGTCATCCGAAGACCAGTATCAGTTGCAAAGCGATTTAGAAAAGATTGCTGTATGGTGTGGCAGGTGGAGTTGACGCCAAATAACGAAAAGTGTGAGTTGATCCACATGAGTTCCAAAAGAAATCCATTGGAATTCGATTACTCGATAAACAGTACAATTCTCAAGGCTGCCAATTCAACTAAGTACCTGGGTGTTAAAATTACGAACAACTTCAGTTGGAAAGACCACACAGGTAACATTGTGGGGAAGGCGAGCCAAAGGTTGCGTTTCATTGGCAGGACACTTAGAAGATGCAACAAGTCCACTAAAGAGACAGCTTACACTACACTCGTTCGTCCTCTGTTAGAATATTGCTGCGCGGTGTGGAATCCTTACCAGGTGGGATTGACGGAGGACATCGAAAGGGTGCAAAAAAGGGCAGCTCGTTCTGTATTATCACGTAATAGGGGAGAGAGTGTGGCAGATATAATACACGAGTTGGGATGGAAGTCATTAAAGCAAAGACGTTTTTCGTCGCGGCGAGATCTATTTACGAAATTTCAGTCGCCAACTTTCTCTTCTGAATGCGATTTTGTTGAGCCCAACCTACATAGGTGGGAATGATCATCAAAATAAAATAAGAGAAATCAGAGCTCGAACAAAAAGGTTTAGGTGTTCGTTTTTCCCGCGCGCTGTTCGGGAGTGGAACGGTAGAGAAATAGTATGGTTGTGGTTCGATGAACCCTCTGCCAAGCACTTAAATGTGAATTGCAGAGTAATCATGTAGATGTAGAGCATACTTAGTTTGACAGGTAGAAAGGTTAGACTTGTTTTAGTGTGCTCGGCGATTTTCGATTATTATAAAAAATGGAGCAAAGAATTTGCATGAAATTTTGTGTGAAAAATAGAATCAAGTGCTCTAAAACACTTTATTGTGGATAGTGCCACATAGTGAGTCTACTGTAAGTAAAAAAACATGTTCATAAGTGGTTCAAGCTCATCCAATATGGCCGAGAATTGCCAATGACGAACCTCGCTCTGGACGCCTCAGCATATCAACAACAGATGGTAACGTCGAAGCTGTGAACAATATTGTTTTGGAAATTCGTCGAAAGAGAAGTAGCTGAGGATGTTGGCACAGGCTCGTGTCACGTAATTTTTTCGGATGTGTTGGGCATGTGACGTGTATCTGCGAAGTTTGTACCAGAACTTCTCAATTTTGATCAGAAACACCGTTGCATGAGCATCGCTCAGTCAGCTCTTGACTGACGTCGATAATGATCCTGATATGCTCAAAAGAGTTATATCTGGTGACTAAACATGGGTTTACGCTTGTGACGTCGAAACCAAAGCCCAATCGTCCCAATGGGAGCATCCCGGAGAGCAAAGACTTAAAAAAGCACGCCAAGTTCGATCAAATGTGAAAGTCTTGCTCACTTTTGCCCCCTTATTCAACTACCGTGGCGCAGACCATCATGAATTTTTGCGTCAAGGTCGTACGGTCAGTAAGTAGTATTACCGGGACGTTATACGGCGTTTGCGAGGAGCAATACAGAACAAACGTCCGGAATTGTGGGAAAACAATTCATGGCCTTTGCATCACGACAATGCACCTGCTCAATCATCGTTGCTTGTGAGGGATTTTTTTGGCGGAAAACAACCCGAAGATCATGCCTCAGCCACCATATTCCCGGATTTGGCCCCCCTGCGACTTTTTCCCGTTCCCAAAACTGAGGAGACGCATGGAAGGACGAAAATTTTCAAAGACTGAGGAAATAAAAACTGCATCATGGGAAGTACTCAAGGCTGTACCATAAAGTGCTTGTGAGAAGCGCTTCGACGATTACAAGAAGCTTTGGCATTAGTGTACTGTATCTTAGGGGTATTACTTTGAAAGGGATAACATGAAAATCTACGAATAAATACATATTTTTCATAACAATATAAAAGTCACCTTATTTGTTGGGCACACCTCGTAGCTTGCCACCTGCAACGATATGATATTGCTTGTTTGGCGACTATAATTTTACAATTATTCGTGTCATTTTTTAAAAAATAACATAAGTAATAGAAAAGAAAAGCTGTTTATGACGAACAACGTGTGCTAGCGATGGCGCCAAAGAAGTTTCAGCACATTTCACTTTTGACAATGGATTATATAGTCATGCATCCACTGAGCCTGACTGTCAATTTGACTAGTTGCTCAACAATGTAACTTGTTCCTATAAATAAAAAGAATACCAACCTGCCGCCATTAATCCCTGATCTCAATATACTCAATTTCGGTTCCATCACCAGCTGCATAATTTCGACTCTAAAGATTCGTTAAAACCTCAAGAAAATCACGCTGATGGCGGATTTTTCCAACCACGGTTTAAACACTGGAGCATTTAACGTAGCAATGTGGGCGTAAATCCAGACGACTTATTGGAACAAGTTTATTCCGCTAGGGAAGTCTAGAACTTAAAAAATAAATACGAACAACTGTTGAACTCTAAACTCATTAACACTCGACAAATGGATTATCAGTCACTGCAAGCACACCGCTGACGAGAATTAGTCTACCGGTCTCCGAAGCGCAAATACCAATGCACACCAATGAGGTGGAGCTCGAGGGGGGGGGGGGGGCGAGTGAAGGGGGGGTTATTTTCCATTATGGTTCAAATGGCTCTGAGCACTATGGGACTCAACTGCTGAGGTCATTAGTCCCCTAGAACTTAGAACTAGTTAAACCTAACTAACCTAAGGACATCACAAACATCCATGCCCGAGGCAGGATTCGAACCTGCGACCGTAGCGGTCCTGCGGTTCCAGACTGCAGCGCCTTTAACCGCACGGCCACTTCGGCCGGATTTTCCATTATGTCGACATGGCCAAAAGACATAGTCGCACAAACTTCCAGATGAGAGACTACTCCAATTGCCAGAGTTTGTTTCCATACTTGCCAGAGTTTGTTTCCATACTTGCCAGAGTTTGTTTCCATACTTCAACGCACACTTCAGTAAAGGTATGTGACATGGTTGCGGTGACCCCTTCGTCGGATAGAAACCGCGTCATCATCGAAACGATACGATAATCACCATATTCGTCGTCATCGACCATAATCCAATCATCATCATCATCATCATCATCATCATCATCATCATCATCATCAATAGTCCTAGTCCGCATCATTATCTTAACACCATACATTCATCACTTTCACTTTCAACTATACGACTAAGTTGCACTTACGGCACTTGGCAGAAGCGTCAAGTTCACCATGGACAGTCGCCACTGTAGAGGCGGGAGCAGAGTTAAACAGCGTGAATTACTGGCATTACAGGTAGCGGAAAAGTATGGGTGGGGTGGCCTGACATTTGCGCTCATGAGGTCACGGGTTTGTTAACTCCGGGTCGTCCGTTGAACTCTTCACCGACATGGCATGGAGTGGAGGACGAGGCAAACGAGAAACGAGGACACGGGTGTCGAAATTCCGATGGGGCGCTATCAAACCAGCCATCTAGGTCCAGGCCGACGCCACGCTGCTCGCAACGACACACACAGCCCACATTCTGCCAACACTTGCTAGGCCGCCACTACAGCTACTAGCTTCTGTTTATATGCCTAATGTGTTAGACAACAAGTGTAATTGTGTATGGGAATGAAGGGAGGGAGTAAAGTCAAAGGAAGTTTACGGTTTAATGTACTGTCGCCGATTTGGTCATTTGAGACTGAGGACAAGCAAGGGGTGGGGGAAACTATTCGCCCGTGCCATTTCAAGTGAACTATTTCGGTATTCACCTTCAGTGATTTGAACCAATGCCCTCTTTAATAAACGTTTAATGTGTTCCACACTGCGACACCTCGCTCTGCAGATACTGTGCAACAGCTGGTACCATAGGCCATTCAACAATATTTATTGGTTCATTTGTAAGGCTCTTTCTTGCAGTGGAGCCTGCAGCTCATTTTATAATCTATTAAGTCACACTTGTTCAAAGAGGGCTAACTTCATACAGGGAAACAACACAGAAAGAAAAATCTAACAGCTATTACAGCTGAACAATTTGTATTTCTTCCTGAAGGGTATGAAGGATACTATATCAAGAAATAATTTACGGACATGAGCATTTAGACCGTGTGTCGTGGCGCAGAGAGAGAGAGAGAGAGAGAGAGAGAGAGAGAGAGAGAGAGATATTAGGGAGCGGTACGAATGAGCAAGTAATGAAGAGATACAGGAAAAAAATGACGTTACTGACTGAATAACGGAAATGTAAATCATAACCGCTAGATGAAAATCATTTACTTCACTGTTTCAGAGAGTGAAATGGCCACACCAGTAAGTCTTAAATTTTGGGAGAAAATTCTGAGGATTCCAAGTGCTTTACATTTTCTTCACAGTAACAGAGCATACTGTTGCACGTAGAATGGAGGGTAGCTTCATCCACAGGCAGGTAGTAGCTAATGAGCAGAGATTTGAGAATGCTGAAGTTCTATGGATTAACTCAGCTAGGATAGTAGGTAAGCAAGACCTTTCGATGAGGTCTAGATCACACCGAATCAATCCGAAATCGATTCTGGTTGGTGATGCAAACACACGTTGAAATGTTGCTTGGAGACTGTGTTTGATAACCCTGTAAGGTATCACAAGTGAAACAGGATCTTAACGAGAGACGCAGTGCGCGGTCCATTAGAGTTTCGCCTGCAGATTTAAAACCTACAGCACAATATCAGGTGATTTTCTGCACGAGCAGGTAGCAAAAGCCAGCATCAGGCAACGCCATGCATCCCTGCCGAGGGGATCCACGGACCCACCTGCTCATAGCTGTCCGGAAATTTTACCCTGACGAGGACGGATCGCCGGGGTTATGTTGACACTGGAGATATATCTTCTCCCCCAGCAGGTCCGGAGGGATTCCCTTGTACCTGCTGTGAGGGGAAGGAGTCCCCCCCAGCTGTAGGGACAAAGGCAGCCCGAGCAGGTAGCCGGCCAGATGCGAGCCAGTGGAAGACTCTGGGCGCCAACCACACGCCTCCGCCTGCTATTTCCCGACCCCCCCCCCCCCCCAACCACAACAAACACTCCATCACCGTCCCTACTACACTCCCCCATTTCGAACTTACTTACCTACCTGCGCTAACGCACACCTGCACTGCATTACAACCTTGACAAGGACGCAGATTAAGCTGAAGACAAAAAGTTAAAAGCTCATCGGTTTTGTTTCCCTTGTTATGCAACGATCATATGAGAGAGAGTAAGGAAGACTAAACTTAAAGGGGGGTAGGACGTGAAACGGGCCGATTTGGAACAGGAGAGGCACCACACGACATTTTAATGGCTCTGAGCACTATGCGACTTAACTTCTGAGGTCATCAGTCGCCTAGAATTTAGAACTAATTAAACCTAAGGACATCACACACATCCATGCCCGAGGCAGGATTCGAACCTGCGACCGTAGCGGTCGCTCGGTTCCAGACTGCAGCGCCTAGAACCGCACGGCCACTCCGGCCGGCGGACATTTTAATTTACACTGTCTATACTTTTACAAATAAATTCATAAAACTTTTTTAGCATGACCAGGAAGGATTCAGGATTTACACTCATAGTAGACGAAGTTCAAAAACAATTTCTTTTAGATGTGAAATTTCATCATTTTTTGACTTGGTATTTATTGGCTGCATTTGTTGCTGTAGGTTCACTTTTCCTCATAAGTAGGAGAGATTCTTCGGTGAATTTTGCACAGCATACAAACCATACTTACAGGTGTATGAAACTCTACAATTACCGAAATCTGTTAAAAACTGTTGTAAAAATTGAGATAATTAACTATAAAATTAGAGTTTTCTCTAAACACGAAGTTTAAAACGTAACAGCCCATTCATTTTTCCACATGTAAAAAAAATATGTTTTTGAACTTCCTCTGCTATGAGTGTGAATCCTGAATCCTTCCTGGTCATGCTAAAAAAGTTTTATGAATTTATTTGTAAAAGTATAGACAGTGCAAATTAAAATGTCCTGTGATACGTCTCCTCGAAGTAGGCCCGTTTGACGTCCTACCCCACTTAAACGTTCGAAAGCGATTTTCAGTGTTACATTCACTTGATAGACCAGAATAGATCTTGCACATCCGATGAGACCCATTTTTTTGGCCGAACTCAGCAGTTTTTGACAAATGGTATCTTTAAAGCAGCTGTTAAGATTTTGTCAGTTTTACTGTTTTCAGGTGTAGTTGCCAGCACTTAGTGTTATACAGGAAGAACAATGTCCGCGTAATCTCGAGGAAGAGGAGTAAGAGTTTTCAAGAATCTTATCCTACCGAGTAATGTGTGCCGAAATATTGCTGACCACCTACTCGGCCATCTTAGTGGAAAATAGTGAAAACGTTCCCTTTCGTCTAAGATTTGGAGCCACAAAATGACTAGGAAATTTCAGAGTCACTTGTGCGCGGAATTACCTAATTTTCTGTGACCTGCTCTTTTCTACGTACCACCGTTTCTGCATGCGTTTAGATCTTGTTTTTAAAGTTCGTTTTCTAGAAAAAGAAAAATAGCTTACTGGTCCGTCCTGAGATTACACGGGAACGGATATTGACCATGAGAGCTAAAATGAATAAGTCGCAACTGCAATTTCAGAATCGATAGTTTCCACTTTCACTTGTGGAATCTTCCGTAGTTATCAACTATTTTTCGAAGAAACGTTTCAACCAATTTCCCTCACTCGGCGTTATTTCGTCTGAAAATAACGTGTAGGATAAATCAGCGAAACGCTGCCTACAGGCGAATATTGCTGTTTTTTTGCGCTTTTCGTTACATCTCTAGCTTTCTCGTGTGCAAAGCCACTGTGGGACCTTATCGTGCCGGTTTTCACGGAGTTGAGACGTAGATGACTAGGTAAATGATAGACAAGAGTGTACGTAACCTCATCGAAGTCATTTATCCAAAGTAATTTGACGATAGCAAGCGCACATTTTACCATATGACAGGCGATGTGTTTAAGTGACATCATGCTGGACCTCTACAGTTCTTGGCCAACGGAACGAAAATTACGAGCAAACGAAAAGTCAGACCAAGCTCAATCCTGCGTTAAAGCACAGTCGTACATAACGGAATGCAACTGTCTGCAAAATTTATAATATCAGCGGTTGGGGATATCAAGTGTGCAAGAAACCTGCCTTACGCGCGAGGACGCCGACATGTAGCAGTTGGTACAACGAACGACCTCTTGATGCACCTTGCACAAGCTCTCAGACGATCATGTAAGCTGATTTCGATGGCAAAGTTGTCGCATTTTCTAAATTCTGAAAGCGTCACTGCCAAATAATGGTTCCAAACGTTCCTGACGAAACAGGTAATCTTAAACACACACACACATATATATATATATATATATATATATATATATATATATATATATATTACTCTTGTCGATACTTTCAATATCGAAACAGCTGTTCCTGAGTTGCACATACCTGGATATTGTGCCTGCTTTCTTCTCGAGATGATACATTAAATATCGCCTCATGACATAATGGCCGGAAAACACTGACACAAAACTCCTGGCTCATTACATGGTGATTAGGCTGCAATTTGTACCGGATCGTATGTTATAACTTCCACTGCGTCCTACAGTGTTAGAAGTTCCACCTTTCTGCGTCCCAGGTTCGGTATTAAAATGCCCATTCTGCCTTTACTCCAACTATATTCTGCAAGCCAGCTTATATTGTACTTTGGAACACTACTATCACTTACCGCTTCCCCGTTCCATTCGCAGAAAGCAACTGTAAGTAGACCTCCGTGTGAGCTCTATATTCTGTGATTTAATAATCATGCGTATTCTCATAAGGTATCCTTAGGGGGAAGCAATATATCGGTTGATTCTTTCAGGGACGTATGTAATCTCTCAAACTTTTAGCCGTCAACTATTTTCATTAGCGCCACAATTACGGCGGCTAGTTGCATCTGGTAAAAATAGTATCACATGAGCCTGCAATGGCTCTGAAACTAGCTAATGAAAATGTAAGGTTAAACAAGTGGTTCATAAAGCGACAAGATGAAGTTTCAACACATGCCTTTCAGAGTCAATAGTATTGATATACCTGTCCACACGGATGGCCGACTAACGGAATTAAAGATTTGTTAATCTACATACACACTTTGGAAACAACTATCAAGTTCATGGAAGAGTGTACGAAACATTTTATTACCTTTTTCCGGGAATTTTTTTTTTCTTGCGCCTTTTAATTAGTCTGACCTTACCTCTGCGGAGGAATGATACGCAGTGGACGGCCGTATATCGTTACGCGTGGACTCCTTGGTTCATAACGGGTATTGAAGTTTTGTTAAATAGGCTTTCGCGCATCAGTTGGTGTTTGCCTTCAATCACCTGCCAGCTCAGTTTTTTAATGACGCTCTCACGAGGGCCTAAGACAAAGAAATCTTTCGCCATTCGTGCTGCACATCTTTAAATACATTCAGTATTCGCCGTTCGTTAGTCCTATTTAGTGCGGGCGCACACACTTCAGCGAGTGCCTAAGAAGGGTCGCACGCGTTGTGAGCTGTCTCGTTTGTAGGTGGATTGCACTCCAGTCAACGATCCCAGGTTAGCTACGTGCTTTACACATTAGTGATCCTATGTGATCATTCCACTTCGTTTCATGTCTATATACTAATGGACTTAGATAAATGAAAGACACGTCCTTAGAGGCATCTGCTGTTGTCGGAAACTACCTGTTGGCTGAGTCACGGCCTACCTGCAGTCCACATCCACGGGCACGCTTCGTGTGACTCACGGTCTATCTGCCGTCACAAAGTGGCCGTCCATCCCTTTTGGAGTTCGCGTTGTCCGCCCACAGTGAACTGCACTGCTGCCCTGTCCGAGCAAGTAACTCAGGCAGGGTAAGCAAATATTCAGCTGCCTGAACAACAGCGTGTCTACTGTCCTTGCACTTCTCTTATGTCCTACATTGAGGACACGCGTTTAGTGCTAGAAGTGGGGCCTAGAAGCTTCGCAGAGCTTTTGTAACCTGTATAGACGCTTATTCCAGGCCTTTTGGTTAGTATGACAACGTGTATGCAGATCGATGGATATGGACCACATTTTAAAAATGGTTCAAATGGCTCTGAGCACTCTGGGACTTAACATCTATGGTCTTCAGTCCCCTAGGACTTAGAACTACTTAAACCTAACTAACCTAAGGACATCACACAACACCCAGTCATCACGAGGCAGAGAAAATCCCTGACCCGGACCACATTTTACTTTACGTCTATTTTAAAGTATGCTTTGACAGGCAGAAGAGAAACAAGTTTTAAATCTGTGTTTGCAATTTGGGTTTTATAATTTCCGTTGTAGTTTCTAAAGATCTGTTCGTAAGTAAAACTTTTTTGATTGCATTAGACGGAAAATAAACGATAACTTCCGATTGCAAAATGAAAAAAAAAAAAAAAAATAGCATGGCAAGTCTTAAGCATATACAGCCCTTTTCATCAGTAGTCATAAAATACCGTGTTACAAGCCCTAGGTGCTACAGCACGGGAAAACTGCAGCTTTCGGGCAGGAAAATTAGGGGCCTTTCTTCCACCTTCTCCGGGTGCATGTTTCACTGTTACCCTCACGTGTTGTACGAGTTGAACGATTTCAGCAGGATCACCGGCGGTGTGGTAATCATTGGATACTTACTTTCCTGCCTTTTGTAAAGCGCGCATTATCACTTCCAAACATTTACAAGAAGTTGACAAATTTTGAACCATCTTATCAAGATCAGACTGAATATCTGAAGTCATTTACAGGTGGTACTACATTAACGATACTACATAATCAATGAAAAGTCCGAGGCTACTCCTGATATTGTTTACTAGGTCAAACCGACACCGCAAACACAAAAGGTCCAAATACACTTCCCCTACACACGCCTGAAATTACTTCCCCTACCGATGAGTTCCCATCCAAGATAACATGTTGCGGTGCTGTGTCCTGACTACCAAGAAATCCTCAATCAGATCACGAACTTTCTTCGATACCCTAGTGATCGTAGTTTGTTTAATCCAGTCAAGAAATTGCATCTGACTGCCTTGATCCGTAGCTTTCGGGATGAGAAAAATCGAAGTTGTGTTTCGCATGACTTATTTTTCGGGATTCCATGCTGACTGGCATGGTGGAGGTCAATCGCTTTGAAATAACTTATCACGTTTGGGCTCCGAAAATGCTAAATACCGACTGCCGTTATTCCCACAAACATCCACGTCATCCTAGACGCGAGGCAGTGCGCAGCTACAGTGTGGTTCGCAAGTTGTGCGCCCGTTCCGGTTATCGCTTTCGCACAAAAGACTCATTGTCCGCGCGCGAGAGTCGCTCTGTCCCTTCAGACCGCGTCGAGCTGCTCTTTTGTTGTGTGATTTATCGGCGGCCTAAGTGAAGTCTCGCTAACAGAGCGCGGTGAATGGAGAGACGGGAATACGAGCCCGAATTCACAAAGTAGTCGGCCTTTCTGTGCTCCAGTCTCTTCATATTGAGCTCAGTGTGGACAATCAGGGGGCCTGTTCAGAGTCGAAACGAAATGCTGACTCGTGTTTTTATTTTGAATGACAGGCTAATATGTTTATAGCCAAAGTCTGCTTCAGCATTTTTCAGACCTTTGACTCGCCCTATCTTCGAACTGAAGCGGAAAAACCACAAAATACTAATCTTACATAACGCAGATGCCAGACAGGTTCACTGGGATAATACTTGGGAAGTGTAGTGCAGCCACGAAGTAGATAGCTTATAAAAGCCCTCCTTTGATCGATACATGAATTCTGATAGGGGCTGCTCTTCATGTAACTTACAGCGACTGGCGGAAGAAACTGTCTCGTGCTTTTTTGGACAAAATTTCTGCGTCATGCTATTAAAATAAATATTAAAAAATGAATAGATTCTTAATTAACGTAGGGCAAACCAAATATATCGTCGGGATGTAATGAAAACCGCGTATCTCAAAGGTAGCGCGCGATTTTCCTCACCTAATATGACTGCCAAAAAATACTTCTTTTCTCTCCTCACCAGAGCGCAGAACATTGGTTATCTCTTACTGTATTGCTAATAGTTGAGAGACGAGGTTTTCTTACTAATAATGTAATAAAAAGTTTTTTGTTTTAGGAGATTTTCATTCTAATCTGGCGCTACTGAAATTAACCATTTATTTTAGCGAAACTGTAACGAGGTTTTCTTTGCCTACCATCGATATGGAGGTTTTCGACATACTAACGATTGCACAGTTTTATTTCTGTTTACATGTAACTATCATTGTGACGCTGTACGAAAGTTGAATAACTGTATCACTATATTTTGCTGTCAACTGTATGACGTCTTTTCACTGATAGCAGTAACGCAGGATCGCTCTATTTTATGATACCTGAAGATAGGCAGAATAAAAGTAAGTAATTATTTATTAACAGCTCTTGGCGGATTTGGAGTACAACTTTTATCATATGGAAATAGCTGCTCTAAAAAACAAGTGTACTGTTAGGGCACGATAAGACCGAGAATAGTGCATTATTTATCCCGTCAAAACAACTTCGGAAAGAAGTTGGCAGCAGAACGCAGATAGGGAGAGAAAAAGTTGGGTAAACTTCACAAATCGCTCCAAGAGGTCGAATCCGCGAACCAGAAACATTAACATACCGTATATGAAGCGACGTATCTCCGGCCGTTGCGTCACGAGCCTTTTTTCTGGCAAACTCCATCTCGTTACAGTTTAGCGTCGAACGCGATAGCCTGGGGCCAAAATACGCTACAAAGGGGTCATCAACCGAGCGACCTCTGACGGTATTGCAAAGGGGCTTGGCAACATACTGATAACAACCTGGTATATAAAAAGCACTCTTTTTCCGAGTTTATTTTCTGACTTATCTGTTAAGAGACAGACGTTCCGTCGTGTTCTACACCCAGTGTACCATCTGTAGAGGTAGTCTGAGCCCCCAAATACGTATTGTGTTGTGCTGACCTTGACTTAGAACGATATTATAATAACGGTTTGAGAAACAAAACAGAATTATTGTATTTTTATTACTTTCGGCAGTCTGCTATCTACGGGTCATTATAAGCTTAGAACCATCATGATAATCGTTCAACAGTTGTTTTGCGTGTTCATGTTTTCGTTTGAACGAAGACTTTATGTATCAATGCACTGTGTCTCGTTGAACTCAACACTTGACACGGCTTGTTTCTCTCGTCTCGGGATATCCCTAACGTACTGAAGGTGATTCGGTTTGCGTGTCTTCCGGTTGTATACCAATTACCTCTAATTTTTTTAACGTTCCGGTACCACGACATTCCTCTTTTACCATTCCAAATCGATACTGAAGATGCAATTCGCAAACTTGTAATCATCATGCTTATGAAGCCATAAAACGGAACAATGCGTTTGTGTACCTTGTAATTTTTTCCCAATTTAAAATAAATTTGTAGTTTTGATAATGTAACGTATATCCCATTTGTTATAAACAGGACCCAGCAGAATCCGAAACATGTTTCTCTCTCTAATTTGTCATTTTGCTAGTAAAGATTCTCAAATGGGTATAGACACACTATTTTATGGAAACTGTAAAATGAATTTTGATATTTGTGGAAAAGAACATGGTTGGTGTGGAAAGCTAATGCCAATTATGTGACTCTTGCCTTTGAGACTTCTTCAGCTTGGCCATTCGCTGTCATAAGATCGTACAGTTGTCTGGAACTACTCACCCGTTTCATTGTTCCGTATCTGATATTTCATTTGATAGTATTATTCTTAGTATCTATCATTAATTTTGTTTTCTCGTAAGGTATCTGCAATCCTATCTGTTCAATTACTACTTTCAATACATTCATTTGTTCTGCTGCGTATACTACTACTACTACTACTACTACTATTACTATTATTATTATAATTATTATTATTTTCTTTTCTCAGACGTTATGTCTGGTCAAAAATGAAAAGTGACGCGGACATTGATCAAGCGTGACTTCCTTTTAACTGTAAGGTATATGTTATATTGCATTTAGGAACTTTCGGGTAATTGAACATGTATCAATAATTACTGATTTCTGTAGTTGTATATATAAGTTTGGATGTAGCTGTAATGCGTTGATGTACTGGTGGTGGATATTGTGTGGTATGACTCCTATATTTAATAGTATAATTGGTATAATGTCAACTTTATCCTAATGCCACATGTCCTTGACTTCCTCAGCCAGTTAAATGTATTTTTCAATTTTTTCTCCTGTTTTCTTCTGTATATTTGTTGAATTGGGTATGGATATTTCGATTAGTTGTGTTAATTTCTTCTTTTTATTGGTGAGTATGATGTCAGGTTTGTTATGTGGTGGTGTTTCATCTGTTATAATGGTTCTGTTACAGTATAATTTGTATTCATCATTCTCCAGTACATTTTGTGGTGCATACTTGCATGTGGGAATGTGTTGTTTTATAAGTTTATGTTGTAAGGCAAGCTGTTGATGTATTATTTTTGCTACATTGTCATGTCTTCTGGGTATTCTGTATTTATTATTATTATTATTATTATTATTATTATTATTATTATTATTATTATTATTATTATTATTATTATTAAGGCAATTTCACAAGTAATAATTTGAACACACATCCAGAAACACCATTTCATGCTACAGAAGTCACAATATCGTGGCAAAATTCAATCTACTGGAACACAGAGATGGCTCGCTGATTTTGTTTTTAACCATACTGGCCACTTCTCCACGATTATTTCGTTGGACGGTTGGAAAACAGCAGCATTGTGTCAAAGCGATACGCTGCTGAAAGCGTGGGGGTCCGTATTTTTGAATGTGACGGGCAGCCGCTATTAACGAGATAACAAAAGTGATAGCGCTGTTTGCTGCCGTCATTTGCGAACTGCGCGCAGTGCGACTGCAGGAGAATGACTTGGGTACAGCCGTGACGCGGCGAATGGCAACTGAGTCAACGGGCACAGACACATCAAACTTGGCTAGTAACAACAAAAGCGCATTATTTAACTACATGTCAAGGCGTCTTCGGGCGCATAACACTGTCGTATTTGATTGCGGAGAGCAGAGTAATACAGGCTGTTAAATTTTGGTTATTTTTGTTGCTTGGAATCTATTGTGTCGTTGACGTCGGGGAAGCATCATAGCAACGTGATTTTGGAAAACGACGACAATTCACACATGCTGAGCATCGCAGTTTAAAGCTTCTGAGAAGAAGGGTTATACCATTCACACCCTGAACCATTATACAACTTCATTCATGCCAAACCGGTTTTGAGAAGAGCTCATTTTGTCAAGTGAGTAGTATAGGCGCAGGCAAAACAGTAGTCAAATACTGATGTATACTATTCTACAGAAGATAGTACCCCAAGCGAGCTTATATATATAATTTCGACTTGTCACAAAGTTCCGCCATTTCGACGAAATCATGCAGTTGCAAACAAGAGTATTTCATATACAGGGTGTTACAAAAAGGTACGGCCAAACTTTCAGGAAACATTCCTCACACACAAAGAAAGAAAGTATGTTATGTGGACATGTGTCCGGAAACCCTTACTTTCCACGTTAGAGCTCATTTTATTACTTCTCTTCAAATCACATTAATCATGGAATGGAAACACACGGCAACAGAACGTACCACAGTGACTTCAAACACTTTGTTGCAGAAAATCTTCAAAATGTCCTCCGTTAGCGAGGATATATGCATCCACCCTCCGTCGCATGGAATCCCTGATCGCATGGAATCCCTGATGCCCTGATGCAGCCCTGGAGATTGGCGTATTGTATCACAGCCGCCCACAATACGAGCACGAAGAGTCTCTACATTTGGTAGCGGGGTTGAGTAGACAAGAGCTTTCAAATGCCCTCATAAATGAAAGTCAGGAGGGTTGAGGTCAGGAGAGC
Organism: Schistocerca piceifrons; assembly: GCF_021461385.2. NCBI lineage: Eukaryota > Metazoa > Arthropoda > Insecta > Orthoptera > Acrididae > Schistocerca > Schistocerca piceifrons. The sequence continues at coordinate 67,637,218 of NC_060146.1, read as the reverse complement.
GTGGAGGCCATGGAATTGGTCCGCCTCTACCAATCCATCGGTCACCGAATCTGTTGTTGAGAAGCGTACGAACACTTCGACTGAAATGTGCAGGAGCTCCATCGTGCACGAACCACATGTTGTGTCGTACTTTTAAAGGCACATGTTCTAGCAGCACAGGTAGAGTATCCCGCATGAAATCATGATAACGTGCTCCATTGAGCGTGGGTGGAAGAAACTAAAATGAACTCTAACATGGAAATTAAGCGTTTCCGGACACATGTCCACATAACATCTTTTCATTATTTGTGTGTAAGGAATGTTTCCTGAAAGTTTGGCCGTACCTTTTTGTGACACCCTGTATATTAACGCGGGAGGCGGAACGATCAGAACATATTTATAGCAATGGCAACCATTTCCAAAAGGGCACCGGTGTCGCGGAGACAGATCCACGTAAAGTGTGGAGTGTGCGTCGAAGAGAACCACTTCGCGTCAGTACGCTACAGCTCGCGGGACCTGTGATTCAATTTCGTTGGCATCAGTATTTTGAGGTCCTAAGTTGCAACACGCGGTGTCTGCAGGCAGCCATTACAACGCTCCGTTCGCCGCGGCGTAAGAAAATCGTTTTAAAATTCATCTGCCACACAACTCACGTAAGCGATCACACGCACACGTACAGCATAGATCTCTATGTTGTGTCTAAGCACGCCCATTTTTTTTTCTGAACTTAAGAATTAAAATGCAGCTGGAGTTAATTCCTTTGAAAACTAACTGTTAGGGAAACAGCTTGAAACATATGACGACATGCATTAAAACTATTGCACACATTAACGTACCTTTTTTCTTCATTCATTAGTAAAATACCACGTGCGGTATTCCAAAATACCACGTAAAATACCACGTGCGGTATTCCAAAATACCACGTAAAATACCACGTGCGGTATTCCAAAATACCACGTAAAATACCACGTGCGGTATTCCAAAATACCACGTGCGGTATTCCAAAATACCACGTGCGGTATTCCAAAATACCACGTGCGGTATTCCAAAATACCACGTGCGGTATTCCAAAATACCACGTGCGGTATTCCAAAATACCACGTGCGGTATTCCAAAATACCACGTGCGGTATTCCAAAATACCACGTGCGGTATTCCAAAATACCACGTGCGGTATTCCAAAATACCACGTAAAATACCACGTGCGGTATTCCAAAATACCACGTAAAATACCACGTGCGGTATTCCAAAATACCACGTAAAATACCACGTGCGGTATTCCAAAATACCACGTGCGGTACCATATTCAAAACTTTGTTTTCTATGGATGAGATTTATTGCAATTTTGTTTAACATTAAACTCTTAACAAGTATGAAGTTTAAAGCCCAACTGCAACAAAATATTTCTGGAATGCACTTGCAGTTAATGACCCATCCTTGAGTCTTTAAAAAAAATCGAAATCCCATGTAATGGAAAGTACCTCCAAAACCATGTCTACAATGATATTAGTTTGCGGCTACAGTAAGTGGTACATACGGATACATCCTGCACTCTATTGCAAAATTTGACTTAGTAGTAAGTAAGCAACAATGTGATGTCACATGCTGCAGTTTTACTGCATGAGCAGCGATAAGCGTTTCTTCTTTCATCACTTTGTCGGGTTGTCTGCGAGAAAAAGATCGGAAAAGTTTGAAATTGTGTGTGAAGGTTGTTGGAAGTCGGTAAGTGCTCTCATTCTAGAATACCGGACAATATTTTCTGGGTGATTTGTAAGCCGTAGAGTTACCCTGCCCCTCAACACACTCAGTTTCTAGCAATAATATGTATCGTGTTATACCTTTACCATAAATAATAGCTCTTAATTCGTTCCATAGCCGTGTGTAATATTAAAATCAAATTTTTGTTCCCCCGGAATAGTAAGCGACAGTATCTCTACGCATTTCCGGGAAAGATTCCCACTTGAGAATGGCAAGCAATACACTTCGAGGACAGGAAGTGGCAACACAGTGGGAACCGACGAAGCCAAAATAACTCCCTCCGGTGTATTGCTGACTGGGCAGTCCAAGCCACAGACTTACTAAATAAAAACTAGACCGCGCATTGGCGCTACTGTCGCGTCCCCACATTGAACGTGATAGAAGCCACCATTTGCAGGGAAACAGTGCGTAAACAGGGTGCGTTCGTGTGCTGCTTTTAATTGTAACAGTATAATGGAAGCAAAGACGAAGACGGAAACAATGTTACATTTCACAGGTCAGTCATTTCTGGTTGTTTGTTACTTTCTGTTACTTGTATATAGTATTTTCATGGAGAAATAATACATCATGGGCGTGTGTTTTTGTTTAGGTTTCCCCTTACAAATGAGTCTCTAAATCGGAAAGGGATAGTTGCTACTCGGAGAGAGAACTTCCAACCGACAGCAAATCATTTGCTGAGCTCTCTTCATTTTGAAGAGAATTGTTACATGGAAAATTATGTAAATAGACGTCAACTGAAGGACGATGCTATACCGACAGTATTTGGATTTCAAACTCATTTAAAAAAGGTATAGTGTCTTGGAAATCGTGCAATATAGGCCTAGGTTAAATAGTGTGGAAATATTGTCAGTGTGTATAATTTTGAACGTTCCTTTTCCAGGTTACCAAGGCAATCAAATATATATTAAGTATGGATCAGAGGTAGGTCGAATAATTGCGTTTAAGTACTTAACATGTGTTGTCAGGTGGTGATTATACTTCCTAAATTGTCAAATATTTGATCAAATGTTGCAAACTCTACCACTTTTAGAGGTGCTATCAGTGTTAAAAACTAATGTGCGAATAAAATTCCTACCGTATTTAAAGTGATATGGGTTATTACAATTAATCATACCAAAATTCGAGTGTAGACAATACTGTGCTAAACAAAAGTAAGCGTGCAAAATGTACACAGTAGTCGGCAAAAAGCAAACAGGACCTGACAGGAAAATTACGTGAATTAAATAATAATCGTACTGTCTGCTACTTTGAAAGTTTTATCTAATGCAAATAACTCTGTGTAAACTCGCTCCATCTTGTCAGGTAAGAGCCTTACATTCTTAAATTTCGCGTCTCTATGCAGACGTATTTCGGAAATTAGGAAACTTCATTCAAGTATACTTTTAAAATAGACTCGAATACTCAGCACTTTTTTAAACAAAAGTGCTTCAATTTGCTCTTGCTGCGTCTCATATACGTCAAATCACAACCCCAGTACTAGGATTCATCCCAGTAAATGGCGGCGATCAGCTGCTTCAATTGGGGGACAGTTGCCTCGCTTCCCCGCTACGGCGTGGTAGGGGGCTTGGTCCAAGCCCGCTGACGATCAAACACCATTACACTATTAGTGCGACTGTAGTAAGTTCGGGAAGGCAGACTACTACCATGATGACTGCGAATCCACGGCACAATGAACCAAATGGCGCAGAAGCCACGAAAGTGGAGGCGGCTCATCAGACGGGCGTAAATATAGCCAGTTGCGCGACGACGGTACTCGCCGTGAAATGAAATGCACGGCTGTTCCAAGCCGCTAGCGGCGCTGCGCCTGCAGCGTGTGAAGGTAACCCACTGCTCGTCTGAGCCCCGCGTCTTCCGGTGGTTGCCTAGCTGCACTAATAGCTTCCGGCTGCGCCAACGGCGGAACAAAACAAACCGGACACAACAGCACGAGACGACTCTTCTACTCCCAACACGAAATGCTGGAACAATGTATCACACTGACGACATCCAATACCATTCAACTCTTGTTACAGTGCCCTTTACGAAATTTAACTAATCCACCATCTTCTTCAGGCATTTTAAAGTGGACCCTTAAACGACTTGGGGAAGGATAAGCAAATCGCCCAAAGTAAAATTGGTAGCTTATCCTTCGCTACCGTACAACCCAAAGGAAGTCCTAATGGAGGTGGTATGCTCTTGCATTCCTTCTACTTTTGAACTGAACAACTCATCGAGTTAAGGGGGCACTCCTCACTAACGTGGACCCCTAACTGCAGCGCAATTTGCCATGTGGCGCATTAACAAACATTGCCAGAGGTGAAGTAGTGGCAAGTGGAACTACTACGGTTGAACCTCTGGCCCCTACAGGGTAGTTTTGTTCCACCAGCAAAATATTTGCCTGGTATTTCCGGGGTGAAATTTCTAATTTCGCTGAAGTAATTTTAGTTGCATGTGAGAGCATGTTTTTTTCCACCTCAATAGTTAGCGATTACCAATAAACCTCACATCCCTAATTCTTTAAACAGCTGGTAAGGTTGTTCTTATCAGAATCGACAGCAGACCAACATCGACAAGAATAGCTGATGTATACACGCTGATATCGCAAGGGCAGAATGAAGAGATACCAGTATCTGAGCATATTGAACGGGCAATTCAGTACGTAAACGGAAATGAAAATCTAGTAATCATGTGGTATTCGAATACGGTTGTAGCGGAGGGAGTAGAAGGAAAGATTATGGCAGAATATGGACTTGGTAACACAAACGAGAGGAGGAAGTTTTAGTTCTTCAGTAATTTTCAGCCATGTAGAGAACAACGTAGAATGCCTGATTACTTTACAAATGAGTTGTGTCAAATATTTGATGTTGAACGTAAACGAGAACAGTTTTGAAATTTTGCTTTAATGTTGGAAGTCGCTAGGTGCTGTTATTCTCATGTGCTTGAAGAATATAGTCTGGATAACTTGCGCGCCTTGAGTTAAAAACGCTGCCTCGAGACATCCAGGGCCATTCAACTGCACTTACTGACGACAGGTTTTAAGCAACCCACACCGCCTTAAAAAAACCACGTGCAGGATTTTCATATTCGCTCCCTCGCTACGCACTAACTACTAGTCCCACAGAAAAATTTTGATAGTGCCTTGCCTTTTTGTAAAAATTTAATGTAGTAAAATTTTATACTGAGATAAATTTTTTGCGGAGCCCACTGTTAGTCTCACGGTCACTTTTGTCCGTTTTTCTTGAATAATTCGAAAACTACGGTCTGTAGTGAAACTATATCCCAGTAGAATACTTAACTACATTAAATTCTCTACGAAAACGTCCTGGTCATATTTTCTGTAACAGAATGCATGTAGCGAGCGAGATTATATGAAAATGTCGCGCGTGGTATTCACGGGTGTTGCGAGCTGCATAAATCCGCTGGACAGGGGCACCTGAATCGCCCTGTATATATAGTTTCTGCAATTATTACTTTGACTTATGTTAAGCCTTTACTGTTTATACCTCTTGACGAGCAGATTATAACAGCATTTAAAATTTTTGGAATTCGGCCAAGAACTATGAAACGGTGAAAATCAAATTTCTGTTGGCCCTTGAAAGCATTAGACTGGCAATGCTGCAAGCTGGAACGGTGCGCCGTAGACAGGGTAAGCCGTTTTCCGATACAGATCCCAAATTCAAGTAGGACTTACAGATCGAACAGGCCTGTAAGCTTCAAGCTCGTGCTCTAACAAATCAATTTTGTCCATGCAGAAATGTGTTTCTAAGGTCGGAAACTTTCTGGAAAGCCAATATGAACATGGATTACAAATTCTCTTGAGTCCATTGCACTCCGTCGCACTCACAAGAATAAAACGTTAAACGGTTCTCAGGCGCGAGAAATCCACGGACAGTAAGATTTTCAAAGCTTGTGAACACGCCGTGGGTAGCTACTATCAAGGAAGAAACATTACAACTTGATGCCATTCAACTTTTCTTAACTACACAAACCATTATTTCCTATACAGCATCTTACAATGAGTAAGAACATTTGTGTCTGCTAAGGTCTACCTCAGTCGAATTTAGTACTGATTTAAACAAACACCATTTACATATTTCCTCTTGTATCGCACAATGCGTTTTCACGATTGTAAACGCAGAATTTTACATTATCATTATACATGATTCCTGCATGTATGTTGTTCTGCCTCTTGCCGTGCGGTAATCTTTTGCGGTTTTACCGCAATCACAAAATTTTGGAAACAAATCTTCTGTATTTTATAACGCGCTGATGTTACACAGGTGCGAACCATCACTCACACTGTTTTTTGATATCAAAATATGCTGCGAGTTTATGCAGACAGTACTGCTTCCCGAAGTGTATGGATACAGCCAGAGGAGATCAGTTTTTCGTGGATCACTTTTATTTACACCCAGTTATGGTTTGTAACAATCCTTCTACTTACATCATCGATTATACTTTCATTTTCTCCTGTACACTATTTTGTTACAAATACTGAGTGGTAAAAAGTATTTAGGCAGTGTCGACAGTTACTGTCTATAGGAGAAACGTGTGAAGAAATTAATCGACCCACTATCTACTTTCCTGTCATTGAAAGTTTTTCTTCGTGGTTTTCTGGTGTACTAAGATTTCCAGCTCCTCGATTAAATCCATTGTACGTCGTTTCTGGAAATGATGGCGTAGTCTCTTAGAATTCCGATTTCTTTTGATGATATGGTGTTTTTCTATTGGCTGTAACTGTTTTCAATGTGCTATTGCAATTTCGCTATGTGTCATCGTCAAGCCCAAGGTTCGAAGTAATATCGTGACACCGAAATACTGTTGTAGGTGTATGGCACCTTTAGCAGTAGCACAGTCAATAGCTCTTATGTTACTCGTGGTATTCATAACGTGGCCCAGCCTTACAAGGCTCTTTATACGTCTCAATACGACATCCTATCTTGTGCTTGTACTTGGCAACGGCACACTGCAGGAACTGCTTAACCACAGTAATAACAGTTCCAGACAAAATCAAAAAACTACGTCATTTAAAGTACTGTAGACCCCACAATGTTCGTCTCTGTAGCGGAGTGGAGCCAGCATAGCAGATGAGCGTATTTCGTCAGGGGATTGGCTACCATCTCCATCGACGACGACGACGATAGTAATAAAGCCAGTGGAGTTTTCATCGATGTGACTTTAAGCACGGGACTGCTGACGAAAAACTGTGATTCATGGGGAGGATGCGAGTCCCACTCCCGGTAATGCCAGGGATTTTCCTTGGTGGAAGGACTGATACGGCGTGCACTCAGCCTCGTGATGCCGACTGAGGGGCTACTTGATCGCGCAGTCGAGGCTCCAAGGATCCTATGCCTCTCCATACGGCACTGAAATACAACCATGTTGCAAAAGATGACACAGCGACCGGCCGACATCGCGTCATCTTCAGGACCCGATTGGGTGGACCTACATGACAAGAAAGTCCTTGAAATTATCTGAACTCGATATCCCTGATAAATGCCGATTTCCCAGACACCCTATTAGTAGCCTCCGAGTACCTAACAAAATGCAGTGAGAAGCCAAATGTGCATATTATATTGAGCAAGTGAAGACAACGTCGAATAACGGGAAACCTCTCTTGGCGACCTCATTTTGTGATTACTTTCGCTGCGCAATTGAGCTAACACGGTCCTCAAATATTTGCCCGTTCCGAGTTGCCTCCGAGCAGACAGCAGATCGCAATAGACGCTGTACGAGAGAGAGAGAGAGAGAGAGAGAGAGAGAGAGTAGCAATTTTCTCCAGCGGCAACTCAGGCAGGCGGTCAGCGTGCCGCGGCGCTATGCGCTCCAGCAGCTTCCAGCGGCCTTGACTGGAGACCAACTGGCCTCGCGGCTGCGGGCTGCCAACCACCTGCGAGCCCGGAAAACAAGCGCCGGCAGCTCCACGCAGCCAGCCGTGATGGGGAACGGACGGACAAAGAGCGCAGAGTCGAGCAGCCGGCCTTGGCTGCGCACTTACTGCGCGATTAAGCTCTTTGGAAACGCGCCAGGCGGAGCGAAGCGAGCGCGCGCTTTCCGAGGTTCCGCGACTCCACGCGACGTTCAAAATACACCACACCGCCGATTATCCAGTTCCTGGATTACCTGTGCATGGTTCGGTGCTTCGTGAAAAAATAAAAATACTAAGGTTTAAGTAGTCATAGCGCTAACCAACATCTCCATCTGCATACTCGAACGCATCAGGCAACGAAGAATTCTTGAGTAGGTGGTTCCCAAACGGCGGTCAACCACGGACCAGATGTTTGTCTTTAAACAGATCTGGCTGAAAATGCTCGAATACGGCCGTGGAAAATCTCTACGTAGACTTCAAGAGGGCTTACGATAGTATCCGTAGGCAGTCATGACAGAGTTTGGCGTATCAAGCAAACTGGTTCGACTTTATGAGATATACTTTAATGACAAGAAATCCAACGTTAGGCTAGGCTACAGCCTATCATGAAGTTTCAGGATTATCGCATATCCTTTTCAATTTGGCACTAGAGGCGATAATGCGGGAATTCAATAATCCCAACTTGCGTTCAAATAAATGAAAATATTACCTATGCAGGCTACAATGCCCTAATAGCGTACACACAAGATGAACTCAAGTATACAGACCCTGGAATTAGGGGCACCCAGGTTAAAGCTACAATTAGTACCGAAAAAAAGAACTGAGTACGACATAACCGGAACTAAGTATAAGAAGGGGTTCAAATACATTGGATCAAGTTTTATTGAAGCATCAACAACAGAGGTTGAGGGAAGGCAGCTGGCGGGTAACAGATGCTACTATTCTATGTAATCTGTACTAGAATCTAGGAACTTATCTCAACAACTGAAAAGTATAATAGGAATATACAAAGGATTAATAATGTCAATGGTACTAAATAAATCTCAAACCTGGAGCTCTCGAAAACAAAGCAAACGACTGTTTATGTTTTGGAGAAGGGTCCTCACGGAAAATATATGGACCAATCGGGGATCCAATTGCTGGAGAGTGGAGAAGGCGCCACAACCCTGTACTACAAGAGATATACAAGGAACAAACACGGGTGGCGAGATGGAAATCGAAATACTTCAATGGATTGGATATGCAGTGAGAATGGAAGAGACAAGACGGTCCACAATTCCAATTGCTTAGATCCTATCAGGCAGAAGACCAGTGGGAAAATCTCGGAAGCGATAGATAGGAGTACGACGAGATTTGCTGCAGTCATGGAGAACTGGAGGCATATAGCAGAAGTCAAAAAACAAATGGAGACACGTAAGTGTGATATGTAGAAGACCTCTGGTCGTGATCGCGCTGAATCGTTATCACAGCCAACCATACAGCAGAAAGAAATACAACTACTCATGTGACCCAACCTGTGAAACAAGTTTCTGCTTGCTAAGACGCGAATATCGAAAACATTCGCTAGTGGTTAAACAACGATGTTTGTGAACCAGTATTTGGGCAGCGGATGTAGTCAACGAAGTGTGTTCGGTACAGGAAGCGAGCAAACACGAGGCGATCAAGGAACCCGCTGTCAGGCATATTGAGCAAAGGAAATGTGTTAATCTGTTATAAAGAGTATCCGGGACCAAATTCATAATGGGTAAAATTGGACTATATAAGTAAATGATACGAAGTACAGTGCGTTCTAGGTTGCCACTTTCCGGCGAGTAACGCCATTACGAAATGAAGTAGGCTTTCAAACTTGTCACATAGCCTATTTTCTAAATGCAGTTAATAGTTTCGGGCAAAAACTATTTTGGGTTAACCGTGCGGTCTCTCATCTGTTTTAAAGAGGGTCATCACGAACTTGCTACAATGGCTGCGTGCGTGCGGAATATCTGTCTCGTAAGCTGTAACTTCCAGTTAACGGAATGGAGGAAAGGATAGTATATCGGCAACAAGCCGCTATCCAATCAACAGGGATTATGAGGGAACATAACGATAGTCATTGGAGAAATGTGACGTCTACCTCGTCCTAAGACTTACAACTTAACCATACATAACTTCAGAGTGGGGAGGGCCACACATTTTAAAAATTCCACGTTAGAAATAGTTTTCTTGCACCATGTGTAATTACACAAGCAAACAAAAAAAATACGTTATTTCGGATAGCCGACAGGAGACGCCTTACAAATAAAAGGCGTCTGGGACAATAAATATCATTGCAGCACGAAAAAGAAATGTGGTTTCCATAAGAATATTTATGAATCTGCTGCCCCACGAACCTGTTGGGTGAATTCAGATAACCGGTATTCTTGTAACGCTGTGGGAGAGTTTTTCTGGCTTTACTGCGTTCCTCTTTTAGGGTCCATCAGAGTAAGAGATGAAAGATTTGGATGCACGCAGTCTCTCCACAGGCGAATGGAATAGTACATGCAGCTTCCATGGTAAAGGAAGACTGATAACGCTCTGGTAAACCACATGGCCTAGCAGTTTCTCGTGTTTCAACACAAATCCTAAGACGCGCCCTAGTTACAACAGCCTTGCCACTAGCTTAACCATTACACCGATGTCAGACTGTTGTGAGGCTTCAAGTTTTTGTCCATGCACCAGGAAGTTCTGCCACGCCATCAGATGACTGACAGCACATTTAGAGTGATTCCTGCGTCCTTGTAACGTGCTTGGATTATTTGACTCTGAAACAGATAGCGTGTTCGCCAGTTAACACTGTTCTGTGAAAAACGAAGAGATGGGTGAAAACAATCTTTTTCCTCACACAGCAAGGGGTGGCTGATGTTGGATCGCCATTAACACTTGTGGGTTTTGACGATGAACGAAAAACCTTGTTTGAAGTAGGCATTTTCTGTCGCCTTGAATGGCGTGCTCCATCAGGTAATCACAATATATCAAAAATTGTTTCAGGAAGGAAGAGATATCAAAGAAGCAATTACTTACAAATCTAAGCAAATCGAAGGAAAACCAGTATTCCTTCAGGAATATTCTGGACTGGAGACGCGTTCGGCAATGTGGGACGGAATGCGATAACCACAATCCTAAGAAAGGTTGGATGTAACGTAGAGAGAGAGCTGAACGGTATACAACTACTTAAGATGAATACGAGGAATTTAAGTGAGAGGTCATCATGTTAGGTGGTGTCCCGGCTCTTCACCACTGAAATTCCACAAGTACTTTAAAGGCGCAGTGAAACAAATGAAAGAAAATTTTAGAAGGACACAGGGAAACGACTGAGGTATTCGAAGACTGGGAGAAACGAGAATACAAATGCTAAGTCATTTTTTCCGTCTTCTGTAGTTCCCTTAGTTACTTCAAAATTTGTGGAGGTATCTTCCGTTTTTGCAACTAAACGAGGATCAGTTTCCTTTTGGCCATACGCGTTTCGCTTTTCCTGTTTATGAAGTAACTTCAGTGACCTTTAATACAGGTTTGTGTGTCTACAAATACGTTCTATGCTACGTTTTCTCTATTCTCAGGTTAGAAGCAAATTCTGCAGAAAGTTTCGTGGGGTTAAATTATAGTTTAGTGCTAGGATTTCCCATGTTGCTAATCATGTGTGTGGTCCCCACACTCCAAATGGCCAATGATATTGCTTCATAAAGAAAAGAAACGAAATGAATATGGCAACAAACAAACTGCCCTTCGACAAACCTGCCTGCCCTTCGACAAACCTGCCTGCCCTTCGACAAACCTGCCTGCCCTTCGACAAACCTGCCTCGGGCTCTTCGGCCGACGTTCGTCTGATAATTTTACTGACGTTTTGCCAGCACCACCACCGTCAATGGAGGGTGAAGCTTTGACAACGCCAACCACTGGTGCTGGCGAAACGTCAGTAAAATCATCAGACGAACGTCGGCCGAAGAGCCCGAGGCAGAAGTTAGTACGCAGTTTGTCAACAAGTGGCCACGAAACCCTTTACAATTTTCTAAACGGCCTTTCATTTAATCGTAACGACGGAACATGCCACCATGAACAAATGCTAAGGTCCGTAGACGATATACATATGAACTTACATCTGTTTGATGTAATGGACGTCACACTTAGCATGAAATATTGCTTAACGATAAATAGCTGAAAGCCGAAGGTAGGAATGGGAACAACGCCTGCATTAGCCGTGATATTCGGAAAGACAGTCGTGCAAAAAGTGAAACATTTCTGCCACGTAAAAAGTGGACTGACAAGCGATGGACGTTCTCTTCAATTACATATGTGGTACCAGATTTTGATATGGAACGGGCCAAGTTTCTTAAAGTGGAAGTCTGTCGCACAGTACTGCACGGAAATGAATCGCGAACCATCCAAAACGCCTCGGAGAAGGAACTCTAAGCGTATATCGTACTGCGCTGTCTATGTCAGTAAACGCCTAACCCGGTACATGGCTGATGGCGAGCGCCACGAATTTCAGGCTGCCATCTAACGGCATCCAGTCCAAGAGCAAAATCATTTTCGATATCTCTTAATTACTTGCCGAATTAAATTTTAAATGTTGTCGTGATCTACACATAAAGGTGTATAACCTGAGAATGGTTTGAACACAGTAAGTCAAGGACTTCGGAAATTAAGAAACAATGTGTTATTTGGTTAGGCAACGCAACTCACCACACGCCCAAGTTACCTAGACTACGTTCATCCTTTGTTTGATCATGAGAGCAAGTAACGCAATTTCCCACGAACTTTTAAGCAATTTTGGTTTTCTCTCTACCATTAGTCTGCGTGTCACTGCTCCGAAAGTGCTACAACCAATGAACCAAATAATTAGGTTTGTCTTCAAGTACGGAGGTTTTACACAATTTACGTTATATACTTAATACCAACTAATCTGTGAAGTAATGAGACGTTGAAGCTGTTTTCCACATCGCAGTTCGATCCTGTTAATCGCGATTCGTATGGAGGAGGGTAGGCGAGTGGATTCCAGGCGAATACTGATAGTGAATCGCGTAAGTACAATACGAAAAAGAATAGACCAGGAAGTAAGTCTGTGCAAGACGTTGACCAGAAAAGAAGCACTTGAGTGGGCGATCTGCTACGGTAACTACTAATAGTTACTTTGGCGCTGGAGGCAGCAGTGCCGGGGAAAAAAATAGTAGGAGCCGACACAGAATATGCAGATTCCGTTATTACGTGGAGATGCAGACAACACAAGATAGGAGAGGATTGATAACATCGAACAGTTGACTGTAGGAGGATACAAGATGACTTCGACAGGATTTGTGATTGGTGTAAAGAATGCCAGCTAACTCCAAATATAGATAATTGTAAATTAATGCAGATGAATAGGAAAAAGAATCTTGTAATGTTTGAATACTGCATTAGTAGTGTAGCGCTTGACACAGTCACGTCGATTAAATATTTGGGCGTAACATTGCAGAGCGATATGAAGTGGGACAAGCATGTAATGGCAGTTGTGGGGAAGGCGGATAGTCGTCTTTGGTTCATTGGTAGTATTTTGGGAAGATGTGGTTCATCTGTAAAGGAGACCGCTTATGAAACACTAACACGACCTATTCTTGAGTACTGCTCGAGCGTTTGGGATCCCTATCAGGTCGGATTGAGGGAGGACATAGAAGCAGTTCAGAGGCAGGCTGCTAGATTTGTTACTGGTAGGTATGATCATCACGCGAGTGTTACGGAAACACGAGTGGGAGTCTCTAGAGGAAAGGAGGCGTTCTTTTCGTGAATCGCTACTGAGGAAATTTAGAGAACCAGCATTTGAGGCTGACTGCAGTACAATTTTACTGCCGCCAACTTACATTTCGCGGAAAGACCACAAAGATAAGAGAGATTAGGGCTCGTACAGAGGCATATAGGCAGTCATTTTTCCCTTGTTCTGTTTGGGAGTGGAACAGGGAGAAAAGATGCTAGTTGTGGTACGAGGTAACCTCCGCCACGCACCGTATGGCGGATTGCGGAGTATGTATGTAGATGGACGAAGTACACCCGTTCCTGTAGTTTACTTTTTGCGTATGATGAAGGCTCCCCCAATGGGCCAAGGCCGGGGAGCGCTGAGCCGCGTGTCGACGCTGGGTCCCCTTCTGCCCGAGCTGCCACCTGTTGAGCCAAACATTCCCACGCTGAGGGGGAGCAGCCGCAGTGTTGCCAGCCCTGCGCCCTCGCGTGTTTACGTCGCCTCCCGCCTCTCCTCTCCTTGCGTGCGTGCGTGCGCGTGTTTATAAGTGGAAGAATGTGCGGCCTCCCAGAGACGACCACTCGCTTTTATACCATCTCCCCACAGGCGCGGCCACCGGCTATGTGCAGATTCGATCGTAACCGAACAGGATTGCTGCGTGAACGGGGTCACCAATTTTTATGAAATCACCTTGCTGAATAGACTCGTCTGGCTATACGAGGTGCATTCAAGTTGTAATGCCTCCGAATTTTTTTCTTATTAACTACTCACCCGAAATCGATGAAACTGGCGTTACTTCTCGACGTAATCGCCCTGCAGACGTACACATTTTTCACAACGAGACGCCATGAATCCATGGCAGCGGCGAAGGCTTCTTTAGGAGTCTGTTTTGACCACTGCAATAGCAGCACGGCTGGTGAATGTGCGGCCACGAAGAGTGTCTTTCATTGTTTGAAAAAGCCAAAAGTCACTAGGAGCCAGGTCAGGTGAGTAGGGAGCATGAGGAATCACTTCAAAGTTGTTATCACGAAGAAACTGTTTTGTAACGTTAGCTCGATGTGCGGGTGCGTTGTCTTGGTGAAACAGCACACGCGCAGCCCTTCCCGGACGTTTTTGTTGCAGTGCAGGAAGGAATTTGTTCTTCAAAACATTTTCGTAGGATGAACCTGTTACCGTAGTGCCCTTTGGAACGCAATGGGTAAGGATTACGCCCTCGCTGTCCCAGAATTTGGACACCATTTTTTCAGCACTGGCGGTTACCCGAAATTATTTTGGTGGCAGTGAATCTGTGTGCTTCCACTGAGCTGACTGGCGCTTTGTTTCTGGATTGAAAAATGGCATCCACGTCTCATCCATTGTCACAACCGACGAAAAGAAAGTCCCATTCATGCTGTCGTTGCGCGTCAGCATTGCTCGGCAACGTGCCACACGGGCAACCACGTGGTCGTCCGTCAGCATTCGTGGCACCCACCTGAATGACACTTTTCGCATTTTCAGGTCGTCATGCAGGATTGTGTGCACAGAACCCATAGAAATGCAAACTCTGGAGGTGATGTGTTCAACAGTCATTCGGCGATCCCCCAAAACAATTATCTCCACTTTCTCGATCGTGTCGTCAGACCGGCTTGTGCGAGCCCGAGGTTGTTTCGGTTTGTTGTCACACGATGTTCTGCCTTCATTGAACTGTCGCACCCACGAACGCACTTACGACACATCCATAACTCCATCACCACATGTCTCCTTCAACTGTCGATGAATTTCAATTGGTTTCACACCACGTAAATTCCGAAAACGAATGATTGCACGCTGTTCAAGTACGGAAAACGCCATTTTAAGTATTTAAAACAACTCTCATTCTCACCGCTGGCGGTAAAATCCCATCTGCCGTACGGTGCTGCCATCTCTGGGACGTTTTGACAATGAACGCGGCCTCATTTTAAAACAATGCGCATGTTTCTCTCTCTTTCCAGTGAATGCACCTCTTACTATTGTCTTCAACGTTTATCCATACGCCTTTGAACCATCACACATGTGTGTCAAACCGTAGTGCAGACAAAATTAGTCGAACTTAATTTTACATCCTGAGCAACTCTAGAGTTGTGTAGTTTTCGCGTAGCCATGTACAGATGAATCAAATTATTGAACTAAATGATTATTTTCGATACTCTTACGTTTTCTGGTGTAAAAATATTGTAATTTCGTCTAATGGTTTGATTGATGCCACGAAATTTCCCTTCAGAGCAACTCACACATCACTGAATTTCCGCAGTTGGTAACATTCGTAATTTTCCCTCCAAATAGTGTTGGTATTAGCTGTCTGTGTAAATGCTTTGTCTGTGTTTATAGTAATGTTTTATGTTTCTATAGTGTACTTCAAATTGTTTATTCTATCAACTTCTTGTTACATTACAAAGGCATTATATACCGTAACTCGTGAACTTCCACGTTTTTAGCTATAGGAATAAATCTTAGAGTTTCCAAAGAAAGTGAGGTTGTGGAGAAGACAAAAAATTCCAGACTGTGATTTCCACTCTGCAGCGGAGTGTGCGCTGATATGAAAATTCCTGGCAGATTAAAACTGTGTGCCGGACCGAGACTCGAACTCGGGACCTTTGCCTGTAGCAGGCAAGTGCACACTCCGCTGCAGAGTGAAAATCTCATTCTGGAAACACCCCCCAGGCTGTGGCTAAGCCATGTCTCCGCAATATCCTTTCTTTCACGAGTGCTAGTTCTGCAAGGTTCGCAGGAGAGCTTCTGTAAAGTTTGGAAGGTAGGAGACGAGGTACCGGCAGAAGTAAAACTGTGAGTACCGGGCGTGAGTCGCGCTTGGGTAGCTCAGTTGGTAGAGCACTTGTCCGCGAAAGGCAAAGGTCCCGAGTTCGAGTCTCGGTCCGGCAAACAGTTTTAATCTGCCAGGAAGTTTCAAGACAAAAAATGTTTCATGTCTATTATAAAGTTTCGGCTGAAAATCGTTATACACAGAAAGAAATTGCTTTCAGAATCAGAATATCAGAGAAAACTGTCGTCAGAATCAATCTTTCAGTGCAGTAAGGTGGTGAATACAAGCCAAACAGGAAAGGAAAATGTTGACGCAAAAGAAAAATCGGTCCTAGAACAACGAGAAGACTTACAACCGTGGCAACAATGAACCATGAACTTACTTCTACAGACTTGAGCCATCAGCTGAGAAAGGCTTGGGTGCTGAAGTGTCACCTGCGACAGTGAGTGACACGGCGGCTGTTTGAATGTGGCTTAAGGCATGCCGACCAAAGAAAAAACACAATCATCACCTGCCACGAAAACCGAAAGATTTCAGTGGGCTAAACAACTTCAGAAGTGGGAAAGTGAGGACTGGACTAAGGTTTGTGCAATGATATGGTAAATTAAGTAGATCTGATCTCAAAAGTTAGGAGTAAGGATTGAAACTGTGATGTTTTATTGACACTGAAGAAATGCACATTCGAATTTTGGGACTGTTGAGGTCTCCTATGCTACTAATCCCAACTTTTCTAACTTGCAATTCTGTACACTAGCTTCAGTGACGAGTCTGTATTCACTGTGATGGAAGAAAGCAGCCAGTATGTTTGTCGCAGACTTGGGCAACAGTTCAAAGCTGAGTGTGTGCTGCAATGTGTGAAGCATCCAACTTCTATTATCGTCCGTGAAAGGTCGTGGCAGATTACACATTGTTGAAGAGACAATGAGGCAAGAAAATATATAGAAATCCTTGAAAAAGAACTTTTCCCCCAAAATATATGAGTGGTTTCCTTATACAGATGCCATTTTTATGCATGATGGGACACGTTGCCAGAAAGCCAAAATTGTTTCCCAATACGTGGAAGATAAGGAAGTGAAAGTGCTGCCCTGGCGAGGGGATAGCCCTGATATGAACGCAATTGAAAACTCATAGGTTATTGTGAACAGAGGATAAGAAAATTTACAATATACACCAAAAAAAATCTCATGGAGAAACTACAGGAAATGACAATGGTATTAAAATGTGACGTTAAAAGTTAATAAAAACTGTGCCAAACAGGATAAAATGTTGATTAAGAACAAAGGCATACATACGAAGTATTGAATGTACAAATGTAATCTGTATGTGGCTGTAAATGTGTAATATATGTAAAGTTTTGGAAGGGACTGTCTTCAGTCTAAACGTCTGTAGTAAGGTTCCTTGCCGTAACATACTTTTCTGTTGTTCTCGTTAAGCCGTGTTTTATACAACTATGAGACTGCGGTAGATAATATTCGCTGCACCGCGTATTTCGCGGCGAAGCCGGAAGTCCTTGAAAGAGCTCCCTAGTGCTGTCTCCGCCGGAGGCACCGTCAGGGCACCGTTCTACTCTTCCTCGCGTCTTAAACCGACTGACTGTAGTATACTGTCGTCTGCCTGCAAGACGCCCGGTACTTCGTTTGAACGGGAACAATTGTGAATGATGGGGAGGCGATAGTGAAATAGGACCCCACCCTTCAAGTCACAAATACAACATGATACATGTAAATGAGCGTGAAGTTCCCCTGCCGTTTGAGTACGTTATTGGCGATTTACCTCTCCAATCGCCTACAGACAAATAAAAATGTGTGTGTGTGTGTGTGTGTGTGTGTGTGTGTGTGTGTGTGTGTGTGTGTGTGTGAGAGAGAGAGAGAGCGCGAGAGACTCCGGAACGAAAGCAAGCCAGTAGAGGTCACAAAGTTAGCTGGAGAGAAGGAAAGTAGCACTCTTTGGAAAAATGTCAAAGAAATGAGTCATGCATGAACCACGCATCTTTCCGACCAATTCTTTTGTCAGTCGGTAACCTTACCAGTTTGGAGTGATCTGTAACCCCTATTCTGAATTATATTCAGTGGTAGATGTGGATACTGTCTGTAAGATGAGCGACTAATTCAGCAATGTAGTGCACACTTAACTTCATGGACAAAGCTAAAATTTGATTACATGAGTATCAAAAATTAAAAGCATTCTGTAAAGGTCTAGAAGCGTCGAATCACCTTCGTTTGTGCCATGGAACTGTGACAGGTGTGAAGTTCAGCATTCACCCCGTTTACATGTCTCTCTAAAAACCGGATTGCGTAAACCGATTTCCCAATACCGCTTCTGTGTGGTCATGTAAACACTTCGATTCCGGAAATCCGCTTCTACTTGCTGGTTTTCCAATTGCGCAATCGATTTTCGTTCCATGCAAACGCATAACCGTATTTGAAACGTGCTTGGGTTGTCAGATTACATCTTGCCCTCCAAAAATTCGGTCAATACGGACGGAGTGACTTACTCTGCAGTGAAGTGCAACAGAAATATTAGCAGGTCTCGAAAGTAACCAACTCATTTATATGAAAAAATGGCGATTACAGAATCGTTCCGCCCCTCTCCAGGTAAATTTCCTATGATCGAAGTTACCGGAACCTTTTCCGTGGGAAAGGTTACTTTTTTGCGGGGTAATTGTAACTACTGCTCTGCGGATTTCTGGGAATCAACACTTAAACTTGAAGACTGATTAGACTATTTTCGCGCAAGAACCTACGAGTGCAGCCTTGGGAGACAGGTCGGAGGCAACAGCCTCACAGCAATGTTGGATACTCGCCCACACGGCGAGTGGGATATTTCTGCGCGATGTGCAGTGTCACTGGCTTGTTTACCCACACGCCGGGAAACAAAGAGGACTACTTTAAGAAGCCTCACAAACAGGCGGACGACCGCGGAAGAATTCCCCCACGGCGGCCTAGGAAACGGAGCGGCGAAATCTTAGCAGGTCATTTGGCACCGGATCGAAAACACGTCTTTGGATGAAGAATGTGCTCTGTTCACGCTGTATACAACACCACTGGACCAAACGCGAAATAGACTTACGCAAGTGCATCAAACGGCTAATGGAGTAGCGGAACATAGACGTGTCTCTGCCCTCTTTCCTAACTGGCAGTGAAACTCTGTTAATGCAATTAAGGAAGTACACTTCGAATATCGTGGAAGTGAGTTCTGCACAGAGCCGGCGCACAAAAAAACGCAACACTTTCATTTTAAATTAGTCATTTTTACCGTACTATAGTCAGATCCACGAACAATGGCCGTTCGCGCATGTCGAAGCACGGACGGGGATTGCATTGTTGACGAATCCAAGGGACGGTTGCGTTACGCGCATGCGCGTGCTTTTCACTTGAAGAAAGCTTGTATCCTGCAAATCATCTGTCTCGCTTGCTTATACAGAATGTACCGCTTACCACCACAATCAGCGATGACAACCCGCAACAAATGGAATAGAAAGTCACTAGACAACTCGCTAGGATCACGTTCAATGCTCGGATTAGGAAACGACGTACAAAGCAACGCGCTCAGGACACTATCAAACGCTCGCTGGCTGCCGGCGAACACTAAGTGGGTTCACAGAGCAACCCTAAGTCGACCGCCATAGTACTCTAATGCACTATTTTATGATACAATTTTGTGCTACGGTCCCATATTGGTGTCTTAACAGCGGGAAGGCTAAATTAGTGTGTCCCCCTCCTGTGGCACCCATCACAGCATTCGATCTTTCAGGCGTGCTGGTTAATATTGCAGTACATATTCTTCCAGGCCTTCGAATAGTACTGCCCCCATACTTGCTCAATAGGACTCAAGTCAGGCCCTCTAACACATCAGACCACGTGTGATTCTAACGAAGAGCTGCACAACTCTCACAACATGTGGGCGTTCATTGTCGTGCATTAGTGCAAAACAATCACCAACGAAAGGCACATCGGCAAGAATGATTTCCTCTACATACCGATGCACCGCAAGACTCCGATGCTCCACGAAGACGCCCACCCAGAAGACGACTTCCTACACACGGTATCTTGGATGAATGTGTCCGAGGGGAATACTTCACCCCAGACCTTTTCCAAACCTCCGCTCTGTCAAGTGGTCACAGGCCAAATAGTGACTCATCGATAAACAATTGTTCGCATTGTTATAACTCTCCAACTGCGATATTCACTTGCGAAGCCTAGTCGAGCAGTGCAGTGCAGTGCTCTCTGAGTTTTGAGCCTGTTGTGTGTTGAGAATTACTTTCTTCCAGTCTTCTTCGGAGACGGTAATGTCACCGATATTGAATCGTCTAACTTTAAGCCGATTTCGTACTTCATCGGCGATGGTGTGGCAGTTGCTGAGAACTTGGAAATTGTAAGAAGTGGTCATCTCTTGCCAGTGCTCCCCTTCTCGCACTTGATCCCGATTTTCTTGCACATCCTCCACATTCCCCCGTATCTTCTTACAGTCTTGGAAACCGCAGATGATGTAGCTATCAAACTTCAACGTTACGCGTGCCGCGACCATCATCCACCAAAGCAACAGCTTTTGCACACCTTAAGGGCTTACCTGCATGTTTACTCCTGAACACTGGTCATAGTAATCACAGAAAAATCCTGTGAAGGCGTTTGCTTGGAAGGAGGAGCAGTACAAGGTAAAACAACAAGTGATTTTTCGGGTAGCACGCGAAAAAGCAATTAAGGTTAGTGCAATACAAAATCAGTGCTTCATTGTTTGCTTACAAAACAAGGCCACGAACATACACATTCTAAAAGTATAGGATAAACTGCTGCTCTTCTATTGAACAGATTAACCGTGATTTAACACGGGTTGCGTGTCACTGTAGATAAAAGAGATGTTTGTTTCTCAGTGACTATCAGCCTTAGGCGGTATGCTGGTTAAGTGGTAGGGAAAAAGCAAAATGTGCCTTCGAAAAGATGACGTGAAACACCAGCTCGGATTGAAGACGGGAATCGGTTGTATCATTTTTCAAAGCAACCATCTAGGCATTTACAGTACGGAGTCCAGGGAAACTGCGTAAATACCTGTATGTGGACAGATGGAGGTGGAAATTGAACAGCCTTTCATCTGAATACGAGTCTACTGTCTAAACACTGCGCCATGTAGTTCGCTGGGTAGGCAGAAGTGAATGGGAATGGACGCAGGTTCCAACGAAATGGAGTACAGTGTAGCCGAAGATTGTCGCGGCATAAAAAAGGGAAATAGCGTGCGGGTGCAATTAGTGCATAAAGCCCTCGTGGACTTCGTTCTGTTTCTCAAAACATCCACAGTGTGTTCGACATGTTTGAAGCTAATTTGTTTTGACAGCATATTTCAGAAACTAGTTTGATAGTCAACGCTTGCGTTAGTCAAACAAAACCAAGTTACTCGACAGACCTCGTAGACGGGGAAACGCAGTATTCATTTTTCGCCGCGTTTTTTGAGCAAAAATGCGTGTTAGTTGATCTCGATGCATATTGAGTATCCACGTTTGCAGGGACAAAGATACTAGGATATCATAGTCAGGAATAAACGATCACAGGCCGTTGCGAAAATGGAAATAGATTCTGCGTAACTGTCTTGTTTTTGAGTAGAAGGGCGCAGTAACCTAAAGTGTAAAGTTGGACTCTCCATTTGGCTATCAATAGGAGAAAGTTGATGAAACTTAATCACTTAGGTTCTGTGGGTAACATAATATTTCGTTCAGCAGACTTCCCTAGACCAGTTCTGTTTCCTTTTTCGATGTAAGAATTGTTTCATCTACACTGGCAGCCATTCCCACGTGTGTCAAAATACAGACGTGTTCAAATTACTAGACTTAAGACTTTTTTTGCAAAAACTTCACGTTTATTACACATTTACATCAACATGCAGATTATATTTGTACATTCAATACTTCGTATGCATGCCTTTGTTCTTAACATTTTTGTCGCGTTTGGCATAGTTTTTTATTAACTTTTCACATGACGTTTTAATGTCACTGTCATGGTACAAAATTTCTAGTTTATCCAGGAGATTTTGTTTGGTGGTTCTTGGTTCTTGTAAATTTCCTTGTCCTCTGTTCCCAATAGCCCATAAGTTTTCATTTGGGTTCATATCAGGGCTACTTTCTGGCCAGGGCAACATTTTCAGTTGCTTTTCTTTCAAGTATGTGGAAACAATTTTGGCTTTGTGGCAAGGTGTCCCATCATGCATAAAAATGGCATCTTTATTAGGAAACCACTCATTTATTTGGGGGAAAAGTTACTATTCAAGGATTTCTTTATATTGTTCTTGCCTCATTCTCCCTTCGGCAATGTGTAATCTGCCAGGACCTTTCACAGACACTACACCCCAGACCATAACGGAAGTTGGATGCTTCACGCACACGCACACACACGGCTTTGAACTGTTCTCCAGGTCTGTGACGAACACACTGACTGCTTTCTTCCATCACAGTGAATACAGATTATCACTAATACATATCTAAAGCATGTGCACAAAATTTCAAGTTAGAAATTTGGGAATAGTAGCACTGGAGACTTTACAATTTGAAGCAAAAAATCCTAATTTCAGAGATCTGACCCATTTAATTTACCATATCATTGCACAAACCTTAGTCCAGTCCTCACTTTCCCACTTCTGAAGTTGTTTAGCCCACTGAAATCTTTTCGTTTTCGTGGCAGGTGATGATTTTCTGTTTTTTCCTTGGTCGGCATGCCGTTAAGCCACATTCAAACAGCCGCCTCGTCATTGTCACAGGTGAAACTTCAACACCCAAACCTTTCAGTTGATGTCTCAAGAAGTAAGTTTATGGTTCAATGTTGCAATGTTTGTCAGTCTTCTCGTTGTCCTAGGGCAGATTTCTCTTTTATGGCCATATTTTCCTTTCCTGTTTGACTTGTATTCACCACTTTTCTGCACTGAAAGCTTGATTTTATTGACAGTTTTCTGCGATATTCTCATTCTGCCAGCAATTTCTTGCTGTGTATAACGATTTTCAGCAAGAAGTGCTAAAACAGTCGAAAATTTCCGAGGTAGAACGTTTTGTCTTCCCCATAACCTCACTAACTTTGGAAACTCCGCGATCCATTCCTAAAGCTAAAAACATTTAAGTTGACAAGCTATATAACATCTCGTTAATGTTGCAAGAAGTTGATAGAATAAATAATAAGCTGACGTACACCACAGAAACATCAAACACTGTGAACACAGTTTCAAAGCATATACACAGACAACAAACACCAACACAATTTGGAGGGAAAATGACAAATGTTACTAACTGTCAAAAATTCAGTAATGTGTGTGTTACTTGGAAGGGAAATTTCGTGGCATGAATCGAACCATCAAAACAAATAAATTATTACACTTTTCCTCTTATTTTTACACCCGAAAACTTAAAAGAGTATCAAAAATATTCGTTTAATAATTTGAACACGTGTGTAGTGTGCACGGAACAACACGCACTCCAATATACGGGCTGATGATACTTGGCAGGCAATGTAATCACCACAATAAATAATACTTTATGCTCCTCACAAACGTTAATCCTTTTTTAATTATGTCCAGTCGCCTCCATCTTCAGGATCCATTGGTATTACATTTGGTGGAAGCCAGCAAAGGGGAATGCAAACTACCTCCTGAACATTTACTTTACAAATTAAACTGACAAAGAAGATACCTCAATTTATTGCTCGTTGCTGTATGATCGGATGCATTTAAATGGTCGTCACAAGTCCGTTCTTGTGCTCATTTGTTCCACCTAGACCGTCTATGTCCACCTCAGGCTTAGAAATGCTTTGGCCATTAGCTGTACCATTTGTATTACAAACAGTTCCTCTCTACCTCACTGTACCTATGCACAAGAATGATTAAGACTAATAAGTAACAATACATTTATCATTTTCAATGTCACACTATAGTGCACTGTTGAATAGTTCGGTAGCTCGTATCTTTTCACTTTACAACAAGGTATTGGACACATTATAATGCAAACAGCATGGTCTATGGCTGAAGCACTTTTAAGGTGCGAATTGAGGCTATATGTTGTCCTCATTTCGCAAATCTCCACGCTACTTTATCCCTTGATGTCAGAGTCCTACCAACCGATCACTACTTCTAGTCAGGTTGTGCCACAAATTTCTTTTCTCCCCAGTTCATTTCATTGCCTCTTCATTAGTTCCATGATCTACACATCTAATATCAAGCATTCTTCTGTAACACATTTCAAAAGCTACTATTCTATTTGTGCCCGAACTGTTTATCGTCCACGTTTCACTACACTACACTTACTACAAATACTTTCAGAAATTTATGTCTGACGTTAACATATTTCTCTTCTTCAGGAACGGAATTCTTGCCACTGTTCCAATTCCCTAATTCTGTTCAGTACTTCGTAAGTTACGTGATCGACCCATCTAATCTTCAACATTCCTCTGAAGCACCACATTTCGAAAGCCTCTATTTTTTATCTACATTGTTTATCGTCCATACCTCAATTTCATACATGACAACACTGCAGACAAATACGTTCAAAAATCACTTAAATCAATACTCTATGTTAAATTTCTCATCTTCCGAAATGGTTTTCTTGCCATTTGGCAGTCTACATTTTATATCCTCTTTACTTCGGCCATCATCAGTTATTTTGCTGCCCAAATAACAAAACTCGTCAAGTTTAATGTCTTGTTAACCTAATACCTTAGCATGGCCTGATTTAATTCGACTACATTCCATGATCCTTTTTTTTCTTTTGTTGATGTTCATCTTATACAGTCTTTTCAACAGTATAGCTGTAATAAATAGGCCCAAGATAGTACGAGCAACTTCCTCTAAAAATGTATCTCATGATGTAGCGACAAACTTCGAAATACACTGCGCGATACATAGATTGAAGTGACTGAAGGAGGAACTCTTAAGGCAAATACTCATACGGACAAGTCACTGCACCAACAACAACAACCACCTACTTTATTTTTGAATACTGGCTTAGGTCGTAAAAAGGATATATTTGCAGATCGAGTAATGTGTGGGGGTTTTCAGCTACATTCTGTTAATCGCATATAGGGTACATTCCCACACAGCTATATTTCATTTAAGATATTCACTTTGCATTGAGGATTTCGGAATTATGCAGTACCACCCGAAGATGTCGATCCAGTTCCGATTAAATTCGCAAACGTCACTCAAAATCCATCAGTGTAACTATGGTTGAGATGACTATTTCGATCAAGTATTTAAACATCCGAACGTATGAAATACGTTCGTAATATTTTTGTTAATGACACGCCGCCATCAACATCTTTCCAACCCTGGAAATTTATAGTCACGGGCAGGAATTTCCCTCGATAGTGGATTGTATAAACGCGAAATCGATCATGTAATGCTAGTATTTAAGAGACTGCTGTGTGCGAATTTACCCATTATACGGCTTACTAACTAGTTCGATAGTAAGTTCGTGCGCCGTCCACTTACAGTAAAGGCGTCTCAACGACTGAGGAATGCTGCGTGTGGAATTACCTGGAACAAAGGAAACGTGTAATTAGCAACAGCTAGGGAGCGCGCAGCGCATGAGTAATTAGGCTTAAAACCCAGCGATAAATCAAGAATGTTTGCCTCAGATAAAAAAATGTGGAAACAGGAAAGG
This sequence comes from Schistocerca piceifrons, assembly GCF_021461385.2. NCBI lineage: Eukaryota > Metazoa > Arthropoda > Insecta > Orthoptera > Acrididae > Schistocerca > Schistocerca piceifrons. Next base: position 67,611,505 of record NC_060146.1, on the reverse strand, counting down.
CTTGCCACACAATCTTCAATTCTCACGCGGCTTTGCACGAGGGAATGCACGTGCTCACAGTCACTACAGCAGTACTACGCAGCAATTCATCAGCCGGCGCCGCATTCTTGCAGGCGATCCTTTCACTCTTTATACTGCCTCGTAAAATGCGTCGATCTGTTCTCACACGCTGCGCTCCACTATTCTTCACCATGGCTCTCTGGTTTTTAGTGTTCGGTCGAATCTCTCACAGCTTTCACTATGGTCGAATTTAACGGCCTGCATGACCCTCCATATCTCTCTCTCTCTCTCTCTCTCTCTCTCTCTCTCTCTCTCTCTCTCTCTCTCCCCCCCCCCCCACACACACACACACACACACACACACACACACACACACACACACACACACACACACACAAACAAAAGCGTGTACACAGCTTCAGATGTGTGCACTGGTGTCAACTGGATGCCAAGTAAGAGCAATTCACCTAGCAGGTTTTTCACCTATTTTAACGTTCCTTACCCATTAAATTAAACGTCTAAATTTCTAAAAATAACTTAATTACTAGCTTTAAACAATCATCGTCATCACGGACTGTGCAAAAAGTAACTTGGAAGTAGATCACTACGAAGATAAAGTAACTAGGCAGACCACGGAAAAATCGTATCGAAGACAAATAACTTGCTATGGCAAAGAGCTTGCAGGAGGGTAGGTGGAAAAACAAAACTCTAAGCGCTAAGTATCTACAAATGTTAATAATTCATTTCAAATATTCAAACGTTTTATTATTTTCATTTTTCTTTCAAAAAAGTGATTCATTTGTTGTGTGTGTGTGTGTGTGTGTGTGTGTGTGTGTGTGTGTGTGTGTGTGAGAAGTTCTCATCGATGAAATCTTACGGAAGTCATGCCACATCCGCACAGAACCAAGAACGACGACACAAAGAATGTGGGCAGCGTGTTTGGTTGCAAGGCGGAGGACCCAAGTTCGAATATCGGTACTAGCAGGAATCTTTCCCATGGCGGGAGGCTGGAACGGGATGTACTCTGTCTAGTGACGGCATCTGCGGGGCTATTTGAGAGAGATTTTTTGCGCACGGTGTCCACTGACAAAAGAATTTTAATATCTTGTCTGTTGTATTGACCACATTTTGTTTATTACTTCCAAAATCACAAAATCACTTTACGCGTTTCGACATTCCTTTATTTTCAAAGGCTGTGTTTACACCAATCACAAATTATTCATTAGATACATTTGCACCTGTCTCCTCATTGAAATTGTTGACAAGATATCGTATACCTAATGAAGTTTTATATGACTGACATAACACTGTCTTTAAATGTCGAAACGTTTATTTTGGGAATAGTAACTTTCCTCATATCTTGACCACACTTATTTAAGTATTCGCTTCGTCTCTCAACATTGTCATGAAAATTGCACCGTCGAAAGGTTAGAAAAAATCTTATAACCAACCAGGAATAGAACATCGAACAACTAATTATGTACTATCACCCTCTAGCACAGCGTAGAATTCCTCGGAGGTCTGTTGCTAATATAGTAAGAGAGCAGGCAGGAGTAACTCCAGCTGGTGTTTGCCATTCACCTGCAGAAGCCTTGAAGTTACTTACGCCTGACATCATGGATGTTGTAGTAAAACATTCAAATGAAGAGGCAGTTAAGCGAAATGTTACTTTGAGTAATGAGAAAGAATTGTATGCCTTTATAGGAATCCTGATACTTATGGGGGGGGGGGGCAAATAAGCACAATTATGTCAGTGTACACGATCTTTTGTCAGACCTAATGGTCTGCCAGCTTACAAGGGTATTATGGCAAGAGAACGTTTCAAGGAACTTATTGCAATCACAAGGTTTGATGACAAAAGTACCCGCCAGCTAAGAAGGGAAGCAGACAAGTTCACAGCAATCCGTGACGTTTTCAACAAAGTGAATGATAGGTTTCCACTACTGTACAAACTAGGGGTCCACCTCACCATTGATGAGATGCTCAAATTGTTTAGAGGGCGCTGGAACTAGTGAAATTGCAGGTAGAAGAAAGAAGTGCCAATGCAGAAGGGTTATCTAACCAAATTGTTCAAACAATGGAGACTATTCTACAAAAGAAAATAAAAGAAGTGACAACAGAAGCACGTCAGCCTCCTGTAGGGAAAGGTCTGTGCCATATTTGTGTAAGAGAAGCTAAAACAAAGAAGCAGAAGTGCAACAATCTAAGTCAAGCAACACAGTATTGTTGACTGTGTCAAACATGTGTGTAACACACATTCAGAAAAAAATTGTGAAGTGTCTCTCTTGCCTTGCAGTTGAGGCTCAGAGTAGTCTATTGTATATGCACACATCCGTATTTTGTATTGTAATATGTCAATTTTTTATTCGCTCAATCCAATATTTATAACAGTTAACAACATCTATAAACCGATGCCTTAGTACACAAACCATTTTGAAGGTTGTAATTTTTCGTCAGTAAACTTATTTAATACCTGTGGGTTCGCCGAACCCCCCCCCCCCCCCCCACCCCACCCCTTAGGCATCCAAGTTAGGAAAAAAAGGCTTGAGCGTCCTAGGGTTGACATTGTTTCTATCCTGCTTTGTGTCACCCCATCGCCCTGGGCTTCTTGCGACCTTGAGATGAGCTTGGCTTGCGCCACCCGAGTGGCCGGCATCCAATCAGAGGGGAGGAGGTCACATCGGGAGGGTGTAAGTTTACAGTCCGGCCAGCTGCGAACGGGGGATCCAACAGGTGTCTGGCTGACACAAAAGAAGCCGCCAGCACAGCTGGTCCTGCAACAGGTTGCTCCCAGCTAGCAGCTTGCCACCCTCTGTCCAATTCTATCCCCCCCCCCCCTCACCCCACCATAGATCCAACCGGAAATGTACTCGCCTCGACTTTCTCCTCGAGAAAAGTGGCGGAAGTCAAGCGCTTTCACGCAGTCAGCCACTTTTTTAACTATCACTTCCTCTAGTAACAGCGCTCTCCGTACGTATCGCTGGTTCTCACCACCATACGAATGAACCTACGATCATATCTCTGTGTTGCATGCCTGGAGGTAAAATAATCGGTCAGATTGCTGAGAATGTTCACCAGGAAATGAGGCAAAAAGACACTAAAAATACTAGATGAATTACTTTCTGATAATATGAGTCAACATTTTCTATAAATTTATAACATGTTATCTTATTTTACTTTTTTTTTTTTACAGTTGCAATTTCCGGATTAAGCCATTTCAAGCGTCTACAAAACATAACGTGACAGACCAATTCACAGTGCGATTAAGACTAGCTGAACCAATTTTATATTTGTTGATATCCATATACCGTACTTCGCTAAATCAGAATTGCCTGCCGCGGATTTGAACCCTCGTCCTACATAATGCCAGTCCAGTGTGCTAACCACTGCGCAACCTCGTCCTGCGCGAATGCGGTACGCATGTTTCAATCGATCGATATTTGTTGCAGTAGTTATTCGATGATGATGGTGACTGCACAAGATAAGAGTGCCGTGAAACGCTGAATCAAAGCCTCTTCACGGTGAAGTCCACAGCAACTCAGGAGCACAGTAATCTACGTAACGTACGGAGCACAGTGATTATGTAAGTGGATCATGTACTATGGGAAAACTGTAAAAAAATCTAATCACTTTAGACGTGGTGTTACAGAAGTCTTCTCTACAGATTCGGCCAAGAGATATGTGGAAAACACTCACCAAAGAAAGTGTTGTAACTATTTCTATACCGACCGCAATCCAGGCAGCTTTGACGATCTAGAAGAATATTTTTACTTTGTATTAGATAACTCGACTCCTGACGGACGTTCGTTGAAGCCGAATGCTGCAATGCTTCAGACTTGTAGATGCGCCAACGAGCAGAGAGGAATTCATCATCGATAAGTAGGATTGGTGATCGTGGAAGTTCAAAGAAGGCCAACGCGTAACATAGCAAAATGGTGGAGAAAGTGTTACGGATATGACACGTTGAGTGGTGTAGCAGTCATCAGAAAGGCCACCTTCGTTGTAAAGAGATCATTCCACAAAATTTCAATACCCAGCTCTCTCCCCCCCCCCCACCCCCACCCCGAAAACGAAATTATTTTGTTGGCGCCAGATGGGGAGAAATGAGCATGACACTACAATTAAGAGAAATCTGAGCTCCCAAGAAAAGATTCAAGTGTTCAGTTTTCTCCCGCCCTGTTAGGTAGTGGAATGGCAGAGGAACAGTGCGAGATGGATGAATCCTCAGCCAGACAATTGTGAATTGCAGAGCAGTCACGTACATGTAGAACGCGAACACGGATTTGGTTGTATCCTCTATCGAGATGTATAACGGCGGATGCCTAGCTATCTGCATGATTACCAGGTTTATCACAAGCTGCTTCCACATAGGTCGGCCGCACGTAAAACAAATTAAACAGGTTCGGTGCTGCTCGCCGTGTTCGGTGTGGACGTCAAACCGTGCTGCTCTGCGCAACAACGAATTAGTTCCGTACAGTGCCGGTACATCAGAGAAAATCGTTCCTTCTGCGTGACCCTGGCCGGCATTTCCGTTTTCCACTATTACTGACGCGTACGCGAGCACCCTGGAACCAGTAGCACATAAAGCAATACCTTCAAATACAGCTGGATGAATCATCCATACTCGAGTGAAAAATTAAACAAAACGCTAGAAGCCTAGAAAACATGTTCAGCAAACCATGATACAGTGAAGGAAGAATACTGAGCGTTCCTGTACATAATTTTTATGCCTCGTCTGTGGATCTTACCAGTGACTGATTGAAAGATATGACATTGTTTACGGTCTGTGTCAGTCGATTAATCTTCATCTCTCTGTGAGCAGTTTTACGTTAACTGAAGGACGATCCCAGCCGCTGCAGTGAAAACCGGTCCCTTAAATTCAGAGAGATTTTTCACGCGATTATGACGTCTTTCTGCAGTCGTCGGTTAATTAAGATTTTGCAGCACTTGCGATGGTTCCAGGAAGGGGAAAAAAAAACCTGCGTGGATCTCTTTACTTGTAGTTGGTCTGCATCCCTGTCCTCAGTAGGGACACCACTAGGCTACGCAATGCACCTTATGGTGTGTACCGGGGGATACTTCTGGTAACATCGCCCGCAGCTCGTGGTCGTGCGGTAGCGTTCTCGCTTCCCGCGCCCGGGTTCGATTCCCGGCGGGGTCAGGGATTTTCTCTGCCTCGTGATGACTGGGTGTTGTGTGATGTCCTTAGGTTAGTTGGATTTAAGTAGTTCTAAGTTCTAGCGGACTGATGACCATAGATGTTAAACTCCCATAGTGCTCAGAGCCATTTGAACCATTTGAACTTCTGGTAACATCACTTTTTTCCTCCTTCCTTATTCCATACATGAATGATGTATGAAGAGAATGTCGGCTCCGTAAGACCCCTATTGATTTCCATTGGGGAGGAATAATGCGTTTTTAGAGCGTGCGCGCTATACATTTTGACGCCCTCTCTGTGATTCACAATGGATCTCTCCCAATCGAGTTCATTCGTAACGCTCTTGCGCCGACTATTAAACGATCCCGTAACGTAAAGTGCCGTTCTACGTTGTCTCTCTCTCTCTCTCTCTCTCTCTCTCTCTCTCTCTCTCTCTCTCTCCCCCTCCCCATCACTCTTCCCTGGTAACGGTCCTAGATTGATGAACAATACTCCAGAACGGTTTTGCAAGCCACATCTACATCCACAGTCCGCAAGCCACCTGACGGTGTGTGGCGGAGGGTACCTTGAGTACCTCTATCGGTTCTCCCTTCTATTCCAGTCTCTTATCGTTCGTGGAAAGAAGGTATGCCTCTGTGTGGGCTCTAGTCTCTCTGATTTTATTCTCATGGTCTCTTCGCGAGATATACGTAGGAGGGAGCAATATACTGCTTGACTCCTCGGTGAAGGTATGTTCTCGAAACTTCAACAAAAGGCCGTACCGAGCTACTGAGCATCTCTCTTGCAGAGTCTTCCACTGGAGTTTATCATCTCCGTAACGCTTTCGCGATTACTAAATGATCCTGTAACGAAGCGCGCTGCTCTCCGTTGGATCTTCTCTATCTCTTATCAACCATATCCGGTACGGATCCCACACTGCTGAGCAGTATTCAAGCAGTGGACGAACAAGCGTACTGTAACTACGATTCTCTCGTGGATGAGAAAACGTTTCCTCACGATTCTGCCTGTGAGTTTAAAGATGTTGTGCGTCCAAATTCAAGCGGCCCGCCAGAGACGGTGTCGCCAAACGTCTTTTTCGTTTGCTTTCCTAAAACTGAAGTAGAGAGCAATATAGCAACGATCGATCCTCTGGCGCAGGTTGAGCGATCTCGTACGCTTACTGATACTAATTGTACGTGACAAGCCGTTTGCCACAGAGAGTGGAATGCAGTGTTCACCTTTGTACCTTCCCCTCATAGTGCACTATCAGTCCCGTACGAATGGTTCCCTTAGGGACCTAAATTACTGTAGAGCGCACGGAGGCATTTTAACAGTTTCTTCCAGCGCTCCACATGGAAATGAAACGGGAAGAAACCATAATTGCGAGGCAGTGTGTGCAGCATCCGTAGCCGCGCTTCAGAGGTTCCCCAAGCACGTACGTACATGAAGTATGCGGCCTGCATTTCCACACGAGTTTTGACATCCTAATTGGTGCAATATTCGCATTGTGGTCTACGATTCGTACGCTGGGACGCGGGTATATTCCTCCCTCCTCCGGTGCGTCATAGAGGCACACGTGCGTGGCGCGCGCGGCAGGCCAACCGCCCGCCGTTGCGCGCTGCGACGTTGCCAGAAGCCCGCGCAGTGCGTCGGCACGCAGGCGCTGCGGCAAAAAACCACACGCACGCTCGCCCGCCAGTGCTGCTCCTACGCACCGTTTTCACCGCCTCCCACCACCGGCCCGTCAATGGCCGCCTCCCGTCTGATAAACATGTTCTCCCGTTCCAGTCCTCTCTCTCTCTCTCTCTCTCTCTCTCTCGCCACAGACAAAAAACGGTATTGCGTCCGCCCGTTAGAGACTAATACATCATACGCTGGGGAGTTGATAAACAGCTCTTGTTAGAAAATAAACGTTTATCTGAAGAGCGAAAAGTCCTAGTCGTTCGATACTGCCTCTTCTCAATTGCGTTTTCTTTCTTTGTTCTCATCCTTGAAACATTTTTATAAGATTTTTATTCCGTAGAAATTTTCGAACACGTGAGGCAATACTGACCCTACGACTTACCTTAGAAGAAAGATTAAGGAAAGGCAAACCTACGTTTCTAGCATTTGTACACTTAGAGAAACTTTTGACAATGTTGACTGGAATACTCTCTTTCAAATTCTGAAGGTGGCAGGGGTAAAATACAGAGAGCGAAAGGCTATTTACAATTTTTACAGAAAGCAGATGGCAGTTATAAGAGTCGAGGGACATGAAAGGGAAGCAGTGGTTGGGAGGGAGTGAGACGGGGTTGCAGAGTCTCCCCGATGCTATTCAATCTGTATATTGAGCAAGCAGTAAAGGAAACAAAAGAAAAGTTCGGAGTAGGTATTAAAATCCATGGAGAAGAAATGAAGACTTGAGATTCGCCGATGACATTGTAATTCTGTCAGAGACAGCAAAGGACTTGGAACAGCAGTTGAACGGAATGGACAGTGTCTTGAAAGGAGCATATAAGATGAACATCAACAAAAGCATAACAAGGATAATGGAATGTAGTCGAATGAAGTCGGGTGATGATGAGGGAATTAGATTAGGAAATGAGACACTTGAAGTAGTAAAGGAGTTTTGTTATTTGGGGAGCAAAATAACTGATGATGGTCGAAGTAGAGAGGATATAAAATGTAGACTGGCAATGCCAAGGAAAGCGTTTCTCAAGAAGAGAAATTTGTTTACATCGAGTATAGATGTGTCAGGAAGTCGTTTCTGAAAGTATTGATATGGAGTGTAGCCATGTATGGAAGTGACACATGGACGATAAATAGTTTGGGCAAGAAGAGAATAGAAGCTTTCGAAATGTGGTGCTACAGAAGAATGGTGTAGATTAGATAGGTAGATCACGTAACTAATGAGGAGATATTGAACGGAATTGGGGAGGAGTTTGTGGCACAACTTGACAAGAAGAAGGGATCGGTTGGTAGGACATGTTCTGAGGCATCAAGGGATCACAAATTTAGCATTGGAGGGCAGCGTGGAGGGCAAAAATCGTAGAGGGAGACCAAGAGATGAATACACTAGGCAGATTCAGAAGAATGTAGGTTGCAGTAGGTACTGGGACATGACAAAGCTTGTACGGGATAGGGTAGCATGGACAGCTGGATCAAAACAGTCTCAGGACTGAAAACAACAACAACAACAACAACAATGTAGAGTAATAAAATGTACGTAAATTGCAGAAAATATAATTACCAGTACGTCAATTGAAACAAATGAACCCAAGTTGTAAATCATACCGATAGTATACTTTTGCGGGACTAGCAGCCTTGCCTATTTTGTAAAATTACACTGTCAAATGGAAAGAAACAGTGAAAAGCCGCAAATCTCCGATACGTGTAAATGGTGCCTTCAGTGTGTTTCGCGGTGGCATGGTTCAATAAGATTTTCTGTTTACAAGTCGTGTCATGTCGAATAAAACACTCGAGGTATCGACAGCTGTCCCCGCTATCGTCATCAGGAGCTCTAATCACTGATTGCTGGGGCTGGCATTGTGTCCTGCTTATATAGATGTAATTGCAGCCTGATGACGCTGGCGGAGACAGCTGTCGAAAGCTTGAGTGTTTTATACGAAAAGACGCGGCTTGTACACCGAGAAGATTTTACTGATGACGTGTAAATGATGTTGACATATAAATGATCTAACGAGACAACCATGAGCAAATTTCCGTGCATTATAAATCTCAGGATATTTACGGTATCAAAAATAACGATGTGCTATGCTGGGGCGAAATTTACTACACGAAAATCACTGTAACGCTGTTTAGTATACCAAAAAAAATGCTATGGATTCCCAATCTGTCTGTCACAGCTCTTTGGTTGCTACATAGTCTGCAGTTAATATTTCTTTGGATGTACGGACGAATTTAGAATTTTCATCGTTTTGTTATTCTCGAGTAATAAGAACGGAGAGGCACATCTTCCTCTGACCTTAAATCAATACTACACATTACGAGTGTAACCGAAACACGTTCCGGTGCCTGAAACAATACTCCCTCCCCTCCTTCCTCGCATACTGTAATTTCGGTTTCTCGTTTGAGTTGCCCGTGTGTGGAGCTGAGTCGCCGACTAGTCGGCAACCAGTTGCCGATGTAAATCGCCTACCTGTCGAGTTCCTTTTTAGTCGGTCCGTGTGCTGACAGCCTTTCTCGTCACAAACGTGAGCTAAGGCTTGAGGTCTCTGACTGTCGACTTCTGCCTTCTTATTAGATTCTGGTTTCTTTCTCGAACTATTTGCTTTTCCCACTGAACGCTGTTTTCAGAATTTAGTGCTACATCACAAACACGAAAGCAATTCGCTCAAAAGCGCTAAAAAAGCGACAACAAACACATACGACCTTAGCAGAAAGGAAACGTTTGTAAAATTCGGTCCTTACTGCCAGAGACTGTGTTTATCATGAAATCGTCCTGGCATCACGAATGGACTCCCGGATGACTGCTTATTTTCACGTCTTCATCGTCAAGGCATAACAACATTTGCCAGAAACAAAAATACAAAATTAGATTATAAAAATACAGAACTGTACAATTCAAATACTTGTGTACTTCTATCCACTACCATCGTCGATTCAATCACATCCATGTTCTGCATGTCTTCTTCCTCTCCACAGTCTAGTTTAGGCTCTCACGCGTCAAGATAGGAACGAGACACTTCAGGTCTCAAGCTTCCAACTTCTCCCCTCGTATTCTCTTTCTTGTGATAGAACTTTATTACAGGTTGCCGCATATTCAATGGGAAAAAACCACGTTATCTACTGGTATGAACTCTTCTCTAGTCACTGCAAACGTTCATTTGCAAAAAACACTGCGTTCAGTCTCTACGCCTATGAAATCAGAAGTTACACGAGAATTCGACGACCAATGGCAAGGCGATGTGTAATCGAATTTGAAGTAATCTTATTTATTGACACTTTGGAGATATTAAACAGCTGGGTTGCCTTCTATCTCAAGTTTGTAGCAATCAGAAAGCATTCAAGCAAAACCAATTAGACTTCTGTCTCCCCCCCCCCCCCCTTACATTCTCCGCTACAGTACGGGAACCAGGAACACAAAAATATTAAAGCTACCGACAGCTTATCTCGTCTAACTAAAACGAATACTGTGTTGATGTGGGCTGTATTTCCAGCTAAAGCAATGTGAACAAAGCAATAAAATACGGACCTAGAAACGGCCTTGCCGAGACATTTTCTGGTCTCCGAAATGGATCAGCATTACTTTGTTATGTTTTGCTGATGGTGTCGAGTTTAGAAAAGGACGGGGCACACGTTTCTGCATGACCGCCTTGGACTGGACACGACGTAGCCACACCGTAACAGAGACAGCGCCTCTAGAAAAACTTTCTCCCGTTCCGTTCAGTCAACAAAACGCGGTAAACAGCTTGCTCAACGGATGGTGCGGCAATGCACGAGTTCCCGTCTAACTTCTACTTTTAGTAATGCGGAAACAGTTTTTCCCAGAGCAGAAGAAATATCTATGTGCTTCATAGCAAACTGTATTGTGACGACTTGAATCGTAAAATAAACCTAATGTGATACTCTTTTTTTCCGCGCTACTTTAATCACCATCATGCCCTTCAATTGCCATGTCATGTGGAAAATTTATCACAAGTAGATCAGTGAATAGAAGAAACAAATATCTGCAGCAGCAGACACGATGGCGAACGTGGTTTTTGTCATCTTGTATCGTACGGAAGAAAACTGGTCCATCACGGTACTAACATAAAAGTTAAAACCTATAAAAAGTTTACGTAAAAAGTGTACTTGCGGAGGAAAAGTAAGAAGATGATTCAGTATACTACTACTACTACTACTACTACTACTACTGTTGCTACTGTGCTCTGCTCGCGAGCTACTGGAAATATGATACAGCACAGATCATAGTCACAAGATACCAAAGACATGCACTTGAAGAGAAGGTGCCAGTCCTTGCTGCTCCGTGGCAGTGCATGCTCACTGAGTTTGTATGAGGAAGGACTGGGCGTGAACGACTTGGGTGTAACATTATTCGTTACAAGAACACACCTAAATCCGATGATGGTATACCTATCAGGTTCACTTCAGAGTATGCAGACAATAGCGCCTTTCTTAGCAATCGTACACAACCGCTCACTTGACGATACGTCTGTTCCTGAAGACTGGAAAGTAGCACAGGTCGCACCAATATTCAAGAAAGTAAATAGGAGTAACCCATTGAATTACAGACCCATATCACTGACCTCAATTTGCAGCAGGGTTTTGGAGCATATACTGTACTCTAACATTATGAACCACCTTGAAGAAAATGACTGACTGATACACAACCAACACGGATTCGGAAAATATAGTTCTTATTCCCATGAACTAGTGAGTGCTGTCGACAAGGGATCTGAGGTCGATTCCCTATTCCTAGATTTCCAGAAGGCTTTTGATACAGTACCTCACAAGCGACTATTAATCAAATTGCGTGCATATGGAGTATCGTCTCTGTTGTGTGATTGGACTCGTGATTTCCTCTCAGAGGGGTCTCAGTTCGTAGTTGTAGACGGTAAATCATCGAGTAGAACAGAAGTGATACCTCGCGTTCCGCAAGGTAGTGTCACAGGCCCTCTGCTGTTCCTGGTTTACATAAATGATCTAGGAGATAATCTGAACAGCCCCCTTAGATTGTTTGCAGATGACACTGTAAGTTACCGTCTAGTAAAATCGTCAGACGATCAAATCCAATTACAAAATGATCTAGACAGAAGTACTGTATGGTGCGAAAAGTGGCAATTGGCACTAAACAAAGAGAAGTGCGAGGTCATCCACATGGGTACTAAAAGAAATCCGATAAATTTTGGGTATACGATAAATCGCACAAATCTAAGGGTTGTCAATTCGACTAAATTCCTAGGAATTACAATTACCAGCAACTTAAATTGGAAAGACCACATAGATAATATTGTGGGGAAGGCGAAACAAAGTGCGCTTTGTCGGCGGAACACTTAGAAGATGCGACAAAGGAGACAGCCTACATTACAGTTCTCCGTCCTCTGCTGAAATATTGCTGCGCGATGTGGGATCCTTACCAGGTAGGATTGACGGAGGACATCGAAAAAGTGCAAACAAGGGTAGTCCGTTTCGTGTTATCGCGCAATAGGGGTGGGAGTGTCACTGATATGATACGCGAGTTGGGTGGCAGTCACTGAAACAAAGGGGGTTTTCTTTGCGGCGAGATCTATTTATGAAATTACGATCACCAACTTTCTCTTCCGAATGCGAAAATCGAAAATATTTTGTTGACACCCACCTACGTAGGGAGAAATGACCATCACAACAAAATACGAGAAATCAGAGCTCGAACGGGAAGATTTAGGTGTTCCTTTTTCGCACGCGCCATTCGAGAGTGGAATGGTAGAGAAGTAGCATGAAAATGGTTTCGATGAACCCTCTGCCTGGCACTTTTACGTGTGATTTGTAGATTAGCCATGTACATTTAATAATACACACTTCAAACACAGAACCACGTAAGATTCAACACGACAAAATTTGCCTAAATGCGTTACATGACAGTAACACACTAAAATGAGACAAAGATCCAGGAGAGTGTGTCGTCGACGACTAGGTCATTTGTGATGATATATTTGCTAAGAAGGGTGAGTGTCTTCAAAGGAAACATCCGACACCAACCTTCTGCGATTTATGGAAACCATGAAAACTTTAAGCTAGATGGTCGAACAGATTTGAACGGTCGCTTTCTCGAATGAGTTTCTGACGCCTGAGGCACTGCTCTTGCTCATCTGGGTTGAGTCTATGACTGGCTGCTTAGATACTAAAAGTCGGTCGGTCTGTTGCGTATCCACCACACAAAAATTAACAAGAAATGAAATTTCGGTAACTTGTTAACTTTTATTCACCAAACACTTTTCAAATAAATAATGATGTTTCAGTAGTGACCAGTACGTGAAAATCTCTCGTCAAGAGTCTCAGCAGTATTGGAACATTTCCTGTAATGTGTACAGGGAGGGGGGGGGGGGGGGGGCGGGTACCTCATGAACATAACAAAAAGTATGAAAATACAAATTTCGTTAATTGTCGTTGATTTGCATTCACAGCACGCTTTTTCAAAATATATAGATGCGTAGGAACGGTCCTGACCCTGCTAATATAAATAATACGTTATTACGAAAACTCACAATCGCTATGAAGAATTTAAAATTTTTGACTCAAGTTTCACAGAAAAATTTACAACACTTACAGAATTTGGTATAAGAAATCTTTAAAAAACAGTAAATATTTCATTCCAAAATTTTAAAATAAAACACGCTACTATTCTCCCCCCCCCCCCCCCCGGGTATTGGGAGGTTAACGCCAATACACCTTCCACAAATTCTGTATGCTTCCCATGACAATTCCGCAATCTACAATTAAGAATACTGTGTAACACACTCACATGCGTTTCTAGTGTGTTGACATCGACATAAATTTAACAATTGCGGTCCTGATAAAGATGCTACTTCGAAATGCACACTCGCGAGGTAAAAACGCCGTTGATTTTATTCCCATTGCCTAATGTGGTGCAACATACTTTAGAGTTCGTTTCAGAAATTTACGACATGTGTGCTAGCTACTGTTTACACCACGTTTGGTGGAAGAAACGAATTGTTTACAAACCAGTACCTGTTGCAAAACGATATGCAATTCCTACGGGGAACAAACGAAGCCAGAGAAAACGGCATGCCCCAAGGACAATTTGCGCGTTACGACTCTTAACCAGGTGCTATTCAATGCACTACATACGGCGACGTAAAATTCTGCTGCCCCACATACTGTTAAACCAGTGTTTCCGCCACAGCGGCGCAAGCGCCGTAAATCTACTGCGCAGTACGCATGAGGCATGACCTCAGGGGGTTGATCGCCCGTCATAATTTAACGTATTACGTCATGCCCGTACTGCCCCTGCCTGCTGCGCACGTAACCCAAACACGTAAATGCTGTGACCTTCACTGTCCTTCCAGCCAACTCGCCAAACGCCATTCACTGCTGCGAACACCACCAGCATTGTTGCGGAATGGTTCTACCATACTTCTTACTCGCCTCTCACAAATACATTTTAAGCGCTCTCTCTCTCTCTCTCTCTCTCTCTCTCTCACCGCGACACATTGCACTGGGCGATTTGGAATCTTTTGTTAATGCGGAATGCAATAACTGACGTATCAACTACAGCGAAATTTGGAGGACAAAGTCATGGTTCAGAGTAGATTCAGGGGTAAGACAAGGCTGCAACCTGTCTCCACTGTTGTTCATATTATTTATGGATCATATGTTGAAAACAATAGACTGGCTGGGTGAGATTAAGATATGTGAACACAAAATAAGCAGTCTCGCATATGCGGATGACTTAGCTGTGATGGCAGATTCGATGGAAAGTTTGCAAAGCAATATTTCAGAGCTAGATCAGAAATGTAAGGACTATGGTGTGAAGATTAGCATCTCCAAAACAAAAGTAATGTCAGTGGGAAAGAGATATAAACGGATTGAGTGCCAAATAGGATTAACCAAAGTAGAACAGGTGGACGGTTTCAAGTACTTAGGATGCATACTCTTACAGGATGGCAACATAGTGAAAGAACTGGAAGCGAGGTGTAGCAAAGCTAATGCAGTGAGCGCTCAGCTACGATCTACTCTCTTCTGCAAGAAGGAAGTCAGTACCAAGACTAAGTTACCTGTGCACCGTTCAATCTTTCGACCAACTTTGTTGTATGGGAGCGAAAGCTGGGTGGATTCAGGTTACCTTATCAACAAGGTTGAGGTTACGATTATGAAAGTAGCTAGGATGATTGCAGGTGCCAGTAGATGGGAACAATGGCAGGAGGGTGTCCACAATGAGGAAATCAAAGAAAAACTGGGAATGAACTCTATAGATGTAGCAGTCAGGGCAAACAGGCTTAGATGGTGGGGTCATGTTACACGCATGGGAGAAGCAAGGTTACCCAAGAGACTTATGGGTTCAGCAGTAGAGGGTAGGAGGAGTCGGGGCAGACCAAGGAGAAGGTACCTGGATTCGGTTAAGAATGATTTTGAAGTAATAGGTTTAACATCAGAAAAGGCACCAATGTTAGCACTGAATATGGGATCATGGAGGAATTTTATAAGGGGGCTATGCTCCAGACTGAACGCTGAAAGGCATAATCAGTCTTAAATGATGATGAAAGTCACAGTTCCCCTCCTGTTGAAACCCTACGTAATGCCGACCCTTAAATCATTTCCTCGGAAAAAAATTCAATAAATGTGATCTGTCACGAATTCTGTTGAATTATACAGAACACACGTGCTTGAGCATGTTTGGATTTGCTGTACTTATAGCCGCTGATACCTCCTACATCGTAACATATCTATTGAATGTAATACAGTACATCTTTTGTGTGTTCCAGAAGTTTTTACACCCTTTTTGGCTTATAATTTTTTCGAGCTTTCTGTGTACTACGTAATCATTATTTCCACTACGAGGTAGCTTCGGCTCATATGGTGCCGTAGAACTGGAAGAATTATAACTGGAAGTGCTAAAGAACAGTATATGGTACTATAGAAAGTATGCTGTACTCTGTTCTCTCTGACTTAATGAGAGCACAAAATGTAATTGGCTAAATAGTTGAGCAGCTGGAGGCCAAATAAACGCAGTAAAAATGCTTGAAAAATTACTTGTACAAGGAATGAAATTACAATAAGGATGTCGCAAAACACCACAGCAGCGCGCGTATAAGCAGTTTTGTACGGATCTGATGTTCCACGTATGTTACCCTCTTGCTTGCGCACACATGGTCCCCTAAGCTCCAACAAAAACGTAAACATCTTGCCCAAGGGAAACTGCTGCAACACACGCGGACTTTTCATTGCCTCATTCACACTGACTGTGGTTACATTTCATTTTGACGTTACACGTTTGTCGGTTGTTTGTCTTCAAAATTCTGTGATAATAGCGGGCCTATTCGGGAAAGTGGGAAAAGAAAAACACAGCGCGCAGGTGGCGACAACAGGATAAAGAGCCGGAAGCCCCTGAATAGCTTCTGGACCTTTCTGCGCATGCGGGCAGCCTACGTCACAACGAGCACGAAAACGACCTTGCGGCGCTGCCAACAGCTAACGCATGCCGCACCAACAAAAGTGAAAGGATCGGCACGTAAAGAAAGAAAAAGTAAAGGCCGCCCAATGCGTCGACGCACCACTGTTCGTGCGTCGCCCACTGGCACGTTCGTAGAACACTGCAAGCGAACAACTGTATTCCATTTCAGACACGCTGCGAAGGGTGTGCATGAACGCAACTGATAACGACAGAAACAGGCGCAGTGGCACTTTGACGATTCCTTGTTCATCGTGATGCTCTTACGCCAAGGAAATAGGCTCTTCTGAAGTATCACAGTTGTTCCATTGTATTGTAGCGTGAATGGCAATGAGGCACACCAAATATGTGAAAGCCTCAATTGATCTAGCCATTTGCCGTGTTACATGTTCAACTCACAAAACATGTGAAATAAAGGCGCAGAAACCCGTAAAGAAACAGCGATAGAATCGAACGTACTTGATTCTGAAAAGTTTGGGAAGAGACATTCGTCGTTATCTATATAGCAAATTTTAGGAACGGCAAACGAGCTTCACGGACTCGTGTGTCGAGTACATTTTAGATGCGCGGAAGTAAAAATAGAACACAGGTGAATTGGCTACTTCTGGCGAGGCAATATGACAATCTCTTGTTTTCGGAAATTTTTGTGAAATGCTGTACAGTTCAAGGCACGTGTTTGAATTGGATTGTTTCATGGATCCTGCTGTTTATCAGCTCATCACTGTAGCAGATGCCAGCCCCCATTGTGACGTCGATTAATCGAATTCTGATTTGCAGAAACATTCTTGGGCGACTAAGTACTGCCTTGCGTGATTTCAGTATTTGGTTATTCGAAAGACTCGTCACTAAGCTTTCACATTACACATACCTCACGCAGATTAAAAAAAAATACTCTGAGACATATTTTTCTGTTGCTCTTTCTCTGGTAACTTTCGCTTTCCGTTCGATTCTTTGCGAAGAGTATGGAAATGGAAACTATACTTTTTACCTGCATTCATTGTTTCTGACAAAACACATACGCAGGGATTTTAAGTTTCGCTTTCGGCTTTAATGTAACCTAAATCCTCTTCTATCGTGGACCTCAGAGAACGCAGGTGTATATTATATGTACGACTGAAGGGCAAAGGGGCTCCACACGCTCCATATTTACTAGGCAATAATATAGTGTCAATATCTTGTGCGGAAGAAGCCAAGAACGGCACCATATTGTTGCGTAATACTTATGCTTCCCGAGTCGCGGCAGAACTGTGCCTTCGTTACGAAAATGTCTGCACGTTCACGTATTTCGATTGACGTGCTTGCCTTGCAAAATACAAACAGACAGAATGCAGAATGGATGAAATACGTCTGGAAAGCTCCCAGTAAACATATCAATATACCATTGATTATTGCATATATTAGTGAAGAACAACAGATAAAGTAAACAAGTGAAATGTGTAATTTATGGTGTACATGTACGGCTTTCTACGTATTTATCTACAGGAACATCTGCTGCAAACGAAATATTACAATTCCTTGCTGACAATGTTTACATATTATGTCCGTGCTCGGCAACTGTTTTAAGGAAACAAGCATGCAAGCTCGCTGGACAGCTGACCTGATCTTATTTGCCAATTTTGGAAACTGCTAGAACTAAAATAAGTATTTCTGCTTAATGTCATGATACAACAACGGTCAATTTCCTCTGCTGTTGTGGACAACGAGGTACTGAATTTGGCCTTTGCTCAACAGTCAGGAATTTCATTTCTATAATTAGCACGTGGTGTTTTGATATAACATCCTCTAGCACACACACTGATCTTCTGTCATTTACTTTTATCAGTTATTTGCGCATAAGGTCTAGGCAGGTCTATTACGCAGTATCACCCTTACACGGTACTACACGTTGCGCAATATACTGAGCGAGCGTCAATATTTTAAAGGTTTTGTACTCTCCCAATATTATGCTAAAACCGTCAACAAAACGTAGTATCCGAGACCAATAATAATGTTAGAATCAAAAGTCTCTGGCAACTCCTAAGGCGCAATACTTGGTACGGTGTTGCCATTGCACAAGTCTGAATCAAGTTATATCCGTAAACGGGAGAAGTAGTTAAAAAGCTTCCATTACGTCAACAGTCTTAATACTGAGCGAATTCTTGACTGGTTCGCGTGCATTGTCGAACAAGCCGTTTGTACGTGACTTAGGGTAAAGGTGTCAGATCAGGGCAAGTCACTGACCTAGTAGCTCCCAGGTAGTTCTAGAACAATACGTACTCCAATGAAATTTGCAACAACATATCTATTTTTAATGGCGAAACCAATGTCGTAGTAGAAAGCAAATGACGAACAAACGGATCTTGAAAGTATTGTTTGTAGTTCCGGTTTAATACGAAGATAATCAAAAATGTCACGATCGTTTGAATGTAATATTTCTAGGAAATATTTTTAATTGGTAAGAGCATGAGCAACAAAACTGAGGCTTAGTTTGTTTCCCAGGATATTTGATAAGACAGATGTACAACGGGAGATGGATTAGAATAACCGGAGTGGAACTGCTGAAGAACAAATAAAAGCAATGGTGTTTTCAGACGATTTGACGAATCAATGCGAAATATGTGTAGCAGCATTTGGACATATGGCAACGTATAGTACAAGCATTTGGGATGACAGCAAAAGCTGAGTGCAAAATGATGGGCAGGAAAAAAGGGGAGTCTCAACTAAAATAACTGATGGGGAACGACTGAGAAACGGAGAGTTTCGAGTATCTGGGAAGCTTACTGCGCATGCCGGAAGAATGTTAAAAGCTGGACATGGAACAACATACGAGCGTACGGAATATGAGAACAACTGTATGATTGGATTGAAGAGTTTACAGCCAACTTAAAACCGGAACGGCACTCTCAACGGAGAGAATCTCCATACGTAAAAGTAGCTTTGGGCGTACTCCAAGTGAGCGTTAAAGGTTAACTACTTGTCACGACAACCTAGTGCAATAATGTCTGAAGTACCATGTGGCTTTTCTTGTATACACATCGACCCTTGCGTGCAGGAAGCATCAACTGATCTCCAATATAAACAAATGTACTGTATTACAAATACATAGACCCTAAACTGGGAGGATTTCACGATTGCAGAAAATCAATCTGAGCAGTTACTACAGTAAATTACCTGAATGGAGTATGCGTACAGAATGTTCTGATTGAGGACGGCCAATATAAAGTCAGCCGCGGGTGAGGCAGGTGCCCGATAGATTCACTGGACGAATCCTCAGAAGTTTAGTCCCAAAAAGGAAAGGAGGAACACTCGTTCGACCAATGTTTTAACACTGCACGTCAGTCTTCCATACCAGAGAAGACTAACAGAAAAAGCGAAGATCCAAAGAAGAACAGCACATCATGTTAGGGATTCCTGTAGTAAGAGCAAAAGCATCACGGAGATGCCTAGCCAACTCCAGTTAGCAGAGGCTGCAAGAGAGGCATTCTGTCTGACTGTGTGGTTCTACTGTTAAGTTCCGAGAGCGTACGTTTCTAGAAGACTCTCGCAACAAGAGAATGACGATTAATTTGAGATATTCGTGCCCACATGGTAGCGAGATTCGGCTGAGGGGAAGTAGCACTGGAGTGAAAAATGGGCAGGTTAAGAAGTGAAAGATTTGGGGTGTTAGTAAGGTGGGAACCATGTTAGGATTATCAAGGTGTAGACGATACAGATTTGTTAAGCGAATGGGAGAGAAAGGGACCCAGTAAGATAGATGAGATAGAGGAAGGGATAAAGACCATATATACCAGTGGCTGAAAGGAGTGATGGACTGCGTGTTTTTGGAAACTCGCCCATAATATTCCAGTACTTTTAATATTTGTACAACAATTTTCTTAAAAAGTAGCATACTGCCCACGGAGATTGAATGACGACTCAGTTTTTTAAATATACATCATGCCATTAGAACTACCGACAGCCTTGGGAGAGCCAGTCCTGACGAAACTACCATCTGGTGAGCAAGACGTATGAAAAAGGCGAAATACCCTCAGACTTCAAGAAGAATATAAAAATTCCAATCCCAAAGAAAGCAGGTGTTCACAGATGTGAAAATTGCCGAACTATCAGTTTAATACGTCAGCTGCAAAATAACGAATTCTTTACAGACGAATGGAAAAACTGGTAAAGCCGACCTCGGGGAAGATCAGTTTGGATTCCGTAGAAATGTTGGAACACGTGAGACAATACTGACTACGATATTAGAAGAAAGACTAAGGAAAGGCAAAACTACGTTTCTAGCATTTGTAGACTTAGAGAAAGCTTTTGACTATGTTGACTGGAATACTCTCTTTCAAATTCTGAAGGTGGCAGGGGTAAATACAGGTAGCGAAAGGCTATTTACAGTTTGTACAGAATACAGATGGCAGTTATAAGAGTCGAGGGACATGAAAGGGAAGCAGTGGTTGGGAAGGGAGTGAGACAGGGTTGTAGCCTCTTTTGAATGTCAGTACAATCGGTTGGAAATTGTTTTAATATAAACAGAACCAGACACTAGGAACGCTAAACGAGGTGTTCATTCTATATTATGATTCAAGTTCTCACATCTACGACTATCAATAAAATCAGGTCATGATTTTCTCTTCCAATTTCATTTGAAGGTGAAAATCTCTTCTTTCCCCTCTTTGGTCTGAAAGAGTTGGGGATGTTTGTAGCTATCACTGCTATCTCTAAACTGAATTTCTTGCGCTTCTGGAGAATAAGTGGAAGTATTTTGTCGACTGATACATGGCGTGGTGGTTGGTTTGTTTTGTGAGATGTTGAGTTTTCCTCGCTTTGTTTAAAAAAGTTCTCCTGGAGCAACTCCAAAAAATCTTTCAACTTTGTCATAGCTAGTCAACGTAAAAACATGAAGCTGTAGGCCTGACGGGACTTAACTAGTGCACAACCATATTTACGAAAATTTAAAAATCTTCCTTATTTTCAGCTTATAACCAATTATTAGCGTAAATAAACCTACCACAAAATGAGCGGGAAATACGAGTACCTGATTATCACCGGAAACGTTCGGAATTACGCTGTGAACGTCCACTTTATAATTGCAAGCAACCAAATCGCGTTCAGCTGCTCGCGCCGAGATAGAAACTGCTTTACAGCCACGGATCCGTGAATATTCTGCAGTGTATTAACACTATACGAATCTAGGAATTAAAGGGACACCGCGCGTCGTGGGGCCTCAAACAATAGAGAATATTATGCACTCTATCTCGAAGCGGGACTCTAAAGCACCACCATATCAAAGGGTTAATAACGAGCAGCACAACCTTTGTGTTTACAAACTGAAAACTTTCCGGGTAGGCAGCGCAAGATAGAAGACTTTACGAGCCCAGTAGTTGGTGCGTTCGTCGACCCTGGGTAGAAGTTAGGAAACCACGCTCCCAGTCCACTGTATTCGTGGAAGGGGCTACCCACGACGTGCTGGGAAACAGAGCGTGAACCAAGCGTTTGCCCAGAGAGCTGCAGAGGCAGATACACTATTTGAAGTAAATGGCTCAGGTCTGCCAAGTTACGAAATTCATAATATATCACTTTATCACAGTTCCAGTCACGGTTATTTAAGATTATTTGGTTTCAATTAAGACACTGATTTCGTCCTTTAAACAAAAATCAATTGCCGGATGTATGAAAGTTCATCACTTGAGAACGGCTCGACCGATTGTGCTGACTTTATTGTTGCGTTCGTAATTGGCAGGACAAGGTTTGCATGAACGAAAATTTTCGGGCAATCCACCGGAAAGGTTGGAAATTTAAACTTATCGGGAAGGTACACATGCCGTGCAAAGGATTACAATCACATTACTTGTCTCTGCTGGATTTCTGTCTATGCGTGCATCTGATAAGATGGTATCTGTCACAAAATTCCAAGCACCAAAAGCACACACACCATTTGGTTCGAGAAATAATTTGTTGCAAGGCACCTTGTAGTGAAAACCATGGGTTGTCAGTCTCGTCGTCACATGTCGCATTTCATGGTTGGTTTCCATCCAGGTCCTGTCCTGCATAGAAGTCCTCTGGTATGTTGTTTTTCTTCTCATGCAGATTTCGTAGAAGCTGTCTGAAGTCGGCCTTAGCTGGGAGTATGAGCTAGCATCTCCGATTTATCAGGAAGGTGTCCCTGGCAAGCTCATACACTAGCCTCCACCTTGAGTTCTGCTGAACTCCCTACAATTCTCTTCAGGTATCTAGCGTTTATTCGCTCCAATTCTTCCAGCTGTTTGTATGTGAGGCATTCCTTCACTGATTCTAGGCCATACGCCAGAATAGGTAATATCTTTAGCCTAAACAGGTCCATATCTGTGCTGATCGATAGTTGTGTGATGTTTCTGACACTGCTCTAAATCTTACATGTAGTCAAACTTTTGGCCGTTGCTTGGACTGTGGTGAATAGATATTTGAAACTGTTAACCCTCGTGTGGTTTTTTCCATTGCATTTAAGGTTCTCTGCCTCAGTGAGTCATCCGCCTCTCCTGAACACAACACACTCCGTCTTCTCTTCGTTTATATTGATGTCGCTTCGCTCCGCGCATTCGCTTAGTGAGTTAAGCGCTTGTACTTTGGCTATATCTGTGACTGCGATGGCCATGTCATCAGCGTATATGTACGAGGTTTGTCCGGAAAATACGTATAAAAGTTGAATAATGTCTTTATGTTACAAGTTGCAGTCACCACCAGGTGGGACAACTGCTGTAATCAATCCCATCAACGCTCAGTTCGAGTCAGAGCACTCTGTGTGAAGGTGGGAGTGTGCGGCAGCTTGTTGACAGTCACCCTTTTTCACCTGCCGTCGGCGTGGAGCTCTCTCTCTGAGGAACAGTGCGTCAACATCAAGTTTCTTGCAAAACTAGGCAAGAATGGCCGTGAGATTTTTTGAGTGTTTGAAACAGGTTTACGGAGACAATTCTCTGAAGGAACCAACCGTGAACAAGTGGTTAAAAAGATTCCGGGATGGCCGAGAAGAAGTGAACGATGACCCTCGGCCAGGACGCCCGTCGACATCGAGTTCCGATGCAAATGTTGAACGAATTCGGGCTTGTGTTCTTAAAGACCGTAGATTGACAGTCAGAATGATTGCTGACGAGCTGTCAATCCCCAAAACAATCGTTCACGAAATCCTGACACAAAAACTTGAAATGTAGAAATTGTATGCGAAAATCGTACCGAAGCTTGTAATACCTGAATTATTTTAAAATAAAGTTATTATTCTACTTTTATACGTATTTTCCGGACAAACCTCGTACGTGTTTGTTCCTGCCATTCCTTTCGCGAGATCGTGCGTGAGGACGTTAAACAGGATACAGCTGAGTGGATCGCCTCGGAGGACGTCGTTCGTCTGTGGCAGCCAGTCGGATATGCCTACTCCATCCTGTATGTGGTTTTATGTCAGTATATTCGATATCAGGGTCGTTGTACTCGTTCTTCCAATTAGTTCCTCCAGTTTATCTATTAAAATCTTTGTTGACCAGGTCGAAGGCTTTTGATAGACAAAAATCACATAGTTTACCTTTGGGTCTTCTTAGCGTCTGTTTTATTTACTCCTGCAGGTTTTCTACTGCCAGGGTCGTGGATCGTCGTTTCCTAAAACCAAACTGCTCCTCTGGTAGAAGGGGTTCAAGCTCCTCCAGCCTTTGGGCGAGGATTCCCGAGATGAGTTTTTTCAGTGGCGTGGATCCCGCGAAGCGCCCCATTCTGCTTTCTCGCTATGTCTAATGACTACTCAGGTCGCTGATATGCAGTACCTGACAGTAGGTGGCGACACAATGCACCTAATATGGAAAACTTATATTTTAGGCGGTGTCCGGATACTTTTGATCACTTAGTGTGTATCACGAAGAGTTCAATCACAAGCAAAAAGAGAATTTACATCATTGTGTCCTCATTAAAAAGAGACTTTCATTTTAATAATGCCTACTTCGTTACGTACATTGTCGCTGTTCTGTAGAACGGTTACGACTTTGCAAAGATTTCTCTTCCCTCCATTTTTATTTTTACATCAGTTGATTCACCATCCTAACAGAAAAGAGTATCAAAATTCGATTTGCATCACTGTGCATCACAGCCCGCAAGCCTGGAAATTTCCTGACCACATTATGTGCTAGTGTTCTCACATTGCGTGGTGGAGGCTGTGATGACCATCTGGAATCATTTCATTTGTCAAAGAAATATGAGCTGTCACCTGTATCTGGCTTATCATCTTGACTAGGAAACAATTCAGAGGCTAAACCATTTTCACGCTTCAACTGTTGTCTCTTCTGTATAACTTTATTTAGTTCAGTCTTACACATTTTTTATTGTAAATACGACCCGAATAAACCTTTTTTGCCCTGCTAAGCTTTTATTGCACTTCAGATAGCGAAAGAAATCAAGTCAGTTTCCGCATCAGCCATTCTTAAGCAACTAGTAAACTGTGTTTTTTGAAAGAATAAACCGCCATTTGTGAATTATTATAGTTTCTTCTGCATTTCGACTTCTATGTCATTATCGAGAACAATGTTGAAAGTTCTCAGACCATGAACACGTCATATCTGGTACAATCAGCCCAAAGCAGGTTCGACGACTAGTCACTGTACTCTTACGAACCGATATTTACATAGTACTGGAGAAAAATACAATTAAATGGCAATCAAAATATCCACGGGTGTGCTGCCGGTTTATAGTGTCCAACGGGCACAATATTTCAGCGATCATACATGTCGCCATCATCAGGTGAACTGACGGACAGAGCTCCTGTGAACGTGCCGGCACGGAGATCCGTACGCTATGGCTGCTCAGAGGGAACTGGGTTCGGTCGCGGCGGCGGCCGATTTAAATACCCTCCGCCCGCGGCGCGCTCCCTCCGCCGTCCGCGCCCCGCGCCACGGTCGCGCGGTGGAACAGATTGCGACGGCGTCTGAGATGACGTCGGTGTGATGGCTCTGTCCCGTGTGTATCGGAAGACAACGCACACTGATCTGTATTTGCACGCAGACAGCTGCCACCACCCTTCAGAGAGGAATGGGGTACTTAAAACTCTTGTACATAGGGCGCGCACTATCTCTGACGCAGAGAGTCTACCCCAGGGATTGGAACATCTGAGAACTGTATTTCGGAAAAAATGGGTACTCAGAGTGGCAGATTCAATGTGCTCTCCGCCCAACCACTGCAGCACAACCTGTTGAGATGGATGAAGTCACGAGGGAGGAGGTAGGCACTGCATTTATTCCATACACAGGCGCACTCTCGGGGAAAATCGCCCGCATTCTGAAGAAACACGGGGTCGGAACTGTGTTTTGTCCTCCAAATAAAACTCGTGCACTGGTGGGGAGCGCCAAAGATTACCTCGGTTTGAGGAAGGCCGGCGTGTACCAGATTCCGTGTCAATGTGGCAAGTCGTATATTGGTCAGACGATGCGTACCGTCGAGGATCGATGCCGTGAACACCAGAGACACACTCGACTGATGTATCCGAGCAAGTCGGCGGTCGCTGAACATTGTTTGTCGGAAAATCACGCCATGGAGTATGACCGCACGAGGATTCTAGTACAGACGTAGAGATACTGGGACAGCGTTGTTAGAGAGGCCATCGAAATTCGCACCAATGACGACCTCATAAACCGTGATTGTGGCTATAATCTTAGCAAGGCTTGGGAACCAGCGATCGGGTTAATCAAGAGTAAATCGAGCAAACGTATAGTTGTGACGACCACGGCGGACGGAGCCATCACACCGACGTCATCTCAGACGCCGTCGTAATCTGTTCCACCGCGCGACCGTGGCGCGGGTTGCGGACGGCGGAGGGAGCGCGCCGCGGGCGGAGGGTATTTAAATCGGCCGCCGCCGCGACCGAACCCAGTTCCCTCTGAGCAGCCATAGCGTACGGATCTCCGTGCCGGGACATTCACAGGAGCTCTGTCCGTCAGTTCACCTGATGATGGCGACATGTATGATCGCCGAAATATTGTGCCCGTTGGACACTATAAACCGGCAGCACACCCGTGGATATTTTTATTATCAAATACGCCGGGAGAAACTCAAGAATCAAATTAAATGGCAGTTTATTTTCTTTGAAAAATACTGCACGACTGTGGCTCACCACTTTTCCACTAATTCTTTGACGTATTTGTTGCCGGACTTTTTTTTTCCACGTAATGCCTCCACGACGGGACCAAACAAATTAAACTACGATGTCGTCCATCTAGTATGGAGGGAGGATGATGTAGTAACTCCCAACCCATTTTTGCATTGGTTTCTCGAGCCACTTGCAGGAGGACGGTGGGGGAGGGGGGGTAGTATCAAGCGTCTCCCACGAGATCCGCAGCGCTTTTCTCTCTCTGTTGGTTTTACTTTGTCCGTCAGCATGTCTGAGTAGTAGGCACTGTTTACTGGACGCTTATCTCATAAATAATGTCGTCAGTGCGGGTTTCAAGTGAAGGAGTTGACACTAGCTGGCTCGCCAGAACGTTGCTCGGAAATCACTGAGATTCGACCGTTTTTTAACTGTTCTATTTACAAAAATTTCCGCGGTTCACAGGACTTTTACCATACTGCAATGCCGCCCAAAAGATTTTAGTCTGTTTTTCACCTTGAGAAAGAGAGAACTAAAGACTCGGAACGTTGTGCAACGCATGCAGAAACTTCTAGCACGCAAACCATCGTTACATGCAATACTGAGGTAATACACAAAAAGTTTTTATCCGTCAGCTGTTGTCTGCTCGTTCCAGTCACTATAAGAAAACTCTTACAAACTGTCATCAATACGACTCTAAATTACTGAATGTCCTCGCATATGTACGGTACATTATATTCACTACAGAAAGGTAAGAATTGGTTTTTTCACTTTTCTTACATTGAAGAAGATGCATTTAACCCATTACTGGCCACTGTCCCTTTTTTGGACGCGTATATTTTACTTATTTCTACGTAAGCAATGGAGCTTTTAGCCTTTATTGTTGCACCTGTAGGTTCAACTAACTTCTGTAATGCCTGTAAATGTAAAATAAATAACTTTTTCTAAGTACTTCAGGAAAATTATAAACTTGCCGATTTTTTGTTCTCGTACTTGGCAGCACTGTATGTCTTCTGGTAGTTCCTGGACGACAATGAGCTGTGAATTAGTTGTCTGGGGGTGTTTGTTATGAAGATATGGAGGTCTGTGAAGATTACGTATAGTTCAGATTTTTTCAAGTAAGTGCAGTATCAATATATTTTATGCGTCTCAATAATGGGACAATGGCATGTTACACTATCATTTACTGTTGATGTGCCCATATGAGTGGCTTAGAGCTACTGGACAAGCAGATATCACTTTATAGGACGAGCATAAGGTCAAAGAAACGGTGGTGGCCATTATTCACACAGATGACAGATATCTGCGTAGTAAACACATGGCGTGCATACCAAATTGCTAACTCTAATGAGAAGCTCTCACTTTTGGATGTCCGACGGGGAATAGTGTTTTACCTATCAAAGAAAACAGGATCACTACCAAAACGCAGAGGACCACAAGGAAGCAAATTGAAGGGAGGACGGTTGAGCACAGATGTACGACTACATCTCGGAAATCATTTCATTGTGCCAAGTAAAACACGGAAGATACGTGCTTACTGCAAGAAAAAAAAAATTGTGATAGGTGCAATATTGGTGTACACGACAAGTGTTTTGCTTCATGTCATACTGAATAGACATTCAATAATATTAAAACATTATTTATTCTTTGTGTTGCTTCTTACAATATTATGCATGGAGAATAAGGTTGTGAATTTGGATAGCGCATTTGGCCAATGTCCCAAAAATGTGACGGTCTATAGTTTTGGTTCTAATAAACTGAAAATTTTCAAAACAACTTTTTATTCAATTAATCACCCAATGTAACGTATTTATGTATAAAAGTTTGCAAAAAATGATCCGATAGAGTTTTGGCCAGTAATGGGTTAAGGTTTACAAATGTAAAAATAATTAACAAAATTAGCACACAAATGGGTTAAATCGTGTTCCATTATTAGGAAAGTGTGGGGAAACAACTCCATACAAAAATCAACACTTGGCAGTGTGAGCGTAAGCCCCACAAGAGAACGAACAAGCGTGAATAAGCCCAACAGGCTAATTCAAATTGCCGACAATGGAGCACTGGCTGAATAGCCGGCGCGTTGCAACTGTGAATGAAAACAGTGCAACGGGCGGGCAGTCAACTGTTCCCTGGAAGAGCGGAATCGCGCCGGCCGTTCGTGGAAGGGCAATCACACGCTTAATTAGAGCCGCTTCCCCCCCTGCCGACCCAGCAGCCTTCAAGGCTCCGCTCGGGGCGAAATTTCGCCAGCACGCCTACCCATCCTCTCTACCACATTCCCCCCTCCCCTGAGGCCAACCACGAAGGTCGCTTCGTGGACAAACTACGGCTTATTCCACGAATTCAGCTACCGCTGCAGCCGCCAACGCGCTAGCAGGAAAGATAGCAGCTCCGCGAAAGGCAATTCTAAAGCGAGTTGTTTGCGTCACTTGCATCTTGGTCCGTATGGTTTAGGGCGCCGAGTGCGAATGGCGGTTGCACAAATACTCTTGCTCAAAGCTATTGTGTCACAGACAGACATCGTGAGAAATTATTTTTCACATAAACGCTGAAACTCTCATGACTGGGTGGAGAGTGAACACTTTGCCACAGAGAACCGCGGCACACTTTAAAAATAATAAAAATATTGAGCAAATAGGACAAATAATACAATTCAAATATTTGGGAGAGATTATTCAACATAACGCGGCAAAACCTGCTCTATAGGATAGCATCACAATGTGCAAAGGAAAATTAAATGCAGTAAAACACATTACTGAAAATACAATGCCAGTATGCTAGCAAATACGTAACGTTAAATTCTGAGCCTCATAAAATAGAAATATTATACGGAAAATATTAGATCCTAGTAAAATTCAGAATTTTGAAAATGAAATAAAGATGAAATTTATCAGAACACCCAACACACTAAAAAAGTAAGGACTAGGACATTTCTTGCAGATACTTGCAAAAAGAATGGACGCACCACACGGACCTTCAAAAATACCTTAGGGAAAAGCAATTAACTGTTACTGGCTTCAAGGTATATAAAGGATGTAGTATTTCCAAGAGAGTGGGGAGTATTGGTGAAATTTTTTAAGGTTAACGGTTTTAAAACCTAATGGATTCCAACGCAGGCCCTGACAAAATGGTCTGAAGACAAGAAAAAGAAACATACTGAAACAATGAAGCAATACTAGAATAAAATAAATAAATAAAAAAGAAACAATCTGGAACGTGGAGAACGCCTTAACGCAGGAAGGAAACAATGTAGTGTGAAGAATGAATAACATGATAAACTTAATCGTTGTGTTGAAGATCTATTTATATGATGTGATTCGTCTATTTCAGGAACAATGGAGAAACATTTGAATCTCCAAACGCGTTTCCCAACATTCTGTAAGAATGGACGATACATGCTTGATAGATTAACAACACACGGAAGACTGACAGCAGTACTGCATTTATAAACACGGTTATCAATAAACCATCCTTCGTACTCCATATTAATAAATACCTTTAGCTTTCTCCTTTTTAACAATGTCATTACTGTGGTAAGTAAACTGCTTTGCAGTTTGTTCAAAGTATAATGCGTGCCAAATCTTTTGTTGTCTTATTGAGATGTGGTTGTTATCGTAATAGGCTTTCATTTCAATACGTCTGAAGCAAGGCTAGATATAGTGAACACTAAGAAATTCTTGCAGCAATTTCAATTTGCTTCACTAGCTTGGCATAGTACTGCTACGAAGCATCCTGCACATTGTGAATATGCTCAGACATGTGCACATGAAGTCGGAATGCTTCCGCAAAAGACGGTGATGTGCACTTTAAGTGTTGATCATGCGTGTCTGTCGCGTCTGCCGTTACGTGTGTGACCACTTTAGGAAGCAAACGTAATTACAATGACTCAAATCCTGATCGCATTAGGCTTTCATTTAAATTTCGCGGCGACCTTACAAATTCCAATCAACCTTACAGGCTGCCAGAATAACAGCTTGGCCAGTTGGTATGAACCAGACCTAAAGAAGTTATCAACTGTTTGCTTAAATTGCTGAAATAACAAAATGGATGTAGCATTACGATGGAGGGCGAGCTACGGAAAGATAGTCATTAAAAAGAGCCATTACTTGGTTATACGCACGTACACATGTCCTTTATCCAGATTTTGGAAAAGGGCATATGACATCACTATTCCATAACAGCGATACAAGCAACAGCAATGTAGTTGAAAACAGTTAAATGACAAAATTTGTATTTTCTGGTGTAAACCTACCAGCTTCAAATTTTAAAATTAAGGACTGAATTTACCACGAAACTTACTTGCGGGCGAACATCTATCGCCGGAAACACCTTCAATATTTTTGACACGAGCACTTTTACTTGGCCTTCCTTTTAAACGTAACAATGTTGAAAATTTTTACTTCTTGTGTTTTCTTAACGGTGCGTAAAATTCCATCACAGAGCCCATTACTTTCATATTATACAGCTGTATCGATTACTAGTTTTTATTAGAAATCTGTCCACGGTCTTACCGGACCTAGAAAGTTTTACGTATGATTTAGGAATATCTCTATACGTGAAAACATCTATGGAAAATTTTAAGGCATTAAAATTTCAGTTTGTAACACGCTTTGTTCCAATAATCTGGCATATAGGCTACACCGCTAAAGATTTCACGTAATCTAATTATTCGACTTTTCTCTAAGATGAGAAATTCCATACGATACCTTATTTCCTCTGTTCCCGTACTCCCACTTAAATGTTACGCGCCAAGTCATCATTTGTGGTCTTGCCTTTCTATCACCAATGGACTAATGCAAACACAATACTATGTTAAAGTTTTCCGCCAAGTTTCCTATCTGACAATTTTTTTGTTCTTATTTGACTGTCATGTGCACTTCTTTGCCTGTCATATTCTTTGGTATGAGATAGCACGCGTTATCGCTGCGCATTTGTTCAGAAATAACTGGCGCTGGTTTGCCACATTTCTTCAGTCGCAATGAATAGATGTTTTAATGGCTCTCTACTCCGGGTCAGAAAGTCGCCACTGCAGCCAAATTTCCTCCTAGCAGCGTAATAGGCCGGAATGGGGTCGCTCATTTGTGCAAATTAAACGAGACGGCATATTCGAATACTGCCTGTCCAAGGGAGTTTGATGCAATAGTCTAGCCTTCTTTTGGTTTAATAATTTTCTTGCTTGACAGTAAACTAATGCTCAAGTAACAGAGGTCCGTAGGGATGAGAAATAAATAGAGCTTAACACCTACGTTTGCTCAGGCCGAGTGCTATAGAAAATTGAGACCGCCCCCTTTTACTGCTTCGTGTGTGTGTGGTTTGAGGTTTTCGGGCGCTAAACTACTGTTTCCTGTTAAGATAGAGCTGCATAAAATCCTGAAGGATCGAAGGACGACAAGAAGTTACGAATTTCATGTTACGAATACCCAATGGCGCAACTACTGTAAAGTTTATCCATCGTGAAAAACATCTAGTCTGAAACTGCGTTAGTTAAGGAATTATTTTCCATAAACACTTCTTCAAACCACAAAATACTTGCGATCACTTAATAACATGCAACAAGAAAAATATAAAAGGCAATATGGACTAGTCTATGCTTAAAAATATTCGGATTTATATTAAATGTACTACCATCTATATCCCCAGAAATACTTTGGTTATCAAAATAAGGTCAATATTTAATTTTGCCGAAAGGTGTAGTGCTAAATATCAAATTTAAGAAGTAAATATGAATAAAAGTAATCAGGCGGACTGAAGAGCATTACCGTCTTTGCAGCTCTTCATGAGTAATTCTGTTTGCAACATCAAAACCACACACTGTTGTTAACATTCTAAACGGAGACACTATCACCTGATACTCAAAAAATTTTTTGTTAAGTAAATGGCATATTACACATTAATTTCCCATATGAAGCAAAGCAGGGACAAAAAAATTTCGGTTTGTAACGATACTTACTTCAAATTAAATGCTATACGGAGTAACAACTCTAAATTGGCAGAGCTAAAATGAGCAATAATAAGAGTGCTGTTGTCATGGTACTTTCTGTATGTTTAACTAGTCCATAACGTAAGCTAAAGCCCTCTATTTAAAAAAAAAAAAAAAAAATCTTCACGGTTTGTAGGTCTTGCTGATCTGTCACTTCAGAATAGAATGCAATTTTCAGTTATGGGATTTTTGGCTTTATACAGGTGAACGACTTTCGTTAAGAAATTTTAGATGAAATTAATGCTCTAAAACTCACAAAATAGAAAGTTACCTTAAATTGTGCAGCCATAGCAATACCAAACACGTTGTTCAATCAGCCTGATTATACGTATCCGTTCAATCTGGAACATTTGGTGCTTAATGATCATGGAATGAATTAAAAGCTCGCAAACAAGTCTTGACTCATTTCCACAGTAGCAATAACCGCACTCGCGTGTGTAATCGGTCATTTCTTTCTTAAAACGAACGCCAAGAATGGAAGCTCGAAAGTCATCTGTCACGCTTCAACGGCTACAGTTCGCAGCAGGGCCCGAAGGCGGGCGGACACGGCCGATCTGTCCACGAGACAGACTTCGGGCATCTCCGGCAGTGGGCGATGGCGGCTCGAAAGTGCGAGCTGAGCGCTGCCCCACAAAACGGAACACTCCGCCACTTTCCCGCCACGGAGAAAGTTCTCAGCGGGTTAACCTTGCCTGTGCAGCCCGTCGCCTCTGGAAAACAGCTGCGCCGGCAGTCCACGCCGTGTCTGCCTTTCTTTTCTCGAAGCTGTAAACTTTTTTCTCCCCTTTTACTACTGACGTTAATTTCCAGCCAGGCAGTGATAGAAAATTTAATGCAATGATACTTTTAACTGGCGGCAGAAAAGTCCCTATTTCTTTGTAAGTTCATAGAGGCTACACTGGATGTCGCAGTGTTAACAACCGATAGCTTCTTGTAATTGGGTACTTCAATGTCGAGTCATTCGGTCCGCGTTATTCAGACATGACGTGTGCTTAAAAAGAAAAATTGAAATTTTTTACAAATTTCAAGTGCTTTATGCAGATGCGCTTGAAGAGCCTGAAAATTTTGTCTATCACTTTCAAAATTTTTTACACGTTTACACACACACACACACACACATTATATATATATATATATATATATATATATATATATATATATATATATATATATATATATATATATAAGAGAGAGAGATATGCCTGGTTCCTTGGCATCTGGAAGGCTTTCGATACAGTTACATAATGAACGAGGCGATGTACTTGAGGACAATATTATGGAAATAGAAGAGGATGTAGATGAAGATGAAATGGGAGATACGATACTGTGTGAAGAATTTGACAGAGCACTGAAAGACCTAAGTCGAAACAAGGCCCCGGGAGTAGACAACATTCCATTAGAACTGCTAATGGCCTTGGGAGAGCCAGCCTGACGAAACTCTGCCATCTGGTGACCACGATATATGAGACAGGCGAAATACCCCTCAGACTTCAAGAAGAATATAATTCCAATCCCTAAGAAAGCACGTGTTGAGAGGTGTGTAAACTACCGAACTATCAGCCACGGCCTTAAAATACTAACACGAATTCTTCACAGACGAAAGGAAGAACTGTTAGTACCTGACCTTGGAGAGTATCAGATTGGTTTGTGTAGAAATGTTGGAACACGTAAGGCAATACTGACGGTACGACTTATTTCAGTGGATAGATTAAGGAACGGCAAATCTATGTTTCTAGCATTTGCAGGCTTAGAGAAAGCTTTTGTCAATGTTGACTGAAATACTCTCCTTCAAATTCTGAAGGTGGCAGGTGTCAAACACAGGGAGCGAAAAGCTATTTACAGTTTGTATAGAAACCAGATGGTAGTTATAAGAGTCTAGGGGCATGAAAGGGAAGCAGTGGTTATAGCCTATCCCCGATGTTATTCAATCTCTACATTGAGCAAGCAGTAACGGAAACAAAAGAAAAATTTGCAGTAGGAATGGAGAAGAAATTTGAGATTTGCCGATGACATAATTCTGTAAGAGACAGCAAAGGACCTGGAAGATCAGTTGAACGGAATGGACTGTCTCTTGAGAGGAGGACATAAGATTGACAACAAAAGCAAAACGAGGCTAATGGAATGTAGTTGAATTAAGTCAGGTCATGCAGAGGGAATTAGATTAGGAAATGAGAACTTAAACAAGTAAAGGAGTTTTGCTATTTGGGGAGCAATATAACTCATGGCAAGGAAAGAGTTACTGAAGAACAGAAATTAGTTAACTTCCAGAATAGATTTGTCAGGAAGTCTCTTCTGAAAGTTTTTGTATGGGGTGTAGCCATGTATGGAAGTGAAACATGGTCGGTAAATAGTTTAGACAAGAAGAGAATAGAAGCTTTTGAAATGTGATGCTACAGAAGAATGCTGAAGATCAGATGGGTAGTTCACATAATTAATGAGGAAGTATTGAATAGAATTGGGGAGGAGTTTGTGGCACAACATGTAGAAGGGATGGGATCGGTTGGGTTTGGTTGTTTGGGGGAAAGAGACCAAACAGCGAGGTTATCGGTCACATCGGATTAGGGAAGAAAGTCGGCCGTGCCCTTTCAAAAGAACCATCCCGGCATTTGCCTGGTGCAATTTAGGGAAATCCTAAATCAGGATGGCCGGACGCGGGATTGAACCGTCGTCCTCTCCAATGCGAATCCACCTCGCTCGGTAAGGGATCGGTTGGTGAGACATGTTCTGAGGCAACGAGCGATCACCAATTTAGTATTGGAGGTAGCGTGGAGGGTAAAATCGTAGAGGGAGACCAAGAGATGAATACACTAAGCAGATTCAGAAGGATGTATGTCGCAGTAGGTACTGGAAGATGAAGCTTGTACAGGATAGAGTAGCATGGAGAGCTGCATCAAACCAGTCTCTGGACTGAAGACCACAACAACAAATACTGAACGAAATAAGAGTAGGAACATCATATTAACATTGGGCTGGACTGAAGAGGTCCTCGCTCAGAAACTGGTGCACCTGCCTAATATCGTGTAGGGCTCCCCGCGACCAGGCACAAGTGCCACAACACGACATGGAATGGACTCGACCAATGTCTGAAGTAGTACTGGAGGGAATTGACACCATGAATCCTGCAGGGATTTCCATGAATCCGTAGCTCAATATGTTCATGTCAGTATGGTGGCCAGCGGAAGTGTTTAAACTCGGAAGAATGTTCCTGAAGCCACTCTGAAGCAATTCTTGACACATGGGGTGTCGCACTGCCATGCTGGAATTGCCGAAGTCCGTCAGAATACACAATGGACATGAACGGAGATGAGACCAGACGGGCTGCTTACGTACGTATCACCTGTCGGAATCGTATCTAGACGTATCAAAGGTCCCGTATCACTGCAGCTACACATACCTCACACTGTTACAGAGCCTCCACCAGCTTGAACAGTCCTTTGCTGACAGGCAGGGTCGATGGCTTCAGGAGGTTGTCTCCATACCCGTTCACGTCCTTCAGCTCGATGTAATTTGAAACGAGACTCATCTTACCAGGTAAGATGTTTCGTCACCAACAGTCCAACGTCGGTGTTGACGGGCCCAGACGAGTTTTGTGTTGTGTGGTCATCGAGGGTACACGAGTGGACCTTCTGCTCCGACAGCCCATGTCGATGATGTTTCTTTGGCTGGTTCGTACGCTTCACCTGTTGGTGGCCCAGCATTGAAATCCGCGACAATTTGCGGAAGGGTTGTACTCTTCTCTTCAGTCACCGTTGGTGCCGTTCTTGCAGGGTCATTTTCCGGCCACAGCGATGTGGGAGATCTATTGTTTCTCCGCATTCCTGATATTCACGGTACACTCATGAAATGGTCATACGCGAAAATCCACACTTCATCTCTACCTCGGAGACTGTGTGTCCCATTGCTCGTGCGCAGTCCGTAACACCACGTTCAAACTCACTTAGATCTCGATAACCTGCCATTATAGCAGCAGCAAGCTACCTAACAACTGCGCCAGACACTTGCCTTATACAGGCGTTGCCGACAGCGGTGCCGTATGCTGCCTGTTTACGTATCTCTGTATTTGAATACCCAAGCGTACACCAGTTTTTTGGCACCTCGATGTACATTGTTGTGTACCTGTACGAGATTACATTGACGTACGAAAATGTCTTCGGGGTGTTCCTTTTTTTTTCCTTCCGAAGGCAGTGTAGATTCAAAAGCTCACACAAAGACTTTCCAACAGTAATTCTTAAGACTCACTATTCGCGCGTGAAACAGTACAGTACAGTACAGTACAGTATAGTACAGTACAGTTCCCTGCTAGCACGCAGTTTATAGATCAGAGTCGGTATCCTGCTAATATATGCTAGCCGCCGACACGGGACTTGTAGCCTCCATTTCGGTCCAGTCACCCGCGTAGGTGGCGAAGTCGCTGCGGCAGTTTCGCGAAACACGAGATTCTGCTACGGCGGATCTAGGCTACCAGCCAGTTTTGGCTGGGAGAGTGAACAAGATTCTCCAGCGTCCGAAGCGAGTAACACGATACGTGGTGGTTGCGGGCTTGTGCTGAGAACTGCCAGCTAAGTAAAACCTCCACGACAAAAGGCGTTTACAGTGCAAAAATCACTCCAGAGAGAGGAAAAATATCTGTCACTACATGACAATGCTCAAATGCATCGGAATCAATTTTGGACTCGATGAAAGAAAATGATAAACTGTAAGACGAACATCAACAAAATTAAAACTGAGACAGTGGGATGGAGGCCAGTTGCATTATGCGATACTGGAGGAATCTGATTAGGATACGACGCAGAGAAACAGATGAGTTTTTGCTGTGTGGCCAGCAAAATAACTGGCGATAACCGAAGTAGATCGGATATAAAACGAAGCTATATAGGTGAAATAGCTACGGAACCATTTCAAGAGGAGAAATTAGTTAACATAGCAAGTAACTACGTGTAAGAAAATTACAGAACATAGCAAATATAACTGAGATCGAAATAATTCGCTAAATGCGAATGACTTTGCGTTGGCTGCCTTAGGTCACCTGTTGGTGACTTTCGAAAACTTATCCTGGACCGGGACTCGAACCCCGACTTTCACCTTATTTTGAGCGGGCGTCTTACCACTAGGCTATCCGTGCACGCCTCCTGGATGGACCCAAAATTACACATTCGAGTATCTGTCCGGCAGAAATTTTCACACGTCACCAACAGGTAGAATACCTGTAACTAATGCAGCCTGTTATTCGCATTCAGAGAATTTATATCACTGTAATTTCGAACGGCTGCCTATCATCAATGTAAAGACAATACTTTATCATTAGTGACAAAACTGGAAAGTGAGAAGGTTTAATTACGAGGGCTTGCTGGAAAGTCATGCCTCCGGATTTGTGTAATAACCATTGTTGTTGTTGTTGTTGTTGTTGTCTTCAGCAGCTCTCCATGCAACTATCCTGTGCAAGCTTTATCATCTCCCAGTACCTACTGCAGCCTACATCCTTCTGAATCTGCTTAGTGCATTCATCTCTTTGTCTCCCTCTACGATTTTTACCCTCCACGCTGCCCTCCAGTACCAAATTGGTGATTAGTTATGTGACCTACCCACCCAAGCTAAAGCTTTCTGCTGTAGCACCACATTTCGAAAGTTTCTATTCTCTTCTTGTCCAAACTATTTATCGTCCATGTTTCACTTCCATACATGGCTACACTCCATACAAATACTTTCAGAAACGACTTCCTGACAAATCTATACTCGATGTTAACAAATTTCTCTTCTTCAGAAACGCTTTCCTTGCCATTGCCAGTCTACATTTTATATCTTCTCTACTTCGACCATCATCAGTTATTTTGCTCCTCAAATAGCGAAACTCCTTTACTACTTGAAGTGTCTCATTTCCTATCTAATTCGCACAGCATCACCCGATTTAATTCAACTACATTCCATTATCCTCGTTTTGCTTTTGTTGATGTTCATCTTATATCACCCTTTCAAGACACTGTCCATTCCGTTCAACTGCTCTTCCAAGTCCTTTGCTGTCTCTGACAGAATTACAATGTCATCAGCGAACCTCAAAGTTCTTATTTCCTCTCCATGTATTTTAATACCTACTCCGAACTTTTCTTTTGTTTCCTTTACTGCTTGCTCAATATACAGATTGAATAGCATCGGGGAGACTCTACAACCCCGTCTCACTCCCTTCCCAACCACTGCTTCCCTTTCATGTCCCTCGACTCTTATAACTGCCATCTGGTTTCTCTACTAATTGTAAATAGCCTTTCGCTCCCTGTATTTTACCCCTGCCACCTTCAGAATTTGAAAGAGACTATTCCAGCCAACATTGTCAAAAGCTTTCTCTAAGTCTGCAAATGCTAGAAACGTAAGTTTGCCTTTCCTCAATCTTTCTTCTAAGGTAAGTCGTATAGTCAGCACTGCCTCACGTGTTCCAACATTTCTACGGAATCCAAACTGATCTTCCCCGAGGTCGGCTACTACCAGTTTTTCCATTCGCGTTAGTATTTTGCAGCTGTGACTTGTTAAACTGATAGTTCGGTAATTTTCAGATCTATCAACACCTGCTTTCTTTGGGATTGGAATTATTATATTCTTCTTGAAGTCAGAGTATTTCGCCTGTGTCATACATCTTGCTCACCAGATGGTAAATTTTTGTTAGGCCTGGCTCTCCCAAAATCGTTATCGCTTTTAAAATAAAACAGGCATTATTAACTTCTACACCTTCATGTCTACCCATTTGCAGCAGCAGCAGGAACAACAACAACAACAACAACAACAAAAGGACAAGCAGACACGATGTGGACAGTGCAAAGAAATTTCAACAATCAAATGCTTGAAGTGTAATGTTGCACCCCAACCCACCTCCACCCCCATGCAATTAAAATTTTTCATGGAAACAATTTTAATTTTGTTAATCAATTTGTACACATTTCCCATCTATGTACGAATAAATACCTAATTTAAATGGAATGTGTGTATGTACTCTGCTGCAGAATACTGCTTTTGGATAACAAAGACCGAGAATATCCAGAATAAAATTGTTCCGTTAAGGAAAAAATGGTCCTAAATGGGTTAATGAAACACCACAAATAATAAGCATTATTTTACTATCGTACGACGACAGCTGGTTCAACGCTTCAAAGGATTTTTTTCTTTTTTGCGGAAACACGTGCGAATCGGACAAAGAGCGGGGTTGTACATAAAAGCGCACTATTGTATTTTGGTATTCTGTGCGCGGTTTCGGGAACACCACATTCGTTTCAGCAAAGGAGCGATTTCGCCGCTCGAGCCTAATTCGGAAGAGTGCACAGCATTACGAACGTCGCCTAAGCACCGGAGTGAGTGGGTGGTAGTGCTTTGTCCTGTAGCGACTCGGCTGAAAGTTCAAGGCGGGAGGGCGAACTGATGACACGGCGGCGAGATAGATTTGCGCGGTGTTTCGTGCCGGCGACGAGCAGCACAGCTTAAAGGGGAGAATCGTATTGCCGACAAGGCAGCCATTGTGTCCTGACTTTCACAGGCACGCTGACGTACAATGGCGCTAATGTCACACGGGGATGCCGCCTGAGAAACAACCCATTTGACGCTCCCAATTCTTCGCGAAAGCCTGGACACTATCCTTAGTAACACCAGCAGCACGTATAGTTCCCCCATCTACTCACATGGCCTCCGCGACAGCAACTATTAACATGAAAACGTTTAAACTACACTTCCCGATCTATATGGCGCAAATTCACGTCCATTTTCCCAATTATTTATTTATTGTTCCGTGGAACCAAATTAAGGAGAAGTCTTCATTGTCATGGAACGAGTCAATACATGAAATTATAACACGATAGTAGAAACAGATAAAATGAAATAAGAAACATATTCAGGCGACTATTCGTAAGTTTAAATAAAGAAAATCAACAATGTAACACTGGAATTTGCTAAATTTTTCAGCTCTTCCCGGAGATCCTCGACAGAATAGAAGTAGTGAGCCATGAGGAAACTCTTCAGTTTTAGACTTAAAAGTGTTTGGGCTACTGCTAAGATTGAACGTGGTGATACGGTCTGCGCACGAGGGATGGGACAAAGCTTCTTCGAGGTAACGTTGAAATGCGGACTTTCCCGTACGACCATTTCACGAGTGTACCCCGAATATCAGGAAGCCGGTAAAACATCAAATCTCCGACATCGCTGCGGCCGAAAAAAGATCCTGCAAGGACGGGACCAATGACGGCGTAAGAGAATCGTTCGACGTGACAGAAGCGCAACACTTCGGTAAATTGCTGCAGATTTCAGTTCTTGGCCATTTAATATCAGCGTGCGAACCGTTCAACGAAACAGTATCCACATGTTCGGAGCAAGGCCCACACGTGTACCCTTAATGACAGCACGACACAAACCTTTACCCCTTGCCTGCATCCGTCAACACCGACACTGGACTGTTGATAACTGGAAATATGTTGCCTGGTCGGAAGAGTATCGACTCAAATATTATGGAGCGTCGGATGAACGTGTACATCTACATCCATAATCCGCAAGCCACCTGACGGTGTGAGGCGGAGGGTACCTTGAGTACCTCTATCGGATTTCCCTTCTATTCCAGTCTCGTATTGTTCGTGGAAAAGGGTTGTCGGTATGCGTCTGTGTGGGCTCTAATCTTTGATTTCATCCTCATGGTCTCTTCGCGAGATATACGTAGGAGGGAGCAATATACTGCTTGACTCCTCGGTGAAGGTATGTTCTCGAAACTTCAACAAAAGCCCGTACTGAGCTACTGAGCGTCTCTCCTGCAGAGTCTTCCACTGGAGTTTATCATCTCCGTAACGCTTTCGCGATTACTAAATGATCCTGTAACGAAGCGCGCTGCTCTCTGCTGGATCTTATCTCTCTCTCTTCTATCAACGCTATCTGGTACGGATCCCACACTGCTGAGCAGTATTCAAGCAGTGGGCGAACAGGCGTACTGTAACCTACTTCCTTTGTTTTCGCATTGCATTTCCATAGGATTCTTCCAATGAATCTCAGTCTGGCATCTGCTTTATGAACGATCAACTTTATATGATCATTCCATTTTAAATCACTCCTAATGCGCACTCCCAGATAATTCATGGAATCAGCTGCTTCCAGCTGCTGACCTGCTATTTTGTAGCTAAATGATAAGGGATCTTTCTTTCTATGTATTCGCAGCACGTTACACTTGTCTACATTGAGATTCAATTGCCATTCCTTGCACCATGCGTCAATTCGCTGCAGATCCTCCTGCATTTCAGTACTATTTTCGACTGTTACAACCTCTCGATATACCACAGCATCATCTGCAAAAAGCCTCAGTGAACTTCCGATGTCATCCACAAGGTCATTTATGTATATTGTGAATAGCAACGGTCCTACAACACTCCCCTGCGGCACACCTGAAATCACTCCTACTTCGGAAGACTTCTCTCCATTGTGAATGATATGCTACGTTCTGTTATCTAGGAACTCTTCAATCCAATCACACAATTGGTCTGATAGTCCATATGCTCTTACTTCGTTCATTAAATGACTGTGGGGAACTGTAACGAACGCCTCGCGGAAGTCAAGAAACACGTCATCTACCTGGTAACCCGTGTCTATGGCCCTCTGAGTCTCGTGGACGAATAGCGCGAGCTGGGTTTCACGCGACCGTCTTTTTCGAAATCCATGCTGATTCCTACGGAGTAGATTTCTAGTCTCCAGAAATGTCATTATACTCTAACATAATACGGTTATGGAGAGAACCTCAAGAATCCATGGTCCCTGCATATCATTAGGGAACTGTTCACGGTGGTGGAGGCTCTGTGATTGTGTGGGGCGTGCGCAGTTGGACTAATATGGGTCCCCTGACACGTCTAGATACGACTCTGACAGGTGACATGTACGTAGGCGTCCTGTCTGGTCACCTCATCTCCATTCTTGTCCATTGCGCACACTTCTGCTGCCCACCGTACTCCCCAGACACGAACAGTATTCAGCGTATCTGGGATGCTTTGCACTGTTTGTTTATATCCGTAACGCGTAATCCGCCAGGTGGATTTACACGTGTTAGTGCGTGAAGTGCATGTTGTGTGACGACTCTGGGGTAACCTGTCGCACGGTCTAAAAGAAAAACACTAGCTCATAACAGTTACGTCGAGGTTGACTACTAAAAATTGAATTTATACCTAAATGTGAAAATAAACAATAGCTCCAACAGTCGCCGCCTCCTTTCTTTGTCGTTTCCCAAACGCACAGCTCTAGCATATCCGAAACTTTGCTCTCTTTCTCGCAGTCCGTTCATCCTCTGTCTCTGAATACTAGCCAAAATTGTTATTTATGGACAATTTTATCGCTATTGGCAACATGATTATTATAATTAACCTTTTCAAAAGGTCACCTGATTATATAAAACAGGACGAAATTTTAGCTACATGAACTTGACAGAAGGATTTGGCTGTACGCTTGAATTATTTATTCGCACGATGTATTCCTGAACTCGTCCAAACATCTGTTTTTGTATGTATATCCTTCGTGCTTTAAGATGTTTCTGTTTTTGTTACAGCCGCGCTGTTTGAAGCGCCATGTAACGGATTCTGCGGTCCCTCCCACCGGAGGTTCGAGTCCCCCATCGGGCATGGGCGTGTGTGTTGCTCTTAGCATAAGTTACTTTACGTTAGTTTAAGTAGCGGGTACGTCTAGGCACCGATGAACTCAGCAGTTTGGTCCCTTAAGAATTCACACACATTTGAACATTTGTTTTTGCTATATTTATCTATGCACCTAAAAGTTTCTAGGTATTATCTTTGTTTACAAAGTTTGACAGTCAATATGTCATGTATTAAGACAGAGAAAGAAGCTGGTGACCACTGACGATATTTTATTTTAGTCTTATTTTCATACTTAAGATGTTCGTTTCGTTTTTGGTCAAGAACCTGCCAAAAATTACGTTCTGAAATAGCGTGTCTCCACTACACAGTGTCCTGGGTTACCCTCGAATCTTGATACAACACACACGTTTACCTCTTCGAACTTGTGGATGACAGTACACTTGTTGCTCCATTCAACATCAATTACAATCATGGTAAAGTCTAACCTAAAATGTGCGCATTTAAAAATATCAATTTATGTTAATAGCTAGCCGTCATAATATTTGCTAAATTCCGTCAAATTTTCTATAGTTACATTAATTCCAAAATAAAGTAGAAACACTACGCAAATCTGATTAATGTTTCACTACAATTAATGTTTCACTACACGTATTAGAAATTAAAAGAGCTAGATAACTGAAGTTTAATTCATAATTATTCAAATTTAATAAAAAATTATTTTGCCTTACTTTCGTACTGAGAATAGATTCCTACCAAAATTGAAACCTCGAGGTTCTGCTGAAAAAGTAATGCTTCCGATTTTAAAGAAATTGTCTCTCGTCGGGAGGAATGCGTATCGTCACCAGGCTATGTGGCGAAATAAATACACAGACATGAAGGGTGTTAATATAGAATGCTAATAAGTTTATTTTATTTACAAAACATTACTAGTTTTCACTTAAAAATATTCGGCGGCATTACTTTTCAGCGCGTTCTCGTAAATGAATGCTACTCGTGAAAACGAAGTATAATGAGAAATACCTTCAGCTTGCTATTTCTAATTCCATGTTCATTCATGTAATCATCACACTAATGTCTTTCACATTTGTATCGTTACGCCTTTATACACCAAGATTTTAAACATGGCTGAAACAGCAACTATTGAAATTCTTCACGGTACATGATGACAGCCAAAATAACGCAAGCTTCATCTGCTTGACACTAGGACACAAGGTATTTTACTTCTGATGAAGCTATATATATATATATATATATACCGAAACCGTGGTCAAGAATTTCAATAAGTCTTTACCCTGCAACTGTTTTGGCTGTCATCATTTACCGTGAAGCCTTTATATACGTTCAGGTGGATGTGATCGCCGAGTTAATTCTGGCGAGCCATTTTGTGGTAGTTTTAAAAAGCGATAAATGCCATCAATGTTTCATAAACAGCTAAGTTGTAAGGTTTCAATTACTGTGGATGCAATTTCTTTCCTTCATCACTTCTAGTTTTATTGGATTGTGGAAATATTCGTTTTTCTGCGTCACCCTATTCACGCTAATAATGACTTACTTGATCTATTCAATTCTTCCTGAGCACTTTATCTGTAGCACAACATTTCAAATGTCGACTTTCTTCTTACCTGAACTGCTTTAGAGTTCACAACTCTCTCTCGCACAACCGTACAAGACTACACTCCATACAAAT
Source organism: Schistocerca piceifrons (assembly GCF_021461385.2). Classification (NCBI taxonomy): domain Eukaryota; kingdom Metazoa; phylum Arthropoda; class Insecta; order Orthoptera; family Acrididae; genus Schistocerca; species Schistocerca piceifrons. The sequence continues at coordinate 67,566,948 of NC_060146.1, read as the reverse complement.
AACGCACTTCCAGAAAATACATCCCAACACTTAAATTCGTGTTTCATACTAATTTCCCCCTTTTCAAAAATGTTTTTCTATCAACTGGGTTGGTACGTCTGCCTGGTGTGGCTGGATAAAAGTTTCTTTTGTGGGAAGAGGGGGCGCATAAGCCCACTTTATTACAGGTTTGCGAGTATTACGAAATGAATGTGGTTGCGTTCTTACTACATGAAGAGCCTACACAAAACAGATTTCAGGACACCTAATATTTCAGCCACAGTTCAATTTATTCTCACATTAATAAAATAAACGTCGTGTGACTAGGGCCTCCCGTCGGGTAGACCGTTCGCCGAGTGCAAGTCTTTAGATTTGTCTCCACTTCCGCGTTGATGGGGATGAAATGATGATTAGGACAACACAACGCCCAGTCCATGAGCGGAGAAAATCTCCGACCCAGCCGGGAATCGAACCGGGGCCGTTGTTGTTGTCTTCAGTCCTGAGACTGGTTTGATGCAGCTCAACATGCTACTCTATCCTGTGCAAGCTTAATCTCCCAGTACCTACTGCAACCTACATCCTTCTGAATCTGCTTAGTGTATTCATCTCTTGGTCTCCCTCTACGATTTCTACCCTCCAAGCTGCCCTCCAATACTAAACTGGTGATCCCTTGATGCCTCAGAACATGTCCTACCAGCCGATCCCTTCTTCTAGTCAAGTTGTGGCACAAACTTCTCTTCTCCCCAATCCCGGGCCCTTAGGATTTACTTTCAGTAGCGCTGACCATTCAGCTACCAGGGGCGGACATTCTCACACTGGTAACGGGGGCATTAGGTGTAACCCGGAAAAAGGTAACTCATCATGACCAATTGGGTGTCATATTGCAAGTCCAAATTTACTGGTCGCAAACCACAGAAAGGGGTCGCACATTAGCAAGAGGGGTTACTTTATGCCCACCCTAAACAATTAAAACGAAAGTCGTTAATTGTTGTTAAATTATGTTAACAACATATGAACATATACCAATATGCAAGTAACGTATAGAACCTTTTCTAGAAACAGCACACACGAATATCGACACACGTTTACAGCCAAGATACTTTTATAGATATACTGATGTGGAAGTAAGGCAATGAACCTGGAAATATTGCATACAACATTCACTGGGGGAGGTGAAGTCTGCTACAGACACATTTTTGGGTTAAGTTTACGCGAAAATTTAAAATTACATCTGGAATCTGGTGGAGGAATGAATTAAAAAAAGTAAGTACATATTCAAAATTTTGAAGTATACAGTAATTCACTAGATTACAACATTTTCCAAAGGTGGGCACACTGTACCCCCCCCCCCCTTTTGGGAATGCGAGGTAATAGAAGAACCTCCGATATGTCTGGCTGAAGTCCGTACAGAAGTGTGTGTAAGTGCATCCAGAACGACCAACCCTAGTCCAGCACCGTACTGTTTAAACCAACCTTTCTCTTACATTAACCGGACAGACGGTGGAATGGATGTGGGGGGGGACCACAAAAATTCTGTACACTCGTAGAAACGATAGCGGTAAAACATTCTTATATTCTCTGTATTTGTGAAACGATGGCGAGATGGTAATCTAGTCTTTCGCTCAATAAATAATAGTTCTAGCTCCTACGTACTAGCAAATAAAAAATAGCGATTACGTCGCCAATATAGAAGTAGTGCGATCAAAGCCTTCAACAGAATTGTAAGAACGTTAAATACTCCGGACAACGGAATTCTAAACAAAAGCTCACCTCTCATTTGGCTTATAATTAAACTATCAAAAAACCAAGAACGATTGCCAGATATGTTCTTAAGATAGCAAGAAACAAAGACGATGAGGGGAATCGCGTACCTGTATTTCATTTGCCCCCCGTTGTGCTTCACCATACAGCTGAGCTCTATCAGTTGTTCGCATCTCGTCTTCCGTAACAGACGAATGTGATATCACCGCATACATGTGACACTGAAACCACCCCTCTGCTCTACCTCCGAATGAAATGGGACTCATTTAACACGATTATAGAATATCACTCCTGTAGGAGCAGGGGAAGGTGTACTGGATATCACATAAATACTAATGAGCAAACCAACTAAATTCATAAAAGACATGTTTACGCCTGTGACTGTAACAGTTTATTTCACAATTGCAATTTAGGCCTTAGGCCATTATAAAGTAAAGATGTTGTAGCTATTGGGCCATGTCAACCTAGAGCCGACACATATGTATGTCGTCGTCTTACTGTAAATACATTGGAGACGCTGTTACATAGCGCGAGCGCACATATCCGTATGTCAGTCTGTAGACATGTTCGTTGGTCCATCACTAGTCATATATGCACTAAACTGCAGCGGCAGATTACTGTTTACAATATACGACAATGGCCTCCTACCGTACTGAATGGAAGCGAATTGTCGGTTATAAATGTCGTAACACGGCAACAATCCAACATCAGATGATCACTGAGGTTACACTGTGTTTGTATCCTCAGTAGTTATAAGATTAGTACGCATGTAAGGTGGAAACAAACCGTACAGGGTTAAATTTTTATTTTGCATCTTGCGACTTTAATTTATCAAGAAGGAATAAACAAAACTCAAATCAGTATTTTCTATCACGGAATAAAACTGCATAATCAATATCCTGGGGCGATGAAAAAAATTACTGAACTGTACTTAAAAATGCGACTAAGGCGCACACACTAATTAACGCATACTACACAAACATTAATTACAGAAGAAAGATTAGGGATTAATAATAGAAACAATGACACATCACAATGCGTAATAATGTAATGCTTTCACAAAAAGAAAATCATGTACCAAGATCAAATGTCGATCAATAATGCACGATAGTAATGTTTTGCCCTCCTATTGGACTAAACATCTCATTATTTTGGTTTTCCTCGATCATTTCCAGTAAATGATGGTTCCCTTCACCAAGGCTACAATCTACCACCTGTCCTACACTCATAAAAACATACCTACCGTATATTCTGCGTCTATATTTAAGCTACAAATTTCTATTAAACTCTGTATCGATTTGGGATAATCACTGGACGAATTATTAAACGAATCCCGCAAACGGACAGGCGGTTTTAATGCCGCGGCGTTTCACTAGAAATGGTTCGTCACTTCACCAGGTTACCTACAGCATGAACTAGAGTTTAACGTCGAATATGACCCACGGTAGCATGGCATTTAGCAAAGGAACAAAGGGTGCTTTAAATGCCAGTAAAAATGATAGTCACTACACGGATTTCAAGTCCGACGCGGACTCCGAACAAAAACAAGTTACGAGGCTATAGAAACGCTATTGGGCTGCTCAGGCAGTGTCGGGCGCATTCGCCAGGCTAATCTTCAAATCACGTTATACGGGCAGAGAAACGTCATGGTCTTTATGAATTACCTCTGACTCTACAACTTGTTTCCTGGCAGCTAGGACACGTTCGTGGATACACAGCATCTGCCTTATAAACGACCTTACACCCACTACGTAGCACCACAAGCACTTTTGAAATAATTCCAGGCAAGCTCTGTGGCTTCCGTGGTGGGGTGGTGCACAATCTCGTACAAAGCATTTCCATTGACGTATAGCAGTAACTATGGATACAGTTGTTTTTATCACAAAAAAGTAGCACGTCTTGAACGTGAACAGTGCTAAAAAACGTCAAACCTAAGTGCACACACACGATAACTTGTGTCGGGGGCGGGGGTGCCAGACCTAGGGTTGTAGAGTACTTTTGATATTTTGGAGGACGAATGGCGACATAAAGCCATAAAAATCTGCGTAATAGAGTTAATATACAATAATTCTCTTGAAAGAAAAAGGCCTACCTATACTAAAGTTTTCCCGCACTCAGAGGTGGTAGTGGGAGGGGGCAGTGGCGCCTCCCCCCCCCCCCCTCTGCCACTGGCTATGGGCGTCCTTGTAACAGCATTCGCAGTATAAACTTAAGTACGTAAAAGGAAATAGATAAAAACGTTCATATGTAGAATCTCTCTCTTTGTTACATATCAATATTTTGGGCAGCCAAATTATCTACGTAAAAACTGGCCACTCAACATTTTTCGATCAATTTTCCCGCTGGAAGTTTCACTCCAAAGGTAGCGCTGCTTTCCGCTAATAATATACAGGGTGATTCAAAAAGAATACCACAACTTTAGGAATTTAAAACTCTGCAACGACAAAAGGCAGAGCTAAGCACTATCTGTCGGCGAATTAAGGGAGCTATAAAGTTTCATTTAGTTGTACATTTGTTCGCCATTTCAGCCAATAAAGTTTTTGGTCCCTTTTTCTTCGAAGGTGCTACTGTAACTGGACTACAGTATCTGGAGATGTTAGAGAATTGGCTGTTCCCTCAGCTCGAACAAGAAGCACAACAATTCATATTTCAGCAGGATGGAGGGCCACCACATTGGCACTTATCTGTCCGTAACTACCTGAACATCAACTACCCGAGGCGATGGATCGGCCGCCAGGCAGCCCGTGACAGAGCACTTCATCACTGGCCTCCAAGAAGCCCTGATCTTACCCCCTGCGATTTTTTCTTATGGGGGTATGTTAAGGATATGGGGTTTCGGCCACCTCTCCCAGCCACCATTGATGATTTGAAACGAGAAATAACAGCAGCTATCCAAACTGTTACGCCTGATATGCTACAGAGAGTGTGGAACGAGTTGGAGTATCGGGTTGATATTGCTCGAGTGTCTGGAGGGGGCCATATTGAACATCTCTGAACTTTTTTTTGGGTGAAAAAAAAAACCTTATTAAATACTCTTTGTAATGATGTATAACAGAAGGTTATATTATGTTTCTTTCATTAAATACACATTTTTAAAGTTGTGGTATACTTTTTGGATCACCCTGTATTATGCGCTGCACAACGTCTGCAATGAAACAGACGCTCAATACAAACACGAATATAGAGCCCAAAACGTTTAAACAACGCAGTTCAAAATGGCGAAGAACTTTAGAATTAGAAGGAAAAAATACCGAAGATACAGAAACTACCAAAATTAGATAATCTGTCTTCGCTGGAACTACTTAAAAATGCACGAACAGAAAAATCATTAGAAGTTTAACGAGCATATTCAATGCTGAAAGACATGCGGTTGAATACTCTTTTTAAATCGGATATCTACTACAAAAATGGTCCAAATAGCTCTGAGCACTATTGGACTTCTGAGATCATCAGTCCCCTAGAACTTAGAACTACTTAAACCTAAATAACCTAAGGACATCACACACATCCATGCCCGAGGCAGGATGCGAACCTGCGACCGTAGTGGTCGCGCGGTTCCACACTAGCGCCTAGAACCGCTCGGCCAAACGGCCGGCTATCTACTACAAGGCTGCAGCCTAAACACTACAATAAAGGACGTTTGCACCTCCGAACTCTTTATGAGATCTCGTAGATAGTCTCACGTTAATAGTTAATTAATAACATAAAGTTAGCTTCTGTGCAAGTGGGGACTATGTATCGTACATACTTCTGTAAAACAAACCGCGCTTAAGTATAGGAGTAACTGAAGTAATGCAACCTATCTTCTCTTTCCTACCAGTTATCCCAAGTTCTGCTGTTTTCATGATTTGACATCTTAAAAAATCCTAGGCTGTCTTTCCAGTAGCGTCGTGAACCTCAGAGAGCGAAGTCTTATTCGCCCCTGGCGTTGGAATCGGGTAAACATTGGTGAAGGCAGTGTACTACAACTAAATGTACACTTCACCCTTCATCTCTTTACGCGCCTTGCATTCCACTGCTCCTCTGCATCTAAGGACTTCGCCGGTAAACACCACAAAATGAGAGGAACCTGCGACAGAGATTGCGCTCTTTAACGAAAGGTTGATCAGATGGAGCGAAATTTCAGCCACGACCCCGGGCAGTTTTTCTGACACTTTCATCTCCGGCGATCACGAACTCAACAGGTTGCCCAAGAGATGCCGTCGCGTACGCCCAAGGCAAAAGCAAGACAAATTTCTAACATTCTGAGAAATCTCTGTAGTTCCTGAACCAAAGAAATGATCCACAGTTTCGTCACCCACTATATACGAACATACGGCCACTTCCTTGTTTACAAACAACAATCTGATCACAACTTCTATGATCTGGTAAATATGTGGTAGCGGACCATTCGATTCTTAAGTCCTATCGGACCACTAGCAAGCCGCTTTCGACAATGTTGGCATACGCCTGACTAAATGACTGAGCCCGATGGGCACTCATTCTACAGTACCTTGGTTCGAACCCTCCCACAACCACCGGACTTGAATTTTCTCTTCCTCAGAGTGCCATCACGTCGCCGAAACGTCGCGAACTAAACAATAACAGCAGTTGCAACAACAGGATTACCGTTTTGTGGTCTGCGGCGATGAAGTGAATGTGCAATTTTTGGAAGCTGTAAGATGTTTAAGGAAAAACGTTTTTCCTACTAGCTTCGTTCGGTCTACACATGGTTAATCCTCCGGCACCGTCAGGAAATTACGCTTTCTCATGCATTAAATTAGCATTAATAAGTTGAATAGGCAAGCATCAAAGTTCATCAACGTCGTTGTCCACAGCTCGTCCTTAGTGTCGCAGGCTCCACATCGCAGGGTCTCGGGTTCGATTCTCGGATGGCTCGGCCAATTTCTTCGCTTGGGGACTGGGTGTGTGTGTGTTGGACTAATGATTTCATTTCATATTCATCGACACACAAAACGCCTAATAGGCGTCATGTAGAAATCCATGCACCTGACGGGCATTCCGCAAACATTTTGATAAGCTGGCTTCCGTCGCGCTTGATTAGCTATAAATTTTTGCCATGTAACTTAACTGGAAGTACAGAAGTCATTAGCATGGACTGGACCACCATGCAAGGCCTTCATGAAAAACTTATCCATAGAATGACAACATAACATACAAATCTTTCAAGCAGTACTTTTGTCACCCTACCTAAACAAGCTGGCGCAAAACACTATGGAAAAAATATTTTTAATCTAGCCCATAGCAAGACGATGGCTCAACTCCATTACAAATCAAGAGAAATAGGTGGCCAATGTGCCCACAAGCTGGAACATGTCATAATGACAGCAGCAAAGGAGTAACGTTCATTATCTGGTACGATACGACGAAAACTAAGGCACAACTGCTTACAATAGCAAGTCAGCCATAAGACGCTTCCAACAATAATATAATAGCCGCTGGAAAACTTCATCCTAACTGACCTACCTGGTATCAGGAAAAAACGCAAAACTCATCCAACTACTACTTGGCTAAGATTGTTCCAAACAACACCCACAACAATGCTCTTAGCAAATACGGGCGAGACTCTTGCAGCTCCAAACACGTCCTTTCGAGTTTCTTGCAAGAACCGAATAGCCTAACAACGAACTTATCACAAAACTGTGCTCTCCGGAAGGAAACAAAAAGGGAACATCACACTAAGGTTGTGTGTGTTTTCATTCATAAAGTAAAAACTGCGTGTTTTTATTCTTAAAGTATAAAATATTCTACCAAGAAACGAGGGAACAGCCTATCATAATGTACATATGCACCGCCGCAGGTTGCGTATTGTCTGTTGCTAGTTTCGTACATCAACTTGAACATCTTCCTATGTACTTCCACATCCCGAAAACCACAGAAGTGAATGGGTGATGGTACTTCCCACTGCAACATTTATTTGGGATTGCTCCTACTCCATTTTTCTTGTTATCCGTGGGCAGAGAGATTGACTAATTTCTCTACGTGCGCTTTAATCTAATTTTGTCTTCGCGATAACTACTACGACGATGCGACGCGTATGTAGTAGCATAACTTCGCTCCTACGCCTTCGCAAGACAACAGGAGTCACGTCTCTAAGCGTGTGCCAAATAAATTTATTCAGCATCTTTGTGACGCTCAACGCGTGTCAAACATGTGAACATACTTGCTGCCCTTTGTACACGTTTAGTATCCCCCGTTTATCTAGATGGCATCGGTCATACACACTTGATATTGTAAGATGGTTCACACAATTGTTTACAAAACACTCCCTTTATGGAGATTGGTGGGAAACAAGGAGAATGCAATGAACCGAATACTGCTGTCATCTGTTTTACTTACAACTGATCTTCCTATTTTATATCCCTAAATGTACTAACATTGCAATCATTGGACTCTCATCTGTTTCCGCAATAGAAAGTATTTGCTTCGGAAAGAGTAGTTTGGCAGTTTACACTTATACGGAGTCATAGCGAAATTCTCAGGCCCATTCATGTTCACAGCCAAGTTTTAGAGCTAGAACCTAGCATGGACACGGTTCACAAAACTTTTTCTCCCCGAACGCAAACTATCAGCTAAGGACCAACAAACAGGATTCTTCGCCGTAAACGATGGAGAGCATGACATACAATTTGGAAGTTAGAAATTGCATCTGGCAACATCGTAAACACAAAACTGATGAGAGTAGGATGTGAAACTAAAGTAGCATATTAACAACCCAGCAGCAAACGAAAAAAAAACAACCTGGAAACGCGACAACGAACAATAAGTTTCCAGAATGACGGGGGTGGGAAAGTATTTACTCTTATTCGCTCCACTTCCCACGAATCCTTCGCCGGCGCGAGGGAAGAGGTTACTATGACAAGAAACTCTCTCTCAGACTGACTTCAGCTCTCTCTGTCTCTCGGGGCTACCCACACAGCGCGTCCGAACTTTCACCTTTCTAAAAACGACGCGCGCTGTCTCTCACCGGATCGTTAAGGCGGGAACTATTGAACACCGGCTAAAAAAGGATTAAAAGAAGCTTTGCGGAGGGGAAAAGTGTTTGTGAAACTCTGTACTCACCTTATAATGGAAATCACCAAAGTCGAAGACGCTTGCTCCGGCATTCATCACTGCTGCAGACATTGCGGAGCGAAATAATTCCCTCGGAACGGACGACTATCGTAGAAAAAAAAAAACCAGCTGCACTCACAAAACTGAGGAATAGGGGGGAGGGAGGGTGAAGTGGGAAACAAAAAAAAATAAAATACGGAAACAAAAACACCCCTGTTCTATGGGAGGATCTGTCGGTGCACCGGGTAAAAAAATATAAACACTTGCGCGTACCGCGGGAACGCAGCACGCTACGAGGCCGGAATCGACACTTTTTGCGAGAGGGTGAGCAGGTGAGGGGGAGTCCGCCACGGAACAGCACTTGGAATCTCACTCGGCGCGCCTCTAGCGACTTTCTGTGTTGCCTTCGCCACTTGCGAGGATGAGCAGGATCGGACTTCGCACGCTAGCACTCGGCGACTCTCTTACCGCCCAACTGACGCCGCACGGCAGCGCGCGCCCGGACGTCATGAGCGGCGCACCGCGCATGCGCGCGCCGCACTCGAAAGGGGGTGGAGCCAGTCGGCGCGGCGCGGGCAAGGGCGCCAGGGGAGGGAGCGGCGGCGTGACGTCACGACCCCGGCAGTCAAGGACTGTCGGAGGGCATTGTTGGTGCGTCGCTGTTGACTTGTTTTGCTTTCGTGCGCCGTGGTGCACGGGCGCTGCGCTCGGCTACGGCAAACTTCCTCCGGCGACTGGGAAGACGGGCGAACGGAGGTGGCGTAGCGAGAAGTTGGCTCTGTGGCAGGACAGCACGTTTACACGTCGCCGGCTTCTGCACACGCTATCGCTGCAACTAAGAAGAAGGCGACGGTCACGATTGCAGTGACACTCGTCCTTTCTTTCCCCTTTGTCAGCACGCTTTGAAGATCTCACAGCTAGGCTTGTTGCAGATCGTATGTATTCGTTACTGATTAACGAATATTCTAAGAGACTCGAAGTACTCCGTAAAACTTCATATTACAAGCATCTTGTCTTGTTGTCTCCAATCCGGTTTATTGCAGTTCTCTACGCTATTCTGTACAGTGTCGAATCTCTATTGCAATCCAGTTGAACCTTCTTACTTTATTAATCCCTTGGTCTTCCCCTACAATTCCTCACTCCCCCAACCACTTCTTTTGCAGCATTACGTCACGCCACAGGACGTCCTATCAGCCGATCCCTCATTTTAGTCAAGTTGTGCCATAAATTTATTATTTTCCTAATTAGAATCGGTACCAGCTTATTAGTTTATTCCTCAATTAGTTTAAGCGGAGTGCTTATAAAATAAATCTCATTAATCAGGTACACGTATGATCTTCTACATCTACATCTACATACATACTCCGCAATCCACCATACGGTGCGTGCAGGAGGGTACCTCGTACTACAACTAGCATCTTCTCTCCCTGTTCCACTCCCAAACAGAACGAGGGAAAAATGACCGCCTATATGCCTCTGTACGAGCCCTAATCTCTCTTATCTTATCTTTGTGGTCTTTCCGCGAAATGTAAGTTGGCGGCAGTAAAATTGTACTGCAGTCAGCCTCAAATGCTGGTTCTCTAAATTTCCTCAGTAGCGATTCACCGATTCATGAAAAGAACACCTCCTTTCCTCTAGAGACTCCCTCCCGAGTTCCTGAAGCATTTCCGTAACACTCACGTGATGATCAAGCCTACCAGTAACAAATCTAGCAGCCCGCCTCTGAATTGCTTCTATGTCCTCCCTCAATCCGACCTGATAGGGATCCCAAACGCTCGAGCAGTACTCAAGAATAGGTCGTATTAGTGTTTTATAAGCGGTCTCCTTTACAGATGAACCACATCTTCCCAAAATTCTACCAATGAACCGAAGACGACTATCCGCCTTCCCCACAACTGCCATTACATGCTTGACCCACTTCATATCGCTCTGCAATGTTACGCCCAAATACTTAATCGACGTGACTGTGTCAAGCGCTACACTACTAACGGAGTATTCAAATATTACGGGATTCTTTTTCCTATTCACCTGCATTAATTTACATTTATCTATATTTAGAGTTAGCTGCCATCCTTTACACCAATCACAAATACTGTCCAAGTCATCTTGTATCCTCCTACAGTCACTCAACGACGACACCTTCCCGTACACCACAGCATCATCATCAAACAGCCGCACATTGCTATCCACCCTATCCAAAAGATCATTTATGTAGATAGAAAACAACAGCGGACCTACCACACTTCCCTGGGCCACTCCAGATGATACCCTCACCTCCGATGAACACTCACCGTCGAGGACAACGTACTGGGTTCTATTACATACGAAGTCTTCGAGCCATTCACATACTTGGGAACCAATCCCATATGGTCGTACCTTAGAAGTCTTCAGCATTCTTCTGTTGTAGCACGTTTTATTTCAACAAATCGTAACAAACGACTAGTTTCAGATGGATGCTTAATGCACCAGCGCTTACAAAACAGCTGTTTTTTTTCTGCACTCAGACGTCAATGCAAAAACGACAGTTAACTATGTAATCAAATATGGCGTGGTTCTCATGTATTTTCCATCAGCAAGTCACAGCAAACGGGCAACGTCATGTAAGAGGTCAGACGTGATTATTAGCGAAAGTAATGAGTAACGAATATTTTGTAACAGGTACATAATATCGACAGCATCGAATACCAGCGGTTTAAATCTAACCAGTTACTTCTAAGAAGTCATACAATCACGCTGACGCAATGCAGGTGCTATGACACACGGCTGCCCCCGTCGGAGGTTCGAGTCCTCCCTCGGGCATGGGTGTTGTGTTGTCCTTAGCGTAAGTTCGTCTTAAGTTAGTTTAAGTAGTATGGAAGACTAGGGACCGATGACCTTAGCAGTTTGGTCCCTTAGCAATTCACAGACACATTTTTTTGCTATGACACGGGCGCTAGGTTGCCAGGTTCCCGATTTTTTTTTTTTCCGCCAGACTGTTCGGTCTTTCAGCCTCATGTTCGGCGTTCGGTACCGAGATATGAATGCTTTGGTAATTTTTGGACTCCTTTCATACTTTCGTATCGCTAATTTAGATAGTTTATCCGAAGAGATCTGCATACTAAATAAAATTTTGGAACGATTAAAAAGTCAAGCTTCTACATCCACAAACCCGTTTTGCTGCAAAACGTTGTTAAACGGAGAACGTGACAGTATTGTTGAAGGATAATGGCGGTTCTATGCAGCGGTGCATATGTGGAGAGTCTTCAGTCACATGAATCAGTTATGGTCTGACGATAAAAAAGAAATTGAGTGTCGATACAGTAAAAGCAGAATTGTGCATTCTTTTTAATTTGAAGTTTGTAACATGCACCGAATTTTACCAAAATATCGAAGGTAAAAAAAAATTGAAATCTGTAAGTAGCAATAGTTACTTAAAATAGCAGGAATACTGCAATAGCAGGAAGTCGTTTCTGAAAGTATTTGTATGGAGTGTAGCCATGTATGGAAGTGAAACATGGACGATAAATAGTTTAGACAAGAAGAGAATAGAAGCTTTCGAAATGTGGTGGTACAGAAGAATGCTGACGATTAGATGGGTAGATCACATAACTAATGAGGAGGTACTGAATAGGATTGGGGAGGAGTGTGTGGCACAACTTGACTAGAAGAAGGGATCGGTTGGTAGGACATGTTCTGAGGCATCAAGGGATCACCAATTTAGCATTGGAGGGCAGCGTGGAGGGTAAAAATCGTAGAGGGAGACCAAGAGATGAATACACTAAGCAGATTCAGAAGGATGTAGGTTGCAGTAGGTACTGGGAGATGAAGAAGCTTGCACAGGATAGAGTAGCATGGAGAGCTGCATCAAACCAGTCTCAGGACTGAAGACCACAACAACAACAACAACAAGTAGCAATAATATTTTTTTTCGTTTACTTTGTGTTTTATCGTATTCACGTTCAGCTCAGCAAATCCTTTCGCCAGGAAATGTTCGGTAATTTTGTTAAGTAAATCTGGCAACCCTACGCAGGGGACAGATGAAGTGTTCATTGATAAAGTGTAGCCAAGTCCATTTAAGTGATGTTTGATAGAAAAAGTGGAAATGTGAACCATTTGAATTAATAAACTCTACGATTTAAATCATTTTGAAGGTTTGGGTATATTTGGTAGGTGTTTAAATATACTGTAATACTACATTACATCCACAAAGCCATTATAGTTACTGCTTGCAACGACAGATTTAACAATTTATCGGACTTCAGGTAACTTTTAACAAAGTATTTGACACGATTCACAATAATTATTGGTTTTTATATCTTATAACATATATATTGTTTCTTGTCACATTAACATCCAGACCCATAATATCCTCACAAGGGAACCTCCCCATCGCACCCCCCTCAGATTTAGTTATAAGTTGGCACAGTGGATAGGCCTTGAAAAACTGAACACAGATCAATCGAGAAAACAGGAAGAAGTTGTGTGGAACTATGAAAAAAATAAGCAAAATATACAAACTGAGTAGTACATGGGAAGGTAAGCAACATCAAGGAGATTCTGAACTTAGGAGCGTCTTGGTCCCGTGGTTAGCGTGAGCAGCTGCTGAATGAGAGGTCCTTGGTTCAAGTCTTCTCTCGAGTTTAAAGTTTAATTTTTTATTTTCAGACAATTATCAAAGTTCAGGCACTCACACATAATCAACTTCGCTCTCCAAAATTCCAGGACATGTTCAGATTTGCTTGGACATATGCAGGATTTGACTGTCTACACACGGAAACATTTGAAAACGTAAAAAACGTATATTTAGACAGAGCACAGGGAAAACTGTGCGACTGTGAAACTGTTGCATTCATTTGTTGCAGTTTATGTGACAAACTCTTATGTTATCATCACTTTTTTGGGAGTGATTATCACATCCACAAGAAAACCTAAATCGGGCAAGGTAGAAGAATCTTTTTACCCATTCGCCAGGTGTGCAGGTTACGTGGGTCGACAACATATTCCTGTCATGTGACGCACATGTCGTCACCAGTGTCGTATAGAATATATCAGACGTGTTTTCCTGTGGAGGAATCGGTTGACCTATGACCTTGCGATCAAATGTTTTCGGTTCCCATTGGAGAGGCACGTCCTTTCGTCTACTAATCGCTTGGTTTTGCGGTGCGGTCGCAAAACACAGACACTAAACTTATTACAGAGAACAGAGACGCCAATGAATGAACGGACAGATCGTAACTTTGCGAAAATAAAGAAAGTAAAATTTTCACTCGAGGCAATACTAGAACCAAGGATCTCTCGTTCCGCAGTTGCTCACGCTAACCACGGGACCACGGCGCTGCTCAGCTCACTTTGTCCTTGATATTGCATATGTTGTGCATGGACTACTCAGTTTGTATATTTTGCTTATTTTTTTCATAGTTCCACACAACTTCTTCCTGTTTTATCAATTGATCTGTGTTCGGTTTTTCAAGGCCTATCCACTGTGCCAACTTATAACTAAATCTGAGGGGGGTGCGATGGGGAGGTTCCCTTGTCAGGTCCCGTATGAGTATAAAATTTTCATCCACTGCCGAACCGCCGTGTAGCCGATTAGCCGGCACGGTAGTTCAGCGTGTTCGGTCAGAGGGTTACGTACTCTCTGTAATAAAAAAGACTGAGTTAATGGATCAACAACGAACTTGAATGGATGTCTTACGACGTCCGCCCCGACCAGACGCAACGATCAAACGTGAACAAAATGAGATTAATAAAAATATTAAAAAAATAAAGAAACATGGCTAGCGCTCGGACACTTACGACAAAGGTTTCGGGTTCGATTCCTCCTCGGGCACTTTTTTTCTGTTGCTTGCAAAATTGCAGCGCACTGTTACAGGAGAATCGTGAAATTCATTTTCGGGAAGATTGTATAAAAATTCATTCTATAATTCACCATCAATTATCGTCACCAATATTCCGAGACATGATTCAATGTGCCTGGTTTGCCTCAAAATTGTCAGAAACTCGAAACATTGTTAAATATTAATGGGGCATGTTTTTGTACAGATTTATTGCCCTGTGATTGTAAAAAATCTACTTTTATATGTTGTGCAAGATGTCGTAAAAATTATTTCTTTGTTTGTTTTTACGATAATTACCACTGCGGTTCTTGTTTATAATTATTATATGTATAAAAATTGAATGTTTTCCAATCGACTTTGTTATTCTGATTAAAAAGGCAATGTTTCTCCTCATATACTTTACAATGAAAAATGGAAACCCACCGCCATGAATTGTGTTGTTGGACAAAAAGAAAATAATTTTTATTCAATAATGAAACTAATTTCTTAAAGATAATGTAGGTTTGGGAAACTTTCTGAATAATTGGTGGAATAACCAAAGAAAATGAAACAGAAAAAAAAAATAGTGCCAGAGAAGGAATCGAACACGAGACATCCGGCGTAAGAATCCGAGCCCTAAACACCTAGACCAGACGGCGGCTAGGCAATGTGTAAACGTTTTATACTCATAAGACACGTAAGAAACTTTTGATCGATTTTTCTCGGGATAGTGCGTCCTTATACTTTAACCACGTGAGGTGTTAGGGATCCTCTTTCACCACACAAAATTGCGGACAAATCCCCGACCCCACGGTCGTGCCGTCTCCTTGTGAGAGTCGACTGAGTATTCGACCGATTGCTGGTACTGTACGAACTGACGAAGAATACGTAAGGCAAAATTTGTTAATCCAATTTAACATGAGAGAAGTGTGTGTGATTTTGATGCCGAAAATCATCACGATCGAACAAAAAAAAAAGCTCGTGAAAATGTTTTTACTGACACTTTGAGTACCACTGAAAACAGCGCGCCCGGCTAGCCGCGCGTTCTACAGCGCTGCTTCCCGAGCGGGAAGGCGTGCCGGTCCCCTGCACGAATCCGTCCGGCGGATTATTGTCGAGGTCCGGTGTACCGGCCCGCCTTAGGATGGTTTTTAGGCGGTTTTCCATCTACTTCGGCGAATGAGGGCTGGTTCCCCTTATCCCGCGTCAGCTACACTATGTCGGGATTGTTGTGCAAACATCGCTCCCACGTACGCGTACACCATAAGTACCCTACCACGCAAACATTTGGGGTTACACTCGTCTGGTGTGAGACGTTCCTGGGAGGGTTCACTGGGTGCCGAACCGCACAATAACCCTGGGTTCGGTGTGGGGCGGCGGTGGGGTGGGTGGACTGCTTGTGGCCTGTTGTGGGGTTGTGAACCACTGAGGGCTACGGCGTGACGAAGCCTCTCCGTTGTTTCTAGGTCCGTCTTTCAATACACTCACACAATACACGAACCATTGAAAATAATCCTAATTTCTTGGAAAGAGTGATAACATGTGAGGAATCTTGGTTTTTCACTGAAGATCCAGAAACTAAGCGCCAGTCCGAGCACTGGAAGCTCGAATGAGTAAATCTAGATTCAAAGTGATGATGGCTTTTGTTCTCTGTGGACCGTGGTGCCAAATATGTCCTCTAATGACAAGTTTACATAGTTACCATTATAGGTAGGTGATGTGTATGATATATTATGAATATCACCCAACTACACTGCTGTTTAATTGGTTTTTATTGCATAAATCACTCGCGATGAGCCCGTTTCGGCATTTTGCCGTCATCAGTTGTCCTGTAAGTACGTACGTAAGTGATGGTGTTAATATAATGATTTGTATCTGTGATCAGAAAAGTTAGAATACGTTCTTTTGGTGTTTTTACCTTACATGTAATATCTTTGCTGCTATATCCAGTCTTTTTTTTAGACTTATTTGTTTCTCCTTAGATGTACGTCGGAAGCGTATAACTGGCTTTAGCCAGTTTCTATATATGCTACTTTTCTCTAGTCAGACTGGATGACAGTGGATTAGCGGTATTACATATCTGCATAGCTACCATTACAAGTAAGTGATGTGTGTGAATTAGGTTGTTTTTATTATTTTTATAGCTTTGGTGCTAATAATGTTTTTGCCTGGAATTTGTTTTAGCTTTGAGATTTTTATGCTATATTTTTATTTTTTGTAATAATTTTGAAATTGTGTATGATTTTATTTCGTGTTATGTCTTGGTGTATATTCTTCCATAGTAACAGGGCTAACAATATGAAGAGTATACAACAAAGACATAAAACAAAGAAAACACCATAAATCATAGAGAATAACAAAAACATTACGACAAAATAAAAATATAACACGAAAATCACAGTTAAAACTAAAGCTAATTCCACGCAAAAATATTATAGAACCAAACCTATAACAATAATAAAAAACAACTGAATTTCCACACATCACCTACTTCTAATGGTAACTTTGTAAACATGTAACATCGCTGATGCATTGCATCCAAGATGTCAAGAGAAAAATAACATACACAAAAACCGCCTAAAGTCAAATATACGTCTCCAACGTACATCTAAGGAGAAGCTAATAATTCTAAAAAAGAACAGGACATTAGGCAGCAAATATATTGCCTGCAAGATAAAAACACCAAACGAATGTATTATAACTTTTCTGATCATAGTTACAGACCTTTATATTAAGACCATGACTCATTTATGTATTTACAGAGCACCTGATGATGGAAAAAGCCGTAAGGGCTCATCGGGAGTGATTTATAAAATAAAAACCATTTAAATACCAATGTATCTGTCTGATATTCATACTAATCTTGCCACAATGACCTTTTTCGCTACTCTTGGAATTGTGTACCTTCCCTGAGTTCCTGAAGGTCAGACTGTTAACGAGCATTACTAGCTTGAGGTTCTTATTCAACTCCGCGAGAAAATAAGAAGCGAACGACCCAAATTGTGGAAGAACAAGTCATGGGTTCTGCATCAACATAACGTACCGCCCCCTCCCACATTGTCTGTCAAGAGGTTTTTAGCAGCGTACAACATCTCAGTATCAGACCACCCACCTTATACTACCTGACCTATCACCATGCGACTTTTATCTATTCTAAGGTCAGACTTAACATTAAAAGGATAAAGATTTCAGTCCGTTGAAGCAGTGGAAGAAAAATCGGCACGCATCATCAACGAGCTCACAGAGGAAGACTTCGGCACTGTTTCCCTCAACGGAAAATTCACATGGAGCGTTGTAGGGTTACAGGAGGGGAGTGTATTGAGGGTGACAATAATTAAATATATATGTTTTTGAAGTAAAATGTTTTACAACAATAGAACCATTATTTTGTAGCCAGATGTCGTATTAGCACATTGTTGCGCAATAAATAATGAGAGAAGGCACCTGTAGGATATGACTTTTACAACTTTGATGGCGACGGGACTAAAAGCCTAACGCTCCAAGAGGGCAGCTATTTCAGATGAACTGAGCAACCTTGTAGACTGGTTACAGTAAATACCGAAACAGAATACCACTAGCGTAAGATCAATACAAGCTGTTGTATTGATCGCAGGCTTGTGGGGGTGGAAGGGACTAAGTAGGTTTCTGATAAGGAAGCTCTACTCGGGAAATGTACTGTTGGGATATTAAATAAATGTGAAGATGAAACTTTCTGGCAGATTAAAACTGTGTGCCGGACCGAGACTCGAAATCGGGACCTTTGCCTTTCGCGGGCAAGTGCTCTACCAACTGAGCTACCCAAGCACGACTCACGCCCCCTCCTCACAGCTTTACTTCTGCCAGTACCTCGTCTCCTGCCTTCCAAACTTTACAGAAGCTCTCCTGGGAACCTTGCAGAACTAGCACTCCTGAAGGAAAGGATATTGCGGAGACATGGCTTAGCCACAGCCTGGGGGATGTTTCCAGAATGAGATTTTCACTCTGCAGCGGAGTGTACGCCGATATGAAACTTCCTGGCAGATTAAAACTGTGTGCCGGGCCGAGACTCGAACTCGGGACCTTTGCCTTTCGCGGGCAAGTGCTCTTGGGAAGTTTCATATCGGCGCACACTCCGCTGCAGAGTGAAAATCTCATTCTGAAATGTGAAGATGCGTTCACTTTCAAATCTCCCGCTCCACGGTACGGTACGTGCTGTTAGAGTTGAAGAACGCATGCATCGAGAACGCTTTGCCGGATCGCCTCTGTCCATCACAACACAGTTTTTGTCTCATTTATGCGAGAAACCCGGCCGTTGTGGCCGACCGGTTCTAGGCGCTTCAGTCCGGACCCGCGCTGCTGCTACGGTCGCAGGTTCGAATCCTGCCTCGGGCATGGATGTGTGTGACGTTCTTAGGTTGGTTCGGTTTAAGTAGTTCTAAGTCTAGGGGACTGCTGATCTCAGATGTTAAGTCCTACAGTGCTTAGAGCCATTTTCCTGCGAGAAACTTGTAAGCGCTCAACTAGGAGGTCTGCCTGTGGTAGTCCGGGAAAAGAGTTTGTGGGCCGTTGACTATGAATGCATGCGTCGCGCATACATCTTGTCCAACGAACATCTCGCTCGCCACATGGAGCACACAGTTCAGGAATCGTCTGTGTTGGTGTGTACCGTGAAATGGGAGATATGACAGTCGTCCGATCTTAAAAACGGTACAGATCAGCAAATTGGTTCCTTATCAACACTTTATCCACTCTATAAGTTCTAGAAGCCTATAATGAGAATTGTAAAACGCCCTACATTTGTTTAAATGCTGTTGTGTCGCCATTCTTGACTTTTAGATGATGTTGTACCTCAAAACATATTCGAATATTAAACTATTTAAGCACATCAACAAAAACATTGTAACATAGTGGAATCTAAATAACCTGCCCATAATAATCTTTGTTTTATGACACTTGACAGATTCATGGTGTATCCTTTTGGTCTATTTTGTAAATAAATGCTGGAAATTAAATGAGTTTTAAAGGTGCGGTAAAGTGGTTGCTGTTGTTGTTGTCTTCAGTCCTGAGACTGGTTTAATGCAGCTCTCCATGCTACTCTATCCTGTGCAAGCTTCTTCATCTCCCAGTACCTACTGCAGCCTACATCATTCTGAATCTGCTTAGTGTATTCATCTCTTGATCTCCCTCTACGATTTTTACCCTCCACGCTGCCCTCCAATGCTAAATTGGTGATCCCTTGATGCCTCAGAACATGTCCTACCAACCGATCCCTTCTTCTAGTCAAGTTGTGCCACAAACTTCTCTTCTCCCCAATCCTATTCAATACTTCCTCATTAGTTATGTGATCTACCCATCTAATCTTCAGCATTCTTCTGTAGCACCACATTTCTAAAGCTTCTATTCTCTTCTTGTCCAAACTATTTATCGTCCATGTTTCACTTCCATACATGGCTACACTCCATACAAATACTTTCAGAAACGACTTCCTGACATTTAAATCTATACTCGATGTTAGCAAATTTCTCTTCTTCAGAAACGCTTTCCTTGTTATTGCCAGTCTACATTTTATATACTCTCTACTTTGACCATCATCAGTTATTTTGCTCCACAAATAGCAAAACTACTTTACTACTTTAAGTGTCTCATTTCCTAATCTAATTCCCTCAGCATCACCCGACTTAATTCGACTACATTCCATTATCCTCGTTTTGCTTTTGTTGATGTTCATCTTATACCCTCCTTTCAAGACACTGTCCATTACGTTCAACTGCTCTTCCAAGTCCTTTGCTGTCTCTGACAGAATTGCAATGTCATCGGCGAACCTCAAAGTTTTTATTTCTTCTCCATGGATTTTAATACCCACTCCAAATTTTTCTTTTGTTTCCTTTACTGCTTGCTCAATATACAGATTGAATAACATCGGGGAAAGGCTACAACCCTGTCTCACTCCCTTCCCAACCACTGCTTCCCTTTCATGTCCCTCGACTCTTATAACTGCCATCTGGTTTCTGTACAAATTGTAAATAGCCTTTCGCTCCCTGTATTTTACCCCTGCCACCTTCAGAATTTGAACCTATGACCTCAATTATTTACTGGATGTATCCCAATCTCTGTCTTTCTCTACAGTTCTTACCCTCCACAGTTTCCCCTAGTACCACGGAAGTTATTCGTGACGTCTTAACGAAGGTCCTATAATCCTGTCCTTTCTTTTTGTCAGATTTTTACATATAGCCCTTTCCTCTGCTGTTCTGCGGAGACCTTTCTCATTCTTTACCTTATCAGTCTACCTAGTGATTAACATTCCCCTGTAGCATCACATCTCAAATGCTTCGAATCTCGACTATTCCGGTTTTCCTACAGTCCATGTTTCACTGCCATACAATGGTGTGCTCGAGACGTACATTTCAGAAGTTTATTTCTCAAAGTAAGGCCTATGTATGATATTAGTAGACTCCTCTTGACCAGCACTGCCCCATTTTACCAATGTTATTCTACTTTTTGTGTCTTACATCCTTTGTCCGTCATGTTTTCTTTTTCCTTTTTTACAGTCTAGGTAGCAGGACTCTTTAACTTTGAAACGTCCCCTTAGAAAAATTTGTGAATTACTGTGTTGGTAAACCCCTTACGTTATTTGATTTTCGAACAGCTGAGCAAAACTGAAAACTACTCAGACATTACTCTCTTTACTTATTCTGATCATTACTAAACTGACACACAATATTTTTAGCGCAACGCAGTCTGACTTTCAATAATCCCTACAAAAGAATGGCCGTGACTAACAATAACCTATACCTGTCACGAATCACTTACCTCACAAAAATCTTCGTTACTCGAACTACTGCAATACAGCGAGCGCCACTACTGCCAGCTAAATAAAAGATTCTAACTACTGAAAGCACTAACTACTGATAGGCATAGTTAGCAAATGAAAGATTTCGATAGAGAACAAACAATGTATTTACCTTAATAGTGTTCAAAAGTCAAAATATATATATCAGTTCATGACATCCAGTCTTAAATATTTACTCTCTCTGATGGACAAACGTCCAGATCATCCGCTCTCAAAACTCTGCCATCTGACTCCCCACATCCACCACTGCTGGCGGCTCACCTCCAACTGCGCAACGCTACGTGCTGTTCACATCCAACTGCCCAACACTACAATGGCGAATATCCCAAAAATGCCAACCATCCACAGACTGCACACGCCACAGCCAGTGATTTTCATACAGAACGCTAGGTGACGTTACCAATATAAAAACCTAAACAGCCTACTTATGTAGCCCCCATGGTCCCCAAAAAAATTTTACAAATTGTTTTGGGCAGTGGCCAATACAGATTTGAAGAAATTTTTCATAATTACAATAACAAAGAAATCAAATGCACACACTTATTGATACAATGTTGGCCAAAAGCTAACATTTTCTCATAAAGACAGTCCTGATCATTTATCACAGTAGTACAATAGTAATTTTTTTTCAAAGTCTGAGCAGTAAGAGAAAACGCACACAGAAATAGTGGATTTCCATGCAGTCTTGAAGAAGTAGTGTTGTCCTTCCAATGGAGAGACAGTGCTGACTCTTGACATGCAGACAGATAATGGGCCACAACAGAGCAAACCCACAGCAGAGTCACTCGAAGTTTTGAAGAATATTGGTAGGTAGGTCATCACAGAGCAGACCCACTGTAGTTCTGGTAGAGATTATGGTATTGGTGGGCCACCAGAGGTGCAGACCCCATGTATTCAGTTACTGTTATTAGTCCCTTCTTATTGTTCTTTCCTTTCCAAGTGCTCCTTTTTCGAAGAATGTGGATCATAAAATTATTACTTAATAGATCTTAATAATGGTCCAAGGTTATCATATATATATCAGTTCATGATATCCAATATTACAAATTTACTCTTTCTGACAGACACACGTCCAGATCGTCCGCTCTCAAAATTCTGCCATCTCTCTCCCCACATCCACCACTGCTGGCGGCTCACCTCCAACTGCGCAACGCTACGTGCTGTTCACATCCAACTGCCCAACACTACAATGGCGAATATTCCAGAAATGCCAACCATCCACAGACTGCACACAGCACAGCCAGTGATTTTCTTACAGAGCGCTAGGTGGCGTTACCAACAAAAAAACCCAAACAGCCTACTTACAACTTCATCTACATCATCATTACCAATTGTGGTGTTAAGGTTCTCGCTGCTCTCATTTGTGCTACTTCTCATTAATTTCGTCTTTCTTGTAAGCGCACGTGGTATGTTCGCGATCTGACGAGTGTAGCAAGAAAAAGAAAAAAAGGACACGTTTGCTCACTGGACAGCTGACATGTTCTTATTTGCCAGATCTTTGTTACAAGTAGAATAATTTCTGCCTACTGTCACGAAACCACGATCTTCAGTTTTCCCTGCTATTGTCGACAACGAGGTATGTGGCAATTCCTAAAAAATGAGGAACTGAATTTTTCGAAGTAACGCATGGCGTTCTAACAGTAATTCTCAAGCACACTTGCTAATCTTTTGTTATTTACTTTTTTCCCGTTCTCTTTCGAACTTAATATTGTACAATAAATATTGAGCGTGTGAGAAGCCCCTTTATTCTTTCAATAGCTGGAAATCATCTGAAATACTATCGCTTAGCTGCTGCCAACAGCCCAACAGGCTTAAAAAAATAATAAGAAATACAAAATAAAAATAAGAAATACAAAAATGGATTATATTAAATAGGAATATTACGTGTGAAGAGGTACTCACACGTTCAATATTTATAGTGCAATACTAGTATTGCGCTATAATATTGACCGTTCTATAGCGGTGTTGACGGTTTACGCTTTATATTCAAGAAAACTGCAGAATTTTAAAAACATTGACGCACGCTCAATATATTGCGCAATAAGTTCTTTCGTCTAATATTCCGCAAAGGGCTCAAAAGAGTAAATGAAATGACAAAAATCAGGATAGTAGTGGAGCACCAAGTTATACTTCCAGAAACGATATTCCTAACTGATCAGGAAACATCAGATAGCTCGTTATCCACAAAAGCAGAGGAAACAGAATATCATGGCGTCACCACAGTAAGGATCTACATCTACATCTACATCTATACTCCGCGAGCCACCTTACGGTGTGTGGCGGAGGGTACTTATTGTACCACTATCTGATCCCCCCTTCCCTGTTCCATTCACGAATTGTGCGTGGGAAGAACGACTGCTTGTAAGTCTCCGTATTTGCTCTAATTTCTCGGATCTTTTCGTTGTGATCATTACGCGAGATATATGTGGGCGGTAGTAATATGTTGCCCATCTCTTCCCGGAATGTGCTCTCTCGTAATTTCGATAATAAACCTCTCCGTATTGCGTAACGCCTTTCTTGAAGTGTCCGCCACTGGAGCTTGTTCAGCATCTCCGTAACGCTCTCGCGCTGACTAAATGTCCCCATGACGAATCGCGCTGCTTTTCGCTGGATCATGTCTATCTCTTCTATTAATCCAACCTGGTAAGGGTCCCATACTGATGAGCAATACTCAAGAATCGGACGAACAAGCGTTTTGTAAGCTACTTCTTTCGTCGATGAGTCACATTTTCTTAGAATTCTTCCTATGAATCTCAACCTGGCGCCTGCTTTTCCCACTATTTGTTTTATGTGATCATTCCACTTCAGATCGCTCCGGATAGTAACTCCTAAGTATTTTACGGTCGTTACCGCTTCCAATGATTTACCACCTATGGCATAATCGTACTGGAATGGATTTCTGCCCCTATGTATGCGCATTATATTACATTTATCTACGTTTAGGGAAAGCTGCCAGCTGTCGCACCATGCATTAATCCTCTGCAGGTCTTCCTGGAGTACGTACGAGTCTTCTGATGTTGCTACTTTCTTGTAGACAACCGTGTCATCTGCAAATAGCCTCACGGAGCTACCGATGTTGTCAACTAAGTCATTTATGTATATTGTAAACAATAAAGGTCCTATCACGCTTCCTTGCGGTACTCCCGAAATTACCTCTACATCTGCAGATTTTGAACCGTTAAGAATGACATGTTGTGTTCTTTCTTCTAGGAAATCCTGAATCCAATCACAAACCTGGTCCGATATTCCGTAAGCTCGTATTTTTTTCACTAAACGTAAGTGCGGAACCGTATCAAATGCCTTCCTGAAGTCCAGGAATACGGCATCAATCTGCTCGCCAGTGTCTACGGCACTGTGAATTTCTTGGGCAAATAGGGCGAGCTGAGTTTCACATGATCTCTGTTTGCGGAATCCATGTTGGTTATGATGAAGGAGATTTGTATTATCTAAGAACGTCATAATACGAGAACACAAAACATGTTCCATTATTCTACAACAGATTGACGTAAGCGAAATAGGCCTATAATTATTCGCATCTGATTTATGACCCTTCTTGAAAATGGGAACGACCTGCGCTTTCTTCCAGTCGCTAGGTACTTTACGTTCTTCCAGCGATCTACGATAAATTGCTGATAGAAAGGGGGCAAGTTCTTTAGCATAATCACTGTAGAATCTTAAGGGTATCTCGTCTGGTCCGGATGCTTTTCCGCTACTAAGTGATAGCAGTTGTTTTTCAATTCCGATATCGTTTATTTCAATATTTTCCATTTTGGCGTCCGTGCGACAGCTGAAGTCAGGGACCGTGTTACGATTTTCCGCAGTGAAACAGTTTCGGAACACTGAATTCAGTATTTCTGCCTTTCTTCGGTCGTCCTCTGTTTCGGTGCCATCGTGGTCAACGAGTGACTGAATAGGGGATTTAGATCCGCTTACCGATTTTGCATATGACCAAAACTTTTTAGGGTTCTTGTTTAGATTGTTTGCCAACGTTTTATGTTCGAATTCGTTGAATGCTTCTCTCATTGCTCTCTTTACGCTCTTTTTCGCTTCGTTCAGCTTTTCCTTATCAGCTATGATTCGACTACTCTTAAACCTATGATGAAGCTTTCTTTGTTTCCGTAGTACCTTTCGTACATGATTGTTATACCACGGTGGATCTTTCCCCTCGCTTTGGACCTTAGTCGGTACGAACTTATCTAAGGCGTACTGGACGATGTTTCTGAATTTTTTCCATTTTTGTTCCACATCCTCTTCCTCAGAAATGAACGTTTGATGGTGGTCACTCAGATATTCTGCGATTTGTGCCCTATCACTCTTGTTAAGCAAATATATTTTCCTTCCTTTCTTGGCATTTCTTATTACACTTGTAGTCATTGATGCAACCACTGACTTATGATCACTGATACCCTCTTCTACATTCACGGAGTCGAAAAGTTCCGGTCTATTTGTTGCTATGAGGTCTAAAACGTTAGCTTCACGAGTTGGTTCTCTAACTATCTGCTCGAAGTAATTCTCGGACAAGGCAGTCAGGATAATGTCACAAGAGTCTCTGTCCCTGGCTCCAGTTCTGATTGTGTGACTATCCCATTCTATACCTGGTAGATTGAAGTCTCCCCCTATTACAATAGTATGATCACGAAACTTCTTCACGACGTTCTGCAGGTTCTCTCTGAGGCGCTCAACTACAACGGTTGCTGATGCAGGTGGTCTATAGAAGCATCCGACTATCATATCTGACCCACCTTTGATACTTAACTTAGCCCAGATTATTTCACATTCGCATTCACTAATAACTTCACTGGATATTATTGAATTCTTTACTGCTATAAATACTCCCCCACCATTGGCGTTTATCCTATCCTTGCGGTATATATTCCATTCTGTGTCTAGGATTTCGTTACTGTTCACTTCCGGTTTTAACCAACTTTCCGTTCCTAATACTATATGCGCACTATTTCCTTCAATAAGAGATACTAATTCAGGAACCTTGCCCTGGATACTCCTGCAGTTTACCAATATTACGTTAACTTTTCCTGTTTTTGGTCTCTGAGGACGGACGTTCTTTATCAACGATGATAATGTCCTCTCTGGTAAGCCGTCAGGTATTTTATCGTTTCGCCCAAGGGGGGGTCCCTCTAACCTAAAAAACCCCCGTGTGCACGCCACACGTACTCTGCTACCCTAGTAGCTGCTTCCGGTGTGTAGTGCACGCCTGACCTGTCTAGGGGGGCCCTACAGTTCTCCACCCAATAACGGAGGTCGATGAATTTGCAACCATTATAGTCGCAGAGTCGTCTGAGCCTCTGGTTTAGACCCTCCACACGGCTCCAAACCAGAGGACCGCGATCGACTCTGGGCACTATGCTGCAGATATTAAGCTCAGCTTGCACTCCGCGTGCGATGCTGGTTGTCTTCACCAAATCAGCCAGCCGCCGGAAGGAACCAAGGATGGCCTCAGAACCCAAGCGGCAGGCGTCATTCGTTCCGACATGTGCTACTATCTGCAGCCGGTCACACCCAGTGCGTTCAATAGCTGCCGGAAGGGCCTCCTCCACATTACGGACGAGACCCCCCGGCAAGCACACCGAGTGCACACTGGCATTCTTCCCCGACCTACCCGCTATTTTCCTGAGGGGCTCCATAACCCGCCTAACGTTGGAGCTCCCTATAACTAATAGGCCCGCCCTCTGTGACTGTCGGGACCTTGCCGGAGAATCGGCCACTGGCCCAACAGGCGAGGCATCCTGTGGTGGCTCGGAAACGATGTCATCACCACTAGGAAGTACCCCGTACCTGTTGGAAAGGGGTAAGGCAGCTGCCACGCGGCCAGATCCCACCTTCGCCTTTCGGGCAGGCACGCGCGAGCCCACCACTGTCCGCCATTCACCCTGGAGTGATGGCTGACCCGTAAGATGCTCACTGCCGGAAGACGCAGCGACATCAGGGGTTCCATGTGATTCCAAGGCCACCGAAGTAGGCATAGGTCTCACCACAGTTGCCCCAACGCCACTACGAGCCGACGCCTGCGCCTCGAGCTCGATGAGCCTAACAGACAAAGCCTCCACCTGCCCCCGAAGAGTGGCCTTGCGTCCGCTCACAACAACCACAGTCCCTACACATGACTATGTTTACCCTACTCTATACGGTGACAAATTCCCAAGATAATCTTCTGATGAGCTACTCTGATAATCAAGAAACACTCACTGAAATACGAGACGCGAAAACTACGCTAGGTTTTCCCAGAAAAACTATTTAAAAGCTAAGCGCAGCAAATAAGTACAAAAACGCTTTATACAAACAGTACTCGCTGCTGCTGGTGCTCTCGCTCTGGCTGTCACAAGACAACTGCTGATTCAAGTGACTAGTGGCTAACGGCCGCGAAACAAACAAAAGACGGTTTTAGGGCGCTTTCTGTTCTAAACGATCAAGAAAACACTAAGAAATCTAACACGAAAACTACGTAAAGTTTTATCAAGAACTGTTAGTTACTATGCAGAGCAGATAAACACAAATAGAATCCCTTCCTTAGTGGAAGGTCGTAAACAAAATGCAAAATAAACGCTTTATACAAACAGTACTCGCTGCTGCTGGTGCTCTCGCTCTGGCTGTCACAAGACAACTGCTGATTCAAGTGACTAGTGGCTAACGGCCGCGAAACAAACAAAAGACGGTTTTAGGGCGCTTTCTGTTCTAAACGATCAAGAAAACACTAAGAAATCTAACACGAAAACTACGTAAAGTTTTATCAAGAACTGTTAGTTACTATGCAGAGCAGATAAACACAAATAGAATCCCTTCCTTAGTGGAAGGTCGTAAACAAAATGCAAAATAAACGCTTTATACAAACAGTACTCGCTGCTGCTGGTGCTCTCGCTCTGGCTGTCACAAGACAACTGCTGATTCAAATGACTAGTGGCTAACGGCCGCGAAACAAACAAAAGACGGTTTTAGGGCGCTTTCTGTTCTAAACGATCAAGAAAACACTAAGAAATCTAACACGAAAACTACGTAAAGTTTTATCAAGAACTGTTAGTTACTATGCAGAGCAGATAAACACAAATAGAATCCCTTCCTTAGTGGAAGGTCGTAAACAAAATGCAAAATAAACGCTTTATACAAACAGTACTCGCTGCTGCTGGTGCTCTCGCTCTGGCTGTCACAAGACAATGTTTATTTTACTTGTAGCAGGTCTCAGAATCGAATAATAAGATCAGGTCTGCTGCCGAGCAAGTACACATTTCTTATTTTCTTGCAACAGTTGTCAAACGTTTCGATCAGTAAATAGTAAATAATTGTCTATTTCATCTGTAACAGTTGTTGCAGTAGAGAATTTCCGTACATAGAAAACAGTGCTTGTACGCTATAAATTACAGCGCACTTGTTTAATTCCTTGTAATTGGTTTGTGTCTTTGCTGCAATGGATGAGCTGCTGGTCCAGTAAAGTGTTCACTGGAAACTTTTCAGACGTATTTCGTCCATTCTGCAATTTTCACATGGTCAGGAGGCGACATGTTTGTTTCGGAGGAAGTTCTAATTTGTAAGTAGCCTGTTTGTATGTTGGCAGCGCTATAGACTGTATTAATATCGTTGACACGCTCTGGGCCCTCGGCAAGACATTCTGTGGTTGGACGGACTAGCATTTAGCGTGTGGATAGGGAAGGGTTTGGACAAGATTTTTTAGTGTTGATAGGACATGCATTGTAAAACGAGGATGGATGTAGTTGGAAATGTTTGGCTAGTGGAATTATTGACAACTATACAGGGTGTAAATTTTAAGTTGACAAACCAGAATAACTCGAAAAATAAGCTTCACACGAAAAAATGTGTAGAATCCAAAGTTGATTATTTTCGAGGGGACATCCGCTGGTGCTAAAATTAGCCCGCCACCCCAGCCCCCTGCGGCTTCAAAATTTCAAATTGGAACCCCCATTTTTTATTGCAGAATCAGATTCTACATAAAAAACTACGTACGTTTTGTCTTAAACATTTGTTTTGCTTCTTGGTAGTTGGCGCTGTAATTCAAGGAAATCTATGTTCTCATTTTTGCGTGGAAAATGGTTACGGATAAATAAAAAATACTTATATATTTCGAAAATTTTGATTCGCTAAAACTAAAACTCTTCCTCTGTCCCCAATAGGGTGGGGTTTGAGAGAGAGGAATTAGAGTTTTACAAATGTTGACCGAAATATTACTTTTTTCAGCAGATTCGGATAAGCTTTGCTTGTTTCGTGGTCATGAGGCCACACAACTTTTAATTATCAAACAAATAATCTGACTAGCTAACTAACAAACAAAACATCTTACTTACTAACGAGTGAACTCATTGACTAAAAAACTAACTTACTCATTAACCTAATTTTTTATCAGATTCGGAGTAATCACTCTTGTTTCTCGAGAAGTCTCACAACTAGGGTGCTTGCTTTGTTTGAGTCGTTTATTTATCTTAGTATATATTGAGTCGTTTAGTTTCGGGTGGAAAAACGTAGAAAACGACATTCATAAATTTATTGACTTAAATCACATTGTTCACACCCTTATTTTATTTCGGAATATCGCGGCTGTTCCGTCGTTTACATTTTTAGAATTGTGTGCGATACTCGATATTCCACTACTTGTTTTTTGAATCATTGAAAGCATTTTATGTGAACTTTTCTATAAACTGATTTTCTGTGTATTGTGTAAACTATTATGTAAAGTCACATGTATGAAAGAATTTGTATTGCTTACTGTATTTCATATATTAGGTTATTGAAAGGTCAGTGCAAAGCCAAAATTTTATCTAATTATGTGATATTTACGTATTAATATTATCTTTTATTTTTGTCTGTATTTTTGTGGGCGAATTTGGTGGTATTTTCACCACCAATGCTGGCAAAAATACCATCAAATTCTGGCCCGTGGAGGAAGGGCATATGAAAGGTGGCTACACTGAGCCACAGCGCCAGAGATTGCGCCAAAGAGTTTTATTCGGCCGCCTCCACTGGCAGTGCTTGTCGAGATGTGGCAGTAGTCAGTGCTTGTTGAGAAGTAGTAGTAGTGAGTCGGTGTTGAGATGTTGTAGTAGGGAGTGCTTGTTCCATGTTTTATGCAGTTGTTTGATGGGCTAGACAGCAGATGTTGTTCGAATGGAGATATTGTAATGATCAGAGTGCTTTCCGTCAATATATATGAAGGTAAAAAATTCCCTTTTCTTTTTATTATTTCAATGTCTTAAATAATGCTTCATTACAGGTTCAGTCAACAAAGCATCTGGCTTGTGTTCTTGTATTAGAGTGTAATTCTGGTTTCCTTACGCAATTATAGTATTTCCATTTTTTTTAATTATTTCAGTATAAATGGTATTTAAAATTTCTTGTCTGATTGAAGAAGAACCGTGCCAGATGTGTACGTTGAATCACACTTCCACACACAGAACAGCGACACTTGTGGCTTGTTGTTTCGTAGCTTTCATAGTTGCTGGGGACTTAATTAATTAATCGTGTGAACGGAAATTTTCTTTCATTCTTTGTTGCTATTCTATGCAGTCAGATTGCGTACTACAACTAGTCAGGGCCAACCGTTTACGAGACTTCGTAATCGGACAGACAACTACTAAAAATTAAAAAGTATTTGCATTTCATTTATATAATTAAGCCTCCATGCAGACATTGTAATTCTGTCAGAGAGAGCAAAGGACCTGGAAGAGCAGCTGAACGGAATGGACAGTGTCTTGAAAGGAGGATACAAGATGAACATGAACAAAAGCAAAACGAGGATAATGGAATGTAGTCGAATTAAGTCGAGTGATACTGAGGGAATTAGATTAGGAAATGAGACACTTAAAGTAGTAAAGGAGTTTAGCTATTTGGGGAGCAAAATAACTGATGATGGTCGAAGTAGAGAGGATATAAAATGTAGACTGGCAATGGCAAAGAAAGCGTTTCTGAAGAACAGAAATTTGTTAACATCGAGTATAGATTAAAATGTCAGGAAGTCGTTTCTGAAAGTATTGGTATGGAGTGTAGCGATGTATGGAAGTGAAACATGGACGGTAAATAGTTTGGACAATAAGAGAATACAATCTTTCGAAAGGTGGTGCTACAGAAGAATCTTGAAGATTAGATGGGTAGATCTCACAACTAATGAGGAAGTATTGAATAGAATTGGGGAGAAGAGGAGTTTGTGGCACAACTTGACAAGAAGAAGGGATCCGTTCGTAGGACATGTTCTGAGGCATCAAGGCATCACCAATTTAGTACTGGAGGGCAGCGTGGAGGGTAAAAATCGTAGAGGGAGACCAAGAGATGAATACACTAAGCAGATTCAGAAGGATGTAGGTTGCAGTAGGTACTGGGAGACCACAACAACAACAACAACAACAACAAGATATGGAACAGAGCAAAAAATCTATAAAACGAAAGAGTATGTATCACGGCCTTCTAGATATATGCCGCACGCGTTTGGGTGAAAGTGATACACAGAATCGTTGTTCACTGAGCTGCTATTGAAGTGCCGCTTCAAAACGCGTATGTGGCTGGGAGGCGGTACGGATGCGATTTTAACATTGAAAGTTTGGGAACTTATTGTCCATGATTGTACTAACAAATAAAAAGTAAATCGAAAATTGACATTTTTGGTCAATTTCATCAACGTCCCCCCTTAAGAAAGTCAAAGAAAACGGTCTTTATACATTAGTATAGATTAAATTTGTTCGGAATGCTCAGACAGCGAATCCTCGCACTCGTCCGCTTTTATCGTTACTATGAACGGTACCTTAAGACTTCTATTTACGAGGGTCACTCCAAAAGAAATGCACACTATTTTTTAAAAAATCCATCTTTTATTCTATATTTTTGAAAGTTTTACAGCGTGTAGATACATTCTTTAGGAACAATATTTTCATTACTCCATATAATTTCCATCCGTCTCAACTGCCTTACGCCATCTTGGAACCAGCGCCTGTATAACCGCACCGTAAAATTCTGTAGCAACCTGTTGGAGCCACTGTTTGGCAGCGTGCACAAGGGAGTCATCATCTTCAAACCTTGTTCCACGAAGAGAGTCTTCCAGTTTCCCAAAGACATGATAGTCACATGGAGCCAATTCAGGACTGTAACGCGGGTGTTTCAGTGTTGTCCATCCGAGTTTTGTGATCGCTTCCATGGTTTTCTGACTGACATGTGGCTGTGCATTGTCGTGCAACAGCAAAACATCTTGCTTTTGCCGATGTGGTCGAAGACGACTCAGACGAGCTTGAAGTTTCTTCAGTGACGTCACATATGCATCAGAATTTATGGTGGTTCCACTTGGCATTATGTCCTCAAGCAAGAGTCCTTCGGAATTGAAAAACACCGTAGCCATAACTTTTCCAGCAGAAAGTATGGTTGAAATGGCTCTGAGCACTATGGGACTTAACATCTGAGGTCATCAGTCCCCTAGAACTTAGAACTGCTTAAACCTAACTAACCTAAGGACATCACACACATCCATGCCCGAGGCAGGATTCGAACCTGCGACCGCAGCAGTCGCGGCGATCCGGACGGAAGTGCCTAGAAGGTATGGTTTTGATTTTTTTTTCTTGGGTGAATTTGTATGATGCCACTCAATTGACTGACTCTTCGTCTCTGGTGAAAAATAATGGAGCCATGTTTCATCACCTGTCACAGTTCTTCCAAGAAATTCGTCTCCACCCTTCTCGTACTGTTCCAAAAGTTGGCTGCATACCGTTTTTCTTGTTTCTTTGTGAGCCACTGTCAACATCCTGGGAATCCACCTGGCACAAACCTTTTTTAACGCCAACACTTTCAGTATTCTGCAAACACTTCCTTCCCCTATCCCGACGTAGCGTGACAATTCGTTCACTGTGATGCGTCTGTCAGCAGTCACCAATTCGTTAACTCTCTGCACATTGTCTGGAGTGTGTGCAGTACGAGGCCTGCCGCTGCGAGGACAATACTCAATACTGCCGTGCCCGCTTTCATCACGTAACCTGCTTGCCCACCGACTGACTGTACTGCGATCGACAGCAGCATCTCCATACACCTTTCTCAAACCTCTTGTGGATGTTGCCCCCCGTCTCGTTTTGACGGCATAGGAATTCTATGACAGCACGTTGCTTCTGACGAACGTCAAGTGTAGCAGCCATCTTGAAGATATGCCACTCACGGGAACGGGTTGAACGAAGTTTGAAAACAAGCGGGAAGGATGTATCTACACACTGTAAAACTTCCACACATGCAAAATGGAAACTGTATTTTATTAAAAATAGTGTGCGTTTCTTTTGCATTGACCCTCGTACTTATGGATGTGAAAGCCTAGGCGAACTTTTTTCCAGCAGTGTACATCAAATGGCTGATGTTGATGGTGGGTAAGACCTCATAAGTGTTGCAGCTAGTCTGCCTTGGCTGCGCCAGAACGACAGCCTGAGAGAAACGTGTACGCCCGAATGGCACTGAGCTGACGAGACCCTGGTGTCCTCCGTGTGCCCTCAGGGCTCAGCGCGATACGTGCCCGGCAGGTCTCTTTGTTTCTGCGGCGCGTGCCGGGCTGGACAGGCCGTTTGAGGCGGAACGTGCCGAAACCGGCGCGCTCTCGTCTCCACACCGAGGCTACGCAGACAGCGGCCGAGCCCCCTTCCTCCCTCCGGGACCTGCTGGTTTCAAGGCACGACGCTGCGAATGCCGGACATTTGCCACGCCGGATATTTGCCACACTTGCCCCTTCGCCAGGTAGCTTGAGTGGCGATCCCTCAGCTGAAGCCCGTCTCACACGGAGCAAGGTTCGCCGCAAGTTTGCGAGATGGCGTGCATGCCCGCCGGCTTGCAGGGAAGGAGCCGGCTATCTTCCATGCCGAAGCTCTCCCACGGTTCAAGATCGGCAGCTAGTTGTGTTGTGATCGGCTGCGTGTTGTATCGGACGAAGAAGGCTGCTTCAGGTACAGATGTTCAGAGCAAACTGGCGTTATTAGCTGTTTTGGTGCTAAACGATGCAGAAATGCATGCTAATGAGAGAAGAAGAAAGAAAGAATGGACGAAAAACTGTATTAAGAGGAGAAACGCTGGAAAAAGGTGTGCTCTCCATGCTTCATAAAGAGTTGAGGTTAATTCACATATCACCTACTTTTGTTTGAAAAGTACCACCATTTCATTACTGTTTGATTTTATAAATATACCAGTAATGACTGTTATATACGACTTTATTTTATAGGATAGAAGATCGTACATCATTTCCAAATTTCATACGAATGGATGTATTAGTATTTGCAACTCTTTCGAGTGTCTCTGCACGCAAGTGTTTATTATAATAGTTTGCGCTTTTCACGACGTACAGACACTCTTCTGCCCTATAAGTATATATCAATGTTTCAATCGCTTCCTTGGACCACTGCGGTGCCATTATTTAATAATTATAAGAACTTCCTACCGCACCTCACAACAGCAGAAAAGCAACTATCAACAAAGGCTTCCCGCCCAAGCTTTCCGCGTCTGACGTCACAAACGAAACGCCTCATGATTGGCCAACGCAGGTAGCACGCAGGGAACCTTGCAAGAAAAACAACACCGGACCTATCCTGGAAATCTTACAAGGTTCCCAGCAAGGTAGCCCGCTAGCAGACGACGGAGCCCGCAAGGTAGCCGCCGCGCGAGCCAGCAAGGAAACTTACAGCGAATCTTGCTCCGTGTGAGACGGGCTTTAGGGACTCCGTTCCTCGTACTACTTCTGACCGCTTTGAAACCGCCGTCTCCACATCTTACTCGATACAACCAGTACGTAAGGGACCTTCTTCTTCGACATCTTGGCCAAATACAGAGCTTCTTTTCCGAAATCGAAATATTTGTAACTTTTGGGAAACGAAAACAAGTATAAATATAGATCCCTCTTTCTGTACGGTAGCTTCCTTTCACGATTACTGATTGCGATAGAAACAGTCCATCGCCATGGGAGCAACAAGAAAGGAACGATGTAAAGAGAATGCGAATGTACGCGAATCATTTCTTTTTGATCACTGCATTTGTGCCTACTTTAATTACTAGAACTGCATCCCCAAAAGCAAATAAGGAAAGAGGAAATGGGTATGGGAATGTTTGAAAAGAAGAACGACATACTCCATATTAATTTACTCTCTAAAATCCGATATCCCTTGCGGCGAAATGTTAGTTAATAAAGTGTATCGGAACAATGGTCAAAACATAACTGAAAGTACGTTCATAAACAGAGATAAGAACATCTATGATTGACATGTCGTCTAACAATTTTAAAATGTTAAAAATAAGGAAATGAAGTAATAGACAATGCTATGCTTGTAACGTACGTTTTTCTGCATTGTTTAGCTCTGGTATTTCCAGGGTCACAGAGAAAGCATCCTAGGTTTTGTAGGGAAAAACCGTAATTGTAATGATCTGCACTACAACAGAAAGAAGAAGCACAACTTAAGAAAAAAATAATGTAACGTGTGTTCCAGCTCACAAGCGACATTGAAGCAGGTAGTTCCTGTGACGTAGTTGTACAGGTTATATTCAACAACCGGAATAAATTAATAACTGGCTCCTTTTACGGACCCCCGGTCTAGGATGAAACAGTTGCTAAACATTTCAAAGAATACTTGAGTCTCATCGCAAATATGTAGCGTACTCATACAATTATAGCTGGCAGTGACTTCAATCTACCTTCCGTATGTTCACAAAAATACATTTCCTGACCCTATTTTAGATAGTAAACAACTTCCGTAATTGTTCTAAATGTTTTTCTTTATATTATTTTGAACAGTTAGTTCACGAGGCCATTCAAATTGTGAATGGTTACGAAAACACACTTGACGCATTAGCCACAAATAATCCTGAGCATCACGACGGATACAGGGATTAGTGAACACACAGTCGTAGCGAGGCTCAATTCCGTAACAAAGAAATCCACCACAACTAAACGCGAAATATATCTATTTATAAAATCAACTAAAATTCAGTTGACTATGTAAGTGAAGACCATATGTGGCTTAAGTTCAAAGTAATAGTATCAACAGCGCTCGAGATATTCATACCAAATACATTAATAACAGACGGAACTGATCCCCCATGGTACACAAAACACGACAGAAAGCTGCTGCAGGAGCACCGAAAAACACACGCAAAATCTCCAAGATTGGCGAAGTTTTATTGAGGCTCGAAATTTGGTGCGGATTTCAATGCGAGATGCATTTAATGGTTTCCACAACAAAACTCTCTCTAGAAATGTGGCGGAAAATCCATAGAGATTCTGGTCCTATGTTAAGAAAAGCAGCGGAAAGGCTCAGTAAGTACCTTTACTGCTGGTCGGGCAGCGGGCGAGGAGGAGGAGGAGGAGGGGGAGAAGGAACCCAACCCTTCGGAGCAGGTAAAGTCGTGGCAAGTGTCCGGCTTGGCGAATGTCCGCACACCGACGCGGCGACCTCCGCTGCCGGCATGCAGCTGCACGAGCGCCAAACTAGGCAGGCACTGCAGTCCGACTCATGTCAGGTACCTTCTTCTAGACTTTTTGAACTTAGCCCGCTTAACATTTCACGTGGAAAGCTGAGGATTTTACCTAGACGCCTCCTCTTTCCAATTCCGCCTTTTGTTTTTTTTTTTTTTTTTTTTTAAAAAAACCTTTCTCCTATAGGAAATGATGGCGAATTTCTTTTGTGAGTAACATTTGTGAATAAGTTGACCAACTATAATGATCTTGGGATTGAAACTCTTTTTTTCCGTGTTTGCTTTAACAATACGTATGTTTTTGGATAGGGTCTTCCTTTAGCAAAACACAATGTTGTGTGTCAGAAATGTAAATTACAGGGGAATACTGCTTTCCTCTGAAATGGGACATTAAGCGGAAACAGCGACGACGATCGAAAATGTGTTCCGGGCCGATATTTCACTGCAGTTGCAGCATCTTCAGTGGGCTTTTATTTTTCGTCCGTTAAACAATGTTCTTCACTGTTTGTATACATGTAGCTATTAATTTTGAAATCGTAATTACAGATATTTGAAAAAAACACATAAATTATGGATCCATACCTTTTTAGCACATAGTGTGGTTTTTCTGATGTGTTTCTGTGTTTCTGCAGTGACTGTTTCGTTGCACAGTTTGTCATCTGCAACCACCTGCACCTTAAAGTAGATTTCTATGCCTGAAATATATATATATATATATAGGGCTATTACAAATGATTGAAGCGATTTCATAAATTCACTGTAGCTCCATTCATTGACATATGGTCACGACACACTACAGATACGTAGAAAAACTCATAAAGTTTTGTTCGGCTGAAGCCGCTCTTCAGGTTTCTGCAGCCAGAGCGCTCGAGAGCGCAGTGAGACAAAATGGCGACAGGAGCTGAGAAAGCGTATGTCGTGCTTGCAATGCACTCACATCAGTCAGTCATAACAGTGCAACGACACTTCGGGACGAAGTTCAACAAAGATCCACCAACTGCTAACTCCATTCGGCGATGGTATGCGCAGTTTAAGGGGAAATCAACGGGTCGGCCTGCAGTGAGCGAAGAAACGGTTGAACGTGTGCGGGCAAGTTTCACGCGTAGCCCGCGGACGTCGACGAATAAAGCAAGCAGGGAGCCAAACGTACCACAGCCGACGGTTTGGAAAATCTTACGGAAAAGGCTAAAGCAGAAGCCTTACCGTTTGCAATTGCTACTAGCCCCGACACCCGATGACAAAGTCAAACGCTTTGAATTATTGGCGCGGTTGCAACAGCTCATGGAAGAGGATGCGTTCAGTGCGAAACTTGTTTTCAGTGATGAAGCAACATTTTTTCTTAATGGTCAGGTGAACAGACACAATGTGCGAATCTGGGCGGTAGAGAATCCTCACGCATTCGTGCAGCAAATTCGCAATTCACCAAAAGTTAACGTGTATTGTGCAATCTCACGGTTTAAAGTTTACGGCCCGTTTTTCTTCTGCGAAAAAAACTTTACAGGACACGTGTATCTGGACATGCTGGAAAATTGGCTCATGCCACAACTGGAGACCGTGTGTGTGTGTGTGTGTGTGTGTGTGTGTGTGTGTGTGTGTGTGTGTGTGTGTGTGTGTGTCTATTTATGTAATGTCAGACATCTTGTTTTTACACCTTCAACTGTTCCACTGACCGCCATGTTTGTTTTACAGCTGGTAAACAGTGAAACAGTGTCAGTGACAGTGACATCTCAATGTACAGAGTTTGACAGCGATGAAGATGAGGAGAAAGAAAACGTAAGTGAAACGTTACGTAAATAAACACACACCCACATCCACCCACCCAACCAACCCCCCCCCCCTCCCACACACACACACACTTACACACATAGAATTATAGAATTAATTAATTTCAGGCATAGAAATAACCATTTTCAAATCGTAATTTTGGCTTAAGCAATTTATCTACTTTAAGGTGTAAGTGGTTGCAGATGACAAACTGTGGAACAAAACAGTCACTGTAGAAACACACCAGAAAAACCACACCATGTGGTAAAAAGGCATGAATTCGTAATTTATGTGTTTTCTCAAATATCTGTAATTACCATTTAAAAACTAATAGCTACATGTATACAAACAGTAAAGAACATTCTTTATCGACGAAAAATAAAAGCCCACTGAAGATGCTGCAACTGCAGAGAAACATGTTTGGGTTAAAAAAACAAAATTGTGTTTTGCTAAAGGCGGACCCTATCCAGAAACATACGTATTGACCAACTATGTGAAACTCCTCATTTTACAATCTGCGGTGAAGAGCCAAAGAAACTGGTACACCTGCCTAAAATCGTGTAGCGTCCCCGCGAGCACGCAGAAGCGCCCCAGTACGACGTGGCGTGAACTCGACTAATGTCTGAAGTAGTGCTGGTGACGCGTTGTTGTGTTGCAGAACAGGTGATTAACCGATTAATAACAGTAATTGTACTTATATTTAAATGCGATGTGAGACACAATCAGAAACGTAAATTACGGGGGAATACTTTTTTCCTCCGAAATGGGACATTAAGCGGAATCAGCGATAACGATCGAAAATGTGTTCCGGGCCGATATTCAGAACCGGGATCTCCTGCTTATTAGGAGGTGTGGTAACCATTGCGCCATCCGTGACGCAACGTTACGGCAACTGGACGGACTATCTCGGCACGTGTCACGCCCGATCCACGCTCCCACAGAGCGACGCACATCCGCCTTCCCTGTCCGCTATACTCCTGTTCGCTAGTCACCTTGTCAGTCAGTCTGGCACCGCGCTGCTGC
Organism: Schistocerca piceifrons; assembly: GCF_021461385.2. Lineage (NCBI taxonomy): Eukaryota > Metazoa > Arthropoda > Insecta > Orthoptera > Acrididae > Schistocerca > Schistocerca piceifrons. The sequence continues at coordinate 67,527,318 of NC_060146.1, read as the reverse complement.
TCCGGTCGCAGGTTCGAACCTTGCCTCGGGCATGCATGTGTGTGATGTCCTTAGGTTAGTCAGGTTTAAGTAGTTCTAAGTCTAGGGGACTGATGACCTCAGATGTTAAGTCCCATAGTGTTTAGAGCCATTTTTCTGCGAGAAACTTGTAAGCGCTCAACTAGGTCTGCCTGTGGTAGTCCCGGAAAAGAGTTTGTGGGCCGTTGACTGTGAATGCATGCGTCGCGCATACATCTTGTCCACCGAACATCTCGCTCGCCACATGGAGCACACAGTTCAGGAATCGTCTGTGTTGGTGTGTACCGTGAAGTGGGAGATATGACAGTCGTCCGATCTTAAAAACGGTACAGATCAGCAAATTGGTTCCTTATCAACACTTTATCCACTCTATAACTTCTAGAAGCCTATAATGAGAAATGTAAAACGCCCCGCATTTGTTTAAATGCTGTTATGTCGCCATTCTTGACTTTTAGATGATGTTGTATCTCAAAACATATTCGAATATTAAACAATTTAAGCACATCAACAAAAACATTGTAACATAGTGGAATCTAAATAACCTGCCCATAATAATCTTCGTTTTATGACACTTGGCAGATTCATGGTGTATCCTTTTGGTCTATTTTGTAAATAAACGCTGGAAATTAAATGAGTTTTAAAGGTGCGGTAAAGTGGTTGTTGTTGTCTTCAGTCCTGAGACTGAAACTTTTCATTCGAAAGAAACTTTTCATTCGAAGGAATATTTGAACCAGGGATCTCGCGTTCCGCACGTGCTCACTCTAACCACGGGACCACGGCGCTCCTGAGCTCACATTATCCTTGATGTCGCCTATCTTGCGCATGGACTACTCAGTTTGTATATTTTGCTTATTTTTTCATAGTTCCACACAACTTCTTCCTGTTTTCTCGATTGATCTGTGTTCAGTTTTTCAAGGCCTATCCACTGTGCCAACTTATAACTAAATCTGAGGGGGGTGCGATGGGGAGGTTCCTTTGTGAGAAATTCCTACAAGGGCTCGGACGTACTGTATTTGTGCATTCGAACTTGAAGACAGGCGATCCATTCCCTATCAATTACATGAATGTGCGGTGTCTGTCCGAAAGCACAGACACCGCACATACATACAATCAGAAATGTTAAGTAATTATTTCGAATGTTATTTTTCTTCTACTCATTGCGTTGTATCACAACAGCTGTAATTCAATCTGATGTTACCATTACCCCTCTCATATTCTCTAACCCTGCAGTGGCCTCGCTACTTACCCCTCTGCCCACGAGGTAAGTGGACAACTTTATGGCTGAATTCATTAACGTCAACAGAAATTAAGGAATCTTAAAATATTTCTGTCTCTGTATTTCTGTTTGTTACAGAGCAGGAAAACTACAGTCTTGAGAAACTCTTGCGTATAATGAGAGTAGGCTAGTTGAAGGCAGCGACACACTGAAATCCACCCAAAACGCATTGTTCTTGGTACAGTTTCTTATAATTAAATTTCAGTTTGTAACATATCTACGATTAAAGTTTTCACCAAGCCTTAACACGCTATGATTGGATATAACAGGTGTAATGTTGGATTAGCGTAATGAATAGCGTCCCTGTGCTTCTCACCAAACATCTGTCATGCTCGGAGCCAAAACAGTGTCAAAAGTATGCCCAGTAGTACTACCAGTTTTTTTTAGTTAATTATTTTATTTTATTTTTTTCAATATTTGTACTATATTGTCCAGAAGACAAGCATTACTTAGTGGAAAGTGCCAACTACTTATAATAATAATAATTATTATTATTTTAAATGATTTCCTTTACTTTGTGCCTGTAAAATTCTATTGTTTACTCACACTCTCCTTTCTGCTTCTCTTATATAATATGAAAAAATTTTCTTCTTCTTCAATTTAGGTATAATCTGTAGTATATGTAAAAAGGTTTCTTCACTTCTGCTCCATCTATCACGCTGATGTTTCCCTCATACTGTCCCACCTAACAGTGTAAACTAGAGGAAGAGATCAAACCAGAATACACAATGTGCCTGTGGCATCACAAGTGCATCACATACAGAAACATGAACTCAAAACCAATGCATCGATGCTAAATATAAACTGTTATGCCTGTCCTGCAATGTCTACCCCCCCTCCCCCCCACCCAAAAGAAAAAAGTTGACAAATGGCCATGTAAAAGGGTTAAGGAACAACAATAAGAGAAAAACGAAAACCTATAAGATGACAGTAATATTAACCAACACTAGGAATATAATAGGTTAATAGGATAAAATGTCTTTTTTTAATGTATCGTTGTTAATATATTTAAATAAATATATATGGTTATAAAAAAAGCCCCGTAATGAGTTGTTTTTTTTTTGGGGGGGGGGGGCGAAGGTTCGCGTCCTGACACAACCAATTTTTTTTCCTAACATTTCCGTATTTATTAGGTTCTGATACTTTATTATTAGTTTAATATAAGTATAGACTATAATATTTGATGTTATGTAAATACGAGTTCACTTTTTTTGAGGGGTGACTTTGTTCGATTGGCTTAATCTAAAGAACAGCCTGCGCTACTAGTACAAAGATATTTTGCTCCTTCTTCTTTTACGCTTCGTAATTCACATGTTGCAAACATTCTGCTACTGGGTAGGACCAGTGATCAAGTAGGAGTGACCTTGGGGTTTTACTAAAATGTGGGAATGATGAAATAATGTTTATCTTATGCAGAGAAGTATTCCAAATTTGTAACGCACTGTTTGTAATGGAAATTTTATAAGCCTGTGTCCTTATTGATTGGACATGGTACTTTCCTTTTTGTGGACGATGGAGGAAATGTTTTAATAGAGCTAACGTGGAAATTTTACGCGCGCCCGTTGAGTAAACAGTGTGATTTACAAACTAGAAACATCCCTCGACTGCCGCTGGAGTGCGTTGCGATCGCGTATACCACGTTGACGCCCACGTATCGTATGCACGAGTCGCATCGTTCTGAGCGTTCAGCAGCACGTTGAACTCGGAACGCTCAACGTTAACGTTCGACAGCACGGTCCGTGTGCCGACGGCTAAAACGTGAGTTGACAGTTTTTGGTTGTTGCTAGATACGTATTTTTATAAAATATGGCAAAGAACAGAGTGTTCACCTTAAAAGATGCCCCAACTTTCAGTAGTTTACACTAAATGAGTATTGTTGTTCGAATACATATTATTGTTGTAAAATGGATGAAATTATGTTTACGCTGTTGGCACGACTGGAGCTGCCGCGGGATGGGCGGATGTTTGTGCCAGTCACTGTTGAGCACTGGCTTTCGAACAAAATTGCGTAATCGTTCCTTGTTGTTTCTTACAGTGGACTGTAAGGTGGCTATAATTTCGCACCTTACAAGCACTCATCCATATACTTTGCCGTGAACTACAACCACAATTATGTTTCATTTGATAGGTTGTATATCATATATCTTTAGCTTCCTACTCAATTGTTCGCATTTGTCTCGGCTTAAGCCTTCAACATTTAGTTGTAAGATACGGACACAAGTTCCGATATCTCTTCTCAGGTGGTTCAGATAAGAACCATTACCTTTTTGCTTTTTCATTGGCCTCTGTAGATTTTCTTGACCGTGGGAGAACTTCATTCTACAGGGTGGCGCACAAAATGTGTTACCAATTGTTTCTTTCACAATTTACGACGCACATTAGATATCCCACTGGGATCTCTACAGCAGTACCAGCAGAGCTTGGAAAAACGAATGAGTTACGAAATGACGTGTAATTCACGATACGGCCGCTAGGAAACTAGTAAACAGCAATGGCTGACAATGGAAGACTGACGACACAGCAACGATCGGCAATTGTGTTACTTTTTCATGAAACGAAAAGCCTTTTTGGAACTCAAAGACGTTTTCGACAACAATTTAACACACGATGGGTCCCTTGCAAGAAGACCATCCACAGTCTGTACGATAAATTTGTACAGGAAGGAACAGTACTGGAAGCGCAGCGACCTCGACCTAAGCCTGTTTGTTCGCCGGAGGATATTGAAGCGGTACGAGTTGCTCTACAGAGAAGTCCCAGGAAATCGTGTAGAAAGGCAGCAGTGCAACTGGGAATATCCAGACACTCCGTTCAACGCATTCTTAAAAGTGACCTTCATATGTACCCATACAAGATGACCTGTGCACAGAAGCTCACTGAAGAACACAAGCAGCAGAGACTACTGTTTGCTCAGTGGGCGGAGGATAGGGAAGAATCAACAACGTTTGTTTTTCAGACGAGGCGCATTTTCATTTAGACGGTGTGGTTAACAAGCAAAATGTACGCTTTTGGGCCACTGAAAACCCACAAGTGCTTCATGAGCGATAACATTATGCTCCGAGGATCACAGCGTGGGTAGCAATTTCCAGTCACGGACTTATTGGACCCTTTTTCTTTGAAGAAACTGTGAACAGCGAGTGTTATTTGAGCATGCTTCGCAATAGCTTCATTCCACAGCTTCTTGCTACTGCCTTGCCCTTCAATACTCGGTGGTTCATGCAAGATGGAGCAAGGCCACATACTGCAAACACTGTGTTGGAGTTTTTACACCAGCATTTCGACATGCGGATCATTTCACTCAGGTTTCCAGATCGCTTCAGTGACAGACGAAATTGGCCCCCCAATAGTCCAGATCTCAATCCATGTGTGGGGTACCTAAAGGAAAAAATTTTCCCGGAACGTCCACGTGATTTAATGGAGCTCAGAAGACTTATTCTTCAAGCTTGCAGTGAAATTACGGAAGATATGTGCCGTAGGGTAATCACTAACTTCTGTGTTCGTTTGAAGGAAGTTAGGAAACGAAATGGTGGACATATTGAGCATGTGCTGAGCTAGAACAAATTTCCATGCACGGCTCTTCATTGTAGTATATGTTCCTTTAAGATAGTATTGACAATAAAGTTTATATTCAAAAACAAAATGGTAACACATTTCGTGCGCCACCCTGTAGTTCAGTCGCCTAATGTGTAAACTGTTTGCCTGGGGTACACCGTCTTGGAGGTCGTTCACACTTCGTACGAGAGTTACAAGTAACATTCTGCAATGAGATTGACGCACAATAGCCATCCAAAATATCTAGGAATCACTCTTGACCGGTCACTAACCTATAAAAAACAGCTAGAAACAACCAGTCAAAAGATGAAAAATGGAAATAACATATTAAGAAAGCTGGCTGGAACCTCCTGGGGAGCTGAAGCTAACGCCCTACGCACCGCAGCACAATCTCTTGTTTACTCGGTGGTAGAATACTGCGCCCCAGTCAGGTACAAGAGCGCACACACGAAGAAAATAGATGTCCAGCTTAATACCACCATGAGGATTGTCTCAGGAACTCTGCAGTCGACTCCACTTCCCTGGCTTCATGCCCTTTGCAGTATAGCTCCTTCCTCCCTCAGAAGGCAACAAGCAGCTATCCGAGAATGGAAGAAAATTAATGACCCCTCTGTCTCTGAAGACTTACCTATCCGAAAAATATTGGACCACTGTAAGTAGGCTGTTTAGGTTTTTATGTTGGTAACGCCATGTAGCGCTCTATATGAAAATCACTGACTGTGCTGTGTGCAGTCTGTGGCTGGTTTGCATTGTTGGAATTTGCTATTGTAGTGTTGAGCAGTTGGCTGTTGGCAGCGCGTAGCGTTGCACAGTTGGAGGTGAGCCGCCAGCAGTGGTGGATGTGGGGGGAGAGATGGCGCAGTTTTGAGAGCGGAAGATCTGGACATGTGTCCATCAGAGACAGTAAATTTGTAAGACTGGATGTCATGAACTGATATATATATATATAGGCACTAACTACTGATAGGTATAGTTAGCAAATGAAAGATTTTGATATAGAACAAACAATGTATTCAACTTAATAATGTTCAAAAGCCATCATATATATATATATATATATATATATATATATATATATATATATATATATATATATATGGCGCATGCTGTATTGCAGTAGTTTGAGTAATGAAGTTTTTTTGTGAGGTAAGTGATTCATGAAAGTCGTAGGTCATTGTTAGTGTTAGCCATTCTTTTGTAGGGACTATTGAAAGTTAGATTGCATTGTGCTAAAAATATTGTGTGTCAGTTTAGTAATGATCAGAATACGTAAGAGAAAACTGTCTGAGTGTGTTGAGTTTTGCTCAGCTGTTTGTAACTCAAATAACATAAGAGGTTTTCCTGCACTGTCATTTTTAAATTTTTCTAAGGAGACGTTTCATATGGCGACCCTGCCAGGATACCTCACTGGAATCTTCTGATTTTTTCTTGTAGTTTGTGTAATTAGCGTAGTTATTGCTTGTTGCTAGTGCGTCATTGTAGAGAGAATCTTCCTTGTAGTTGTAGTTTTTCTTTGTTGTACTGTAAAACAGTTGTGGCATGCATGTAGATTTGCACCAAATATTTTGCGGCTGTGCTTGCAATTAATTAGATATTATTTTCAGTGCTATGTTAATGTGTTGTTTTAATCTTCAAATTGTGCTTTTCTGTGTCATCGTGTGAAATATTGTGACAATTATGGCGTGTGAAAAACGTAATATTAGGCTCCAAAGTAAACTGAGAAATGACAGTGAAGACGAGAGTATTGTGTTAGCGCCACCGAGTAATGAATTAACTAATGTTCAACATAGTAATTTGGTAATTGTGGATAGGGAAATGAACCAGGCAATAAATAATGTTGTAGACAGTGAAACAGCTAGTTAACAGAGTAGTATTGTCGATCGATCAGTCAGCAACAGCTCGCCCCAGGAATCCGAAATGACAAGACACAATCTTGCAAATACCGCAGGTTCAGGTTTTGCGTCATTACCTATTTCTCAATCAAGTCAAGACACATTTTCTGCTTTTAAAATGCGAATGTTGCCGGTGCAAAGGTACTGCCGAAAAGTACAGAGGAACATGTTTCAGACACCAGTGGATTGTTATTACAACTAATGCAACAAATGGGACAACAGCTTCAAAAGTTAGACTCAGTGGAACAAAATCAAAAACAATCATAACAACAAATGGAACAAAATCAGAGGCAAATACAGCAAAAGCTTCAAAAGTTAGACGCAATGCTTGAAGAAACACATGAAGATTTAACTGCTGAGTTACTTAACATCGAATCTAAATGTCAAAAAGTCTGTAACGACGTAAAAACACAAGTTTCTGAGCCTTTTCAACCTACTTTTTCACGTCATGAAAATGCATTACAGAATCACAAAGCAGCTATAAAAGAGCTGCAAACTATTGTTCATGAAAATCACGAGACGTTGTAAGCTAAAATTGACTTAGTTGCATCTATTGATTCGGTTACGCAACTTGCAAAACACAGTAGATACTCTAAAACTTGGTTCAGAAAAACACACGGAGGAAATCAGTTATTGGAGAAAGTAGCCGAGCTTTCAGATCAGTTCACTAACTTATCTACAAAGGTAGATCATGATCTGAATGATACAGAAGAGTATGAACAAATTAAGAAATTTACACAAAATCAGAATCAAATTAATACGCAACACAAAAGAGAAATCCGGGAAGTGCAAGATCAGTTGGCACAAGTAATACAAGAATTACATATTTCAGAGGATACTCGCTCTCCAGTATGGGAAGAGGGACATAGAAATACAGAAAAGCCACAAAATAATAATACAGAGCATTTCGGAAATTATGAAAGAAATTGTCAAGGTGCACCGAATTTTGAGATGGAACCGCCGACACGACTTAACAATGACCGATATGCGACTGGTCGAGATGATGATTTTGACTATAAGCTGTTTATTATTACATGTAAATTCAAAACATTTGAAAATTGTGGCAACGACATTCATCCACAAGCATGGCTTCATCAGTTCTCTCATTGTTTTCCTCTCAACTCGTCATTAGAGCCCAGATTAGAATTTATGTGTGGCTGCTTAGAGACTGAACCTGCTGTAAGAATGCGTTCGGTCATTCACGATTGTCACAGTGAAGGAAAATTTTGTCACGCCTTCCTCTCAGCGTATTGGTCTCAAACTCCTCAAGAGCGCGTAATACATAGCGTCATAATGATGAAACATTTCGAACAATCTGAATTATCCAGTCTCGTCAAATATTTTGAAGACATATTGCACAAGAATTAGTATCTGTCAAACCCATACAGCCCCTCAGAAATCGTCCGCATTTGCTTAATCAAATTGCCTGAACATTTACGACATATTATTTTGGCAGGGCGTTGCAAAGACTACATCGAAGGTTTTCAGGGACTTTTACAAGAATTAGAAATTGACATAGACACTCAGGGGACACGAAACCAGGAGAACAGCAATTACAGGTCATATCTATCACAATTCCGTGATGACAGAAACAAGAACTGGACACGACAAGGCTATTCTTACAACGCAAATCGTGACTAAAACAGACACCACCCATATGACAACCGTTGGCAGAGTAATAATAATTACAGAGAAAGATCGCATTTACATAGTAATGAATATGACAGAGACAACCTTAGAAACAGACAATTTAGGAACCAAAACAATTATTATCAAGGGAGACAGAATAAGTTCAGACGCAACTGTCCACCTCTGGGAGAAATTCTCCACCACTTAACCCACAAGAAAGAAACTGCAGAAACTACCGACATGACGACAGTTGATATAATCATAATGACAGACCTGAATTTCATCAGAACTGGCAGGATTCAAACAGGGCAGGGCCCTCTCTGCGAGGGAGAATTTATACACTCCTGGAAATTGAAATAAGAACACCGTGAATTCATTGTCCCAGGAAGGGGAAACTTTATTGACACATTCCTGGGGTCAGATACATCACATGATCACACTGACAGAACCACAGGCACATAGATACAGGCAACAGAGCATGCACAATGTCGGCACTAGTACAGTGTATATCCACCTTTCGCAGCAATGCAGGCTGCTATTCTCCCATGGAGACGATCGTAGAGATGCTGGATGTAGTCCTGTGGAACGGCTTGCCATGCCATTTCCACCTGGCGCCTCAGTTGGACCAGCGTTCGTGCTGGACGTGCAGACCGCGTGAGACGACGCTTCATCCAGTCCCAAACATGCTCAATGGGGGACAGATCCGGAGATCTTGCTGACCAGGGTAGTTGACTTACACCTTCTAGAGCACGTTGGGTGGCACGGGATACATGCGGACGTGCATTGTCCTGTTGGAACAGCAAGTTCCCTTGCCGGTCTAGGAATGGTGGAACGATGGGTTCGATGACGGTTTGGATGTACCGTGCACTATTCAGTGTCCCCTCGTCGATCACCAGTGGTGTACGGCCAGTGTAGGAGATCGCTCCCCACACCATGATGCCGGGTGTTGGCCCTGTGTGCCTCGGTCGTATGCAGTCCTGATTGTGGCGCTCACCTGCACGGCGCCAAACACGCATACGACCATCATTGGCACCAAGGCAGAAGCGACTCTCATCGCTGAAGACGACACGTCTCCATTCGTCCCTCCATTCACGCCTGTCGCGACACCACTGGAGGCGGGCTGCACGATGTTGGGGCGTGAGCGGAAGACGGCCTAACGGTGTGCGGGACCGTAGCCCAGCTTCATGGAGACGGTTGCGAATGGTCCTCGCCGATACCCCAGGAGCAACAGTGTCCCTAATTTGCTGGGAAGTGGCGGTGCGGTCCCCTACGGCACTGCGTAGGGTCCTACGGTCTTGGCGTGCATCCGTGCGTCGCTGCGGTCCGGTCCCAGGTCGACGGGCACGTGCACCTTCCGCCGACCACTGGCGACAACATCGATGTACTGTGGAGACCTCACGCCTCACGTGTTGAGCAATTCGGCGGTACGTCCACCCGGCCTCCCGCATGCCCACTATACGACCTCGCTCAAAGTCCGTCAACTGCACATACGGTTCACGTCCACGCTGTCGCGGCATGCTACCAGTGTTAAAGACTGCGATGGAGCTCCGTATGCCACGGCAAACTGGCTGACACTGACGGCGGCGGTGCACAAATGCTGCGCAGCTAGCGCCATTCGACGGCCAACACCGCGGTTCCTGGTGTGTCCGCTGTGCCGTGCGTGTGATCATTGCTTGTACAGCCCTCTCGCAGTGTCCGGAGCAAGTATGGTGGGTCTGACACACCGGTGTCAATGTGTTCTTTTTTCCATTTCCAGGAGTGTAGAAGTTAGATATCCAAATGCCTGTAATGACGCGCGACAACAAACAGACAGTAGACAATGACTCTCACCGCAGGCAGCCACGCGCGCCCGCTGGCTCAGAGAAAAATAACATAGACGCTAACCTTGAGAAAAATGTGAGCATTCTTTACCGATGTATACCACATGATAATTGCGTCGAAGCTAAACCTCTGCGTACTAGGAAGAGTAAAGGTTTACACCACATTTCACATGTAAAACCGTTTATTGAGAGATAATCTGCTTTTTAACTTAGTATTTGCCACAAAATTTTTCACTTCACATTACTAGCACGCTTTGTCACACTTAGAAACTGTTAACATGCAACAATGTTTTGCAGTTAACTATCCAGTCAAGAACCTAGAGAACTTATTTAGACAGTAATTACGAATGCATTGTTATAGTGAACAGATGGAACAGTGTTATTGTGTGTACATTCTTGCTCGTTTGTTGCACGATTACGTAACGACTATAAGGCTTACATATTTGGAACATATACTGCTAATGAAATTTTAATGCAAGATTTTGGTTTACTTGAAAATACATTCTGGATTTAAAGTACTTTCTGTGATGTTACAGATGACTTAGTATTTGGTTTATTTGACAGCTGCAAGATTATAGCATGACGCTAATAATGAGTGACAAAATTTACATTGTTGCTTTTGCGCTGTATCTGTTTTATATCTGTACAGTATTTCTGTATTATTCTGGGAAGTTAAACGTGTTTTAGTAGTAACTTTGTGGTATAGCTACAATGAGACAGCCTTTTCTGTAGCACAACAATACGTTACAGTACAGTACTTTCTTCATCACGGCAATAAGCGTAATAACTAAGATGTCTATACGCAAAGCATTTCACTTTTGTTTATGACGAGATAAGTACATTGACTTCTGCAGAACTTTGTTTACATAGGACGATAACTACGACACTTGCCACATTTTTACCGTCAAGTAATGACAGAGATTATCTTACAGCAAGACGCACAGTTTAGCGCTACCTGACATGCATTTGAGTGATTAATTTTTGTACTTACAACATTTATTTTTAAAGATTTTTGAATTACAAAGATACAAAGAAGGTTTTCGGTGACACATTTCATTCAATTGCTGTAATATGTAACACCTGAGGGTATAATTATATTAATTCTCAGGGGGTACACGCCTACTCTGAGTACTAAGCGTGTGGCAAGCACTGGGAGCCCTAGCTAATATGGTATTTGCTTATGAAACTTTACACATCGTTACCATATTTCTCTAACACAGAATTACACAGCTATCTGATTATTTAACAGAGAGACAAACATTTTTTTTACTATGTCAGTGACACATATTTACGCAATTACACAGTTGGATAACTTCACGCTTATGATATTGTATTTTGTCTGTACTTTGTGAACTGTTCATATTTTTTTGGAACCCTTGTGATGCTATGAGAGCTTTGAATGAGGTATTTGGTATGGGATTACGATTTTTTAAGTACGTTTGAGGTAGATGACTCTACTGAAGTGAACAGAGAGAATTTTTTTTTAGATTTTGAAATTATTGAAGAAAGCTACGATGTTTTTGAGATTTGACTGAGGTGTTATGATGTTATTATCACGACGACGATGTGTATTATGCTGTTGAGATATGTTTATGATCAATAAGCTGATGCTATATGAAGAATTTGATTATGCTACGTGTTTATTATGATGAAATATTGAAGAAGTGTCGACGAATATGTGCATGGGTAATAAGATAAGGAATAATCGGTAGTGGTTTGGGACTGATTTGTGAAAAATGATTTTTGAAACCAAGAATTGTACTTTAAGTGTTATGAAATGTGTGTACATGCGTGAATGTGAGTATCAGAACACTGCTGTTCATGAGATTTCGTTTCTATACATTTCTACTGTAATTTTTCAACCTGTGAAAATTTTTTGTTTTATATGAGACTATCACTGTAGCAGAAACTGCTGTCGTAAATATTTCAGGAAGGAAGGTAAGTGACCTTGACATAATGCGCTGTAGGCGCCCAATTGCGCGACAGTCGCCTGGAAAAAAGCCATTGGAGAAAAAAGAGGTCATTAACCTTGCTATTGACATTTCTTTGTAGAAAGCACCGCAAATACGACATGCTCATACTTGAAGACATATAATTACATTTTGGAGCTCGTAATTGCTGATATTTACTGAAATGCCACATGACTAGTGGATGATATTTGATGCCTTGCTTTATGTATACATTTGTTTATTTTGTTTAATATCTAGTTTCTAGCTGCACTACAGCATTGGTTGAAATAAAATTTAATAGATGTACTAATAGAAATGTTTTCTGTCTACAGAGGCATTAAATAATAATTTTATGATCTACTTTCTTAAAAAAAAGAGCACAAACTGACATTTCCCTTCACAGGAACTGCATACATAATGTTTTCAACGACTTGATAACTTGTTCGGTAGAGTAAGTTATTGTGATGCATCACTCTAGTGTTAAGATGTGACATAGGTATTAGACATTTCCTGTCTTTACTGTAATATTTTTTCTGCTTGAGCTTTGTCATGTTTAGGTATACGTTATTGCATTTGCTGCTGCTGTTTGCCAGGCATAGTGCTACTGAATGTTACTTTGTGTTACTCTGCTAAGCCAGTTTTACTACTGTATTATTTTTCTTGTTGCTGCACATTGGCTCATATTAGTTGTAATGTTGCATTTGGTTTGCTAATATATATTTATTGCTGCTTGCTTTGGCAATTTGCATTTTTTTGCCATTGCTGTTTGTGTTGATTGTTTTGTGCTCCTGCATTGCCTCATCGCTTAGTTTATGCATCTGAGCTCAGTAGATTTAAGTTAGGGTATATAAGAGAATGAGTTGTGAAGAATTGGAAGAAATGCATTGATAAGGTATAAGAAAAAGGTTTGACCAAAAAACTAGTGTACAATGAAGAAAAAATTATTTTGAAAGAGGATATGAAGAAAAAAGTAGAGTTTAGGGACAACAGGTATAGATAGGACTTTCTGGGAATAATGATGAACTAAGGGAGGTCTCGAAGAAGTAAAGAAAGTTTTGTTTGCAAATCAAATACGATAAATACTGCAGTACCAAATGTTATACTGAAAACAAACCCTGTCCCTTCCTTTTGTGTTATTCCACTATGTGTTTGCGTACCCTTGTGTATTTGTGTTCTTCCTGTCTTGATGTGTTTATCTGATAAGAGTTACGTTGTAGAATTTTTCTAATACTAAACTACATTCACTACGATGAGGAATATTGTTATCCTCAAATATAATTTGCATTAATAATATGTTATTTACTTTGTAAAGATATTTAGACATTATTTATTCTGTTCTGTTTTAATGCTCATGTGTGAAGTTAATGTTTCAAAAACTATTCTCATTATTTTATTTATTTACTTATGTCATAATTCCTGTAACACTTCTGTTCTTTTGTAAAGCCTGGATTACTACAAATATTATCTGTTTTATTATGTTCTTTAATGATGTATTTTGTACTTTTGTAATTGTATTCTCATGTCGTAAATTTGTGATTGTACAGACACCAGTTCTTCAAATTAAGTGTCGTTTCACTGCACACGTTTCAGTTGGTCATAGTATATGCACAATAAGTGAGAAGTTAAAAAAAGGGGACTGTTAGTGCTCACATGTGTGTTGATAATTGAGCAAGGGACTGGTTAACAGCACTGCTGGTTCTAAGGATATTCCAAAAAGTTTGTGAGTGCACAAGTGGTGGTTTATGGACTTGCTATATTGTCCGCAAGACTCTTCGATGGTGATTTTACACCCGCACAGTCGCAACAGATGGCTGCTGGCCATCTCTACAAGGACTACAGTGGGTCTGCAGCTTTGATGGCCCACCAATATCATTATCTCTACAAGGACTGCAGTGGGTCTGCACCTTCGATGGCCCACCAATACCATTATTTCTACAAGAACTGCAGTGGGTCTGCACCTCTGGTGGCCCACCAATACCATAATCTCTATCAGGACTACAGTGGGTCTGCTCTGTGATGACCTACCTACAAAAATTTTTGAACACTTTGACTGACTCTGCTGTGGGTTTGCTCTGTTGTGGCCCGTTACCTGTCTGCATGTCAAGAGCTAGCACTGTCTTTCCGTTGGAAGGACAACATTACTTCTTCAAGACTGCATGGAAATCCACTACTTCTGTGTGCATTTTCTTTTACTGATCAGATTTTGTGCAAAGTAACTACTAATGTGATGAATGATCAGGACTGTCTTTATGGACTGTGGACAATCTTTGCTTTTGACCAACATTGTATCAATAAGTGTGTGCATTTGATATCTTTGCTATTGTAATTACGAAAAATTTTTTCAGATGTGTATTGACCACTGCTCAAAACAATTTGTAAAATTTTTTGTGGGGAGCATGGGGGCTATGTAAGAAGGCTGTCTAGGTTTTTATGTTGGTAACGCCACGTAGCGCTCTGTATGAAAATCACTGATTGTGCTGTGGTTGGACTCGTTAGAATATTCGCTATTGTTGTGTTGGGCAGTTGGATGCGAACAGCACATGGCGTTGGGCAGTTGGAGGTGAGCCGCCAGCAGCGGTGGATGTGGAGAGAGAGATGCCAGAGTTTTGAGAGGTTGCTATAAGCGGTCGACCTGGTCGTGTGTCCGCCAGAATAAGGAAATTTGCAAAGATGGATGTCATGAATTGATGTATATATCATGACTTTTGAACATTATTGAGGTAAATACATTGTTTGTTCTCTATCAAAATCTTTCATTTGCTAACTATGCCTATCAGTAGTTAGTGCCTTCAGTAGTTAGAATCTTTTATTTAGCTGGCAGTATTGGCGCTCGTTGTATTGCAGTAGTTCGAGTAACGAAGATTTTTGTGACGTAAGTGATTCATGAAAGGTATAGGTTATCGTTAGTCAGGGCCATTCTTTTGTAGGGATTATTGAAAGTTAGACTGCGTTGCGCTAAAAATATCGTGTGTCAGTTTAGCGATGATCAGAATATGTAAAGAGTATGTTCGGTTTTACTCATCTGTCTTTGTATCAAATAACGTAGAAGTTTACCAGCACAGTAATCCATAATTTTTCTAAGGGGACGTTTCAAAGTTATACGTAATGTGCTGTTTATTTACACGTACATTCTTCATTTCCTGCGAGGAAACAAGGACAAGTCTGCTTTCTAGTAAGTCATGATGCAGGTTTCGTTTACTTGTCCATAATGTGCCACTGTTGTTCCGTATTTACATTGTCGCATGACAGAACGTGTTACGAATCAACGACAGTGCTATTCAGAGACGCACAGAACAATAAGATGGAGCAGTACCGCTACAGTTTTGCAGAACTCACTGACATAATGTACCTTGTGTATGAAGAAGTACGTTAAAATGCTCTCGCTGTTGAAATACTGTACTGGGTACGATTCCCTAACAGTCATCACCCACCACGACGAGTGTTTATTTCTCTCGATCGACGAATGCAGGAGACTGGTTCATCGGAGGGAAGAAACAACGAACCTGGCAACATGACGGCCACTCGCACACTCGATTTTGAGGAGGAAGTGCTGGAATGTGTTGCACCGGACCCCACAACAAGTGTTCGTTGTATTGCACGTGAAATGGACGCTGCACATATTACAGTGTGGCAAGTACTACTCGAACAATAATTACACACATATCAGCCGCAACGTGTCCATGCAATGCTTGTGCCTGACTTTGAACTAAAAGTCGCATTGTGTTAGTGGTTGCTCCAACAATGGATTGATCGACAAGATTTCCTCCAAATTGTTCTGTTTACTGATGAGGCCTCATTTGATCGTGATGGTATCTCGAACAGCAGGAATAGCCATGTGTAGGATGAGGAAACGCTGGAGCACACTCACACCATCTACATCCATACTCCGCAAGCCACCTGACGGTGTGTGGCGCAGGGTACCTTGAGTACCTCTATCGGTTATCCCTTCTATTCCAGTCCCGTATTGTTCGTGGAAAGAAGGATTGTCGGTATGCCTCTGTGTGGGCTCTAATCTCTCTGATTTTATCCTCATGGTCTCTTCGCGAGATATACGTAGGAGGGAGCAATATACTGCTTGACTCCTCGGTGAAGGTATGTTCTCTAAACTTGAACTGCAGAGTCTTCCACTGGAGTTTATCTATCATCTCCGTAACGCTTTCGCGATTACTAAATGATCCTGTAACGAAGCGCGCTGCTCTCCGTTACATCTTCTCTATCACTTCTATCAACCCTGTCTGGTACGGATCCCACGCTGCTGACAAGGGAACATCCCCATCGCACCCCCCTCAGATTTAGTTATAAGTTGGCACAGTGGATAGGCCTTGAAAAACTGACCGAGAATTTTAACTTTTTATTTTCAGTCACTTTTTTTGGAGTGATTATTACATCCACAAGAAAACTTGAATCGGGCAAGGTAGAAGAATCTTTTCACCCATTCGCCAAGTGTACAAGTTAGGTGGGTCGACAACATATTCCTGTCATGTGACGCACATGCTGTCACCAGTGACGTATACAAAATATCAGACGTGTTTTCCTGTGGAGGAATCGGTTGACCTATGACCTTGCGATAAAATGTTTTCGGTTCCCATTAGAGAGGCACGTCCTTTCGTCAACTAATCACACGGTTTTGCGGTGCGGTCGCAAAACACAGACACTAAACTTATTACAGTGAACAGAGACGTCAATGAACGAACGGACAGATCATAACTTTGCGAAAATAAAGAAAGCAAAATTTTCAGTAGAGGGCAGATTTGATCCAAGTACCCCTCGTTCCGGAGCTGTTCACGCTAACCACGGGACCACGGCGCTGCTCGTCTTACATTGCCCATAATATTGCCTATCTTACGCATGGACGACCCAGTTTGTATATTTTGCCTATTTTTTCATAGTTGCACACAACTTCTTCCTGTTTTCTCGATTGATCTGTGTTCAGTTTTTCAAGGCCTATCCACCGTGCCAACTTATAACTAAATCTGAGGGGGGTGCGATGGGGATGTTCCCTTGTGAGCAGCATTCAAGCAGTGAGCGAACAAGCGTACTGTAACCTACTTCCTTTGTTTTCGGATTGCATTTCTTTAGGATTCTTCCAATGAATCTCAGTCTGTCATCTGCTTTGCCGACAATCAACTTTATATGGTCATTCCATTTTAAATCACTCCTAATGCGTACTCCCAGATAATTTATGGAATCAGCTGCTTCCAGTTGGTGAACTGCTATATTGTAGCTAAATGATAAGGGATCCGTATTTCTATGTATTCGCAGCACATTACACTTGTCTACATTGAGATTAAATTGACAGTCCCTGCACAATGCGTCAAGTCGCTGCAGATCCTCCTGCATTTCAGCACAATTTTCCATTGTTACAACATCTCGATATGCCACAGCACCATCCGCAAAAAGCCTCAGTGAACTTCCGATGTCATCCACAAGGTCATTTATGTATATTCTGAATAGCAACGGTCCTACGACACTCCCCTGCGGCACAACTGAAATCACTCTTACTTCGGAAGACTTCTCTCCATTGGGAATGACATGCTGCGTTCTGTTATCTAGGAACTCTTCAATCCAATCACACAATTGGTCTGATAGTCCATATGCTCTTACTTTGTTCACTAAACGACTGTGGGGAACTGTATCGAACGCCTTGCGGAAGTCAACCAACACGGCATCTACCTGGGAACCCGCGTCTATGGGCCTCACAGTCTCGTGGACGAATAGCGCGAGCTGGGTTTCACACGATCGTCTTTTTCGAAACCCATACTGATTCCTACAGAGTAGATTTCTAGTCTCCAGAAAAGTCATTATACTCGAACATAATACGTGTTGCAAAATATAGGTCTATAGTTCTGCACAACTGTTCGACGTCCCTTCTTGAAAACGAGGATGACCTGTGCCCTTTCCCAATCCTTTGGAACGCTACGCTCTTCTAGTACATTTTACTGTGAATATCTGGCCCGGCTTTGTAGGCAACACTCTCATTGCCCGACATCTTCTACCTGGTCGTCCGAATGGCCACCTGTATTTGAGATTCGCGCAAAGACTTCTATCTGGAGGACGTACCCTTGGCTATCCGTGAGAGCATGTGGATACAACACGACGGTGCACAGCCTCACTTCAGTGTGGATGTCCGCAACCATCCCAGTGCTGTGTTTCCTGGTCGCTGGATTGGAAGGGCAGGTCCTATTCCGTGGCCTGCGAGGTCACCTGACCTGAATGCCCTTGATTATTTCCTATGGGGGTACCTAAAGTCACTTGTGGATGAGACCCCAGTGGATACAGAGACAGAAGTACACTACTGGCCATTAAAATTGCTACACCACGAAGAAATGCAGATGATAAAAGGGTATTCATTGGACAAATATATTATACTAGAACTGACATGTGATTACAGTTTCACGCAATTTGGGTACATAGATCCTGAGAAACTATTACCCAGAACAACCACCTCTGGCCGTAATAACGCTCTTGATACGCCTGGGCATTGAGTCAAACAGAGCTTGGATGGCGTGTATAGGTACAGCTGCCCATGCAGCTTCAACACGATACCACAGTTCATCAAGAGTAGTGACTGGCGTATTGTGACGAGCCAGTTGCTCGGCCACCATTGACCAGATGTTTTGAATTGGTGAGAGATCTGGAGAATGTGCTGCCCAGGGCAGCAGTCGAACATTTCCTGTATCCAGAAATGCCTGTACAGGTCATCCAACATGCGGTAGTGCATTATCCTGCTGAAATGTAGGGTTTCGCAGGGATCGAATGAAGGGCAGAGCCACGGGTCGCAACACGTCTGAAATGTAATGTCCACTGTTCAAAGTGCCGTCAATGCGAACAAGAGGTGACCGAGACGTGTAATCAGTGGCACCCCATACCACCACGCCGGGTGATACGCCAGTATGGCGATGACGAATACACACTTCCAATGTGCGTTCACCGCGATGTCGCCAAACACGGATGCGACCATCATGATGCTGTAAACAGAACCAGGATTCATCCGAAAAAATGACGTTTTGCCATTCGTGCACCCAGGTTCGTCGTCGAGTACACCATCGCAGGCGCTCCTGTCTGTGATACAGCGTCAAGGGTAACCGCAGCCGTGGTCTCCGAGCTGATATTCCATGCTGCTGGAAACGTCGTCGAACTGTTCGTGCACATGGTTGTTGTCTCAAATGTCCACATCTGTTGACTCAGGGATCGAGACGTGGTTGCACGATCCGTTACAGCCATGCGGATAAGATGCCTGTCATCTCGACTGCTGGTGATACGAAGCCGTTGGGATCGAGGACGACGTTCTGTATTACCCTCCTGGACCCACCGATCCCGTATTCTGCTAACAGTCATTGGATCTCGACCAACGCGAGCAGCAATGTCGCGACACGATAAACCGCAATCGCTATAGGCTACAACCGATCTTTATCAAAGTCGGAAACGTGATGGTAGGCATTTCTCCTCCTTACACGAGGCATCACAACAACGCTTCACCAGGCAACGCCGGTCAACTGCTGTTTGTGTATGAGAAATCGGTTGGAAACTTTCCCCATGACAGCACGTTGTAGGTGTCGCCACCGGCGCCAACCTTGTGTGAATGCTCTGAAAAGGTAATCACTTGCATATCACAGCATGTTCTTCCTGTCGGTTAAATTTCGCGTCCGTAGCACGTCGTGGTGTAGTAATTTTAATGGCCAGTAGTGTAGTTGCCAGAATTGTAGCTGTCTGTGATGTGTTTCTAACACACATAGGGTGCTTCAGAAATTTGTTCGCCGATGTCATGCTTGCGCGAAAGTTGATGGCCGTCAGTTTCAGTACATTTTGTAAGATACAGTGCAAAAGGTATGTTCATTGTGTCAGTGATGGTGTTTACTGTAACTAATGTAATTAAAAAATTACACACTAATGTGATTTTTATTGCTATTGTCTCCTTAAGCTGGCTGCAGGGACCACAGTTTCCCTACCTCCTCTATGTCCTGCGCTCTCTCGGAAACATCCTGTAGATGTAGAGTTCGTGGAGAGATTGCCTTATAAGTCTTGGGTTCGTCGTGATAGTCGTGACGCTCGTAAGCGAGTAACGCTTGTGAGTAAACACGCGGCACAGGACAATAAACGCGCTTAGCGCGGGCCGCCGCTAACTGAGGCGTCATACGTTGTTCTCCTGGTTACGACACGGTTGCTAACAACCGGCGACTGTCGAGTCGGCGCACAGGGAGGGGCCTAGTGCAGGGGACTTCTGATACTGAGGCCTTGCGAGGGATCCGACATCCGGCCACCGCAGAATTGCCTGCCGGCGTCCTTTCCGTCACTGGAAAACGCAGCTTTTGCATCGGCTTCTCGTGGAACAACCTTCGGTCTTTTAGTTTCAGACTTTTTCGAATTACAGTATCAATAGGAGTACTGCACAACTGCTATATTGGTCATTAAATAAGGCACCACCGGCAGATATAACACTGATTAGATCTTACACGATTTAACTTCCCTCCCGATGAAATTGAAGTTGGATCATTGTGACTGAATAATATCTACTTACTTGGAAATTTTTGAGAGAGAGAAGTCGCTTTCCCTACATTTTAACACAATTATCTCCCCCGCTTCCAGCTATGAAATTGATTCCTGATTGAATTCTCAGATGAAAGGAGAAAATATAAAAATGTGGCAAATGAAGCAGGCAAAAAGGATTACAAACGTCTCAAAAATGATATCGACAAGAAGTGCAAAATTGCTAAGCAGGGATGGCTAGAGGACAAATGTAAGGATGTAGAGGCTTATCTCACGAGGGGTAAGGTAGATACTGCCTACAGAAAAATTAAAGAGACCTTTGGAGAAAAGAGAACCACTTGCATGAATATCAAGAACTCAGATGGAAACCCAGTTCTAAGAGAAGAAGGGAAAGCAGAAAGGTGCAAGGAGTATATAGAGGGTCTATACAAGGGCGAGGACAATATTAAGAAAATGGAAGAGGATGTAGATGAAGATGAAATGGCAGATATGATACTGCGTGAAGAGTTTGACAGAGCACTGAAAGACCTGAGTCGAAACAAGGCCCTCAGAGTAGACAATATTCCATTAGATCTACTGACAACCTTGGGAAAGCCAGTCCTACCAAAACTCTACCACCTGCTGAGCAAGATGTATGAGACAGGCGAAATACCCTCAGACTTCAAGAAGAATATAATAATTCCAATCCCAAAGAAAGCAGGTGTTGACAGATGTGAAAATTACCGAACAATGAGTTTAATAAGTCACAGCTGCAAAATACTAACGCGAATTCCTTACAGACGAGTGGAAAAACTGGTAGAAGCCGACCTCGGGGAAGATCAGTTTGGATTCCGTAGAAATGTTGTAACACGTGAGGCAATACTGACCCTACAAGTTATTTTAGGAGAAAGATTAAAGAAAGGCAAACCTACGTTTCTAGCATTTGTAGACTTAGAGAAAGCTTTTGACAATGTTGACTGGAATACTCTCTTTCAAATTCTGAAGGTGTCAGGGGTAAAATACAGGGAGCGAAAGGCTATTTACAATTTGTACAGAAAGCAAATGGCAGTTATAAGAGTCGAGTGGTATGAAAGGGAAGCAGTGGTTGGGAAGGGAGTGAGATAGGGTGGTAGCTTCTCCCCGATGTTACTCAATCTGTATATTGAGCAAGCAGTAAAGGAAACGAAAGAAAAGTTCGGAGTAGGTATTAAAATCCATGGAGAAAAAATAAAAACTTTGAGGTTCGCCGATTGTAATTCTGTCAGAGACAGCAAAGGACTTGGAAGAGCAGTTGAACGGAATTGACAGTGTCTTGAAAGGAGGGTATAAGATGAACATCAACAAAAGCAAAACGAGGATAATGGAATGGAGTAGAATTAAGTCGGGTGATGCTGAGGGTATTAGATTAGGAAATGAGACACTTAAAGTAGTAAAGGAGTTTTGCTATTTTGGGAGCAAAATAACTCATGATGGTCGAAGTAGAGAGGATATAAAATGTAGACTGGCAATGGCAAGGAAAGCGTTTCTGAAGAAGAAAAATTTGTTAACATCGAGTATAGATTTAAATGTCAGGAAGTCGTTTCTGAAAGTATTTGTATGGAGTGTAGCCATGTATGGAAGTGAAACGTGGACGATAAATAGTTTAGACAAGAAGAGAATAGAAGCTTTCGAAATGTGGTCCTACAGAAGAATGCTGAAGATTAGATGGGTAGATCATATAACTAATGAGGAGGTATTGAATAGAATTGGGGAGAAGAGGAGCTTGCGGCACAACTTGACTAGAAGAAGGGATCGGTTGGTTGGACATGTTCTGAGGAATCAAGGGATCACCAATTTAGTATCTGAGGGCAGCGTGGAGGGTAAAAATCGTAGAGGGAGACCAAGAGATGAATACACTAAGCAGATTCAGAAGGATGTAGCTTGCAGTAGGTACTGGGAGATGAAGAGGCTTGCACAGGATAGAGTAGCATGGAGAGTTGCATCAAACCAGTCTCAGAACTGAAGACCACAACAACAACAACAACATTGAATTCGCAAGTCAATAAAACAAACCGAGTGAGGTGGCGCAGTGGCTAGCACACTGGACTCGCATTCGGGAGGACGTCGGTTCAATACCACGTCAGGACATGCTGATTTAGGTTTTCCATGATTTCCCTAAATTGCTCCAGGCAAATGCCGGGATGGTTCCTTTGAAAGTTCACGGCCAACTTTCCTTGTCCGTCCTTCCCCAATCCGACGAGACCGATGACCCCGCTGTCTGATCTCCTCCCCCAAAAAACCCCTATAAATCAAAATGACTAGGCAGTTACAGCTCGTAATCGTACTCTATTTGCCTCTCGATGTCGGAGGCACCTGGAATAAAATTTCTTTGGTTCTGCAGAATTCCGGCTACCGTCGACTCTGAAAATTCTTAAAATAGTCAGAGGCGCAATCGTAGGGCTTGGGGAAGTCGTCTTGAGTCCTATGACGTATTCACTCTGCAGCTTGGGAATCAGGGTCCAAGTTGTGTTTTACTTTCGATAAAAGTCCAAAAATTAACCTCTTTAAACAGAGCAGAAACGACCGTGGTGCAGCCTCAACTGATTTTACAGGATACATAGTTCCCTACGAGCTACGACTTACCAAATAATGTTCCGGACCACAGACAAGGGAGCAGTTAAAATAACCATAGAATCTAACATAGCTTTTTCATTCATGAAATTACATTTTTCGATAAATTATCTATATTTCAGGATAATTCATGGTCTTGTATGAGATGAAATGTTATCATAATTAATCGAATTGCATTAAGTATTCAAAATGGCAGCTTACAACAATGCCGCTAAATACAATTCATCTGCGATGCTACTCTCCGCGATTCTAAATCTGAAGCAAGTCCATTGTACACGTAATGCTCCACGTTATGTAAATGGGTAGCATTCATGTCGCGCTAGGTACGGAGAACCCTACGTCATAGCGACGGAACGCTACGTCATCGTGACGTAAATAAACCTCAGTCAACTATGTATGTAGTTGTACCACAGAGGTTGCACGATAACGTGAAAGCTAAATGTAAATACAAGTGTACAAACGAAGTAACATCAGTTGTGTGGTATGTTCATGCCAGTTGAAATAGTTATTTAGCTGGAATCCCAACAATTTTGGATGTTGAATGTCTGAAAGAAGGAACCATAACGAAAGTAAGAAAAGAAACACTTGTAGTCATTTTTTAAAATCTGATGAATCGTCCATAAATCATGTGGACAGAAACGTGAAATAATTAATTATTAGGTAGTAATCCAAAGAATGTGGGATGTTATTGGGTATTCCATAAACATAAGGAAAGTGAAATAAGTTTGTAGTCATTTAAAAAAAAAAAAACATGAATCTTGCGTGGTTGTGTCGACAGAAAAGTGAAATAATTAATTATTAAGCTCTAATCCCAAGAATGTGGGATGTTACTGTGTGTTTCATGAACATAAAGAATATATGAACGATGGAACCATAACTACAACGAAAATAAAAAAAAGCGAGTAGTCATTTTTTAAAAAAAAATCCGATTAATTGTGCATAAATCATGTGGATAGAAACATGTTTGGGGAGAAATTAAAGTATTTCGTATTTTAATAAAAGTCACAATGATATTTCGTCTGTAATTATTGTTACCACATTTTAATATTTAAGCAGTATCAACTACAACAAAATAAGTTTCCTAGTAGTTGCCAAATGATGTTGAACACTGACTGTCACAATGGATGAGCTACTTGACAAATTAACCTCAAGAGCCCTCTGTTTTTAGCAACGCTAAGTGGTATTTCATATGCGATGGTGGAATAATGTGTTTGTTTAATCTCTCAATAGACATAGTACAAATTTTGGGGGTGTTTGGCATGATTACTAGAGCTATTTCCTTATTGCCTAAGAGTCATACAAAAAGTAGCTGAAAATGGCAGCAGTACTCACTGCTTTCAGTTGCTGAAAATGCTGGTAAATGTGACTTGCATGTCATTGTTTTTTCACTGTATACAACGTATAAAGAAAAATAATGACGTGTGTTATAAACAGGTCAGTACATTATAATCATCAGCAATAACTCATTTCTGAAGAGCAAAACTTTCTGAGTTGATCTATAGCGTGATGGCAAAATTAAAATTCGAGCAACATTTGGAATTGTCTTTGGAACCACATTAACTTCACAGTTTAAAATTTCTGCCCAGAAACACTTTAATTTCTCTCTATTTCACGTTTCTATCCACATGATTTATGCACAATTATTCGGATTTTTAAAAAAAATGACTAGGCGCTATTTTTGACGATCGTTATTGTTATGGTTCCTTCATTCAGACATTCATTACATTCAGTAAATACACAAGAACATCGAAAATTGTTGGGATTACAGCTTAATAAGTAATTCAAATGGGATGAGCATACCACACAACTGCTCTCACTTCGATTGTACACATCTATTTACATTTAGCTTTCACGTTATCGGTGTAACCTCTGTGGTACAACTGCAAAGATCGATATACGTTCTCATGTAGTCGATGCAGGTTATTTACTACACGATGACGTAGCGCTACGTCGCTATGACGTAGGGGTCTCCTCATCTATCGTGAGGTGAATGCTACCCTCTATAAATATCCACAGACTTTTTATATCATGAGTCAGAGATAATCTGCGTCTCGCAGTCGTAATGAGTCTTTAGCCACGTACTACTTATTACAATCTTCAGAAAGACTCACGAAGTAGTTACGCTATAATATTTTATTTTTTGATTGCAACGAAAAGCTCATATTAACATTGAATCAATAACAACAGAACTACTATATATAATCAAAGAAAAAACAATGTGTCCCTTGTGCGCGCCGCCACAGAATGACGCTATTCTTCACTATGCGTCTACGGATGTTCTGCTGGCGACTCCCACAAGTCTCTGAGCCATATAAATTACTTTCGCAGTTACAGTTAAACTTTTGCACTGCAAGAGAGAAAATGATAGAAAATAGGAGATACTACGACGATTCGGGTAGGATCCATTTCCAGATTGTCTGCATACCAGGAAGTACATAGCAAATAACAGAAGATTAAACTCTACCAAGAATACACAAGAGCATTGTCAAAATTGATTACGACAAACCTGATAGATATAACAGCTCAAGCGTACAAAAAATTAAATATGATTCCTGTGATTCAATTTACGTGGGTCAAACTAGTAGGGACTTTAGTCACTAGGTTTCGAGAACTCACTTATAAAAATAATTCTGCAATTGGTTTCCATTTAGCACAGGTGGAGCACCTTATGTTACCCATAAATAGGGGACTGCAGATACTCCACGGTGAGCTTGATACAGAGGAATTAGAAATCGAGCAAGCCATCATTAATTTTGAAGCAAAAGCTGTCTCCTATGCTCAAGTGTTTCTTCGAAATATTCAGTCAAATTCTGAGCCTGTAATTGCCAGCATTTCCGCATGTGTTGTCCCCATCTCTATATCTCTACCCCCATACAGATGATTCCCATACTTATAACTTTCGTTGTATGTATTTCTAGAGGGTTCGAGTCCCTGGCATCCTTGTCATCTAATATTAGCTATAATCAATAATCACGTATCGTATAGGTTGTTGTTACCGCTTTGCCCAATGCTTTCGCAAATTATATTACGCCCCCTATTTTCTATGCGTTCCTATTATCTTTTACTATTACATCTATTTCATCTTTTAACAAGTTTTAGTTGCATGATCTCCCTCACGTAACCTTGCGAGGGTTGACTTCTTGCCCTACCTTACGGCTGCTCCGATTGCTTTTATTATCTCTGCTTTATTTTGCGTTATTAAGTTGTTTTCCTTCACTTGTTTCATTTACGTTATTTTGTGTGAAGGTTTGAATTTATCTAACTGGTCTGGTTTCTTGTATTTATATGTCAATTTGCATGTATGTCATCTTTGTCGATTAAGTTTTCTTACTGACTGTAAGTTTCCATTCTCCCTTAATTTTATTATTCACACTTTGTAAACTTTCGTAAAAGTTTAATTTTCTGTACTACATTTCTTAAGAAAAACAAAAAAAATCAGCTTTTTTCGATGACTTGGCACTACTTTTGTATTCATCTCCGCCCTCTGGTGGCTTCAGTGGTCTTTCTAGTTATCGCGTTTAGCTAGTCACTTGGTCTGACGTGGCAGCTTTGTTTGTTACATACTGTCTATATAATCTGATCACCAAGATGTTTACGGTGTGTATTTCACCTTTTCAGTTTTGACGATATTTATAATTTCATACTCTTGCATAATTCTTGTATAGTTACATTTCCTGTTACTAGCTATGTATTTCTGGTTTGTAGACAATTTGAGGATAGGTTCTATCCGAAACGCGTCAAATAAAGTCGTTGGTTTATCTCCCGGTGGCTTCTTACTTAGTGACTAATACAGGAATCGTGCAGTACTCATATTCATTTGCAATACGGTCGCATTTTTCCTGTGTGACTTCACGTCGCAACTGCAAGTGCATTATGGTATCTACACTGAAGCGCTAAAGAAACCGGTATAGGCATACGTAAGCAAATACAGAGATATGTAAGCAGGCAGAATGGCCCTGCGGCAGGCAACGCTTACACCGTACAAGTGTCTCGCGCAGTTGTTAGATCGGTTTATGCTGCTACAATGGCAAATTATCAACATTTAAGTGAGTTTTAAAGTGGTGTTATAGTCGGCGCGTGAGCGATGGGACACAGCAATTCCGACGTAGCGATGAAGTGGGGATTTTGCCGTAAGACCATTTCACGAGTGTACCGTGAATATCAGGAATCCGGTAAAAATGGTTCTCAGCACTATGGGACTTAACTTCTGAGGTCATCAGTCCCCTAGAACTTAGAACTACTTAAACCTAGCTAACCTATCACACACATCCATGCGCGAGGCAGGATTCGAACCTGTGACCGTAGCGGTCACGCTGTTCCAGACTGTAGCGCCTAGAAACGCACGGCCAGGAATCCGATAAAACACAAAATCTCCGACATCGATACAGCCGGAAAAAGATCCTGTAAGAACGGGACCAACAACGACTGAAGAGAATCGTTCAACGTGACAGAAGTGCAACCCTTCCGCAAATTGCAGCAGATTTCAGTGCTGGGCCATCAGCAAGAGTCGGCGTGCAAACCATTCAACGAAACGTCATCGATATGGGCTTTCGCAGCCGAAGGCCTACTCGAGTACCCTTGATGACTGGACGGCACAATGGTTTATACCTCGCCCGGGCCCGTCAACACCGACACAGGACTGTTGATGACGCGAAACATGTTGCCTGCTCGGACGAGTCTCGTTTCAAATTGTATCGAGCGGATCGACATGTACGGGTATGGAGACAACCTCGTGAATCCATGGAGCCTGCATACCATCAGGGGACTGTTAAAGCTGGTGGAGGCTCTGTAATGATGTGGGGCGTGTGCAGTTGGAGTGATATGGGCCCCTGAGACGTCTAGATACGATTCTGACGGTGAAACGTACGTTGAAACGTCCCCTTGGAAAAATTTATGAATGACTGAGCTGGTAAACCCCTTACGTTATTTGATTTTCTAACAGCTGAGCAAAACTGAACGTGCTCAGACATTTCTCTCTTTACTTATTCTGATCATCAATAAAATGACACACAATTTTTTTAGCGCAACGCAATCTGACTTTTAATGATGTCTACAAAGGAATGGCCCTGACTAAGAATAGCCTATACCTTTCATGAATCACTTACCTCACAAAAATCTTCGTTGCTCAAACTACTGCAATACAACGAGCGCCAATACTGCCAGCTAAATAAAAAAAATTCTAACTACTGAAGTCACTAACTACTGGTAGGCATAGTCAGCAAATGATAAAGAACAAACAATGTATTTACCTTAATAGTGTTCAAAAGTCATTATATATCAGTTCATGACATCCAGTCTTACAAATTTACTGTCTCTGATGGACACACTTCCAGATCATCCGCTCAAAACTCCGCCATCTCTCTCCCCACATCCACCACTTCTGGTAGCTCACCTCCAACTGCGCAACGCTACCCGCTGTTAACATCCAACTGCCCACTACAGTAGAGAATATTTCGACAATGCCAACCAGCCACATACTGCACACTGCACAGCCAGTGATTTTCATACAGAGCGCTACGTGGCGTCACCAAATTAAAACCCTAAACAGCCTACTTACAGCGTAAGCATCCTGTCTGATCACCTGCATCCACTCATGTCCATTGTGGCTTCCTGCGGACTTGGTCAATTCCAACAAGACAATGCGACACCCCACACCGCCAGAATTGCTATAGAGTGTCTCCAGAGACACTCTTCTGAGCATAAACGCTTACAATGGGCACTAAACTCCCCAGACATGAACATTATTGAGCGTCTGTGGAATGCCTTGCGACGTGCTGTTCAGAAGAGATCTCTACCCTCTCGTACTCTTACGGATTTATGGACAGCCTTGTAGGATTCATGGTGTCGATTCCCTTCAACACTACTTCAGACACGTGCCTCGAGATGATTGGATGTATGTGTTGTCCTCGGCGTTTCATCATCATTCGTGAAAGTGGTGAGATTGGACTGAGTAAAGGTTGGGAATTTGTACGGGAGCTGATAACCGTGCAGTTGAGTGCCCCACAATCCGAAACATCATCAGGATCATCAACTACTTCAGACACTGTCGAGTCCATGCACGTCGTGTGGCAGACATTCTGCTTACTCGCGGGCGCCCTTCACGGTATTAGGCAGGTGTATCAGTTTCTTTGGCTCATCAGTGTAACTCTAGGTCCAGTAGTGTACAATATTTGCAGATGCTTAGGAAGGGAGCGAGAGTGAGAGTGGTTCAAATGGTTCAAATGGCTCTGAGCACTATGGGACTTAACTTCTGAGGTCATCAGTCCCCTAGAACTTAGAACTACTTAAATCTAACTAACCTAAGGACATCACAAACATCCAAGCCCGAGGCAGGATTCGAACCTGCGACCGTAGCGGTCGCGCGGTTCCAGACTGTAGCGCCTAGAACCTCTCGGTCACTCCGGCCGGCAGTGGTTCATTGTCACGGAAATACAGTACGTCTATACCTTGTACACATTGTCTTTTGTCAGCGTAGACATCCCCTTTATCAATGGGAGACTGGGTTCAGAAATCCGTACCAGGAGTGCATAACAAGATTCCTCGAACAAACAAAGAAGATACTCTGGGCATGCACGGGGAGCATCACAGAAAACGTCTGCCAAATTTTTCGACTCTCGTATTTAAGGCCGCTACTTTACATCGGTCCAGATGCACAGTTTAGAGATACCGTGCGATTAAAAAACGAAGAACGAATTTGTTTATTACAGATAGCCTATAAAAGACAGAAACACATTCTGCATATCAGTGGTGTAATGGTACTTTAATTACGTAACCATTACGGCACCTCACCTCAACCTCTCGATACCAGCAATATTCTACTGTGTTTCTGTAAAATAGTTAACATATTTCTGTGACAACATTCAGATTTGATTTCATCAATGTAGAGGTACTTCGATATGTATATATTGCAATGATATTATTCTTATGTGTATTCTTTCTTTTGTCACTATGATCTTTGTTGTACTTGTAACTCTGATTTTTGGGACGCGTAAGCGGTTATTAGAAAGTCAAGTCTTGGTCGTCATGTTGAAAAGACGCAAGTTGTAGTCAGTTTATAAAATGTGAACTTTAACAGTGAGGAAGATATTTTCAAGAATGTTTTATATTGTGAAGTGATGTTTTGTGAGTTACGTGATATTGCAAGAAAAGTAATAAAAATGAAGTGTAACTTAAATTCGGAGAGCTGATTACTTTTTACACCATCATTGTCCTAACTTGCAAAAGTTTAATCTTCAAGAATGGTTTACGAAACACGTCTATAAAACTTTTGAATATCGCAGAATAACACCTAGGCCTCTTTGCATCCGAGCTTGGAATCATCACTACCTAGATTTTCGACGATTGAGCCATGAGTTAACAACGAGACACGAAACACGAAAAGATGAGTGCCTAATTTATCCATTATTTCAAGAAATGACTTTATTAACTGTGCTCTAATGACACCTGCCTCACAATACAACTTTGTTCTTGCCCGAAAATTCAATATTTAGCAGCGTGAGCAACTCTACAATCATAATTAATTTTTGACCTTTGTTGTGGAAGGGTTGTTAGAGTGGGTTGTAGAAGATTCAAAGGTTTGACACACGTGCGCTGTCGGTTGTTTGTAGCATCATGGCGAGTACACCACAGGAGAAATCATTTTGTTCGGTGGTAAAGTGTGAAGTCAGCCCATTATTTAAAGTGCAACATGTATTCCGCAGTCGATTCAGCAAGAAGCCGCCTCTGCACAGCTAGGTTTATGACTGACATACAAAATTCTTGGAAGCCGGTTGGATACGCAAAGGGTAGAGCACTGTTCGGCCACGCACGTCTGATGAAAACATCCAGAGCATCCGAGATGCTTCCACGCGGAGCCCTCGGATGTCCACAAGAAGGGCAGGCAAGCTTCCTCAAACAACGGTCTGGCGTGTTCTGAGACGACGTCGCCATATGCAGCCTTAGAAGCTGCAGTCACTGCAGCAACTGCGTCCCGGCGACCATAACAGAAGGTACGAATTTTGCATTTCACTGTTCCAGGAAATGGCAGATATGATACCGTTTTGCATTTCTTACTTTCATGTTTTCGTCTTCTTTAATGGCAAAGAGAAAAGATGAAGCGGTAGCCCAGCGTAGAGCCTGTGCCACCCGTCATGTACCGGGTGATCAAAAAGTCAGTATAAATTTGAAAACTTAATAAACCACGGAATAATGCTTGGCATGACATGGGGTTTTATTAGAACAAAAAAAAAAGTTCTCAAAATGTCCGACGGATGGCGCTAGACAGCAAAACCTCACTGACTGCGCATGACAATCGTGGCGCTTTTAGTAAAGCTGTATTATCAGAATGGGGAATGTGCTAGTTCAGCATTACGATCCTATCGCCATAGGAAGGGGATTCGAACGGGTAATGGTCCGTTGACAAGTGCAGCTGTGGCGAGAGTGATTTCGAAGTTCGCAGCCACGGGCTGTTTTAGACGATAGACCGCGTAGTGGCCGACCGAGCACAAGGCGTAATGCTGCTGAGACAGTTCAGGTATAAATGGAGACTGTAGCGGGTTTGTCTATGCACGGGGAAGTCAGCGCTCGTGCAGTCACACGTCGCACCGACATTCCATACACTACTGTTTGGTTGGCACTTAGGCGTACCCTCCGATGCTATCCGTACAAAATACATCGGCATCATGGTTACCTGGCGATTTAGTGAAGCGGCGAGCATTTGCGGTGTGAGCGTTTCAAAAGATGGCGGAAAATGACGATTGGTTGAGTAACGTGATGTGGACCGACGAAGCTCATTTCACGCTCCGAGGGTCTGTCAACGCCCACAACTGCAGAATTTGGGCTACCGAAAATCCTAGAACTGTCGTGGAAACTCCATTGCACGACGAGAAAATCACAGTATGGGTTGGATTTACCACATCTACCGTTATCGGGCCTTTATTCTTCGAGGAAATGCGTGCTTCTGGTTTTGTAATGCTACCGTGACGGGTGAGAGGTACGCCGATATGTAACAGAATCGCATCATCCCCAGCCTGGCTGATAAACACCTGCTGGAACGTACGATGTTTATGCAGGAAGACGCTCCACCCCATATTGCTAGACGCGTGAAAGACATCTTGCGCGCCTCGTTTGGTGATGATCGTGTGCTCAGCCGCCACTTTCGTCATGCTTGGCCTCCCAGGTCCCCAGACCTCAGTCTGGCTTTGGGGTTACCTGAAGTCGCAAGTGTTCCGTGATCGACCGACATCTCTAGAGATGCTGAAAGACAACATGCCTCACCATAACTCCGGACATGCTTTACAGTGCTGTTCACAGCATTATTCCTCGACTACAGCTATTGTTGAGGAATGATGGTGGATATATTGAGCATTTCCTGTAAAGAACATCATCTTTGCTTTGTCTTACTTTGTTATGCTAATTATTGCTATTCTGATCAGATGAAGCGCCATCTGTCGGACATTTTTGAACTTTTGTATTGTTTTGGTACAAATAAAACCCCATGTAATTTCAAGTGTGTGTGTCAATTTGTACCTCTCTACCTACGTTATTCCGTGATTTATTCAGTTTTCAAATTTATACTGACTTTTTGATCACCCGGTATTTTGGATTTTCAGTTGTTAAAAAGAGAGGAATTTTTCTTACACCAGTAGTAGGGAGGAAGGATTTGCACTCAGCTAGTGAACGAATGAAAAGCACACCATTTTTTTTAGCGAGTAATTGTAGCCGCAATTTTGGGGTCGCTATGAATAAGTGAGGAGTATGTATTTTATATTTGCACCGTTTAGAAAAATACAGTATTGTTTTACTAACAGAAAGGTCGTGTGAGTTATTATTTCAAATAGCACGATAATTACAAGAACTGAAGCCCACCTTTGTACTCTGGAAAATTACGAAGATCCGATAAGCTCCATGGGAACACGGTCAAGACTTCGAAGGGGAACACAGCGACCAGACGTAGCATTGTAAAGAAGGGTAAGCACAAATCTACTGCGGAGAAAGAAACTTTCCCCACTGCAAAATAATATGAACTAATACGGACTTATTTCCAGGCATATCTCAGCTTACTGTGCCTGCCATTTATAACTGCCCACGTCGTGTTGTGCCGACTCCACTGTAGCTTGTATGGATTTTTAAGTTTGTTTTATATGCCCGACTTCTAATTTCACCACACAAGTCTCCAGGGTTGAGCAGTTATTGCCCGATGACGACACGCAATACAGTTTGCTAGAGCGGAGTTCGCCGTTATTAATTATGTTTTTAGATTTAATTTTATTACTCGTACAGAGACTCAACTTTCCTTTGTTTAACAGCGCGTCGTCAAAATAGGTATGAAATGCTAATGTCGACTATTGAGTTAAAGTTCGTACCTATTTTGCCATTTTAGAGAAGAGAAACCTTAAGCGCTTCTGCTTCCATAGTCTCAGTATCAAATGTTCACTAATTTCAATTTACTTCCTATCTCAGTTCAGTATTTAACACAAATTACATATCAATGTCATTTCAGAGATATTACGTGGGTTGCACACTAACACGTAATTGTCATTTAACATCACTTTTATTAATAATCCTTTTTCTTATGACGTAAATGGTTCAAATGGCTCTGAGCACTGTGCGACTTAACTTCTGAGGTCATCAGTCGCCTAGAACTTAGAACTAATTAAACCTAAGTAACCTAAGGACATCGCACACATCCATGCCCGAGGCAGGATTCGAACCTGCGACCGTAGCGGTCACGCGGTTCCAGACTGAAGCGCCGTTAACCGCACCGCCACACCGGCCGGCTGACGTAAATGTTAATGATCACTATCTAGGAGGAGAGAGGGATTGATCCTAATCATGAGATAATAGCTTTTAATGAGCCGCAATCGTTAATTAAATAGAAAGTCACGTTCAAGGATGATATGCGAACAACTTTCGTTACGTCCGTTTTCACGTGTCTGTCGATACTAATCCTGTCGTCCACAATTCAATTTAACACTGACGTTAACCCCTTTTGTCGGAACATCGAATCGTAACTATTATGTGAAAGTTTTTTCTAGTCCCCGAATTAATTCCTTTCAGACACGCGCACGACCGAACAGCAGAACGGAACACAAACGACTTGTTTTAACAACAGAACAAATGGCTCTGAGCACTATGGGACTTAACTTCTGTGGTCATCAGTCCCCTAGAACTTAGAACTACTTAAACCTAACCAACCTAAGGACATCACGCATATCCATGCCCGAGGCAGGATTGGAACCTGCGACCGTAGCGGTCACGCGGTTCCAGACTGAAGCGCCTAGAACCACACGGCCACACCGGCCGGCACAACAGAACAACGCAATGACGTTACATTACGACAATGTCCGACCAGTGAGCATCTCTTTGACTTTATCTTCTCTACTCTGCTGAATTAAATTATTCCTAATTACAATTTATTCAGCTATTTAACGAAAACATCTAACAAAAAATAAAATAAATTTATCTCAACGTAAAAGATCCGTTATACATTCATGCCGAAAAATTAATCTCATTAATTCAATGCATTTTAGAAAGCCACACATTTCAACTTTTTATTATCATTTATTCCTTTATTTTATTATACACTGTGATTCAAAAAGAATACCACAACTTTAAAAATGTGTATTTAATGAAAGAAACATAGTATAACCTTCTGTTATACATCATTACAAAGAGCATTTAAAAAGGTTTTTTTTCACTCAAAAACAATTTCAGAGATGTTCAATATGGCCCCCTCCAGACACTGGAGCAATATCAACCCGATACTCCAACTCATTCCACACTCTCTGTAGCATATCAGGCGTAACAGTTTGGATAGCTGCTGTTATTTCTCGTTTCAAATCATCAATGGTGGCTGGGAGAGGTGGCCGAAACACCATATCCTTAACATACCCCATAAGAAAAAATCGCAGGGGGTAAGATCAGGGCTTCTTGGAGGCCAGTGATGAAGTGCTCTGTCACCCATTCTCTGTAGACTGTTTATACCAACGTTTAATACACCACCTATCAGGAGGTTTAACACCATACTTCGTTCGAAATGCACGCTGGACAACTGTCGTCGATTCACTTCTGCCGAAGGGGTATGTGGTCAGCACACCGCTCTCCCGGCCGCATGTCAGTTTACGAGACCTGAGCCGCTTTTTATCAATCAAGTAGCTCCTCAGTTTACCTCACAAGGGCTGAGTGCACCCAGCTTGCCAACAGCGCTCGGCAGACCGGATGGTCACCCATCCTAGTGCTAGCCCAGCTCGACAGCGCTTAACTTCGGTGATCTTACGGGGATCGGTGTTACCACTGCTGCAAGGCCGTTGGCTAATGCAAGAATTTGGGGGGCACAAAATCTTGGCGTCTTCGTCTAACGTGAAAGAAATTCACCGACACAGAATGTTTGTACCGTTTCTATTCACAAAGTTTACGGACCTTTCTCTTTTGTGGAGAAAGCTTTGGCAGGAATGTCATACCTGGTCAGGCAGCAAATTTAGTTGTTTTTTCAGCTTCTTGAAGATCCAGATGATTTAATTTTTATGCATGACGGCGCCTCGCCTCACTCTCACCTCGATATGTAGAGTTATCTTAACATCACCATCCCATGTTGGATTTCATGAAGGAGACAACAAGATCTTGTTCATTGCTTTTGGCCTCCCAGGTCATCAGACCTCGCATCTCGCGATTTTTTTTTCTGTGTTGGTACATAGAAGACATGATCTTCATCCCAGATACGACAGAAACTCTTCAAGACTTGAGAAATCAAATTGTTAAAGCTATTGAACAGGGACCTGTTAATTCGTATGGGAAATGAAATGGACTACCCTTTCAATGTTTCTCGACCTATGCATGATTCTCGTGTCGAATGTGTACTATGTGTCTGCGCGAACATAAATCTTTGAACATTCCACTATACAGTGACGTGCGCAATGTGTTTCTGTCTTTCATTGTTCGTCTCTAACAAACTACTGAAATCTATTCTTTGATTTTGAATCACCCTGTGTGTTAGCATGTGGACGTAATGTGCTGTTCCAGTCTCTTCTGTACCTAGGATCCCTACGTAATTCGGTGCTCTCCGATACACACGATCGAACAGCGGAGGAGTGGTACTCAAGCGTCAACTTTAGGTTACAATATCTCCGGATGTAATTAACATTTTACAATGCAACAAACGGCACTGATTACGTATTAGTTTATATGTTCAGATGTGCTAACAAAACTAACGTAGTTCCATTTAAAAAAACGTAGGTTTGTGTTAAAAAACATATTTCTGTGCATTTTTGTATGTTTTGTATTAAACAATTACACTAGCCCCTCTCCTCACGTTCGGTCTGTGGAATCGGTTCCTCAGTATTTGATGTGGTTTACGAAATATATCCAGCGGTAACGTTAGGTGACTCACCCTGTATACATACCGGGTGATCAAAAAGTCAGCATAAATTTGAAAATTGAATAATCACATAATAATGTAGATAGAGAGGTACAAATTGACACACATGCTTGGAATGACATGGGGTTTCATTAGAACAAAACAATACAAAAGAGGCCAAGCATGACGAAAGTGGCGGCTGAGCACACGATCATCACCAAACGACGCGCGCAAGAGATCTTTCCCGCGTCCAGCAAAATGGGGTGGAGCGCCATCCTGCATAAACATCGTACGTTCCAGCAGGTGTTTATGAGCCAGGCTGGGAATGATGCGATTCTGTAACAAATCGGCGTACCTCTCGCCCGTCACGGTCGCAGTTACAAAACTGGAATCACGCATTTCCTCGAAGTAAAAAGGCCCGATAATGGTAGATGTGGTAAATCCAACCCATACCGTGATTTTCTCGTCGTGCAATGGAGTTTCCACGACAGTTCTAGGATTTTCGGTAGCCCAAATTCTGCAGTTGTGGGCGTTGACAGACCCTCGGAGCGTGAAATGAGCTTCGTCGGTCCACAACACGTTACTCATTCAATCGTTATCTTCCGCCATCTTTTGAGACGCCCACACCGCAAATGTAGTCCGCTTCACTAAATCGCCAGGTAACAGTTCATGATGCGGATGGATTTTGTACGGATAGCATCGGAAGGTACGCCTAAGTACCAACCAAACAGTAGTGTATGGAATGCCGGTGCGACGTGTGACTGCACGATACGCTGACTTCCCCGTGCATAGACGAACCCGCTACAGTCTCGATTTCTTCCTGAACTGTCTGAGCAGCATTTCGCCTTGTGCTCGGTCGGTCACTACGGGGTCTATCGTCTAAAACAATCCGTGGCTTCGAACTTCAAAATCATTCTCACCACAGCTGCATTTGTCAACGGACCTTTATCCGTTCGAATCCCTTTCCTATGGCGATAGGATCGTAACGCTGAACTAGCACATTCCCCATTCTGATAATACAGCTTCACTAAAAGCGGATTTTCAGGTAACGTCAACATGCTGCGACTGCTGGCGCATCTGATTCATTCTCTCATTACAGCTCCTTTTATACACGATTGTCATGCGGAGTCACTGACGTTTTACTGTCCAGCGCCATCCGTCGGACATTTTGTTAACTTATTATTATTTTTTTTTGCTTCTAATAAAACCCCATGTCATTCCAAGCATGTGTGTCAATTTTTACCTCTCTGTCTACATCATTCCGTCGTTTACTAAGCTTTCAACTTATACTGACTTTTTGATCACGCGGTATGTATGTAATTGTACAATATAAAAGGGTAAGGTTTTTAGCAAAACTCTCGGAAAATTCCTGTCCGATTTACTTTAAATTTTCATTGTTTGTTGTTGTTGTTGTTGTGGTCTTCAGTCCTGAGACTGGTTTGATGCAGCTCTCCATGCTACTCTATCCTGTGCAAGCTTTTTCATCTCCCAGTACTTACTGCAACCTACATCCTTCTGAATCTGCTTAGTGTATTCATCTCTTGGTCTCCCCCTACGATTTTTACCCTCCACGCTGCCCTCCAATACTAAATTGGTGATCCCTTGATGCCTCAGAACATGTCCTACCAACCGATCCCTTCTTCTGGTCAAGTTGTGCCACAAACTTCTCTTCTCCCCAATCCTATTCAATACTTCCTCATTAGTTATGTGATCCACCCATCTAATCTTCAGCATTCTTCTGTAGCACCACATTTCGAAAGCTTCTATTCTCTTCTTGTCCAAACTATTTATCGTCCATGTTTCACTTCCATACATGGCTAAATTTTCATACGGTACTCTTTTAAACATCCGGTCAGGGTTAGGGTACTTGCTTTTAAATATATGCTGCATATACATATGTTTTTACCTGAAGACAAGTCCTAGGCCTCGCGGGGTAGCCGCCCGGTCTAAGGCGTCTTGTCACAGTTCGCGCGTCGTCTCCCGTCGGAGGTTCGAGTGCTCCCTCAGGCATGGGTGTGTGTGTCGTCCTTAGCGTTAACTTAGTTTAAGTTACAAATGGCTCTGAGCACATCTGAGGTCATCAGTCCCCTAGAACTTAGAACTAGTTAGACCTAACTAACCTAAGGACGGCACACACATCGATGCCCGAGGCAGGATTCGAACCTGCGACCGCAGCAGCAGCGCGGATCCGGACTGAAGCGCCTAGAACCGCTCGGCCACAGTGAGTAAGCCTAGGGACCGATGACCTCAGCAGTTTGGTCCCGTACTACCTTACCAAAAATTACCACAGGCCGTAGTTTAGCGTTGTTACCAAAATTCACGAGTTCTTGACCGATTTATTTCAGATTTTAACATGATTAGAAATACACTTTCGGGTTGACATAGGCTACATATTTCTTTAATATATTTGATACATAAATGTATATGTAGTAGATGAGGGGGAAAGGCTGTTAGCAAAAAATTCGGAAAGTTATTGACCGGTGTGCTTGAGACTTTTCTACGATAGGCTACATATTTCTTTAATATATTTGGTACATAAATGCAAATGTAGTAGATAAAGGGGAAACGTTGTTAGCAAAAAATTTGAAAAGTTTTTGACCGTTTCGCTTCAAACTTTTTTACGCTACCCTACTAACACGCAGACGGCCCTAGGCTACATATTGTTTTAAACAACAATGTACACATTTTCTGGCAACACGAACCGCAAGAAACGACGAAGTGTGGTGATATGAAAATGTGC
The DNA here is from genome assembly GCF_021461385.2 of Schistocerca piceifrons. Classification (NCBI taxonomy): domain Eukaryota; kingdom Metazoa; phylum Arthropoda; class Insecta; order Orthoptera; family Acrididae; genus Schistocerca; species Schistocerca piceifrons. The sequence goes on along the minus strand of NC_060146.1, from coordinate 67,488,036 downwards.
GGTTTCGTTTTCTCTCTCGCAGTCTGTTTTAAATGAGACACATTGTTCCACGTACTGTAAATTCTTTTCACTTACACGTAATTTTATATAAAAACTGTATGCACAATAGTGAGTCATTTGGTTTCCTTCGTCGCAGTCAGTTTTAAGAGTATAGATGAATGTTGTGTTTATGGATTATCAACTATTGATTAGATTACTACTACGGAACCCGAATCGTCCGAAACTTTGCAATCGTACCTGTCCGCTGATGAAAAGTATGAGAAATACTGCCGCTGAAGCAGCTGCCCTCGCGGATTCACCAGCTGGAGAGTTCTCTTCTGTGCCCCTTGTATTAATGATCCAACCGATTTACCCATTGATTTTAAGGGGGTAGGACGTCCAAAATTTAAACAAATTCGATTTTTCAAAAATATGCCTGTTTTGTAGGACACGTCTTGCCGTCTAGTTTGACGTGTATGACATATATATTTGGGAGATTATAAGGCACGTTATTTAGTCATAAGCGCACCAAGATGCAGCGCCACGCCCCTTTGCACAGCATTCTTCTGTCATACGTGAGTGAAGAATATCACCACAGCAATTCTGTACCCACTGCTGTAATGTAAGCTATTAAACCTACATTCAGGGACCTTGCAGATGGAAACTCATTGAAGAAATTTCTTCATGTCGGTACCCAACATCCAAATGAAAGTTTTGTAAGGTAGCAGTATTTTGCACATTGCTGTAATATAATAATTGTTGCAAAGAGTTAGATATCGGTTATTATGTTATTTATCAGGCAATCAGCCTATTGAAATTAATATAGGGAGTATCAGACGGCATAAGACGCGTATTAAATTTAAGAAATTCACATGTTGGACGAAGTCGGGGTTCAGGTGATATTTTCACGGAGTTTGGCTGGAGCGAACGAGCGGCACTGTTCAAAGGCAGGGTAGAGGGGTGCGGAAGTTTACAACCGACCATTACGAGTCGGCATGCGAAAGCGTCCCACTGGGGGAGACGAGCCGCCGGAGCAGGTAGGCACCCATTGCTCGCACAACAGAGGCAGGCCTTCGAGGGACGGCGCTTCGTTGGCGCTGGGCGTTACGCCGACACCACTATGTCGAGTTGTGCTGGCGCCTAAGGGAGCCTTCCCACGAATCTTAACGTTTTCTGGGGCTTTCTAAGAAACGCGGTTAAGTTAGTGCAATGACCTTTTCCCGCACGCCGGCCGGAGTGGCCGTGTGGTTCTGGGCGCTACAGTCTGGAACCGAGCGACCGCTACGGTCGCAGGTTCGAATCCTGCATCGGGCATGGATGTGTGTGATGTCCTTAGGTTAGTTAGGTTTAATTAGTTCTAAGTTCTAGGCGACTGATGACCTCAGAAGTTAAGTCGCATAGTGCTCAGAGACACGATTGGTGGGTTCAATATAGAACGGCGTTTCGGTTTGTTCCAGAACATTCTAGGCGCAGTAAGGCGCAGAATGTTTTAATTGGCTGGAAGAAGCCAGGAAATAATAGTGGGAGCGAACTGTGCTGGTCTAGAGCCTCGGGATTGGCCAGCTCGAAAAATAGCGTGGGGGTGCTAATTTTTGCAGAGGGAAGCTTTTGGAGCTGTTATCGAGGAGAAGTGTCTTAGCCCCTGTAGCGTGCGGATGTCGTGCTTTCGGCTCCGCTGTAGGAGAGTAAATTCTTTTCAGTGTGCTGTGCAGGACTTTGAATGAGTCTGCCAGCTGCAACTGAAACTAGTATTCAGTTAGGGGTACTGTCATGTTTCACTGTTAGAGACAGGCTGATTCCGCTAATTATGGTTGGGAATACTGTCTCACAGGAAGCAGACAGGAGCAGAGCAATTTCCTTGAGCCACACTTTATTAAAAATGTTACTGGATTTCGCCTTTGGGCTGGTGAGTCCCGTCTTAACGAGTGCGAGACGATTCGAAAGAAAGCAGAATTAGTTTTTGAATAGGAGTTTATGAACAGCAAGCCCGTTTGCGAAAATAAATTCATGTTTGATGCAATTGAGGCTCCTCGACGACGCAGACGCCATCGGCAGCTTGCTGACCTGTCCATGACGCTGCGTTTGGTAACGTGATGCTCAGCTTCAGCATTTAATTCGATATTACGCACGCATGTGACTACCAGAGCTCAATTTTCCAGCCACGCTCTTATTGAGAATTCGGTAATTGAAGTAGGTTTGTCTGATGTATTTTATGCCGTCTTACAAGGGGACAGAGTAGAGAATAACAAATACAGATGTGTTATCCGACTTTAAGAGTTAGTTTTGGAATTTGAGAGCCATTGCCATTACTAGCTTAATTTTATCACTTATAAATCTATGTCATTGTTTAGTTTGATGTCAGGAAGATTGGTGTTCAATAAATTTGTTCAATGCTATCCTCATTTGTTTAGTAGTGATCAGTTCCCTGAACACTATTTAATTATTAAATACTAATCAAAATTAGTGAAGGGGCAGTTTTAATTAACAGGTTGGGTCTCAAAACAGGCCTTCAGCCAGAGCCAACGACCCGATCCAGTAGGCAAAGTTCACAAGTAAAAGCAGTCTTGTTAAAAACCCCCCAACATATGGCTGACCCGCCTAGGTTCCTTTGTCATCATTTTATTGAAAGAAACCCCTTCCAGTTTTAATCAATGTGTATGGGAAAGATTTCCAAAAACCATTTTTGTGGGACGAAATGGACTCGCTTTTGGTGTTTATGATGCAGTTTCATGTTTTAATGATGGTGTGCAAAGAAGGAAATATGTTTTAGAAAAAGTGGGAATTTAGCCCGGAGTGAACTGCATCAAAGCTTTGTATGCAGTAGGCAGAGAGCGTGTAGTGAAAGCAGATAAATCATTTTTGGGGGTTATAAAATCAAAAAGAGTGCATCATAGGAATGTGAAAAGGAAGAAAACTGATTTATAAAATGAAAAAGAACCAGCTTGTGGCGCTGGACGGTTCTAAAAGAATGCCAAATACAAGAACGAACTGTAACGGCCATTTTCCGCAAAACAGAAATTTCTGTGCGTAGGTTCGTGTAACATCCAAAATAAATATACTATTACTTTCAAGCATGGTATTCTTACTAAACACAAACTCCTTAATGCGAAACTCTAGAATTTTCCAAATCTGTTAAACACTGTGGTAGAAATTGAGATAATTAATTATAAATTTTGAGTTTTTTTCTAAGCACGAAGTTTAAAATTTCATTTTTCATTTTTCATAAATTAAATAAATTATAGAGTTTCATACACTTGTAAGTATGGTTTGTGTGCTGAGCAAAATTCGTCGAAGAACCTCTCTTACTTACGAAGAAAAGTGTACCTTTAGTAACAAATGCAGCCAATAGTAATTGAGAAAATGATGAAATTTCACATGTGAAAAAAATTACTTTGTTATGTTTTTGAACTTCGACTGCTACGAGTGTGAATCCTGAATCCGTCCTGGTCATGCTGACAAAGTTTTATGAATTTATTTGGAAAAGTATAGACAGTGGAAATTAAAATGTCCTGTGGTGCCTCTCTTGCTCCAAGTCGGCCCTTTTGACGTCCTACTCCCCTTAAGTGACTTCATTTCGCAATCGAGGTTTCGTTTGCGACAGATATATTATATAATGGTAAGACAGAGATTTAGGAACCAGGTTTTAAATTGTAAGACATTTCCAGGGGCAGATGTGGACTCTGACCACAATCTATTGGTTATGACCTGTAGATTAAAACTGAAGAAACTGCAAAAAGGTGGGAATTTAAGGAGATGGGACCTGGATAAACTGAAAGAACCAGAGGTTGTACAGAGTTTCAGGGAGAGCATAAGGGAACAATTGACAGGAATGGGGGAAAGAAATACAGTGAAGGCAGCAGAGGATCAAGTAGGTAAAAAGACGAGGGCTAGTAGAAGCCCTTGGGTAACAGAAGAAATATTGAATTTAATTGATGAAAGGAGAAAATATAAAAATGCAGTAAATGAAGCAGGCAAAAAGGAGTACAAACGTCTCAAAAATGAGGTCGACAGGAAGTGCAAAATGGCTAAGCAGCGATGGCTAGAGGACAAATGTAAGGATGTAGAGGCTTATCTCACTAGGGGTAAGATAGATACTGCCTACAGGAAAATTAAAGAGACCTTTGGAGAAAAGAGAACCACTTGTATGAACATCAAGAGCTCAGATGGAAACCCAGTTCTAAGCAAAGAAGGGAAAGCAGAAAGGTGGAACGAGTATATAGAGGGTCTATACAAGGGCGCTGCACTTGAGGACAATATTATGGAAATGGAAGAGGATGTAGATGAAGATGAAATGGGAGATACGATACTGCGTGAAGAGTTTGACAGAGTTTGAAAGACCTGAGTCGAAACAAGGCCCCCGGAGTAGACAACATTCCACTGGAACTACTGACGGCCTTGGGAGAGCCAGTCCTGACAAAACTCTACCATCTGGTGAGCAAGATGTATGAAACAGGCGAAATACCCTCAGACTTCAAGAAGAATATAATAATTCCAATCCCAAAGAAAGCAGGTGTTGACAGATGTGAAAATTACCGAACAATCAGTTTAATAAGTCACAGCTGCAAAATACTAACTCGAATTCTTTACAGACGAATGGAAAAACTAGTAGAAGCCGACCTTGGGGAAGATCAGTTTGGATTCCGTAGAAATACTGGAACACGTGAGGCAATACTGACCTTACGACTCATCTTAGAAGAAAGATTAAGGAAAGGCAAACCTACGTTTCTAGCATTTGTAGACTTAGAGAAAGCTTTTGACAATGTTGACTGGAACACTCTCTTTCAAATTCTAAACGTGGCAGGGGTAAAATACAGGGAGCGAAAGGCTATTTACAATTTGTACAGAAACCAGATGGCAGTTATAAGAGTCGAGGAACAAGAAAGGGAAGCAGTGGTTGGGAAGGGAGTAAGACAGGGTTGTAGCCTCTCCCCAATGTTATTCAATCTGTATATTGAGCAAGCAGTAGAGGAAACAAAAGAAAAATTCGGAGTAGGTATTAAAATCCATGGAGAAGAAATAAAAACTTTGAGGTTCGCCGATGACATTGTAATTCTGTGATTGACAGCAAAGGACTTGGAAGAGCAGTTGAACGGAATGGATGGTGTCTTGAAGGGAGGATATAAGATGAACATCAACAAAAGCAAAACGAGAATAATGGAATGTAGTCGAATTAAGTCGGGTGATGCTGAGGGTATTAGATTAGGAAATGAGACACTTAAAGTAGTAAAGGAGTTTTGCTATTTGGGGAGCAAAATAACTGATGATGTTCGAAGTAGAGAGGATATCAAATGTAGACTGGCAATGGCAAGGAAAGCGTTTCTGAAGAAGAGAAATTTTGTTAACATCGAGTATAGATTTGAGTGTCAGGAAGTCATTTCTGAAAGTATTTGTATGGAGTGTAGCCATGTATGGAAGTGAAACATGGACGGTAAATAGTTTGGACAAGAAGAGAATAGAAGCTTTCGAAATGTGGTGCTACAGAAGAATGCTGAAGATTAGATGGGTAGATCACATAACTAATGAGGAAGTATTGAATAGGATTGGGGAGAGGAGAAGTTTGTGGTACAACTTGACCAGAAGAAGGGATCGGTTGATAGGACATGTTCTGAGGCATCAAGGGATCACCAATTTAGTATTGGAGGGCAGCGTGGAGGGTAAAAATCGTAGGGGGAGACCAAGAGATGAATACACTAAGCAGATTCAGAAGGATGTAGGTTGCAGTAGGTACTGGGAGATGAAGAAGCTTGCACAGGATAGAGTAGCATGGAGAGCTGCATCTAACCAGTCTCAGGACTGAAGACCACAACAACAACAGCAATAAACGAGACCTGAGGAGAGGAAGAGACGAGAAAAGGAGACGGACACAGAGAGGGAGGAAGAAAAAAATGAACAGAGACAAGGTGAGGAGAAAATGAGGATAGATGGGTCAGATTAAGAGATTAAGATGGGGAGGACATGCACAGTGAGAGAGAGGGGGGGGAGAAGGATATTAGGACGTATATACAATTCCCATACGTATTAGCAATTGCGAAGCATATCCGGGTGCCCTCTCAGCTTTATGTGAAATGGGGAAGTTGAAACGAATGCAATAGGCTTACATATATAAAACTTTGAACATAACTGCTAAGGTTCACTGACCGTGTCAGAATTAATTTGGAACAAATAAGCCCTCGGTCACAAATATTAAGTCAAAATTGACCTGGTTTCGACGCTTCTCTGAGCGTCGTCTTCAGAATTAGGCTGATTGTTCTAAAACATATTAGGTATATAATACATTAATAAAATTAAAGTTTGTACTGACTGGAAAAGATGCAGTACTTACAAGTCACATACTAAAAAAGATCTAAGCCGGAAAGGCGACGTCATGAACAGCTGTGAGATGGCGAGCCGCTAAGGGCTGCTCGTACTGTGAACAAGGGTTGCAACGAGCTTACATATATGTATATGCAAGACAATGATGACCTTTTTGGAATTGGCTGGAAAACAAAAACCTGCGTATTATCAGGAGAACAGCCATAGTTATGATAAACGTCCACCACGTTTTGCGACTGATTTAGAGGTTTTTCAGGACGCTGAACACAACGCTTTTATCTGTCTAGTCAGTAATTTTACGTTCTTTCTCGCTATACTCAATGGCTCTGCCATACGCGAATTTATTGACTTTTTTTCATGGCAACACTGGCTTCAAATCGCATCTAGGGGCCAGATATCGATATTCAGTGCACAACTGTTTGCGTGTGACTTTTCAAAGAGTTCAAGAACTGAAAAGGTGATGAAGAGTTCGCAATCAAGCCAATAACACCGTCCATAATGCAATCAGGCCACTGGGAAAATGTTCTTATGAAATGACCAAGAAAATCTAATTAAAATCTACTGTTTTGATACTACATATGAAACAGCAATAAAGACAAAATAATCAATACGTGTGATATTGAATTTTTGTTATGTATTAATTTCATTGTGTGAACCTGTTACTTGACAATAATTTTGACAAATCATTTTCATGAATAACTAATCTGAACAAACCACTCATATCATCTATATACACTACTGGCCATTGCGGCCGGAGTGGCTGTGCGGTTATGGGCGCTTCAGTCTGGAACTGCGAGACCGCTAGGGTCGCAGGTTCGAATCCTGCCTCGGGCATGGATGTGTGTGATGTCCTTAGGTTAGTTAGGTTTAATTAGTTCTAAGTTCTAGGGGACTGATGACCTCAGCAGATGAGTCCCATAGTGCTCAGAGCCATTTGAACCATTCTGAACTGGCCATTGAAATTGCTACACCACGAAGATGACGTGCTATAGATGCGAAATTTAACCGACAGGAAGAAGATGCTGTGATATGCAAATGATTAGTTTTTCAGACCATTCACACAAGGTTGGCACCGGTGGCGACACCTACAACGTGCTGACATGAGGAAGGCTTCTAACCGATTTCTCATACACAAACAGCAATTGACCGGCGTTGCCTGGTGAAACGTTGTTATCATGCCTCGTGTAAGGAGGAGAAATGCGTACCATCACGTTTCCGACTTTTATAAAGGTCGGAAAGTAGCCTACCGCGATTGCGGTTTATCGTATCGCGACATTGCTGGTTCAAATGGCTCTGAGCACTATGGGACTTAACATCTTAGGTCATCATTCCCATAGAACTTAGAACTGCTTAAACCTAACTAACCTAAGGACATCACACACATCCATGCCCGAGGCAGGATTCGAACCTGCGACCGTAGCAGCCCCGCGGTTCCGGACTGCAGCGCCTAGAACCGCAAGACCACCGCGGCCCGACATTGCTGCTCGCTTTAGTCGTGATCCAATGACTGTTAGCAGAATATGAAATCGGTGGGTTCCGGAGGAAAATACGGAACGCCGTGCTGGATCCCAATAGCCTCGTATCACTAGCAGTCGAGATGACAGGCATCTTATCCGCACGGCTGTAACGGATCGTGCAGCCACGTCTCGATCCCTGAGGCAACAGATGGGGACGTTTGCAAGACAACAACCATCTGCACGAACAGTTCGACGACGTTTGCAGCAGCATGGACTATCAGCTAGGAGACCATGGCTGCGGTTACCCAGCGCTGCATCTCAGACAGGAGCGCCTGCGATGGTGTAATCAACGACGAACCTGGGCACACGAATGGAAAAACGTCATCTTTTCGGATGAATCCAGGTTCTGTTTACAGCATCATGATGGTCGCATCCGTGTTTGGCGTCATTGAGGTGAACGCACATTGGAAGCGTGTATTCGTCATCGCCATACTGGCGTATCACCCGGCGTGATGGCATGGCGTGCCATTGGTTACACGTCTTGGTCACGTCTTGTTCGCATTGACGGCACTTTGAACAGTGGACGTTACATTTCAGATGTGTTACGACCTGTGGCTCTACCCTTCATTCAAAACCTGCGAAACCCTACGTTTCAGCAGGATAATGCACGACCGCATGCTGCAGGTCCTGTACGGGCCTTTCTGGATACAGAAAATGTTCGACTGCTGCCCTGGCCAGCACATTCTCCAGATCTCTCACCAATTGAAAACGTCTGGTCAATGATGGCCGAGCAACTGGCTCGTCACAATACGCCACTCACTACTCTTGATGAACTGTGGTATCGTGTTGAAGCTGCATGGGCAGCTGTACCTGTACACGCCATCCAAACTCTGTTTGACTCAATGCCCAGGCGTATCAAGGCCGTTATCACGGCGAGAGGTGGTTGTTCTGGGTACTGATTTCTCAGGATCTATGCACCCGAATTGCGTGAAAATATACTCACATGTCAGTTGTATAATATATTTGTCCAATGAATACCCATTTATCATCTGCATTTGTTCGTGGTGTAGCAATTTTAATGGCCAGTAGTGTAATAACTCAAGTCCACTTTCTTGTAGGACGCACGATGACACATTGCATCGCTGCCTAGTCGTGTCTGCGGAGGGGCATAGACAAGAGCGTGCATCTATTCATCCTGCTATTGATGGAACTATGTATCAGACAATGTGTACATTATGCAACAAATATGACAATTTTTAGTATGTTTTATGTTCGCTGATGCAAGAGAAAGATGTTCCATTCCCTGCTTTACCCTTTTAGGCGTCGACTTTTTTTCTTGACTGCCTTACTATCTTAAGGAGCTTACGTTGTTTCTCAGGGTTCGATCAATCTCCATGGGAAATTACATCAAAAATTTGTTCATTGGTTTTATCGTGGAAACGTAGCAGATAGAGTTACATGGGCAATTATAATATTAGTATAGAAGTATGTATTCTATGCCAACGGCCTTGCCGCAGTGGTAATAGCGGTTCCCGACAGATCACCGAAGCGCTGTAAGGCTGGGCTACCACTTGTATGGGTGACCGTTCACTCTTTCGAGCGCTGTCGGCAAGAGGGGTACACTCCGCCCTTGTGAGACAAACTGAGGAGCTACTTGATGGAGGAGTAGCGGCTCCAGTCTCGTAAACTGATATACGGCCGGGAGAGCGGTGTGATGACCACGTGACCCTGCGTATCCGCATCCAGTGACGCCCCTGGGCTGAGAGAACGACACGGCGGCCGGTCGGTACAGGTGGACCTTCCAAAGCCTATTCGGACGGAGCTAGGAGTTTTATGTACTCTACGGTAATTGTTGCAATTCTGTTGTTTAACTTGTCTAATTTATGTCTAAATTCAGCTAAAATAATATATCAACATAGCACAGAGGAAATGTTGTGCAAGAAGAGGTTAAACTCAATTCATCTTGTTTAGAAAAGTTATATTCTCTGTACTTCAGCACAATGGAACACCTTCTCAAAAGAGAAAGGACCAGACTACAGAAATTGTTCCTCGAATCCTAACACATCTTGAGGCATCCAAGAGGCATCTCCTGCTACGTTTTCCGACGTCAAGGCCCACGTCCCAACCAACACACTGTCATTTTCCACGCACAAGAAACAGTGTGGCACACACGTCTACGTGAGAATACATATGGAATATACCGGGTGATCTAAAAGTCAGTATAAATTTGAAAACTGAATAAATCACGGAATAATGTAGATAGAGAGGTACAAATTGACACAAATGCTTGGAATGACATGGGGTTTTATTAGAACCAAGAAGAATTTCAAAAAATGTGCAACAGATGGCGCCTCATCTGATCAGAATAGGAATAATTAGTATAACAAAGTAAGACAAAGCAAAGATGATGTTCTTTACAGGAAATGCTCAATATGTCCACCATCATGCCTCAACAATAGCTGTAGTCGAGAAATACTGTTGTCAACAGCACTGTAAAGCATGTCCAGAGTTATGGTGAGGCATTGGCGTCGGATGTTGTCTTTCAGCATCCCCAGAGATGTCGGTCGATCACGATACACTTGCGACTTCAGGTAACCCCAAAGCCAATAATCGCACGGACTGAGGTCTGGGGACCTGGGAGGCCAAGTATGACGAAAGTGGGGGCTGAGCACACGATCATCACCAAACGACGCGCGCAAGAGACCTTTCACGCGTCTGGCAATATGGGATGCAGCGCCATCCTGCATAAACATCGTACGTTCCAGCAGGTGTTTATGAGCCAGGCTGGGAAGATGCGATTCTGTAACATATTGGCGTACGTCTCACCCGTCACGGTAGCAGTTACAAAACCAGAATCACGCATTTCCTCGAAGAAAAAAGGCCCGATAACGGTAGATGTGGTAAAACCAACCCATACCGTGACTTTCTCGTCGTGCAATGGGGTTTCCACGACAGTTCTAGGATTTTTGGTAGATCAAAAAATGCAGTTGTGGGCGTTGACAGACCCTCGGAACGTGAAATGAGCTTCGTCGATCCACAACTCGTTACTCAACCAATCGTCATCTTCCGCCATCTTTTGAAACGCCCACACCGCAAATGCCCTCCGCTTCACTAAATCGCCAGGTTACAGTTCGTGATGCCGATGGATTTTGTACGGATAGCATCAGAGGGTACGCCTAAGCGCCAACCAAACAGTATTGTATGGAATGCCGGTGCGACGTGCGACTGCACGAGCGCTGACTTCCCCGTGCATAGACTAACCCGCTACTGCCTCCATTTCTTCCTGAACTGTCTCAGCAGCATTACGCCTTGTGCTCGGTCAGCCACTACGGGGTCTATCGCCTAAACAACCCGTGGCTTCGAACTTCAAAATCATTCTCACCACAGCTGCATTTGTCAACGGACCTTTACCCGTTCGAATCCCCTTCCTATGGCGATAGGATCGTAACGCTGAACTAGCACATTCCCCATTCTGATAATACAGCTTCACAAAAAGTGCCTTTTCAGGTAACGTCAACATGCTGCGACCGCTGGCGCATCTGATTATCTCTCTCATTACAGCTCCTTTTATACACGATTGTCATGCGCAGTCACTGACGTTTTGCTGTCCAGCGCCATCTGTCGGACATTTTATGAACTTTTTTTTTGTTCTAGTAAAACCCCATGTCATTCCAAGCATGTGTGTCAATTTTTACCTCTCTATCTACATTATTCCGTGGTTTATTAAGTTTTCAAATTTATACTGACTTTTTGATCACTCGGTATATGGGCCCTGACATCAGAAAACGTAGCAGCAGATGTCTCTTGGATGCCTCAACATGTGTTAGGATTCGAGAAACAATTTCAGTTTCTTCTCGTCTTATAGAGCTGTGCTCTACAGTAGACAAAAGTGGTATGTGACCAATGCAGGACTAGATACCAGCTTTCAGTTGGTGGTTTTAGCTTTTTGGCACAAACTCCACATGGGGCTTTTGGTGACTTATGTCTTTAGACCTCGTTTCAAATAAAATATCGTAATTATAGGGGGCGTATTAGCACTGTTTATCGCACACTCCAGGGGGAAACTCAAAATTTTTCACATACAAACACACACACACACACACACACACACACCTACAAAAGTCTGCTAACGATCGAAAGCGATATGAGCACGTCATATTAATATATATATATATATATATATATATATATATATATATATATATATATATATATATATATAATAAAGGCTCTCTCGGCCACCCAGTGTCCTGCCTCATGCAGTGCTGATGACATATACAGATTCTCTTCCGTGCAAGAGTATAATATGAGGTGCTCATATCGCTTTCGATCGTTAGTAGACTTTTCTAGGACCCTTACTTTTGGTCTGCCCAGGAATTTGATGCTGCTTGATACATCGCCTCTCCCAATGACTCCCACTGTCCATGCTGTCACCACGAAAAGATCCGACCGCCTCACACACGTGCTGTGATGGGTGGCATTCCCAGGAAACACTCAACGAAGGGATCCCTATGATACACCAGCGTGGGCGAAGCTCAGCAGCTGAGGTTGCGTCAGACTCCCATCCACTCTGTAGACACCATACGAATCCAGCGAAAACAGAAGCAAGCACGCAGCTCCGGCATGGCAAATCACAGCAACACGAACATAAACAAACATCAGTGATGTCAACAATAAGCGAATAGATGACCAAGTTTGGAAGAGACAATAACATGAACACTCCAAAGTGAGAGTACAGCGATCAACGTTTTTATTCTAACAGACAAAAAACAACAGAAGAGAGTGAAGCACATATCTGCGTAGTCTCATTGCTAATGATTTGTTACAAAATTGCTCCAACTGAATCTGTTTCTCTATGCAGTGGTCGTAAATCGAACAAGTATGAAGACAAGCACCACACTCCGATTCTTGTGAGATTATTGACACCACAATAATCATTGGAACTCTGGGATGATACGAACTACTAATGAGAGGTAATTTTGTACCATATTAATTTATTAAATAACAAGCATCTAAATACTGAGAGGCACCCACGTGCCTTGCTCATACTGTGGCATCAAGCAGTCAGGCCTGCAAGATGAGTGGTCTGCCAAGCGAGTGGACTCATTCTTATTTATCGAGTAACATGAACTCTAGTACTCACAATTAAGTTACAAGTTATTCTCCTGTTTGAATATTACGCAACGGGTACGGAAACGCACATCTGACTATTAGTAATTTACACAATTCTGACTGTTCACTACGCACTGGCAATACCACATTTTCTTTCTTATTTAACGGCTTTGATCAACACGTGGCCATCGCACTGAATATGAATGGCGCACACATTATAAATTCTGGGTATCGTGACAACATACTATTCGAAGGAAAAGGCCACCAATCTTTTTCTTTTCGCTATCTTATTTATTCCGATAAATTCTATAACCCAAACACACAAATTCTATAACCTACAACAATAACACATGAGAAATTCCGCCCAGTGGGCATGGGTTTACATTGGTGATTCTCTATCTTGTAATTATTTAAGGCTACAGTGCACTTTCTGGATAGGATGGTGGATCTTTTTCTATATCTCACACTTCGACTCTCACACCCATCATTACGAAAATTTCCTTCAGACCGAGCGGTACAAAAAGGAACATTCATAACCCACTGCCTCTTAAACTATCTTGTTACTCTCCCATGCCAATCACACATACTTAAATTTCATGAAATACATCACACTGGCAACATACAATACAAAGAATAGTCACAACGTTATAATCACATCACTTTCAGCTTTCCCACTTCAATTCGTATTCATCCCAGTTTCACACGACACTGCCCCACTTCGTAATTTTTCTTTCCTATTATGAACTCTGGAGGATATATGCACGTCTTTTTCTGCAATGCAAGCCAAGTGGCGTTGCTGGATAGACGGCTGACTCACCTTGCTTCTCTCTCAGAGTATTATAGTTTGAATCAAGCGTCACACGGAAACGTAACACGCAAAGTAATATTTAGAACATATTCGTCACACACGCGAGTCGTCGACTGATACCATGGACGAGTACTTCTCTTTATCCTTTGTCTCATACACAGAATGAGACTCACACAGTACTCACCACGTGGAAGTACTCGTCTCTAATTTCAAGTCCTGCACACGCCATTTCTTAAATATTTCCAACTTATAGTACACACGCTAGTAATTCAGCTTAACTTAAGCACTTGGAAGTATTTCAACTTGTTGCTACACGTGGTTTCATTGTGACCGTCGGTCACTTCCGAAGATTACTACGATCCCCTTAATATTACCTGCCTGACATCTAATTATCCCCACAAAAGTTCCTGAAATAGAGAAATTATTATTACAAACTACTCTTAAGTATTCCACATGTATACCATGTCTCCACTCTTTTGTCTTTACGGAGCACACCTAAGACAGATCTTACCAACACTAGATCCAGCGCCAGAGTGCTGAAACATGGCCGTTCTTCAGGTCATCTCGCACCTCTGTCGAGGTGGGGGAAGACCATGCTACCCATTGGTCAGCCACATTTCAGGCGCTCAAAGCTCAGGTAAATTTCATCTCTTTGGTTCCACCAAAGGTGACCAAAAGATCGTCTCAAAGATGATCATATATTCATATTCACTATCTGCGGTTAGCAGACGACCATGCATTCAATCATTTCACAGATCTCACCAAACTGGATGTAGGGATTTATTTTGTGGGAGTTCACATGTGATCAATTAAATAAATAAATTGTCATTCTTTCCCACACTGGTATTCGGCTTCGCTGTATTAATTGAAATTGAATTATTATTAGAAAAAATATGTTGTACTGACAAGACTAACGAAGAATGTTGTACCTATTTTCAATGTCGGGCGGTACTGTACACTTTCAGTACAAACAAAATATTACTAATCTAATTTGAAACTCTATCCTCGCCGTCTGTTAATCACTAACCAGGTATCCATTAAAGTGTTCAGCTGCTGGATTTGGAGGCCGCACTTCCAAAATTTCCGACTTCTTGTTGGTCTGGTTCTCTCCAGTTTTTTTCGAAATGCTAGTTGCTCTTTCCACTGCAAAAGTTATTCCAGTTATTCCCTCTATCTGGAAAGCGTAGCTCCGCTCGTTGATGCTCATACCCTGTCCTCCAGACAATCCATCTCTATTGTTATTGTTATTATTACGGGGTGTTTAAAACCTCTCTCCGCAGTGCCGTATGATTGTTAGCCGCACGTGTCGTGTGCCGCAGTGAATATATCGAAATGAAGCTCAGTGAACTACAAGTTATTAATTTATTCAATATTCATTTTTACTTACAAATTTTCACATTAAATGTTGAAAGTGTCCCCCCTGTTGTTGAATACACAATTCAATTCGTCTAATCATGAATACACAATGGATTTGCAAGTACTCCACATACGAGAATTTTGCGAGTTCATGTACCCAGATAAATGAAACCACGCCTCATCAGTGAAAAACGTTTCATTAAGAACATCCATTTTGTTGAACGAAATTTATGAACCATTGAAAATAATGCAGTCTCTTTCCATGATCAGTATTTTTCAGTTCTTGCGCGACTGTAACCAAGTATGAGAAAAGTTCTAATTTTTTCCTTACAGCTGTGTGGGCCGTTCCGAACTAACATCGATTTCCTGGGCGGTTTTTCTTACTGACTTGTTCGGACGCATGGACATTTTATCGGAAATATCGAGTAGTTTATCCTCAGACGAAACGCTAGAACGTCCACTTCTCGGTGCATCTGTCACTGAACACGTACTTCGAAATCTGTCAATCAAATCTCGCACAGTATCGCGATGTGGAAGTGTTGTCTCCGGGAAAACTGAATTAAGTATTTGACTAACTGAAACTGTGTATTTACCGCTAGCTTTAAACAGTTGGTCGACTAAAAACACAAGTTCTTCAATGGTCAGCATTTTAACAGTGACAAAAACGAAACAAACTAACAAAGGAACTAAACTGAAAACGTTCACGTCAACACGTAACGACACACACCAACGATACTACTGACGCTGGCTGAGATAAACGAAACAGTGGAGCGTTGGGAGAGTCCACTTACAGGGCTTAAGTAACCCAGGCAGGCGAACAATCATACGGCACGCGCGGCTAACAATCATACGGCACTGCGGAGAGACTTTTTGAACACCCTGTATTATTATTATTACTCCTCCTCTCGTTATTCTTCTTCTGCGGTTCACGGAAGTTTCCGTCATAATTCCTCCTGTTCTTCTGTTCATAGTGCGTTTCACATGTGAACTCCATTTCATGGAGAATGCTTTTAAACTCTTCAATATACCTTTCGGCGAGTATCTGCTGGTAACCGAACAGTAGCGTCATGTGACGAATAATTTCATTCAGAAACTGGTTCTTCTTGACAAGTGATTCGAATACTTTCACAGGGCTCTTGAATCCCGATGATTCTAGGTCTCAGCACACCATGATTTCCTGTTTTATTCTGCCCTGCCTCCGCCGTGACCAATAAGTGGTAAAAAAGCCCAAATTCTATGTACACCCTGAGTTTTATTTATTTATTTATCGTTCCGTGGGACCAAATTAAGGAGAACTCTCCATGGTCATGGAACGAGTCAATACATGAAATTATAACACGATTGTAGAAACAGATAAAATGAAATATAAGAAACATATTCAGGCGACAAGTCGTAAGTTTAAATAAAGAAAATCAACAATGTAACACTGGAATTTGCTTAATTTTTTAGCTCTTCTAGGAGCTCCTCGACAGAATAGAAGGAGTGAGCCATGAGGAAACTCTTCAGTTTAGACTTAAAAGAGTTTGGACTACTGCTAAGATTTTTGAGTTCTTGTGGTAGCTTATTGAAAATGGATGCAGCAGAATACTGCACTCCTTTCTGCACAAGAGTCAAGGAAGTTCATTCCACATGCAGATTTGATTTCTGCCTAGTAGTAACTGAGTGAAAGTTACTAACTCTTGGGAATAAGCTAATATTGCTAACAACAAACGACATTAAAGAATATATATACTGTGAGGGCAATGTCAGAATTCCCAGACTATTGAATAGGGGTCGACAAGAGGTCCTCGAACTTACACCACATATAGTTCGAACAGCCCATTTTTGAGCCAAAAATACCCTTTTGAATCAGAAGAATTACCCCAAAAGATAATACCATATGACATAAGCGTATGAAAATATGCGAAGTAGACTACTTTTCGTGTTGAACTGTCACTTGTTAATCAAATCTCGCACAGTATCGCGATGTGGAAGTGTTGTCTCCGGGAAAACTGAACTGAACTGATACTGTTCTAAAGGTAAATAAAGCAGCATTTAGTTTCTGAACAAGATCATGAACATGGGCTTTCCACGACAGCTTACTATCTATCCGAACGCCTAGGAACTTGAACTGTTCCCTCTCGCTTATAATATGCCCAATCTGTCTGATCAAAATATCGGTTCCTGTTGAATTGTGAGTTAGAAACTGTAAAAACTGAGTCTTACTGTGATTTAGAATCAAATTATTTTCCACAAGCCATGAACTTATTTCATGAACTACATTACTTGATGCTTTTTCAATATTACACACAAGATCCTTCACTACCAAGCTGGTGTCATCAGCAAACAGAAATATTTTTGAATCACCTGTAATACTAGAAGGCATATCATTTATATAAATAAGAAACAGCAGTGGCCCCAGCACCGACCCTTGGGGAACGCCCCCCTTAACAGTGCCCCATTGGGACTGAACATCACTACCACTCTCAATACTGCGGAGAATTACCTTCTGCTTTCTGTTCTTAACGTAAAAGGCGAACCAATTGTAAGCTACTCCCCTTACTCTATAACGGTCCAACTTTTGCAGTAATACTTCGTGGTCAACACAGTCAAAAGCCGTCGTTAAATCAAAGAAAACACCTAGCGTTCGCAACCTTTTATTTAATCCGTCCAAAAACTCACAGAGAAAAGAGAATATAGCATTTGCAGTTGTTAAACCATTTCTAAAACCAAACTGTACATTTGACAGCAAATTATGTGAAGTTAAATGCTCCAGTAACCTTGTATATACAACCTTCTCGATAACTCTAGCAAACACCGATGGCATAGAAATAGGTCTAAAATTTTCAACATTATCCCTGTCTCCCTCTTTCCATGTGTTCACAGATGAATTCCATAGTACTATCTAATGGCGAAGAAGGGAGCATCGACCTATAAAACTGTGCAGTCCGTGGCTTGGGGTGCAAAGCATTACCGTTGTAATGATAGCTTTGAAAGTTTTGAACGGAAATGAAAAGTTTGTGGTCGAATACCACATTATTTCCGATCGCTCGTTCCCTTGCTTCTGAAATGCGAATTTCTTCGTAGTGGTGTGTGACATCATTACGCGAGTGGTTGGAACGTATTCTGCGCTGATTTCCTTACTAATTTGTGACACACATCTCAATTATGCAACGGTTCAGACGTTGAGTCACGGCTTACGACGCGCAGTGTGTTTATTTGCGGAGGCTGCGCGATGCCCGCATGACAGCTGATTCTATGCTGTGCATAGGTTACGTTGTATCTGAATGTGATCTTTCCACACTCTCTTACTGCTCTATTCGTTTCCTGCGATCACTGTGATCCATCAGTTTCTTCGTGGATCGACTTCCAATGAGTTTTGCGCGATCTCACATCTGTTTGACGTATTTAATATTTTACTGCGCTGTATACTAAATAAAGAATGGTCCTCGCGTCCTTTTGTGAGTTGTTCATGCTGCTGTTGCAACTGACTAATCGTCTCGAATTTTGCGATATCTCTTCGTGTGTTTCGTTTACAAAAATGGTTCAAATGGCTCTGAGCACTATGGGACTTAACATCTGAGGTCATCAGTCCCCTAGAACTTAGAACTACTTAAACCTAACTAACCTCAGGACATCACACACATCCACGCCCGAGGCAGGATTCGAACCCGCGACCGTAGCGGTCGCGCGGTTCCAGACTGTAGCGCCTAGAACTACTCGGCCACCCCCGCCGGCCTGTTTCGTTTACAAGTTTCTTTCCATGCTCCTGGTGTGTACCTAGCCACCTTGTTCGTTTGGCAAACCTTATGATTCGCTAGCCTCTCGTATTTCTTCGCGACTAGTTCCTCTGTTCCTTGCTCCTAATGCCTCTGTACGAACTACCCTTGCGTTTTTCTTCGCGACAATTTCAATACGGAATACGCAAAATTGGAGTAATAGTCCCCATTTATAAGAAAGGGGACAGAGCAGCATGTGAAAACTATAGAGGTGCAATACTCCTGTATGCAGAAGGCATACTAGGGCAATATCAGGCAGAGGAACAACTGAGCAAATATTTGTGATAAGACAAATGATGGAAAAGTTCTATGAATACGATATAGATCTGCATTTCCTATTCATCGATTTCAAACAAGCATTTGACAGCATAAATCGGCAAGAACTATACAGAGTACTGAAAGAAGTTGGTATATGTGCTAAATTAATAAGACTAATCAGAATGACAATGACAGAGACAAGAGCAAAAGTAAAGGTCCTTAGCACAACAAGTGAAAGCTTTGACTTTAATAAAGGTGTGAAGCAAGGGGATAGTCTCTCCACTGTCCTATTCAATATAGCCCTGCATAATGTAGTAAATAAAATCAACAAAAGAGGCACCATATTTATGAAAACTAGCCAGATATGATATGTGCATACGCTGATGACATTGCTGTAGTAGGAAGAAATACCAATACACTCCTAGAAACATACCGGGCAATGGAAACAGAAGCCTTAAAAATTGGCCTCATAGTAAATAAAAACAAAACAAAATATATGGTAATGTCACAATCTGAGGCCAGAAGAACCCCTAAAAACCTAAACATCAATGCGAAATGCTTCAATGGAGTGTTCTCTACTTGGGAGCCCTAATAACAAATGACAACAGTATTGGAAAGGCTATAAGGGAAAGAATACAAACAGGAAATAGAGCCTACTTTGCAAATATGCAGCTTTTCAAAAATAGCCTTGTTACAAGGAAAACTAAACTGCTAATATATAATTTCCTAGTCCGCCCAGTTATCACATACGGCTCAGAGGTATGGACGTTGACAGAACACGATAAAAATGCACTAAGAAGCATTGAGCGGAAAATACGAGGGCTATCCACAAAGTACATTACGTTTTGGAATTAAAAATAAATAAAGTATTGGAAAATTTTTTATTATATACAGATGAAAGCCACACTTAAATACTACTTTTCTACATAGTTGCCATTTAAATTAAGGCACTTATTGTAGCGATGGAGGAGCTTGGAAATTACTTTGTCGTTAAATTCGGCCGCCTGCGCCTTCAACCACGTGGTTACCTCTTCTTGAAGCTGTGCGTCGTCATCAAAACGCTGCATAGCCAACCACTTCTTCATTGCTGGGAATAAGTGGATGTCGCTCGGTGTCAGGTCGGGACTGTACGGCGGATGAGGAAACAACTCCCACTTAAAAGATTTGCCGTGTGGGCCCGGGCGTTGTCGTGAATCAGCAAGATCTTTGAGCCCAACTTTCCCCTGCGCTTGTTTTGTATTGCTCTTCTGAGGTTGTGCAGAGTTTGGCAATACCTTTGAGAGTTTATTGTAGTGCCTCTTTCCAGGAAATCTGTCCCAAAAGAAGAGGTAACCACGTGGTTGAAGGCGCAGGCGGCCGAATTTTACGACGAAGGAATTTCCAAGCTCGTCCATCGCTACGATAAGTGCCTTAATTTAAATGGCAACTTTGTAGAAAAGTCGTATTTACGTGTGGCTTCAATCTGTATATAATAAAAAAAATTCGAATACTTTATTTATTTTTAATTCCAAAACGTAGTGTACTTTGTGGATAGTCCTCGTATTACGAAAAATCTATGGGCTAATAAGGGAGGAAGAAGGCTGGAGAATACGCTACAATGCCGAATTACAAGAGTTAATACAAGGCAGGGACATAGTAAAATTTGTGAAATTACAGCGAATACGATGGCTAGGACACTTGGAGAGAATGGCAGAGGATAGAACTCCAAAGAAAATGTCCGCCCCCGGTAGCTGCGTGGTCAGCGCGACAGACTGTCAATCCTAAGGGCCCAGGTTCAATTCCCGGCTGGGTCGGAGATTTTCTCGCTCAGGGACTGGGTGTTGTGTTGTCCTAATCATCATCATTTCATCCCCATCGACGCGCAAGTCGCCGAAGTGGCGTCAAATCGAAGGACTTGCACCAGGCGAGCGGTCTATGACAGGTATGATCCATTCAGTTAGGCGAAAAGGGAGACCCAGAAGAAGATGGATCGACGAGGTAATAATGGATATCATCAATACGGGAGTCCGGGGGTGGAAAAGAGCAGCAAATAACCGAGAAGTGTGGAGGAAGATTGTTGAAGAAGCCAAGGCTCACCAAGGGCTGTAGCGCTACTGAAGAAGAAGAATTTCAATACGTTCGGATTCTGTTGCTATCTGCAGAATTTTCGCCGTCTCGTCTTTCAGACCTATTACGTTTTGTTCTAATTTCCTAGCAAAACCCTGTATTTTCTTTTCTGCCTGTTCTAAAAATTCTTTATTATCTTTAATTTCCTTCTACCATTTCCTTTCGCATCGACCCGCATACTCTTTTTGTCTGTTAATTTTGGCGTACATGCGCGGGAACTTACTGTACTAACCAAGAAAGTACTTGGGCTCGAACGAACAGATCTGTATGAACGTTTGTTTACGGGACCATTATGTACATCTGAATGTGCTGGTGGGTGTCGTTTTTCTGCAAAACTCTGCAGTCGTGCTCTAGATATCACTCTAGATGTAATTTTAGACGCCATACGCAATGCAGCTATCTTAACTATAAATGTAAATGCGGAATGTCGATAAAATGCTCCGAGCAATACGAATGACTACAAAACGCACAGTGAAGAAATGCAAGTTGATCGCACGGCGTATTTGCACATTCTATAATATCAGTGTTGAACGCCACGTCAATGACACTTTTGAAGTTGTTCGCTGGTTCACCAACATCGTAGCCAGCATGCTGCCGCGCGTTACGAAGCATTGGTCTGTGTACTCCCGCAGATAACTGATTGCAACATCGCGACAGTGTTTCTCTCCCCTTTCATGGATAGTGTTCTGTCACAAGAAAGTTCATAGTTGAACTGACTGATCACAGTTTCATACAGAACTAATATCGATGTTTTCTCTCGGGATATGTTCACTGACGTCAGCAACAAACGTTTGAGTTCTTTCAACCAGCTCTTCTTCGTCATCCTTATCTTTTCGTGCTTGGAGCATGGTGATACGGCGTGATGTTATCCTAAACTCCTTTTTCAAATTAGTAATAAATCCTAGTGAAGCTGTAAAGTTTGTACACCCGAGATTTCTGGCTACGTCCAATGCCCAACGTTGTAAATGCCAATAATGAGCGGCGGAACCGCATTCTCGAGCTTCATCGAATTTCGCCATTACACGCTCCTTGATGGTCTTGAACAGCAGTGTACGATTTCCTTTGAAAACTGTATTTCCTT
Source organism: Schistocerca piceifrons (assembly GCF_021461385.2). Taxonomy (NCBI): domain Eukaryota; kingdom Metazoa; phylum Arthropoda; class Insecta; order Orthoptera; family Acrididae; genus Schistocerca; species Schistocerca piceifrons. The sequence goes on along the minus strand of NC_060146.1, from coordinate 67,465,809 downwards.
CTCTTTTCTTTGCCACGTAATCCAGTATGTTTTTAATATTGCTTTTAGACTTCAGTTTAGGGTATCTTTTCAGAAGCTTGTCGTATGTGTCGAAATCTCTTACGTAATAATCATCGTACATGTTTTCCAGTGTGTTGTCATCAAACGCCGTGATGATGCTTGCAACTTTAACCTTCTTCTTGGGAGACGGTTGGTATTCACTGTCACTGCTTCCATCGCCCCTTCCCGCACTTGCCGTAGCACTACCGTCTGCAGTGAGTTGTCCGTCATTGTCATCCCTATCATCATCATCATGTGTTAGTGTTACGACAGTATCTGTTTCTAACTTATGCTCATATTTCTGCACTATAATAGATACCAGAAAACATGCGAATGATTCGTCTTCTACACCAATACCATCTTCACGAAGAAGGGTTCTTCGTAACTTCATCTCAACCAATCGCGATACATTAGCAGGATTGCCTACCAATCGCCGAGCCATTTGACGCTTCAGTACACAAATAATGTCACAAAACGCAACTTCAGAGGCACACTGCACCGTCCCTACTGGTCCCGACTGGCGTACAGGCAGGTCAGTGTGCAATGCGGCATGGCATACGCAGAGGCCTCTAACGGACGACTGCAGAGTTTTGCAGATGCGGCAGTATCACCAATGCAATAAGAGACCTTTACATTATTTCTTACACGATTTTGGTGTATTTGGTTTGTTCGAGCCCAAGTACTTTCCTGGTAAGTCTTTTTGGTGGTGAAACTGATCTCTCAGTCTCTCATGCCACCGCGTTTTGGATGATAACAACCTACGTGTGTATGTTGTGAACCTACTCCCCCATCATTCTCACTGTCATCGAATACACTGCGCAATTCCTCGCAATCTCATGCTACCTTCTCATCTTCGTCTCACCCAGTGTTGAGTACATAGTCTATGCTATTTTCTTTATAATTCTCATTGTTCTTGTCCTTCCTGCCGCTGCTCTCGCTCTTCTCTGGGTTCGATATCTTTGTTCTCAGACAATCTTACCTGTCGTGCATTCCCGCATGGGTGTGTCTACCAATACCCTGATTCTGTACATGGTTTATACACTCAGGAGCCACAGAAATTGGCACACGTGCCTAATATCGTGTAGGGCCCCAGCGAGCACGCAGAAGTGCCGCAACATGAAGTGGCTTGGACTCGACTAATGTCTGAAGCAGTGTGTAATATTTCAAACCCAGCACCAGTTGAGATGAACTACGCAATGCAAGACCACTTAATGGACAACGGAAGTCCCTGTTGCTGTTGTGAGTCACATGCATTTGTTCCTGTAATAGTGAAAGTGTACGTAAAAGAGTGATTTTCAGTCATTTATTTTCGAAAGTGTGAATAGTGATTTTGGAAAAGACGGCAATGAGCCGATAATAATGTGAACATTTGTGTGCTGTTAACGTTTTTTGGATAACTTCATAATCGTTTTTGGTAAATTTAAAAGACAGCTATAAGCTGATTTTTTTTCTTGTGTTTCAGATAACTATGTGATTTACTTTGAAAATTCGTTTATTTCTCACATGTTTTGTGTAATCACATGATGATATACTATTTGTAAAATGTTTACTTATTCTTCATATTATTGTGTTAGGAGCTGAAGACGTAACTTTATGTTGACAATGTTTGTGGTGTAGGGTGTTAATGTTTTGGAATTTATGGCAGGCATCACATAATTTCCTTCTTCTCACATTTTGGAATTTTAATAACGATTTTAGGGCCGATTGGTTAAAGCAAGCTTCTTGTATACAGGTTGATTTTTTTAAGTAGGGACAGTGGATAGCTTGGCTCTTGAGAGATTACCTATTGGTTCACAGTTTCATCAAAATTTGGTTCTATTTTTTCACATATGTGTAATATTTCTGGCTTATTCAGCCATCATATTAGGGTCCAAGAAGCTATTCCCAGGGCAGTGGAGATGCAAGAAGCATAGAGATGACGCAATGTGGGATGAGGTACCGGTGACAGATGTTAGATTCGGTACCATTCCCGTGAGAAAGACCGCCTGCCTGATGCTGCTGCTCTGTGATTGGCTGCTGTGTTCGGCGGTAGGGCGCCAAAACGTTAAACTTTAGTTGCTATTATTAATTAAACCTGTCATCCAAATTACTTCATTTTTTTAAATAAACATCTCCCAACAGCCAGCTATCAATCAGTCATTTCAAAATTATTAAAATCAACGTATTACTAAAACAAAAGACTGACGATATTACTGGCGATGCACTTCGGTGGCGTTCCGGTCACGCCTTGCTGGCTTGGCGCGCGAAGTGTCTCGGGCAGTCCGGCTCTCCAGTTCTGACAGTTCCAGTAGACAGACATGTTGTTTGTTATAGGAGTATTTGTTCCATGCAATTTTATTTACTACAGTTCCGACCGTCGCTAGGTACAGACATGTTGTCTGTAATAGTAGTATTTGATTCGTGTAATTTTATTCTCCAGTTCTGACGGTTCCAGTAGACAGACATGTTGTCTGTGGCAGGAAGTATTTCATGTTATTCTAGCCAGATATAATGACTGTGGAAAGATATGTTCAATAAGTTATGATCAAGAATAGTTTCTCGTGTCTATATCAATAAAAACGCGAGTTATAGTTTATTCGTAGCAGCAATTCCTTGCGAAGTTAATTTCAGCCTCAAACAAAAAAAAAGAATCCACGACCTGCGTGCTCTTTTCTGCGCTGGGGACATCATCATCATGAAGACAGCAGGTTACTGAAGTGTACAAGAACTTATGTATTCCACACAGGGCAGTGGAAACAACTAGGCACCTCACGTGTAACTGCATGCACAGAACAAATGTGCTCAGTGACACGTCATCTGCAGTAATGCAGAGGAGGTAAAGAGGGATGAAAGTATTAACACTATCTCACTTTTATCCCTTTTTCTTGCCGTAAGTGCTGGAGGGAACCGACACCATGAACGCTGCAGGGCTGTCTAAAAATCCGTTAGAGTACGAAGGGATTGAGATCTCTTCTGAACAGCACGCTGCAAGGCATTACAGATATGCTAAATAACGTTCATGTCTGGAGAGTTTGGTGGCCAGCTGAAGTGTTTAAACAAAGAAGAGTCTTTCTGGAGCCACTCTGTACCAATTCTGAATATGTGGAGTGTCGCATTGTCCCGCTGGAATTTTCCAAGACCGTCGCAATGGACGATGGACACGAATGAACGCAGGCGAAACAGACAGGATGCTTGCGCGTACGTGTCGCCTGTCAGAGTAGTATCTAGACGTATCAGGGGTCCCATATCACTCCAACTGCACACGACCCACACCATTACAGGGCCTCCATCAGCTTGAACACTCCCCTGCTGACATGCAACGTCCATGGATTCATGAGGTTGTCTCCATACCATACATGCTCATCCGCTCGATACAATTTGAAACGAGACGTGTCCGACCAGCAACACGTTTCCAGTCATCAATAGTCGAATGTCGGTGTTGACGGGCCCAGACGAGGCGTAAAGCTTTGGGTCGTGAAGTCATCAAGGAGCCTTCGGCTCCGAAGGCCCATGTAGAAGATGTTTCGTTGAATGGTTCGCACTTGTTGATGGCCCACCATTGAAATGTGCAGCAGATTGCGGAAGGGTTGCACTTCTATCACGTTGAACGATTCTCTTCAGTCGTCGTTGGTCCCGCTCTTGCAGGATCTTTTCCGGCCGCAACGATGTCGGAGATTTGATGTTTTACCAGATTCCAGATATTGACGGTAGACTCGTGAAATGGTCGTACGGGAAAATCCCCACTTCATTGCTACCTCGGAGATGCTGTGTCCCATCGCTCGTGCGCCGACTATAACACCACGTTCAGACTCACTTAAAATCTTGATAACCTGCCACTGTTGCAGCAGTTACCGATCTATCAACTGCGACAGACACCTATATAGTGGAACCTCCTCTTAGAGAAATTTGTGAATGATTGTGGTGATAAACCCCTTACGTTATTTGATTTTCAAACAACTGAGCAAAACTGAACGCACTCAGACATTTCTCTCTTTACTTGTTCTGATCATCATTAAACTGACACAATATTTTTAGCGCAACGCAGTCTGACTTTCAATAATCCCTACAAAAGAATGGCCCTGACTAACAATAACCTATACCTTTCATGAATCACTTACCTCACAAAAATCTTCGTTACTCGAAAAACTGCAATACAGCGAGCGCCAATACTGCCAGCTAAATAAAAGATTCTAACTACTGAAGTCACAAACTATTGATAGGCATAGTTAGCAAATGAAAGATTTTGATACAGAACAAACAATGTATTTACCTTAATAGTGTTCAAAATTTTTTAATATATCAGTTCATGACATCCAGTCTTACAAATTTACTGTCTCTGATGGACACACGTCCAGATCATCTGCTCTCGATACTCCGTCATCTCTCTCCCCACATCCACCACTGCTGGCGGCTCACTTCCAACTGCGCAACGCTACGCGCTGTTCGCATCCAACTGCCCAACACTACAATAGCGAATATTCTAACAATGCCAACAAGTCACAGACTGCACACAGCACAGCCAGTGATTTTCATACAGAGCGCTACGTGGCGTTACCAATATAAAAACCTAAACAGCCTACTTACAATAGGCGTTGCCGACCGCCGGGCCGTATTCTGCCTAATTAGCTACCCCTGTATTTGAATACCCGTGCCTATAGCAGTTTCTATGGCGCTTCAGTGTACTATCAAAACCGTTGGTCTCAGACCAAATCACCTACACTCCTTTCTGAATGTACACTTTTCTGAGAAAGTGGTATCTCAGTGCACACAAGTAATCCTTTTAGATGATACATCGGCATGTCAGTAAAAATAAAACAAGATTTACATAAAACGTGAAGTTTGTTGCACTGACTGCACAAGCTGATACGAGCAACTCGCCATCAGTGAACCTGCCCTGGTACCGCTGTGTAATATCTGTTAAGAAACATGTAACATAGCCAGTAAACAAAACCGTAGAAAGAACAAAGCAATACTGAATGCAAATTTGAGGCCACTGAGATAAAGAGGCCATTGTGTTGTCACTAGCAGGTACCGTGAGCGAATGGTAACGAGACATACAGCGCATGCCTTCGGCGTTGCACTATTGTGCACTATTTCCGTTGCAATACTGACAGAAAGATAACTAAGGTGAGAAACCGAACAAATTCCAATAACGCTGTAACGAGCTGTAGGCAGACCGTTAATAAACGAGGGCCGTTCAGTAAGTAATGCAACACATTTTTTTCCTCGGCCAATTTCCGTTGTAAAAATATGGAATTTCTGGTGGGACGTCGTATAGCTTTATGAAGTTCCGATAGGTGGCAAGGCTGTACGTAGCCTGCATAATGGCGACAGTAGCGGACGTGCGTTGCAAGTAGAGAGCTGTCACTGAGTTCCTTTTAGCGGAAAGTCAGAGTATTGCTGATATTCTTAGGGACTTGCGGAATTGAAAGTTTCTTCGGGTTTGCTGCCGGATCCTAAAATCAACTTGATATTTCGGCGATCCAACTGGTCGCCATCTTCAGGAAAATGCTGCTTCTGCTGATGAGTCCCGCTGAGAACTGACGCCAGGCTGCAAATCGACGTCCTATATAGGCCACAGTTCAGTACACGGCGCATGCGCCGCCCATCACGGTTTCTGCCTTCCACAACAGGGAGGTGGCGCCGCCCTTAGTGAAACACTGCTGGCAACGATATATCGCAATCAAGGCCGCACCGAAGAACGTTCAGTTTTTATGCGAGATAATACAGGATTCCACGTCTTTCTAAGAGGAAACCCACTGTCTCTGTTGATTAAATTATCAGCCAACCTAATTTCAATCGCCTCTTTATAGACACTGTTCCAAAAACCGGAAATGTTGGCAACTACCACAGTTTCATCAAATTTCATACTGTGTCCCTCACTTAGGCAATGTTCTGCTACCGCCGATTTTTCCGGTTGTTGTAGCCTCGTATGACGGCGATGTTCCACACACCTGTCATGCACTGTGCGAATCGAACGGCCAATGTAAGCTTTCCCACATTGACACGGGATTTTGTACGCCCCGGGTTTCCTAAGTTCCAAATCACCCTTCACAGAGCCGAGCAGAGCCCTAATCTTAGAAGGTGGACAGAACACACTCTTAATGTTACAATTCCTTAAAATTCGTCCAATCTTAAACGATAAGCCTCCAGCATAGGGAAGAAAGGCCACAGATCTATGTTCCTCTTTGTACACCTCCAGAGATGGTCCAAACTCCATAGCCCGACGAATCTGCTTTCGGAGTATCCATTTTCCTTAAAAACAGTCATCAAATGCTCAAACTCTTGGGTTACGCTGTCTGCGTCGGAAATGGCATGTGCTCTCCGTACCAAAGTCCTAAGGACGCCACTGCGTTGCTGTGGTGGATGACAACTCTTAGGATGCAGATACCAATCTCTGTGTGTCGACTTTAGGTGAACACTGTGTCCCAAAGTTCCATCTGTTTTTTTTTATGAACCATAACGTCTAAAAATGGAAGCGTCCCATCATTTTCAACCTCCATAGTAAATTTGATACGGGGATGAAGACAGTTGAAGTGGTCCAAACATCTGTTAAGAGCATCACGTCCATGCGCCCAGACGAAGAAGGCATCGTCCACGTATCTCCGGAAGCACGTTGGTTGCAAAGCTGAAGTCCTCAGTTCCATGTCCTCGAAATCCATAAATAAATTGGCGACTATGGGTGACAAAGGAGTACCCATAACCACTCCGTCATTCTGTTCAAAAATGTTACCGTTAAATAAAAAATACGTGGAGGTCAGCACATGACGACGAAGCTTCACCAGCTCTTCATCCAGCTTTTCACTGATCAAACTAAGGGACTCACCCATAGTCGCCAATTTATTTATGGAGGACTTCAAGTTGATTTTAGGATCCGGCAGCAAACCCGAAGAGACTTTCAAGACTTATTACGCCGGGAAAGCCTACGTAATGACTAGCGGAATGTCTGCGAAGACCTGGCAACGAACAAAAGCACGGTGACTCGTTGGGCGAAACCTGTCCGATCTCCCTCGTGCCAGTCGGCCACACACGGCTGTGACTCCTACAGTATTGGAACGTACGGGCACTCTCATTCGAGGTGATCGACGGACCTCAATCAAATATCTCGCTGCTCATGTGGACGTCCCTGTTGGCAGTGTTGACCAACTCGTCTGCCAGTTTGGGTGTTCATAGGTGTGTGTGTGTGCGCGCTGGCTTCCTCGCTGCCTAACAGAACATGAAGAGCAACGAAGGACCATCTCTATGGAATTCCTTGATTGTGACCATTTTTGGTTCAGATCCACACCCTCAGCCGATGAAGTCATGGTAGCCGGCTTCTGGGACCCTGAAGGGGTTATTCTGATGTCCTCCCTCATGTTGCAACGATCAACTCTGACGTGTAGCCGGCCGGTGTGGCCGAGCCGTTCCAGGCGCTTCAGTCTGGAACCGCGCGACTTCTACGGTCGCAGGTTCGGATTCCGTCTCGGGCATAGATGTGTGTGATGTCCTTAGGTTAGTTAGATTTAAGTAGTTCTAAGTTCTAGGGGACTGATGACCTCAGATGTTCAGTCCCATAGTGCTCACAAGGGAACCTCCCCATCGAACCCCCCTCAGATTTAGTTATAAGTTGGCACAGTGGATAGGCCTTGTAAAACTGAACACAGATCAATCGAGAAAACAGGAAGAAGTTGTGTGGAACTATGAAAAAAATAAGCAAAATATACAAACTGAGTAGTGCATGCGCAAGTTAAGCAACATGAAGGACACTGCGAGCTAAGGAGCGCCGTGGTCCCGTGGTTAGCGCGAGCAGCTGCGGAGCGAGAGGTCCTTGGTTCAAGTCTTCACTCGAGTGAAATGCCGGCACGGTAACTCACCGTGTTCGGTCAGAGGGTTAGCTGCCCTCTGTAATAAAAAAAACTGACTTAATGGATCATTAGGGAACTTAAACGGATGTCGTACGATGTCCGCCCCGAGCAGATGCAACGAACAAAAGCGAACAAAATGAGATTTAAAAATAAAAGTGAAAAGTTTAATTTTTTTATTTTCAGACAGTTATTATCTGTCCTTCCGTCCGTCCGATGTGAGGTGACTGCGCCGTAGTATGGGGACGCTACACCTAAACAAACATCGAAACACACGACGTCAGTCGACTACAGCGCACGGAAGAGAGAGTATTCCTGCTAACGAGGCTCCCTGGCTGTCAGTTGACTGTTCGCTACTTTGGACGAGAGTGCATTAAATACGTGAGATGTATTCCGTGGGCAAAATGAATACAGCAAATATACCTCGCGACTTAAATAACAATCGCACGGTTTTGCGGTGCGGTCGCAAAACACAGACACTAAACTTATTACAGTGAACAGAGACGTCAATGAACGAACGGACAGATCATAACTTTGCGAAAATAGAGAAAGTAAACTTTTCACTCGAGGAAAGCCGTGAACGTAGGACTGCTCACGCTAACCACGGGAGCACAGCGCTCCTTAGCTCATACTCTCTCTCCTCCCCCCCCCCCCCCCCCCCACAGGTATGAAACTGAAGACGACTTCAGCGCCACAAAAATGCAAACAAACTTGTCCTTCTCCATGACAATGCGAGGGCCTCACACAAGCTCACAAAACTTCGTTGGACCGTTCTTCTGCATCCACCCTAAGGCCCGGATCTCACTCCTTCCGACTTCCATCTGTTCATCCCAATGAAGGATGCGTGGGCGATGGGGACGTTATGGCTGCTGCAAAATGTTGGCTCCGAGGTTGACCACGAGGGTATAAAGGCCATTGCACTGAACGGGTACTACGTTGATAAATAAGGTTTTGTAGCCAAAAGAGTGGGAAATAATATGGTGTATTGGAGTCGTGAAGAAAACCAACCTGCTTTCAGAAATAAAAATGTTATTGAATGCCTCTCGTGTGTGTGTGTGTGTGTGTGTGTGTGTGTGTGTGTGAGACCTTTACTCTGCTGTACCACACAGTGCTATTGGAGTAAGGCAAAGGGCATCTGTGTATACTTAAGCTCACATGATTGAAGTGTGAAAATACTAACTGAATCTTTGTTGCCTCTGAGGTCATCTTCACGATTAGGAGATGAAATGGTAAGCATGGAAACATACGTATGTCTTCATACAACTTTGTTTCAGTATGTTTGTAGAAGGGTAATATAAAAACTAAGGTCCCCTACATTTCTAAATGTACGACAACCGTTTATTTTCATCATAGTTACTTGACTTTAAAGGCTGAAAAATCCTTTACTTTTCCACATAATCTCCATTACAGTTGATGCAATTTTGTAGGCACTGTGGCAGTTTTATGATGCCCGTGTCATACCGTCGCATGTTGCGTCCTTCAGGAAGCGTTGGACTCTACCTTTGACCTCATTGTCAGAGCAGAACTGCCATCCAGACAAGTGTTCTTCCATCTTAGGGATGGTATGGTTTCAACCAAAGTTTTTCAAGAGATTGACACTTGACCATGTAGTGTAACGTAGCATTCTAGGGAATACTCTGTTCCAATAAGTGCCTTCAGGACAACCAAAGATTATCGTGACACTTAATAACTTACTAAGTAGTACGTAATTGGGAACCATTCGCTGTGCATGTTTCAGTTTGTAGTTTATCTGTTTTCAACAAAGGCCTTGAGGGCCGAAAGCTTATAATGTGACAGTCTTCTTGTTGTGCCTATCTATGATTCAGCGTCTCTGCTATATGGTGAGTAGCAAGTTTCCTTTTCATAATATTGTTAAAATCACAGAATAGTCTTAATGAAAGAGTCAGATTCATTGAGTAGCTCTGAATAGTTAATACTTTCTTTCCTTACCACCCTCAGGGAAACAAAGTCCGCAGAAAAAAAGTATTTCATGAACATCTATGGGGTAGAGTAGCCAGGCCAAAAGGACTCTTAAGAAAGGTACCGTATATTCACAAGATTTGTTAAAGGTAACACTCATTGAAAGGGTCACAGATCCAGTGTGACTGTTGCATACCACATGCGGCTTTTCGCGGATGATGCTGTAATATACAGAGAAGTTGCAGCATTAGAAAATTGCAGCGAAATGCAGGAAGACCTGCAGCGGATAGGCACTTTTGTAGGGAGTGGCAACTGACCCTTAACACAGACAAATGTGATGTATTACGAATACATAGAAAGAAGGATCCTTTATTGTGTGACTATAATATAGCGGAACAAACACTGGTAGCAGTTACTTCTGTAAAATATCTGGGAGCATGCGTGCGGAACGATTTGAAGTGGAATGATCATTTAAATTAATTGTTGGTAAGGCGGGTGCCAGGTTGAGATTCATTGGTAGTGTCCTTAGAAAATGTAGTCCATCAACAAAGGAGGTGGCTTACAAAACACTCGTTCGACCTATACTTGAGTATTGCTCATCAGTGTGGGATCCGTACCAGGTCGGGCTGACAGAGGACGTAGAGAAGATCCAAAGAAGAGCGGCGCGTTTCGTCACAGGGTTATTTGGTAAGCGTGATAGCGTTACGGAGATGTTTAGCGAACTCAAGTGGCAGACTCTGCAAGAGAGGCACTCTGTATCGCGGTGTAGCTTGCTGTCCAAGTTTCGAGAGGGTGCTTTTCTGGATGAGGTATCGGATATATTGCTTCCCCCTACTTATACCTCCCGAGGAGATCACGAATGTAAAATTAGAGAGATTCGAGCGCGCACGGAGGCTTTCCGACAGTCGTTCTTCCCGCGAACCATACGCGACTGAACAGGAGAGGGAGGTAATGACAGTGGCACGTAAAGTGCCGTCCGCCACACACCGTTGTAGATGTAGGGTTAGCAGCCTTCAGAGAGACCCCGGCGGGCGCCTCCAGCCTTCCCGTTTCCGGGATTCGCGTCCTTGCCTGCAGCGTTGCGCCGCGAAGGGCGCAGCTCCAGGGGACAGATGGCAGATAATGACACGTCCAGTACAGTCCAGCTGCTCCGTGACCTCTGGCTGACTCGCCAGAGTGAAAGGAAACCACTAATTTCGCTCAGTGCCGTTTCTGATTACACCGCGCACCGTGAGGTGCGTCCTAATCCATGGTCAGTATCTCCGGTGAAGGATATCTGCTGTCTCGGAAGCAGCATAACAGACGAAGCAAACTTGTACAACCAAAGACGACGTTACTGCCCAGAAGAAGTCTCCTGGTATCAAATATTGGCCCTAATTTGAGGAAGAAATTTCTAAGAACGCATATTTGTATGGAAATGAATCGTGGAACATCGGACGACGAAAGAACTTGAGACGTGAAGCTAGTGAAGAATGTTGAAAATTAGGTGGACTGAGAAGATAAGAAATGAGCACGCTCTCTGGAGAATCAGCGAGTTGAGAACACGCGAAAAACTTCTACGAGGGTTGCAAATTAAATAGAGGCAACTACTTATACACAATCGATACAAAAGAGTTACATGTTTGCACTTGTTACTGTCCTTCAACCCCCCCCCCCTCCCCCGCCCCAATGAACCATGGACCTTGCCGATGTAGTCGAGCTCCGTCTTGCATGAACCACATCTTGCCGGAATCAGGGTCGCTCTGGATAATGGGGATGAAATCATCTTCCAAAACCTTCACGTACCCTATGGCAATGACACCAATTATCCCGCGACTGGATATTGCACGCCACACAGTCACCCGTTGAGGGTGGACAGACTTCTCGATTGCGAAATGCGGATTCTATGTCTCCCAAACGCAACAATTTTGCTTATTGACGAACTCATCCAAATGAAAGTGCGCTTTGTCAAATGTTCAAATGTGTGGGAATTCCTAAGGGACCAAACTGCGGAGGTTATCGGTCCCTATACCTACACACTACTTCAACTAACTTATGCTAAGAACGACACACACACCCACGCCCGAGGGAGGACTCGAAACTCCGGCGGGAGGGACCGCGCAATCCGTGACATGGCGCCTCAAACCACGCGGCCAGTCCGTACGGCGGCGCTTTGTCACTAAACCAAACCATATTCACATCAGAGTGGTGTTCGTCATTTCTGTGGACAATAGTGTCGGCTAAAAGAACCGCTGTTCCATGGCCCTGTAGCCTAATGGCTGATGGGGCTTGTCTTCACCACGAGTTCATTGCAGTGTCTCACGGTTGATTCGCACCTGTTGTGCAGAAATCGGTGATACACAGTACCTGTTAATTTCTTTAGTTAAGTGTATGGCAAAATGCCCCCCAAGAACCATGGACCTTGCCGTTGGTGGGGAGGCTTGCGTACCTCAGCGATACAGATAGCAGTACCGTAGGTACAACCACAACGGAGGGGTTTCTGTTGAGAGGCCAGACAAAAGTGTGGTTCCTGAAGAGGGGCAGCAGCCTTTTCAGTAGTTGCAGGGGCAACAGTCTGGATGATTGACTGATCTGGCCTTGTAACACTAACCAAAACGGCCTTGATGTCCTGGTACTGAAAACGGCGCTGAAAGCAAGGGAAAACTACAGCCGTAATTTTTCCCGAGGGCATGCAGCGTTACTGTATGGTTAAATGATGATGGCGTCCTCTTGGGTAAAATATTCTGGAGGTGAAATAGTCCCCCCATTCGGATCTCTGGGCGGGGACTGCTCAAGAGGACGTCGTTATCACGAGAAAGAAAACTGGCTTTCTACGGATCGGAGCGTGGAATGTCAGAACCCTTAATCGGGCAGGTAGGTTAGAAAATTTAAAAAGGGAAATTGATAGGTTAAAGTTAGATATAGTGGGAATTAGTAAAGTTCGGTGGCAGGAGGAACAAGACTTTTGGTCAGGCGAATACAGGGCTATAAATACAAAATCAAATAGGGTTGATGCAGGAGTAGGTTTAATAATGAATAAAAAAATAGGAGTGCGGGTAAGCTACTACAAATAGAATAGTGAACGCATTATTGTGGCCAAGATAGACACGATACCCACGCCTGCTACAGTAGTACAAGTTTATATGCCAACTAGTTCTGCAGATGACGAAGAAATTGAAGAAATGTATGATGAAATAAAAGAAATTATTCAGATAGTGAAGGGAGATGAAAATTTATTAGTAAGGAGGGGTGAAGTAGTGAAGGCAGCAGAGGATCAAGTAGGTAAAATGACGAGGGCTACTAGAAAACCTTGGGTAACAAAGAAATATTGAATTTAATTGATGAAAGGAGAAAATATAAAAATGCAGTAAATAAAGCAGGCAAAAAGGAATATAAACGTCTCAAAAATGAGATCGCAAAATGGCTAAGCAGGGATGGCTAGAGGACAAATGTAAGGATGTAGAGGCTTATCTCACGAGGGGTAAGATAGATACTGTCTACAGGAAAATTAAAGAGACCTTTGGAGAAAAGGGAACCACTTGTATGAATACCAAGAGCTCAGATGGAAATCCAGTTCTAAGCAAAGAAGGGAAAGCAGAAAGGTGGACGAAGTGTATAGAGAATCTATACAAGGGCAATATTATGGAAATGGAAGAGGGTGTAGATGAAGATGAAATGGGAGATATGATACTGCGTGAAGAGTTTGACAGAGCACTGAAAGACCTAAGTCGAAACAAGGCCCCAGGAGTAGACAACATTCCATTAGAACTACAGACAGCCTGGGAGAGCCAGTCCTGACAAAACTCTACCATCTGGTGAGCAAAATGTATGAGACAGGCGAAATAACCTCAGACTTCAAGAAGAATATAATAATTTCAATCCCAAAGAAAGCAGGTGTTGACAGGTGCGAAAATTACCGAACTATCAGTTTAATAAGACATGGCTGCAAAATACTAACGCGAAATCTTTACAGACGAATGGAAATACTGGTAGAAGCCGACCTCAGGGAAGATCAGTTTGGATTCCGCAGAAATATTGGAACACGTGAGGCAATACTGACCCTACGACTTATCTTAGAAGCTAGATTAAGAAAAGGCAAACCTACGTTTCTAGCATTTATAGACTTAGAGAAAGCTTTTGACGATTTTGACTGGAATACTCTCTTTCAAGTTCTGAAGGTGGCAGGGGTAAAATACAGGGAGCGAAAGGCTATTTAGAATTTGTACAGAAAGCAGATGGCAGTTATAAGAATCGAGGGGCGTGAAAGGGAAGCAGTGGTTGGGAAGGGAGTGAGACAGGGTTGTAGCCTCTCCCCGATGTTATTCAATCTGTATATTGAGCAAGCAGTGAAGGAAACAAAAGAAAAATTCGGAGTAGGTATTAAAGTCTATGGAGAAGAAATAAAAACTTTGAGGTTTGCCGATGACATTGTAATTCTGTCAGAGACAGCAAAGGGCTTGGAAGAGCAGTTGAAGGGAATGGATAGTGTCTTGAAAGGAGGATATAAGGTGAACATCAACAAAAGCAAAACGAGGATAATGGAATGTAGTCGAATTAAGTCGGGTGCTGCTGAGGGAAGTAGATTAGGAAATGAGACACTTAAAGTAGTAAAGGAGTTTTGCTATTTGGGGAGCAAAATAACTGATGATGGTCGAGGTAGAGAGGATATAAAATGTAGACTGGCAATGGCAAGGAAATATTTTCTGAAGAAGAGAAATTTGTTGACATCGAATATATATTTATGTGTCAGGAAGTCGTTTCTGAAGGTATTTGTAAGGAGTGTAGCCATGTATGGAAATGGAACATGGACTATAAATAGTTCGGACAAGAAGATAATAGAAGCTTTCGAAATGTGGTGCTACAGAAGAATGCTGAAGATTAGATAGGTAGATCACATAACTAATGAGGAGGTATTGAATAGAATTGGGGAGAAGAGGAGTTTGTGGCACAACTTGACTAAAAGAAGGGATCGGTTGGTAGGACATGTTCTGAGGCATCAAGGGATCACCAATGTAGTATTGTAGGGCAGGGTGGAGGGTAAAAAACGTAGAGGGAGACCAAGAGATGAATACACTAAGCGCCGGCCGGTGTGGCTGAGCGGTTCTAGGCGGTACAGTCTGGAACCGCGCGACATCTACGGTCTCAGGTTCGAATCGTGCCTCGGGCATGGATGTGTGTGATGTCCTTAGGTTAGTTAGGTTTAAGTAGTTCTAAGTTCTAGGGGACTGATGATCTCAGCAGTTAAGTCCCATAGTGCTCAGAGCCATTTGAACCAATACACTAAGCAGATTCAGAAGGATGTAGGTTGCAATAGGTACTGGGGGATGAAGAAGCTTGCACAGGATAGAGTAGCACGGAGAGCTGCATCAAACCAGTCTCAGGACTGAGGACCACAACAACATCATCAACAACAACAACTGTCCTTCAAAGTAGTCACCGGCGTTGTGCAGAACCCGTTGCCATCGATGTGGGAGGCGTAGTATACCATTAGCAGAGCCTGTTATGTTGACGGTACGAATGGAGCGGTCTACGCATGTCAGACGCACTTGGAGAGCTGTGAATGCGAAGGAGAGGCTTTCTTATGCCGTATCGTAACACTGGACGAGACATGAGCCACATTGTACGAGTCAAAAGTGAAACGCCAATCCAACGAGTGGCGTAATTATGGGTTGCCTCGAAAGTCGAAAGAGCGTCTCGTTTGTGAGTTGCGATGGTATTATCTTACCGCATTACGTTCCTCCACGGCAGACCGTCAATGCACAGTATTACTGTTCGTATTTGGAGGATCACCTGCGACCAGCTTTGCGAAAGAAGCGGTGACACTATCTGCGCAACCCACCCATCAATTTGCAGCGCAAGTTGTGGCTGCTCTGTTCGGTCGATGGGACTCGGAAGTACTGTACCATCCACCACACTCTCCGGAGTTTAGTCCTTGTGACTTTGATTTGATTCCGAAGATGAAGGAACCACCGTGGCATTCGCTTCAGAACTGTTCCAGAGATTCTACAGGCAGTAGACCACTCCCATTGGCACCATCAACATAACAGGCTCTGCTAACGGTATACTACGCGTTCGCCTTCCACATCGCTGGCAACGGGTTCTACAAAACGCTGGTGACTACTCTGAAGGACAGTAACAGTTGCAAACATGTAACTCTTTTGTATAGGTTGCGAAAAAATATACTGCTGGCCATTGAAATTGCTACACCACGAAGATGACGTGCTACAGACGCGAAATTTCCCCGACAGGAAGAAGATGCTATAATGTGCAAGTGATTAGCTTTTCAGAGCATTCACACAAGGTTGGCGCCGCTGGCTACACCTACAACGTGCTGACATTAGGAAAGTTTCCAACCGATTACTCATACACAAACAACAGTTGACTGGCGTTGCCTGGTGAAACGTTGCTGTGATGCCTCGTGTAAGGAGGAGAAATGCGTACCATCACGTTTCCGACTTTCATAAAGGTCGGATTGTAGCCTATTGCAATTGCGGTTTATCGTATCGCGACATTGCTGCTCGCGTTGGTCGAGATCCAATGACTGCTAGCAGAATATGGAATCGATGGGTTCAGGAGGGTAATACGGAACGCCGTCATGGGTCCCAACGGCCTCGTATCACTAGCAGTCAAGATGACAGGCATCTTATCTGCTTGGCTGTAACGGTTCGTGCAGCTACGTCTCGATCCCTGAGTCAACAGATGGGGACGTTTGCAAGACAACAACCATCTGCACGAACAGTTTGGCGACGTTTGCAAGAGCATGGACTATCAGGGCGGCCGGGCGCTAATGACCATAGCAGTTTTGCGCCCTAAAACAAAAAAAAAAACAAAAAAAAAAAAAAAAACTATCAGCGCGGAGACCATGGCTGCGGTTAGCCTTGACGCTGCATATCACACAGGAGCGCCTGCGATGGTGTACTCAACGACGAAGCTGGATGGACAAATGGCAAAATGTCATTTTTTCGGATGAATCCAGGTTCTGTTTACAGCATAATGATCGTCGCATCCGTGTTTGGAGACATTGCGGTGAACGCACATTGGAAGCGTATTTTCGTCATCGCCATACTGGCATATCACCCGGCGTGATGGTATGGGGTGCCATTCATTACACGTCTCGGTCACCTCTTGTTCGCATTGACGGCACTTTGAATAGTGGACGTTATATTTCAGATGTGTTACAGCCCGTGGCTCTACCTTCCATTCGATCCCTGCGAAACCCTACATTTCAGCAGGATAACGCATGACCGCATGTTGCAGGTCCTGTACGGGCCTTTCTGAATACAGAAAATGTTCGACTGCTGCCCTGTCCAGCACATTCTCCAGATCTCTCACCAATTGAAAAGGTCTGGTCAATGATGGCTGAGCAACTGGCTCGTAACACTACGCTAGTCACTACTCTTGATGAACTGTGGTATCGTGTTGAAGCTGCATGGGCAGCTGTACCTGTAGACGCCATCCAAGCTCTGTTTGACTGAATGCCCAGGCGTATCAAGGTAGTTATTACGGTCAGAGTTGGTTGTTCTGGGTACTGATTTCTCAGGATCTATGCACCCAAATTGCGTGAAAATGTAATCACATGCCAGTTCTAGTATAATATATTTGTCCAATGTATACCCGTTTATCATATGCATTTCCTTTTGGTGTAGCAGTTTTAAAGGCCAGTAGTGTAGTTGCCAGTATTTCAATTCCAACCCTCGTATATCCACACCATATTTCTTAAGGCACCTAATGGTGTGTGGTGAAGGGTACTTTCTCTACCATTAACTGATTCTCCTCCCCCCCCCCCCCCCTCCCCCAATGTTCCACCCGCGAATGGCGCGTGGAAAGAATGATCGTCGGTAAGCTTCTGTAATGGCTCTAATTTCTCGAATTTTCCTGCCGGAGGCATTAAGTGAGACGTATGTAGGAGGAGGTAATAGGGAGTCGACTCTTCCCGGAAAGTGCTCTCTCGAAAGTTCGATAGTAAACCTACCCGTGATACACGGCGCCTATCTTGTAATGGAGTTTATTGAGAAACTCGTAACGCTCTGGCACCAATTAAACGATGCCGTCACGAAATGCGTCGCTCTTCGTTGGATCTTCTCTATCTGTTCTGTCAGTCCTACCTGGTAAGGATCACATATCGAAGAACGGTACTCAACAATATATCGAACAAGCGCTTCATAGGGCACTTCCTTCGTGGTTGAGTTACATTTCGTTAAGATACTTTCTAAATCTGGCATCTGTTTTCCCTGATATTTGTTTCATGCGCGGTGTATTAATTATCCAGATACTGTTCAAATAACTGACGGGTTTGCTTCCGGGTGACGTCGTCGAACACCGCCGATATGTCGACAGGAGCACACCCTGCCATTCTCAAGGCACAAATGCAAGGAAGAAGAAATGTGCAAGCAAATTTAATACCTCGGTTCACAGAGGAGAAACAAGGAAGACACCACACACAGAACAAGTGTCAACGCAACCAAAGATAACCAACATCAGAAATATCCATAGTTACTATTAATCAACAGGTGAGGTAGCACTAATTCTGTCCCTCTGTTTTTCGATGAGAGACAGAGCCGGATTCCAAGCAGCATTTAAACAAAATCCACCATCTCTGTTAATACGGCTGCTTGATAGTCAGATTCCAACACCTTAATAACACTATCCCAATAGCTGGACGTGCAAGCCAGAATCTCCGTGTTGTTGTATTCCATGGGATGACCGGTGTCAAGGCAATGTTCTGCAATAGCGGATTTGCTCGGCTATTGTAAGCGTGTGTGACGCTTATGTTCAATACACCGGTCTTGCACAGTCCTGATTGTCTGACCAATATATGACATGCCACAACTGCAAGGAATACGATAGACCCCAGCCTTACGCAACCAAGATCATCTTTTACAGGGCCTTAATCTTAGAAGTTGGTCGAAAAACACATTTCACACCATATTTCCGGAAAATACGGCCAATCCTGTTGGAAATGCTTCTTGCGTAAGGCAAAAAGGCCGTAGACTTAGGTGCCATTTCGTTGCTATCGTCACTCACTCCTTGGATTTGTGCCTTGAGAATGGCGGGGTGTGCTCCTGTCGAAATATCGGCGGTGTTCGACGACGTCACCCGGCAGCAAACCCGGAAGTTATTTGAACATTAGATTCGCCGGGAAAAGTTAAGGTCTCACATCCAGATACTGTTACCAGCAACTGCTCATCACAGCACAGTTGAACAGTAATAGGTTCTTTTCCTACGGATGAGCAATATGTTACATTTATTTATGTTCAGGATCAACTGTCAGAGCCAGCAGCATTCGCCAGTCCTCTGCAAATCGATATTGTCTTCTGGAGTTGCTACTTCAGTACAGACAACCGCATCATCTGCGAACAGTCGTAATGTGTTGTGTTCTACTGCGTACACGACGCTGAGGAGACTTCTTAAGTAATAGACTTCTTAAGTAATAGAACCCAGTACGTTGTCCTCGATGGTGAGTGTTCATCGGAAGTGAGGGTACCATCTGGAGTGCCCCAGGGAAGTGTGGTAGGTCCGCTGTTGTTTTCTGTCTACATAAATGATCTTATGGGTAGGGTGGATAGCAATGTGCGGCTGTTTGCTGATGATGCTGTGGTGTACGGGAAGGTGTCGTCGTTGAGTGACTGTAGGAGGATACAAGATGACTTGGACAGGATTTGTGACTGGTGTAAAGAATGCTATAAGATCCTGTCCATTTGCCTCATACATAGAATTCAGCCAGTGGCAGAATCCGTGATTAGGGAGTACCAGGGAGGTTTCCGGCCAGGACGGTCAACAGTATATCACATCTTCAGTCTCCGGAAGCTCACTGAGAAACTGGGTGAATATGATAAAGATTTGCATTTTTTATTCGTTGATTTTAAGAAGTCCTACGATTGCATACATCGCAAGAGCCTGCTCAACTGTTTAAGGGAGTCTGGCATAGCAGAGAAACTCATCAATCTGATAAAGATCTGTCTGAACGAAACACGTGCAAAGGTGAAGATAGGAAATCGCGTAACTGAGGAGTTTGAATTTGTGATAGGACTCAGGCAAGGAGATGGGTTGTCCCCTATCATGTTCAACTTTGCCCTCGAGAAGATCGTACGTGATACTTTCCAAGAGAACGAAGGGATTGAAATCGAAGGAAATAGACTGGCATACTTAGCCTATGCAGACGACATCTGTTTACTCTCTAGGTCGGAAGAGGAGTTGGAGCAAATGACCAAAGCACTAAAGGAGGCTGCCAGCAAATTTGGGCTAAACATAAACGAAGCAAAGACAGAGTACCTCGTTATGACGCGTGGTCATTGTCAGATTGCTGATCATCTACAATCACTGCAGGTTGGGGACCAGTCCTACAAGAGAGTGCAAGAATTCAAATACCTAGGGGCACTTTTCACTGGGAACTCATGTGAAACAGAGATTAATGCCAGAATACAAGCAGGAAACCGATCTTACCACAGCCTAGCACAACTGCTTCGGTCCAAATCTCTCTCCAGACAGTTCAAGATTCAACTGTACAAAACCCTGATCCAGCCTGTTGTTCTATATGGCTGTGAGACATGGAGTATCCGGAAACAGGACTTCCATAAGCTCCTTGTTTTTGAGAGAAAAGTGCTTCGAAAGATCTTCGGTCCGGTCCTGGATGCAGATACAGGGGAATGGAAGATCAGATACAACCGAGAGCTTGAGGAACTATACCAGCAGCCAAACGAATGCAGTGGGCCGGCCATGTGGCCCGGATGGAGGATCACAGATGGCCTCGGAAGCTCCTGGATTTCACACCTACGGGAAAGAGACCGCTAGGGAGACCCAAGAAGCGTTGGAGGGATGGACTCCATGAAGATTTAAACCAAGTGTCAATAGATGTGGGCGGATGGCGGATAGCAGCAATGGACAGAATACAGTGGAGGAGGAAACTGGTAGATGCGTGCGGTCCACTGGGCCTGAGCACGTAGTAGTAATAGTAGTAGTAAAGAATGGCAGCTAACTCTAAACATAGATAAATATAAATTAATGCAGATGAATAGGAAAATGAATCCTGTAATGTTTGAATACTCCATTAGTAGTGCAGCGCTTGACACAGTCACGTCGATTAAATATTGGGCCGTAACATTGCAGAGCGATATGAAGTGGGACAAGCATGTAATGGCAGTTGTGGGGAAGGGGGATAGTCGTCTTCGGTTCGTTGGTAGAATTTTGGGAAGATGTGGTTCATCTGTGAAGGAGACCGCTTATAAATCACTAAGACGACCTATTCTTGAGTACTGCTCGAACGTTTGGGATCCCGATCAGGTCGGGTTGAGGAAGGACATAGAAGCAATTCTGAGGCGGGCTGCTAGATTTATTACTGGTAGGTTTGATCATCACGCAAGTGTTACGGAAACGCCTCAGGAACTCGGGTGAGAGACGCTAGAGGAAAGGAGGCGTTCTTTTCGTGACTCGCTACTGAGGAAATTTAGAGAAGCAGCATTTGAGGCTGACTGCAGTACAGTTTTACTGCCGCCAGCTTACATTTCGCGGAAAGACCACCAAGATAAGATTAGGGCTCGTACAGAGGCATATAGGCAGTCATTTTTCCCTCGTTCTGTTTGGGAGTGGAACAGGGAGAGAAGGTGCTAGTTGTGGTTCGATGTACCCTCCGCCACGCACCGTATGTTGGATTGCGGAGTATGTATGTAGATGTAGATGTAGATGTAGATGTAGATGTAGGCTATACTGTGGTGCAGCAGCTATCGTCATAGGGACGCTGGACAGTAGCAGCAATGATTGAGGAACTTAGCAAG
The DNA here is from genome assembly GCF_021461385.2 of Schistocerca piceifrons. Taxonomy (NCBI): domain Eukaryota; kingdom Metazoa; phylum Arthropoda; class Insecta; order Orthoptera; family Acrididae; genus Schistocerca; species Schistocerca piceifrons. Next base: position 67,444,280 of record NC_060146.1, on the reverse strand, counting down.
AGGACAAACAGCAATAAAGTCCAACTACTACAAGAAGCAAAACAGTGATGTGCAGTGTAAGTTTACGTTGCTAAAGCACAAGGCTGATTAAGACTGGGGACTGTAGAATACTACGATTGAGAGTGGGACGTGGAGCTGCGGCTGCCATTAGCGGTCACTCGTAGTCGGAGGCACTGAAGACGTGGCTCAGCAGCCGCGCATCACTGGATCCGCCAGGCCCCTGCGCGACCACCCCCAGCATCTGTCGGAAACGTGCGTTTCTCTTGCCAACTGTGAGGTGCTGGAGAGCGTGGTATAGACCTACGATACCAATTAAAGAGCATCCAATGCTTCCTACTGCACACATCAAAAAAAGTTTAGCATCACCCCAGTTCCCAGAACTCCTGAAGATAGACGTTGACTGTGCATATTGTAGCGGAACTCGGGGTGGAATGGGATACTTAATGTTTAACAATTTCTATAAAATGAGGGAACACAAGGAAGCACTTCTTAAAGTGATGAAAAACACCTTGTACTGTAACCTAATGTACCTTATCTTAAAATCACTTAAAACAATATATTTTGCATTTTTTACAATTTTTCAATGAAAGTCTTGCATATTCCCCATTCCGCCCCACCCACGGGGCCGAATGGGATAAGGGTATTTTTTGTTAAATTATTGCATAAACGTTGAATTTGAATTACGAATATCGTATTAAACTATGACAAAACGTTGTATAACAGGCAATTCAGACTAAGGAATGTGTAATTTAAACAATTAAAAAGTCATTCTGCAAAATAAGAAAATATTTTAATGTCATTCTGAAACGTGTACAATGCTTAATAACCACCAAACCACTAACTACTAGCCCTTTCGACAAGAGTCACAAATCAGTATTTCCTCTTCATCTTCACTGTCTATGCCAGCACATGAACTGTGTGCCCACTCTGACATGCGACCCAGCCCTCATTAGAAACGGAGTAGAAGTCCCCACAGTAGAGACACCCAGCATCCTCTCTCTCTGATTCTCTCTTCTCCATCATCTTCTTTCTTTTATTTTTCTTAAGGTCTTTGATGTCCTCAGTTTTGGTTTTTTTTGGGTTTACAGTTTGATATTTTTCTTTAAGTTACATTGCACCTGCCGTCTCTGTCCTGATATTGTTTATATTTATGCTCCCTCCTCCTTTCTGTAGGCCTACTTTACGTGCGACAGCATTCTGCAGTTCCTTCTTATAAGGAGAATCTGTTAATACGACGGTTTTTCCTTTTCGTCTTGTAGTCCGCCGAGTATTTTGACAGATTAGTGGGATTGGAATGACAGCCTCGGGCGATATCTGGAAAGCTGAGTTGTTCGGCGAACATTGCTGGTTGGGAGAGTCTGGCATCCATGAACATCCACGCTGGGTTTCCTTTCTATTTGCATTAAAATATGACGGGGCGGAACGGGACACTATCCCATTCTGCTGTAGGGAAGCAGCCTACTCACACTGTATAAAATTCACATCAGTCTTTCCATTGTGTGCCAGCCTAGTCCGCTGTAACTAGCTCTGACGTCATAAATGTTGCGCAATACTTTAAAAATCAAGCAAATAACCTGAAACGTTTCTAGCATGTCAGGAGTCGTACTACATCAATATGTGTTGAATATCAGTTCAATAATTTTAACCATTTTCGAAATTTGGACGTTTTTCTGTAAAAATCATTGGCGCAACAGAAAAGAGCTAGAAACTTAAAAATTTGTATTTAGATTCCTTTTGCATAATAATTCAGTAGAAACAGTATTCTGGATCTCACAAATTAAAGTTTTAGTTGAAATTCATGAATTTCTGGTTTTTGTCTTAAAAATTAAGGAAGCAAGATAGATTAAGTAGGCGAATAAATAAAGCTAGGATGTTTAAATTTAAGTGGAAGGGAGATCCGCTATAATCATAAAGATGTGAGAAGTTTCAACTGAATAACTATAAAACTATAGCGATAGCGTATCTCCAAAGGACAAGTTCAGAGCTCGTCTACTGCGTGTAGTGTAATTAAATTAATTCTCTCGCCCAAAATATTTGACTTAGCCACGTCAGACTTTTATTATGATTACTTACCTGTGTGCTGATTGCACATTTAAAGTGAGAGCTTCATCGGCCATCAGCAAAGGAAGCAATGATTTACTCGATAACTTAAAGTGGTGCATTACTAGCCCAGGGGGTAGTTGGGAGAGCAGATTTGATCAGGCGTTCCCTTAGCCGTCCGCACCGCGGCTTTATATGTAAGAACGCTGCGCGAAAGAGAAAGGCCCCAGTTCTCTCCAGACGCTGATTAGCGCACCACCTGTGCCGGGAGTCGAGTCGCATCGGTATCATTGCTATAAACAGCCTCGGATGCCGTAATAAGTTACTCGGGATACGCGTAACCATGAAATCGTTTTCGAGTGAAGTGTTAATTCTGGGATGACTTTAATGATCTATCTTCAGTTTGCGTATGTCGTAATTTCACGTGCCGCCGCGGGACAGACATTCTACCGTTATTCAGCGTGGCGTTTGATGAACATTATCATCAAATTATGGCGAGCATTCACTTAAACATTTAATTTGAACAGTTATAGTTGCATCAGCGCATTAGACTCTGAACTGCTCTGGTAGTTGGATCGTGTGGATTCTTTTTGGTCTGTGACTTTCAGAATATAGTGAACATTTTAGAGAGAATGGTTTTTGATTATGAATCCCAGACAATCTCCTAATTCCTCAGAGCTATAAGCTGTAACTATAAATGTATTTCTCAGATGAAGTGGGCACTAGGAATTCTAATTACAGGCTTCACGTTTTGCTAATCACTTTCTAGTTGCCAATATTGTAGTTAGAGAGCCAGTGTTGAGAACGGCAAACAACAGCGTAAATAATAGGAACATTTATAACCAACTATTCCATCCACCGCCCCACACTGCCCCATCCCGTTCCGCCCCAAGAGCAGTTTCGAGGTTAACTACTTTTATGGAGTGTAATAACTGACGCATTTAAACGCATTAAATAACTTAAGTATAACAAATGCCATGCACTTTAAGGGAATGTGTCATTTTTGGGGTATACAATTAACAATTAAGAGCCTACCTGGCGTTGAAATTCACCAAACGTTAGAACAACGCAAGCGGTAACGTGACGGACAACAATTCACTTACATCTCGCACTTCAAACTAAATCAGAATGGCTGCCCTCACTTCCCTTCCATTTGGAGAAATAGTTACATGCCCATACAACAGGTTGCAACACTGTCCAGTCTAGAAAAGAACAATTTCCCATTGTGCCCCGCTATCCCGTTCTGCCCCGAGTTCCCCTATCACAGACACAGTCCCTTTGACTGAAACTTCCTAGCAGATTAAAACTGTGTGCCCGACCGAGACTCGAACTCGGGACCTTTGCCTTTCGCGGGCAAGTGCTCTACCATCTGAGCTACCGAAGCACGACTCACGCCCGGTACTCACAGCTTTACTTCTGCCAGTATCTCGTCTCCTTTGCCCGCGAAAGGCAAAGGTCCTGAGTTCGAGTCTCGGTCGGGCACACAGTTTTAATCTGCCAGGAAGTTTCATATCAGCGCACGCTCCGCTGCAGAGTGAAAATCTCATTCTGGAAACATCCCCCAGGCTGTGGCTAAGCCATGTCTCCGCAGTATCCTTTCTTTCAGGAGTGCTAGTTCTGCAAGGTTCGCAGGAGAGCTTCTGTAAAGTTTGGAAGGTAGGAGACGAGATACTGGCAGAAGTAAAGCTGTGAGTACCGGGCGTGAGTCGTGCTTCGGTAGCTCAGATGGTAGAGCACTTGCCCGCGAAAGGCAAAGGTCCCGAGTTCGAGTCTCGGTCCGGCACACAGTTTTAATCTGCCAGGAAGTTCCATATCAGCGCACACTCCGCTGCAGAGTGTAATCTCATTCTAGTCCCTTTGACTGTTCAGAGATGTAACTAAGCCCGCCCAAAGATGTGAACACCCATGCATGAGCAGCGCGTATTAGACGGAGGAGGTACGACAGCCGTTCAGTTCCAGTCATTCCACAAGGAAGGAGGTACAAGGCTCGTGTTGTCTGTAGTTCAACCATGCCTAGACGGTCAATACTGCGCTTCGATCGCATCCCTATTGCTCCTTTGTGCCAGGAAGGGCTCGCAACAAGGGAAGTGTCCAGGCGTCTCAGAGTGAACCAAAGCGATGTTGTTCGGACATGGAGGAGATACTGAGAGACAGGAACTGTCGAAGACATGCCTCGCTCTGGTCGCCCAAGGGCTACTACTGCAGTGGATGACCGCTACTTACGGATTATGGCTCAGAGGAACCCTGACAGCAACGCCACCGTGTTGAATAATGCTTTTCGTGCACAGGACATCGTGTTACGACTCAAACCGTGCGCAATAGGCTGCATGATGCGCAACTTCACTCCCAACGCTCATGGCGAGGTCCATCTTTGCAACCACGACACCATACAGCGCGGTACAGATGCCCCAACAACATGCCGAGTGGACCGCTCAGAATTGGCATCACGTTCTCTTCACCGATGAGTGTCTCAGGTGCCTTCAACCAGACAATCGTCGGAGACGTGCTTGCAGGCAACCCAGTCAGGCTGAACGCCTTAGACACACTGTCCAGCGAGTGCAGCAAGGTGGAAGTTCCCTGCTGTTTTGGGGTGGCATTGTGTGGGGCCGACGTACGCCCCCTGTGGTCATGGAAGGCGCCGTAACGGATGTATGATACGTGAGTGCCATGCATAGTGCAACCATATCGGCAGCGTATTGGCGAGGCATTGGTCCTCGTGGACGACAATTCGCGCCCCATTGTGCACAGTTTGTGAATGACTTCCTTCAGGATAACGACATCGCTCGACTAAAGTGATCAGCATGATCTCCAGACATGAACCCTATTGAACATGCCTGGGATAGATTGAAAAGGGCTGTTTATGGACGACGTGACCCACCAACCACTCTGAGAGATCTACGCTGAATCGCCGTTGAGGAGTGGGACAATCTGGACCAACAGTGCTATGATGAAATTATGGATAATATGCGACGACGAATATAGGCATCCATCAGTGCAAGAGGACGTGCTACTGGGTATTAGAGGTACCGGTGTGTACAGCAATCTGGACCACCACCTCTGAAGGTATCGCTGTGTGGTGGTACAACATGCAATGTGTGGTTTTCATGAGCAGTTAAACGGTCGAACATGGTGTTTATGTTGATCTCTATTCCAATTTTTTGTACAGGTTTCGGAAACGAGGTGATGCAAAACTTTTTTTGATGTGCGTAGATCATTTATATACATTGTAAATAGTAATGGTTCGATCACACTTATATCGCTTACTCCGGAAATTACCTTTACATCTGTTGATAACAGGAAGAAGGGAGAGGGTAAGAGGGCATGTGGCAATTTCTATGGTACTAGAGGGAAAGAGTGTAAAAACTAGAAGTCAGAAATTGGAATATATCCAACATATATTTGATGATGTAGGGTCTAAGTGTCTCTCAGACATGAAGAGGATAGAGGAAGAGAGCAATCCGTGTTGGACCACATCAAGCCAGTCAGAAGAAAAAAAATCCAATGGATGTGTAAATGTATGAGCTTTATACAATGACAGAAAAAAATCGCAACATCAAACAATAATTACTGCAGAATAACGAAATTTCGGGAATACATTTGTCCAAGTAGCATATTTAAGTGGTTAACACAGCAAGATCCGCCCGGTTGGCCATGCGGTCTAACGCACGGCTTTCTGGGCGGGAAGGAGCGTCTGGTCCCTGGCACGAATCCAAATGGTTCAAATGGCTCTGAGCACTATGCGACTTAACTTCTGAGGTCATCAGTCGCCTAGAACTTAGAACTAATAAACCTAACTAACCTAAGGACATCACACACATCCATGCCCGAGGCAGGATTCGAACCTGCGACCGTAGCGATCACGCGGTTCCAGACTGAAGCGCCTTTAACCGCACTGCCACACCGGCCGGCGGCACGAATCCGCCCGACGGATTTGTGTCGGAGTGTGAACCGGCCAGTCTGTGGATGGTTTTTATGCTGTTTTCCATCTGCCTCGGCGAATGCAGGCTGGTTCCCCTTATTCCGCATCAGTTACACTATGTCGGCGATTGGTGCACAAACAAGTTCTCCACATATGCGTACACCACCATTATTCTACCACGCACCAGACGTTCCCTGGGGGGTCCACCGGGGGCCGAGCTGCACAGTAACCCTAGGTTCGGTGTGGGGCGGCGGAGGGGTGAAGTGGACTGCAGTAGTCGTTGTGGGGTTGTGGACTACTGCGGCTGCGTTGGGGACGGAGCCTCTCCATCGTTCCTAGGTCCCCAGTTAACATACAATACAACACTGCAAGATAATATGCTAATGTAAGCGCTTGATAAGCCATTGCAAATTCTGAATGCAAGCCTGCAAATGAGCATGCATTGTGTTGTACAGATAAGTGTGTGGGCTGTAATGCGATATCTGTTGTACTCGGTCAGGCAACACAGGGAGGAGTTGTGAATGACACTGTAGTTGTTGTCTGATGGTGTCCTACATGTGCTTAATTAGAGAAAGATGTGGTGATCGAGCAGGTCAAGGCAACATCTTGACACTCTGAAGAGCATGTCTGGTTACAACAGCGATAAGTGGGCGACCGCTATCCTGTTGGAAAACGTCCTCTGGAATGCTGTTCATGGAAGGCTGTGGCCGATCGGTTCTTGGCGCTTCAGTCTGGAACCGCGAGACCGCTACAGTCGCAGGTTCGAATCCTGCCTCGGACATGGATGTATGTGATGTCCTTAGGTTAGTTAGGTTAAAGTAGTTCTAAGTTCTAGGGGACTGATGACCTCAGACGTTAAGTACCATAGTGCTCAGAGCCATTTGAACCATTTTTTTTTTTTTTTGAACATGCAGACAGGTTAGTTGCAGGGCCTCAGTGGCCTTCTTCCAACCGACACACAGCCATCACTGGCTCCGAGACAGAAGCAGCTTTCACCAGAAAACACAACAGACCTCGACTCTGCCCTGCGATGACCTCTCGCTTGACACCACTGAAGTCGAAAATGGGGGTTGTTTGGGGTCAGTGGAATGCAAGCTTCACAGTGCCTGGCTCTTAGCTGTCCTTGAAGTATCCGATTTGTACCATTTCGTTGCGTCACTGTACTGTCAATTGCTGCCCCTTGCTGTACATCGCAGTTTGATGCAACAGAGGCGCATGCATCGCTCTCGGTAGAGCCACGTGGCCCAGTCTTCTAGCGATGAAACTCTCTCGCGACCACCGCCGGCAGCATAATGTACAGTGGCTACATTCCTGAGAAGTCTTTCTGCAGTATCCAGCTTCTCGTAGGCGTATTACACGGCCTCGTTGAAGCTTACTGGGGTGTTGATAATAGCGTCTTTGACGCCTTAAAGGCATTCTTCACTAACATCAACTCACAACGTCCAATCTGAAAGGTAACTAATGCTCACGACCTTTACGGTGCTTTTCATCCTCATAATATAAGTTTTAGAGCCACTGTCATGCGACTGGACCGATATTTGAATAGACATCATCTTTCAGTTGTAGAAAAAGGCCTACCAGCTTTCGTTTATGTCCAACTCCTTCTTAGTGTTGCGATTTTTATCCATCAAGGTGCTACACTCATGCTCATAAATTAAGGATAATGCTGATGCATAGTGAAACAACGGTCTGGTGGGCGGTTTGCAGGTTTAAATTACCTCGGAGTATGACCATGCGCGTAGCGGGAGGACGATGGTTCAATCCCGCGTCCGGCCATCCTGATTTAGGTTTTCCGTGATTTCCCTAAATCGCTCCAGGCAAATGCCGGGATGGTTCCTTTCAAAGGGCACGGCCGACTTCCTTCCCAGTCCTTCCCTACTCCGATGAGCCCGATGACCTCGCTGTCTGGTCTCCTTCCCCCAACCAACTATGACCATTCGGTGCGTTTGACCTGCGGTCGTCGCACGGTGGCGCTGGCAGCAGACCACAGACGCAGAGGCGTGTTGGTGCATGTTAGAGTACGGTTCAGCGAGTAAGTGTGCAGACGTTTTCACACGTGCTAATGGTGACTGTGTGTTGAAAATGGCTCAAACAACACATATTGATGACGTAATGAGGGGTAGAATGCTAGGGAGGCTGGTCAAAGACAGCAGGTCGAAATATGGACCCCCTGTGTGCCACAAAGTGTGATCTCAGGATGATGGCAACGATTCCAGCAGACAGGAAACGTGTCCAGGCGCTACAGTACGGGACGTCCACAGTGTACAAAACCACAAGAAGACCGGTATCTCACCATCAGTGCCCGCAGGCAGCCACGGAGTACTACAGGTAGCCTTGCTCGGGACCCTACCACAGCCGCTGGAACAGTTGTCTCCAGACACACAGTCTACAGACCACTGAACAGACATGGTTCATTCGCCTGGAGGCCTGCAAGGTGCATTCCACTGGCCCCTGGTCACAGGGGAGCCCGTAAAGCCTGGTGTCAAGAACACAGTACACGGTCATTGGAACAGTGGTCCCAGGTTATGTTCACGGACGAGTGCAGGTGTAGTCTGAACAGTGATTCTCGCCGGATTTTCATCTGGCGTGTACCAGGAACCATATATCAACCCCTGTATGGAGGCCGTGGTTTGATGGTGGGGGGTGGGGTTATGATTGTTGCACGTACACCCCTGCATGTCTTTGACAGACCAATTGTAACAGGTCAGGTGTATCGGGACGTCATTTTGCACCAGTGTGTCCGGATTTTCATGTGTGCAGTGGGTCCCACCTTCCTGCTGATGGATGATAACGCACTGCCCCATCGACTTGACATCGTGTACTTTGAAACAGAAGATATCAGGCGAATGGAGTGGCCTGCCTATTCTCAGACCTAAACCCCATCGAACATGCCTGGGATGCTCTCGGTCGACCTATCGCTGCACGTCTTCAAACCCCTACGACACTTCAGGAGCTCCGACAGGCACTGGTGCAAGAATAGGAGGCTACACCTCAGCAGCTGCTCGACCACCTGATCCAGAGTATGCCAGCCCATTGTGCGGCCTGTGTACGTGTGCAAGGTGATCAAATACCATATTAGTGTCGGGGTACATGAGCCGTGTGTACTTCCATGATTCCACGGCTCGTTTCCTGAGCGTCGTGTGGAGCCAATATTTTTGGTAATCGACAGTGTTTGGGCGCGATCGGGCTCTAGCATCTCGTTGATGTCTTTTGTTGCTTCGCTTCTATTTCGTTTTTCCGCGGTTGTTCAGGGTTGGTCTTTTATGAAGCTCTTTCGTTTGAACTCCCGCCCGTAGTGTACTATCGATTGCGAGTTCTGTCTTTGGTGTACTTAGAAACCGTAGGTTGGTAACACGACCGACTCATGTGTTTACTGCAGCAGACTCTTTGGGCCTGTACTGTTTACAGGCGAGCGCGGTCACGCTGGAGGAGGTTGTCGCGCAGTGGCCTTCGTGTCTGCTCTGGAGACGTCGACATCCTGCCTTCCGCGTACGGCTGTTGTTATCGAACCCGCATTTCTACCCGTGGAGGAACGCCGGCCTGGTTGGGCCCCTCTGTCCGCTCTTCACTGGCTGTCCGCGGGAGGCGGATGGCACTCTAATAATCGCCTGCGTCGACGAAGGCAAACAAACAGTAACCATCATGGGGCGGTGGAGCCGCCGTTCGGCGAGGGTTTGAGTCCGGGAGCAGTTTGGCTGGGTCGGTGTCTGCCGGGACGACTGGGGACGCCTCAGAATTGTGCACAGCAGTCCCGGACAAACGACGAAGTGCGACGAGGGAAAGGAGAAAAGAAGTTAAGTGTGATTGTTTCAAGTTGATCGTCGAGTGAGTTCATCCAGTCGTCTTTCCCGCCTTGTGGCCACCGCTGTGGCAATCCTATGTTCTGCTCACTGGTGCAATTCTGACAGTGCAGATTCCTCCACGCATCGTTGCTAACCGGTGTAGTGGTGTATTTTGGTGGTTATTTGTGTACGTTTACACTTCTATGTTTTGGTAGTTCATCCTCCCGCCCTGTGGTTGCAGAGTTTCGGGTGGGGAGTTAGTTCCTTGTCTCCCAAGATCTAGTGCTGTATTATTAAGGTTAATTCTAGTTCAGTCTAGTGTTCTGTTAATCCCTGGGTATATGTCTCCGCCATACTATTTGCGCTGTATTTATTCTAAGTGAGTTGGACTGACAGTAGTTGGGGGTTCGAGTCCTGTCACGGAGCTGATAAGGGGTCACATGGGTTTCGGCTTGTCAGTTGGAGGGTGTTGCCTTGGAGGTTTGTTATCATTGGCATGTCAGCGTTGTTTAGCGCTACCGAGACCTAAAGAAGAACATTGTGCTGATTAGTGAATGTTGTTACACGTCCTTGTTTTCATTTCGATACCTGTATTTGTGAAGGCAAGCGCATGAAGTAAGATCTGTTCTGAAGCTATGCTGGATCTTGCGCTCTTGGCATTTTTGGTTTTGTTTTGATCCTGACTATTTGGGTGTCAGGAATATGGAACTGTGTTGTTAATGTTTCGCTAGAACAGCGGATACGCGGCTAGTTTAGTACGTGTGTAGCGGCATGGCGTCCTCGTGAAGGCGTGCCCGCTAGATTGCTATTGCGTCTCCTCAAAGTGTAATTTCCACCATACTAAAATCCCCTTGTTAAAAGGGAGGAAGAAAAAAAACTTTAGAAATACCTTCTATTTGCATTAACTATCTTACCTGTCGCTTAAGTAAATATCTGCCCAGTGATTAAGCTAATGGGAGCACCTATCCTAAAAGCAACTAGCGCACTTCTGTTATGGTGGCCCTCGTGCCTATTTTGGTCCGAAAGATTGTATAAACAGGCTTACATGCTTCGTATCGAACTTCTGATGTTGTTTCTTGAGTGATAGTGGATTATTAAAATTGATTATAGTACAATCGTTTGTATTTTACCAACCGTGCTCATAAGTTATAAATGTAATTGGCTGGAATGTAATACGAAAGCTTAAGGACCATAGGTTGTCCAGGTAGAAATTTTGAAGCCATGCTGTGTTGTGAATTCATGTATTTATGTCTTATATTGCAATGAGGATTTAAATGCGGTAAACCCACGTTTTGTGATTAATAATTAAAGATTTAAGAGTGCGTTCACTTAGCGCTTAGTTATGTATCGTGTTATTATTATTTTTTAAAAATTATAATAGGCGTTTTAGTTTCTTAAATTAAAGCCTTTCCAATCCGAAAGTGGTGGCCCTCCCATTTTGGGCAATTGTAAGCATCGAAGCTGGATTTACTTAGTTGGTGTTATGTACTGTATGTCATGAATAAATTATTTATGTGTTAAATCACGTCTGATATGTCAATTCCTTGGCCCCGTCCACACCTTGGTCGTAGTCTTTTAATATTAAATGATCAGACCACCGTTCCAGTACATGCGCAGGGAACAGTGGCGTTTTGTAGCAGATGTGTTTCGGGAGGGTTTTCTCAAATTATCACCAATACCGTGGACTTACAGATCTGTGTCGCTTATGTTTCCTATGTGCCTATGCTATTTGCACAAGTTTTGTGTAGTCTCACGTTGTGTGGCACCACATTCTGCAATTATCCTTAATTTATGAGCACGAGTCTAACAAGCCTTCATCATGCTTCGACATTCCAGATGATATATCATCACGTCACTCTGGCCTCATGCTAGCCCGTGCCTCCCATCTGTTTGTGTCGATTCCAAAGCTCTCCATATCTCGTTTACAGGAGTCCATGAACCTCAACACAGGACGTCCTACTGGTCTTTTGGCTATAGGTATCTCTCCAAGCATCACCTCACGTGGTAATCTGTCAGGATCCATACGGTGGACGTGTCCCAGCCAGCGGAGTCGTCTCTGCCTCAAGATAGCTGAAATACTGTTGCAGTTAGTTTTAGATAGCACTGCTTCGTTGGCCACTCGGTCCTTCCACGTTACTCCGAGGATGGATCTCAGGCACCGCATGTGGAAAGCATTAAGGCGACGTCCTTGTTTGGCATAGGTAGTCCATTAAGGCAGAAAAAGCTTCGCAATGCTACCACTGCTCCTGCCTCAGCGGCCAGATACACTTGTGACAATTGAAGCAAGAGATGCCGTGCTGGCATCGGCTTGACAAGCCATATAAAAAAATGCAACGCATAAACACACAGACACTGCAATAATCATCTACCAAGATGTCGCGGCCAATATACAGGGTGTTACAAAAAGGTTCGGCCAAACTTTCAGGAAATATTCCTCACACACAAATAAAGAAAAGATGTTATGCGGACACATGTCCACATAAAACGCTTAATTTCCATGTTAGAGCTCGTTTTAGTTTCGTCAGTATGTACTGTACTTCCTCGATTCACCGCCAGTTGCCGAATTGAAGGAAGGTAATGTTGACTTCGGTGCTTGTGTTGACATGCGACTCATTGGTCTACAGTACTAGCATCAAACACATCAGTACGTAGCATCAACAGGTTAGTGTCCATCACGAACGAGGTTTTGCAGTCAGTGCAATGTTTACAAATGCGGAGTTGGCAGATGCCCATTTGATGTATGGATTAGCACGGGGCAATAGCCGTGGCGCGGTACGTTTCTATCGAGACAGATTTCCAGAACGAGGGTGTCCCGACAGGAAGGCGTTCGAAGCAATTGATCGGCGTCTTAGGGAGCACGGAACATTCCAACCTATGACTCGCGAGTGGGGAAGACCTAGAACGACGAGGACACCTGCAATGGAGGAGGCAATTCTTGGTGCAGTTGACGATAACCCTAATGTCAGCGTCAGAGAAGTTGCTGCTGTACAAGGTAACGTTGACCACGTCACTGTATGGACAGTGCTACGGGAGAACCAGTTGTTTCCGTACCATGTACAGCGTGTGCAGGCACTATCAGCAGCTGATTGGCCTCCACGGGTACACTTCTGCGAATGGTTCATCCAATAATGTTCTCTTTACGGATGAGGCTTCATTCCAACGTGATCAAATTGTAAATTTTCACAATCAGCATGTGTGGGCTGACGAGAATCCGCACGCAATTGTGCAATCACGTCATCAACACAGATTTTCTGTGAACGTTTGGGCAGGCATTGTTGGTGATGTCTTGATTGGGCCCCATGTTCTTCCACCTACGCTCAATGGAGCACGTTATCATGATTTCATACGGGATACTCTACCTGTGCTGCTAGAACATGTGCCTTTACAAGTACGACACAACATATGGTTAATGCACGATGGAGCTCCTGCACATTTCAGTCGAAGTCTTCGTACGCTTCTCATCGGTGACCGATGGATTGGTAGAGGCGGACCAATTCCATGGCCTCCACGCTCTCCTGACCTCAATCCTCTTGACTTTTATTTACGGGGGCATTTGAAAGCTCTTGTCTACGCAACCCCGGTACAAAATGTAGAGACTCTTCGTTCTCGTATTGTGAACGGCTGTGATACAATACGCCATTCTCCAGGGCTGTATCAGCGCATCAGGGATTCCATGCGACGGAGGGTGGACGCATGTATCCTCGCTAACGGAGGATATTTTAAACATTTCCTGTAACAAAGTGTTTGAAGCACGCTGGTACGTTCTGTTGCTGTGTGTTTCCATTCCATGATTAATGTGATTTGAAGAGAAGTAATAAAATGAGCTCGAACATGGAAATTAAGCGTTTCCGGACACATGTCCACACAACATCTTTTCTTTATTTGCGTGTGAGGAATGTTTCCTGAAAGTTTGGCCGTACCTTTGTGTAACACCCTGTATATGAGCACGAGTGTAGAAACTCCAAAAGAACCAAAGACGGAGCCGAGTGGTACAACACGCCTGACGATGCACGAACGAGTCCAGGGAGGACGACGAAGACGGAGTCGTGGTATAGTCTGTCGGTAAACTGAAGAGCGAACTAGCTAGTCCTCACTGTACCAAACCAGCTACGTCACAAGGCGCTTCTACAGGCCGTTTCACGACGCAGTACCGGCCCTGCTGCGGCGACGCCGTGTACAGGTACGACCCGGCTGCGTTCGTTTTTAGACAAATGTATTAAGACCATACGGAATACAAAAAACGATACCTTCTTCCGAAACACAATATTGTAGAGTAAATAATAAGATAAGAATGGAAGTCAGGAATATACTACAAACATAGAAGCGAATGCCTGTTCATGTGAATGTGTTGTATGTTCCTCTATTGCTATTCGTAAAACGAACCCCACATAATGCAGTCAATCTGTAGAATTTGAGGCTTGTTCTTACTTTGTGTTTATACTAAAAGGTAGATGTTTTCTTTCAAGGACTACATTGAAACTTAACAATTTTTGCAACACGAAGAGTGTTTAAAAAGTAAGCAGAAATTTATAATTTTGCATGTGGTATTAGCCCGATTTGCACTACTTTTTGTCACTGTCTTCGTAAACATGTCTCAAAAGTATGTGTACAATGTTATGCATATTGGATATTTACTCTGTTGTCAGCTGTCAAAAAGGTTACACGTGTTTTGGTAGCATCAACGATTATTTGTCTTGTATAAAAATAGATTAGAGAATCTGTATTAAATTTTGTTTAAGGGATGGAATGAAGTGTATGAAATTTTTAGAAATGTTAAATATTGCTTTTGGTGAGCCTGTTATAAGTGCACCAAGGGCATACAAGTAGTATAAACATTTCAAAGCAGGCCTTAAAGGCCATGGATGAGATTAAAAATGCACAGTTAAGAGACCCGTAAACTACCCTGAAGAAACAGTTCCTAAATAATTTCGGAAATTGGAAAAAGCACTGGCACAAGTGTATAGTATGTAATGGGGAATATTTTGAAGAGGATAACATTGCTGTAGATCAACGAATAAAGTTCTTATCAAAAAATAAGAATTAATACGTGAACGCATCTCGAATGTCAAGCTTTCTGAATTCCAGAATCCACGTACATGTTTCGAAGAAAATTTTAGCAGTTTTTAGAATAGCTATTGCGCACAAATTTCAAGCAATATGTCTCAGAATCAGGTGAAGAGTGACCGAGACAGATATTTAGTGTTCCATAAGCATCAAAGCTTTTACGTGATTTAGAAACTCTCTGTAACGATCGGTTTCCTCTCAAGATTATTAGTATTCCTTCACTGACACCGGCAACTAAGATCATACGAACAGAAACGACGTATATCGCTGCACGCCGATCTACACCTCTAGACAGGTAACGGGCAACAGATTTTGGGTGCCCCTGTAGGCCAGTGGTAGGGTTCTTCCGCGAAAGGGCACTTCCCCCACCAAAAGCGCTGCTCGCTCTTGAGTTTACAGCAGTGTGCGATTTGCAGGGGCTGATGGGGAGGATTCCCCCCCCCCCCCCCCCCCCCTCTGCATCAGACCATCCCATCCTCTGGTTTTAATTTATGCATCCCAACCTGAGATGTTTATTTCCCACGCATTGGAGTAAAACTTTACATATAATTTAAATTTGTGGAGCCGAACACTGAAAGTTTACTATTAATACTATTAATATGTTTGGTTATGAATTCTGAAAAAGTGTTATGTAGTAGTTAAGCATTTCAAAACATTTAGAACTAAATGACAAGACGACGCACGCCAAATTTCCGTAGCATGCCACAATGTTGCAAGACATCGCCCCACCGTAAACGAGGCTTTAGAGCCAGGTCTGTATCGTATGGTGGATGTGATGTGTTTCGTACGAAACTAAAACCTGCAATCAGATCCAAACGTCGTGGAAAACTGTGAAGAGGTGTCATCCTGCAGCAAGATATCGCTCGCCCACATTCTGCCAAACGGACAGCAGACGCAATAAAGGAGTTGAGATTCGAGGTGCTGGAACATCCACCACACAGTCCAGACCTGGCTCCAAGCGGTTTTCCCATGTTTGGACCATTAACGGAAGCACTACAGGGAAGAAGATTTGAAAGTGACGAAGACGTCATTGCTGCGGTGCAAAATTGGTTACAGATGCAACCCTACGACTTATCTTAGAAGAAAGATTAAGGAAAGGCAAACCTACTTTTCTAGCATTTGTAGACTTGGAGAAAGCTTTTGACAATGTTGACTGGAATACTCTCTTTCAAATTCTGAAGGTGGCAGGGGTAAAATACAGGGAGCGAAAGGCTATTTACAGTTTGTACAGAAACCAGATGGCAGTTATAAGAGTCAGGGGCATGAACGGGAAGCAGTGGTTGGGAAGAGAGTGAGACAGGGCTGCAGCCTCTCCCCGATGTTATTCAATCTGTATATTGAGCAAGCAGTAAAGGAAACAAAAGAAACGTTCGGAGTAGGTATTAAAATCCATGGAGAAGAAATAAAAACTTTGAGGTTCGCCGATGACATTGTAATTCTGTCAGAGACAGCAAAGGTCTTGGAAGAGCAGTTAAACGGAATGGATAGTGTCTTGGAAGGAGGATATAAGATGAACATCAACAAAAGCAAAACGAGGATAATGGAATGTAGTGGAATTAAGTCGGGTGATACTGAGGGAATTAGATTAGGAAATGAGAAAATAGTAAAGGAGTTTTGCTATTTGGGGAGCAAAATAACTGATGATGGTCGAAGTAGAAACGATATAAAATGTAGACTGGCAATGGCAAGGAAAGCGTTTCTGAAGAAGAGAAGTTTGTTAAGATCGAGTATTGATTTAAGTGTCAGGAAGTCGTTTCTGAAAGTATTTGTATGGAGTGTAGCCATGTATGGAAGCGAAACATGGACGATAAATAGTTTGGACAAGAAGAGAACAGAATCTTTCGAAATGTGGTGCAACAGAAGAATGCTGAAGATTAGATGGGTAGATCACATAACTAATGAGGAGGTATTGAATAGAACTGGGGAGGAGTTTGTGGCACAACTTGACTAAAAGAAGGGATGGGTTGTGTTCTGCGGCATCAAGGGATCACCAATTTGGTACTGGAGGGCAGCGTGGAAGGTAAAAATCGTAGAGGGAGACCAAGAGACGAATACACTAAGCAGATTCAGAAGGATGTAGGCTTCACTAGGTACTGGGAGATGAAGAAGCTTGCACAGGATAGTGTAGCATGGAGAGCTGCATCAAACCAGTCTCAGGACTGAAGACCACATGCAACCGATAAACGTATTATCTGATGAAATAAAAAAACTCGTAAAACGTCGTGAAAACTGCATTGAAGTCCAGGGAGGTTACGTAGAAAAATAACGCATGTTTCAATTTTCTATCATCAGAATAAGTACAGCTTTTCACAAATGTGCCTTTACTTTCTGAATTCCCCTCGTAGACCTGTATGTAGATGATTTTGTAAATAAGCTTTACCTATAATGTACTTTTAAAGATACAACAAGGGATGGCTTTTCTGATAGTGCATACACGTGAAGAGTGAGTTTCGGCCTTAACATCTGTTTATAAATAACTATTTAACCATGGGTAACGGCACGGTCCAAGATAGTAACATTTATAATTATACTAACCCCCTAAGACATCCCCCCCCCCCCCCCACTAGTAAAACCACAAATCGCACACTGGTTTACAGACAGACCATACTAGGGGACTTGACGTGCTATTAGCGCCATATAAGGGCAAGATGGCGGTGCTCAGCACGGTGTAACCTAGACAGGCGGCGACTTCAGCCGGACGCCGTGGAAAGCGACTGCTCTCCCGCCTGCGTGGGGCGAGCGGCGCACCGCCTCGGAGCGAAATGCAGTGCGGGCAGGGAAAGCAAACTAGAAAAGCCAGCCGTTACACTTTCACTAGTTCCGCGGCTCTCGCCGGCGCTGCCTGCGTCGAGGGGCCCGTCGACGCCTGCGCTACCGCCGTCTCGTCACCTCGCGGCGCCGCCGGTGCAATGACCCCGCAGCCGCTCTGTACACAAACAGGGATTTGCCCATTTACGCTCCGCACCAGTCAAACTCCCGTACTGTGAAGGCGGAACGCAGCAAGCGTCAGACTGGCACGCAAATTACGCGAAGCGAAATGTAGTGTGAGGAGGGCTATGCGAGAGGCGTTCAATGAATTCGAAACTAAAGCTCTATGTACTGACTTGGCAGAAAATCCTAAGAAATTTTGGTCTTATGTCAAAGCGGTAGGTGGATCAAAACAAAATGTCCAGACACTCTGTGACCGAAATGGTACTGAAACTGAGGATGACAGACTGAAGGCCGAAATACTAAATGTCTTTTTCCAAAGCTGTTCCACTGAGGAAGACTGCACTGTAGTTCCTTCTCTAGATTGTCGCACAGATGACAAAATGGTAGATATCGAAATAGACGACAGAGGGATAGAGAAACAATTAAATTCGCTCAAAAGAGGAAAGACCGGAGGACCTGATGGGATACCGGTTCGATTTTACACAGAGTACGCGAAGGAACTTGCCCCCCTTCTTGCAGCGGTGTACCGTAGGTCTCTAGAAGAGCGCAGCGTTCCAAAGGATTGGAAAAGGGCACAGGTTATCGCCGTTTTCAAGAAGAGACGTCGAACAGTTGTGCAGAACTATAACGTCGATCAGTTGTAGAATTTTGGAACACGTATTATGTTCGAGTATAATGACTTTTCTGGAGACTAGAAATCTACTCTGTAGGAATCATAATGGGTTTCGAAAAAGACGGTCGTGTGAAACCCAGCTCGCGCTATTCGTCCACGAGACTCAGAGGGCCATAGACACGGGTTCCCAGGTAGATGCCGTGTTTCTTGACTTCCGCAAGGCGTTCGATACAGTTCCCCACAGTCGTTTAATGAACAAAGTAAGAGCATATGGACTATCAGACCAATTGTGTGGTTGGATTGAAGAGTTCCTAGATAACAGAACGCAGCATGTCATTCTCAATGGAGAGAAGTCTTCTGAAGTAAGAGTGATTTCAGGTGTGCCGCGGGGAAGTGTCATAGGACCGTTGATATTCACAATATACATGAATGACCTTGTGGATGACATTGGAAGTTCACTGAGTCTTTTTGCGGATGATGCTATGGTACATCGAGAGGTTGTAACAACGGGAAATTGTACTGAAATGCAGGAGGGTCTGTAACGAATTGACGCATGGTGCAGCGAATCGCAATTGAATCTCAATGTAGACGAGTGTAATGTGCTGCGAATACATAGAAAGATAGATCCCTTATCATTTAGCTACAAAATAACAGGTCAGCAACTGGAAGCAGTTAATTCCATAAATTATCTGGGAGTACGCATTAGGAGTGATTTAAAATGGAATAATATAAAGTTGATCGTCGGTAAAGCACATGCCACGCTGAGATTCATGTGAATAATCCTAAGGAAATGCAATCCGAAAACAAAGGAAGTAGCTTACAGTACGCTTGTTCGCCCACTGCTTGAATACTGCTCAGCAGTGTGGGATCCGTACTAGATAGGGTTGATAGAAGAGATAGAGAAGATCCAACGGAGAGCAGTGCGCTTCGTTACAGGATCATTTAGTAATCGCGAATGCGTTACGGAGATGATAAATTCCAGTGGAAGACTCTGCAGGAGAGACGCTCAGTAGCTCGGTACGGGCTTTTGTTAAAGTTTCGAGAACATACCTCCACCGAGGAGTCAAGCAGAATATTGCTCCCTCCTACGTATTTATCGCGAATAGACCATGAGGATAAAATCAGAGAGACTAGAGCCCACACAGAAGCATACCGACAATCCTTCATTCCACGAATGATACGAGACTGGAATAGTAGGGAGAACCGATAGAGGTACTCAGGGTACCCTCCGCCACACACCATCAGGTGGCTTGCGGAGTATGGATGTAGATGTAGATGTAGATTGTCTGAATATGCACTTCAGTGCAGCTACACAAGGCAGGTCGCAGAGACCTCTTCATAGGAAAGCTCACAACAAAGACGTGAATAATTATCGTCCAATTTCCTTAGTGATGTGTGATTCTGAGTAGACAAGACGGGTTGCTGGCGCAACTACCTAAATCTGAACGTGATCCAGAGCGATGGAAACATGTAATCCAGTTACAAAAAAAAAACGTCCAGCTGAGACAATACAATAAAAGAGAATTATCTTGTAATGTTGATGCATTAATGTGGTGTCACCGCCAGACACCACACTTGCTAGGTGGTAGCCTTTAAATCGGCCGCGGTCCGTTAGTATACGTCGGACCCGCGTGTTGCCACTGTCAGTGATTGCAGACCGAGCGCCGCCACACGGCAGGTCTAGAGAGACTTCCTAGCACTCGCTCCAGTTGTACAGGCGACTTTGCTAGCGATGGTTCACTGACAAATTACGCTCTCATTTGCCGAGACGATAGTTAGCATAGCCTTCAGCTACGTCATTTGCTACGACCTAGCAAGGCGCCATTATCAATTGCTATTTATCTTGTGATGCATGTACCGTCAGACTGATGTTCACCAATTATGGATTAAAGTTAAGTATTCAAGAAGCTACGTACTTTACTTGCTAGTCTCAACTACATTACCTGTTCCAGACCTCACGCCAGCCTGCGTGAGCTTAAACGCGTGCCTTTCGGCTTCACCTCGTAGTGGCTTGGCTGTCTTGCCAAGTCACAACAATTAATTTGTTCTGAAAGCGGTGCTGATATTCGAGACAATCAAAGCGGGTTAAAAGCTGTGAGCTATCTGAGGAAGTTAACCTTGCATTACTGAGCAACTGTTTCACCAGGTATCCAGTCTAGCTTACCAAATTCCCAACTAGACTAACATTAATCATAATCTTTTAGTACTCTTCTTAAGATAACCGGCGATATATACAGGGTGTTACAAAAAGGTACGGCCAAACTTTCAGGAAACATTCCTCACACACAAAGAAAGAAAATATGTTACGTGGACATGTGTCCGAAAACGCTTACTTTCCATGTTAGAGCTCTTTTTATTACTTCTCTTCAAATCACATTAATCATGGAATGAAAACACACAGCAACAGAACGTACCAGCGTGACTTCAAACACTATGTTACAGGAAATGTTCAAAATGTCCTCCGTTAGCGAGGATACATGCATCCACCTTCCGTCGCATGGAATTCCTGATGCGCTGATGCAGCCCTGGAGAATGGCTTATTGTATCACAGCCGACCACAATACGAGCACGAAGAGTCTCTGCATTTGGTACCGGGGTTGCGTAGACAAGAGCTTTCAAATGCCCCCATAAATGAAAGTCAAGAGGGTTGAGGTCAGGAGAGCGTGGAGGCCATGGAATTGGTCCGCCTCTACCAATCCATCGGTCATCGAATCTGTTGTCGATTTCAGCATATTAAACTTGATTCATAACTAAACTGGTGCCTTATTTAGGATTGTGAAAATGTGAGTTTGTAATCTTACGGAAAACATCAAATATGGAGCCAAGATTGGGAGACTGCATACAACACTCCATCATAAAATAACACACGAAGAACGTTGAAACATATGCAAGAGGAAATTAACCACAACCAACCGATTCAACTTTCACCCAAAGAAGTTACGTTCATAACCCAATCCTGTCCGTCATGAAATTACCACACACTGGTATACTAAATTCATACTAACTCTCTGTGAAATCTTCCCGAAAAGAATAGCCGAGGGCTACTTTGATGATTACACTACACGCTTCACGTGGTCAACTTGGTTTACACAAAGAGTGTAACTCCACAATAATTTTGATAATTAAAATAAATTACATCGAAACACAAATTACAAAAGTAAAACCTCGAACTGGTTACTATCGTCTTACTATGAACCTGACGGGTCAAACAATTGTATAAGCACGTGGTACTGGTCTCACAAAGTACACCCCACGTGGGTTGAACATAAAGAAAAGTTGCTATATTGAAAAATATTGTCAAGACGAGACGTTACAATCTCACGCACATTCGCATTTAAGATTGATGATCTTAGTTAGAGTTACGGATGATCAACACGTGGTTCCACTTTACTCACAAAGTAGTGACAAAGCAGCTACTGGAAGATATCCTGAACTTCACACTCGAATTACACTGTGTTGCAATTTAAGATAACATTAGATATTTTAGATCTAAACCTGAAATAAAGGTGATTAAATTTTCAGTTAGGCTGAACTTGAGAAATACATTGTCCTACGGACTTAGCAGACACGCGCTTAGCCGGAGATCTTACCACTTCAGACGCTCGCCGCGGACAGACTGACCTGGGCCCCTACGGAGCATGCTCAACAGATACAAACGGAAGTGACCAGAGAGGCAGCTTCCTATACCAACATGACAAAGGATGGACAGGACCATACTAAGAATAGAAACCTCTTTGCTTTTATAAAGCGTAGCTACCTGTTCCGACGTTGGTCCTACTGTTCTCTAGCAGACAGGCTTGTCTGCTACCATCAAGCATGCAACTAGAAATACATTTGCTCATTCATCCTTTCACACAGAAGGGAAGGGGGATGACAGTATCTTATCATATAGAGTATATAAAAGAAAGCTGATGTAGGTTCTGTATGAGACTGTGTGACATGAATTACGTATGAACTGTGTTTTAAAGTGTAGTAGTGCAACAGATCGTTCTTGTTTATGTGTAAAAGTAACACGTTTCACTGCTCAGTCTCCTCCCAGATAGTTACAAACACCACAGTAAATTTAGTAGTGGAATGATTGCCGTAAATGACAACAGTTTTAAGAAATTAACACGAAAGGAATCCAACAGAGACCTTACAATCTTAATTTTTCGAAAAGTGTTCGAGAAAGTAATGTCCTCAAGAGTAGTCTCACATTTAAGTAGAAAGTAAAGTTCTATATACCGACTTGACAGAAAATCCTAGGAAGTTCTGGTCTTACGTTAAATCAGTAAGTGGCTCTAAACATCACATCCAGACACTCCGGGATGATGATGGCATCGAAACAGAGGCTGACACGCGTAAAGCTGAAATACTAAACACCTTTTTCCAAAGCTATTTCAGAGAGGAAGAGCGCACCGCAGTTCCATCTCTAAATCCTCGCTCAAACGAAAAAATGACTGACATCGAAATAAGTGTCCAAGGAATAGAGAAGCAACTGGAATCACTCAACAGAGGAAAGTCCACTGGACCTGACGGGATACCAATTCGATTGTACACAGAGTACGCGAAAGAACTTGCCCCCCTTCTAACAGCCGTGTACCGCAAGTCTGTAGAGGAACGGAAGGTTTCAAATGATTGGAAAAGAGCACAGGTAGTTCCAGTTTTCAAGAAGGTTCGTCGAGCAGATGCGCAAAACTGTAGGCCTATATCTCTGAGACCGATCTGTTGTAGAATTTTAGAGCATTTTTTTTTGCTCTCGTATCATGTCATTTCTGGAAACCCAGAATCTACTCTGTAGGAATCAACATGGATTCCGGAAACAGCGATCGTGTGAGACCCACTCGCTTTATTTGTTCATGAGACCCAGAAAATATGAGATACAGGCTCCCAAGTAGATGCCATTTTCCTTGACTTCCAGAAGGCGTTCGATACAGTTCCGCACTGTCGCCTGATAAACAAAGTAATAGCCTACGGAATATCAGACCAGCTGTGTCGCTGGATTGAAGAGTTTTTAGCAAACAGAACACAGCATGTTGTTCTCAATGGAGAGACGTCTACAGACGTTAAGGTAACCTCTGGCGTGCCACAGGGGAGTGTTATGGGACCATTGCTTTTCACAATATATATAAATGACCTAGTAGATAGTGTCGGAAGTTCCATGCGGATTTTCGCGGATGATGCTGTAGTATACAGAGAAGTTTCAGCATTAGAAAACTGCAACGAAATGCAGGAAGATCTGCAGCGGATAGGCACTTGGTGCAGGGAGAGGCAACTGACCCTTAACATAGACAAATGTAATGTATTGCGAATACATAGAAAGAAGGATCCTTTATTGTATGATTATATGATAGCGGAACAAACACTGGTAGCAGTTACTTCTGTAAAATATCTGGGAGTATGCGTACGGAACGATTTGAAGTGGAATGATCATATAAAATTAATTGTTGGTAAAGCGGGTGCCAGGCTGAGATTCATTGAGAGAGTCCTTAGAAAATGTAGTCCATCAACAAAGGAGATTGCTTACAAAACACTCGTTCGACCTATACTTGAGTATTGCTCACCAGTGTGGGATCCGTACCAGGTCGGGTTGACAGAGGAGATAGAGAAGATGCAAAGAAGAGCGGAGCGTTTCGTCACAGGGTTATTTGGTAAGCGTGATAGCGTTACGGAGATGTTTAGCAAACTCAAGTGGCAGACTCTGCAAGAGAGGCGCTCTGCATCGCGGTGTAGCTTGCTGTCCAGGTTTCGAGAGGGTGCGTTTCTGGATGATGTATCGAATATATTGCTTCCCCCTACTTATACCTCCCGAGGAGATCACGAATGTAAAATTAGAGAGATTCGATCGCGCACGGAGGCTTTCAGACAGTCGTTCTTCCCGCGAACCATACGCGACTGGAACAGGAAAGGGAGGTAATGACAGTGGCACGTAAAGTGCCCTCCGCCACACACCGTTGGGTAGTTTGCGGAGTATAAATGTAGTTGTAAATGTAGATCTTCTTACCATTGGATACCTCCAGTCCCGCCCCCTGTTGCCATTAGCATCCAATACTGTAGCTGTACGGTAGACTATAGGTGGGGCATCGAATGCCGACATCTACATCTACATCTACATCTACATCTACATTCATACTCCGCAAGCCACCTCACAGTGTGTGGCGGAGGGTACCTTGAGCACCTCTATCGGTTCTCCCTTCTATTCCAGACTCGTACTGTTCGTGGAAAGAAAAATTGTCGGTATGCCTCTGTGTGGGCTCTAATCTCTCTGATTTTAGCCTCATGGTCTCTTCGCGAGATAGACGCTGGAGGGAGAAATATACCGATGTTCTCGAAACTTCAACAAAAGCCCGTACCGAGCTACTGAGCGTCTCTCCTGCAAAGTCTGCCACTGGAGTTTATCTATCATCTCCGTAACGGTTTCGCGATTACTAAATGATCCTGTAAAGAAGTGCGCTGCTCTCCGTTGGATCTTCTCTATCTCTTCTATCAACCCTATCTGGTACGGATCCCAAACTGGTGAGCAATATTCAAGCAGTGGGCGAACAAGTGTACTACAACCTACTTCCTTCGTTTTCGGGTTGCATTTCCTTAGGAGTCTTCCAATGAATGTCAGTCTGGCATCTGCTTTACCGACGATCAACTTTATATGATCATTCCATTTTAAATCACCCCTAATGCCTACTCCCAGATAATTTATGGAATTTACTGCTTCCAGTTGCTGACCTGCTATATTGTAGCTAAATGATAAGGGATCTTTCTTTCTATGTATTCGCAGCACATTACACTTGTCTACATTGAGTCGCTGCAGATCCTCCTGCATTTCAGTACAATTTTCCATTGTCACAACCTCTCGATATACCACATCATCGTCCGCAAAAAGCCTCAGTGAACTTCCGATGTTATCCACAAGGTCATTTATGTATATTGTGAATAGCAACGGTCCTACAACACTCCCCTGCGGCACACCTGAAATGACTCTTACTTCGGAAGACTTCTCTCCATTGAGAATGACATGCTGGGTTCTGTTATCTAGGCAATTCAATCACACAATTGGTCTGATAGTCCATATGCTCTTACTTTGTTCATTAAACGACTGTGGGGAACTGTATCGAGCGCCTTGCGGAAGTCAAGAAACACGGCATCTACCTGGGAACAAGTGTATATGGCCCTCTGAGTCTCGTGGACGAATAGCGCGAGCTGGGTTTCACACGATCGTCTTTTTTCGTAACCCATGCTGATTCCTACAGAGTAAATTTTGCTCTTTTGCGACCCTTCCTTGTTAAGACCGAGATTCAACAGTCCCAGCCTATTAAACGAAACTTAACTAGCAGCCTTTTTTTGTAATTTTGGCCACTTCCTCTGGATTCCGAGTCACTGTGCGCCGTGACAAAGCTACCTACACTATACGTGGCCTGGGGGGGGGGGGGGGGGGGGGGGGGACGGACCCAAAAGAAACCGGACTCCGAGGGCGCTGCCACTCGTAGACGTAGTGCAGGGTTCTCACGCTAGATGGTGTTAGTAGAGACCTCCATGAAACAGCTGTGCAGACGGCGTCAGTGTAGGGCTGAACGTGCAAGTGTGGTATTGTGTTTCTCTGACTGTTGGCGGCTTACCTCTGCGAAGTCGTTATGGTAACTTTAAAAGAACAAAGAGTGTTTGTGAAATTTTGTTTTTCTGCTTAAAAAAAACTACAACGGAGACACACGAAATGCTTCAGGAAGCTTTCCAGGAGGACGCTATGAGCCGCACACAGGTTTTCGAGTGGTTTGGGCGCTTTAAACGTGGTGAGATGTGTGTTGAAGACCAAGCTCGTTCTGGACGCCCTTCAACATCGCGAAATGAGGAGAACATTGAAAAGGTCCGCCAAAAGATCAGTGAGGATCGTCGCCAAACGATCGACCAAATTTCAACAGAGACAGTTGGAGCTCGTGCCAGCGGATTTGGAGTGAGGATTTGCACATGAGACGTGTTGCTGCTAAATTTGTTTCACGCCTTCTCACACATGAGCAGAAAACCATCCGGATGAATGTGTGTCAGGACTTGAAAACAGAGATTGCACGTGATTCAAGCTTCTTGAACAAAGTCATTGCAGGGGATGAGAGTTGGTGTTACGGGAATGACCCAGAAACCGAGCAAGCGTCAAGCCAGTGGAGGACTCCCAACTCTCCCAGACCAAAAAAAGCAAGACAGGTGAGGTCGAATGTGAAGATTATGATCATTGTCTTTCTTGATGTTGGCGGAATTGTGCATCGGGAATTCGTACCCCCTGGCCAGACTGTTAACTAGCACTTTTACTTGGATGTTTTAAGGCGTCTGCGAGAGGATGTGAGGAGGAAACGCCCGGAACTTTGGCGATCAGGTGACTGGTTTCTGCATCACGACGACGCTCCAGCACACACGGCCTTACGAGTGACCCACTATTTGGCATCTCAGAGGTGGTCTGTCGTTCCCCACGCTCCGTATTCGCCGGACCTAGTAGCCCCGTGCGACTTTTTCCTATTTCCACGAATGAGAAAAACGCTAAAAGGGGAGCGTTATGACGATGTGGAGGCGGTAAAAACAGCTTCGCAAAGAGCACTGGACAATATCAAACTTGAAGAGTTCCAAACATGCTTCCAACAGCGGGAAAAGACAAGTGCATCGCATGTAATGGAGAGTATTTTGAAGGTGACTGAAGTAATTTTGTGAAAAGGTTTATCAATAAATTTTTTATGACAACAATCCTGTTTCTTTTGGGTCCCCCCTCGCATGCCGCGTGGCGCTGTTGAGAAACTGCGGGGGTGGCCGCTAGCAATGGGGGGGGGGGGAGGGTTACAGTTTGTTTTGAGTGTACAGTAGCGAAAGTGTAATACAGCTTTCGCAGCCGTCCATCCAGGACGTAGTACATGTAGCTCGCTGAGTACAGTGTAGCGTGTAGCGTGAGTGTGTCGCGTGCACGTCAGAAGGCGTGTAGTCTTCCCACGGACGGCCAAGGCCGGCGTGTGCCTCTCCAGTGGAAAGTGAAGAAGCCGCTGGCCGCCCGGCGTGGTTTCGACACCGCTCGACGCCGAGCGGCGACACACATTCTGTCGTCTCTTTCAAAGTCCCCCTGAATCGAACACTCGTGTGCCACCGCTTACTGCTAGGCGGCAACAGGCCGTTGGCGTGCACAGCCTGTGGCCAGCACCGCGCTGCACAGACCGACGGGGAAAGCGGTGTAATTCTCCCGCTGCTAGGCACCAGAGATGGCTCGTTCGCGAACTAACGGCTCCAAAGGAACGGTTCATCAGGATGAACGCAACGAGCGAGGAACGAATCCGAAGGAACGGTTTTTCACAGTTCATTTCTACTTATAGACACTGTGCCATTTGTGCTTTTACCAGTGAGGGGGGTGTCTTAGGGGGTTAGTATGATTACATATGTTACTAGCTTGGACCGTGGCTTATTTTTTTTTTTTTTTTGGTCATCAGTCTACTGACTGGTTTGATGCGGCCCGCCACGAATTCCTTTCCTGTGCTAACCTCTTCATCTCACTTGCAACCTACGTCCTCAATTATTTGCTTGACGTATTCCAATCTCTGTCTTCCTCTACAGTTTTTGCCCTCTACAGCTCCCTATAGTACCATGGAAGTCATTCCCTCATGTCTTAGCAGATGTCCTATCATCCTGTCCCTTCTCCTTATCAGTGTTTTTCATATATTCCTTTCCGATTCTGCGTAGAACCTCCTCATTCCTTACCCTATCAGTCCACCCAATTTTCAACATTCGTCTATAACACCACATCTCAAATGCTTCGATTCTCTTCTGTTCCGGTTTCCCCACAGTCCATGTTTCACTACCATACAACGCTGTACTCCAGACGTACATCCTCAGAAATTTCTTCCTCAAATTAAGGCCGGTATTTGATATTAGTAGACTTCTCTTGGCCAGAAATGCCTGTTTGCCATAGCGAGTCTGCTTTTGACGTCCTCCTTGCTCCGTCCGTCATTGGTTATTTTACTGCCTAGGTAGCAGAATTCCTTAACTTCATTGACTTCGCGACCATCAATCCTGATGTTAAGTTTCTCGCTGTTCTCATTTCTACTACTTCTCATTACCTTCGTCTTTCTCCGATTTACTCTCAAACCATACTGTGTACTCATTAGACTGTTCGTTCCATTCAGCAGATCATTTAATTCTTCTTCACTTTCACTCAGGATAGCAATGTCATCAGCGAATCGTATCATTGATATCCTTTCACCTTCTATTTTAATTCCACTCCTGAACCTTTCTTTTATTTCCATCATTGCTTCCTCGATGTACAGATTGAAGAGTAGGGTCGAACGGCTACAGCCATGTCTTACACCCTTCTTAATACGAGCACTTCGTTCTTGATCGTCCACTCTTATTATTCCCTCTTGGTTGTTGTACATATTGTATATGACCCGTCTCTCCCCATAGCTTACCCCTGCTTTTTTCAGATACTCGAACAGCTTGCACCATTTTATATTGTCGAACGCTTTTTCCAGGTCGACAAATCCTATGAAAGTGTCTTGATTTTTCTTTAGCCTTGCTTCCATTATTAGCCGTAACGTCAGAATTGCCTCTCTCGTCCCTTTACTTTTCCTAAAGCCAAACTGACCGTCGCCTAGCGCATTCTCAATTTTCTTTTCCATTCTTCTGTATATTACTCTTGTAAGCAGCTTCGATGCATGAGCTGTTAAGCTGATTGTGCGATAATTCTCGCACTTGTCAGCTCTTGCCGTCTTCGGAATTGTGTGGGTGATGCTTTTCCGAAAGTCAGATGGTACATCGCCAGACTCATATATTCTACACACCAACGTGAATAGTCGTTTTGTTGCCACTTCCCCCAATGATTTTAGAAATTCTGGTGGAATGTTATCTATCCCTTCTGCCTTATTTGACCGCAAGTCCTCCAAAGCTCTTTTAAATTCCGATTCTAATACTGGATCCCCTATCTCTTCTAAATCGACTCCTGTTTCTTCTTCTATAACATCAGACAAATCTTCACCCTCATAGAGGCTTTCAATGTATTCTTTCCACCTATCTGCTCTCTCCTCTGCATTTAACAGTGGAATTCCCGTTGCACTCTTAATGTTACCACCGTTGATTTTAGTGTCACCAAATGTTGTTTTGACTTTCCTGTATGCTGAGTCTGTCCTTCCGACAATCATATCTTTTTCGATGTCTTCACATTTTTCCTGCAGCCATTTCGTCTTAGCTTCCCTGCACTTCCTATTTATTTCATTCCTCAGCTACTTGTATTTCTGTATTCCTGATTTTCCCGGAACATGTTTGTACGTCCTCCTTTCATCAATCAACTGAAGTATTTCTTCTGTTACCCATGGTTTCTTCGCAGCTACCATCTTTGTACCTATGTTTTCCTTCCCAACTTCTGTGATGGACCTTTTTAGAGATGTCCATTCCTCTTCAACTGTACTGCCTACTGCGCTATTCCTTATTGCTGTATCTATAGCGTTAGAGAACTTCAAACGTATCTCGTCATTCCTTAGTACTTACGTATCCCACTTCTTTGCGTATTGATTCTTCCTGACTAATGTCTTGAACTTCAGCCTACTCTTCATCACTACTATATTGTGATCTGAGTCTATATCTGCTCCTGGGTACGCCTTCCAATCTAGTATCTGATTTCGGAATCTCTGTCTGACCATGATGTAATCTAATTGGAATCTTCCCGTATCTCCTGGCCTTTTCCAAGTATACCTCCTCCTCTTGTGATTCTTGAACAGGGTATTCGCTATTACTAGCCGAAACTTGTTACAGAACTCAATTAGTCTTTCTCCTCTTTCATTCCTTGTCTCCTGTAACCTTTTCTTCTACTCCTTCCCCTACAATTGCATTCCAGTCGCCCATGACTATTAGATTTTCGTCCCCCTTTACATACTGCATTACCCTTTCAATATCCTCATACACTTTCTCTATCTATTCATCTTCAGCTTGCGACGTCGGCATGTATACCTGATCTATCGTTGTCGGTGTTGGTCTGCTGTCGATTCTGATTAGAACAACCCGGTCACTGAACTGTTCGCAGTAACACACCCTCTGCCCTACCTTCTTATTGATAACGAATCCTACATCTGTTATACCATTTTCTGCTGCTGTTGATATTACCCGATGCTCATCTGACCAGAAATCCTTGTCTTCCTTCCACTTCACTTCACTGACCCCTACTATATCTAGATTGAGCCTTTGAATTTCCCTTTTCAGATTTTCTAGTTTCCCTACCACGTTCAAGCTTCTGACATTCCACGCCCTGACTCGTAGAACGTTATCCTTTCGTTGATTATTCAATCTTTTTCTCATGGTAACCTCCCCCTTGGCAGTCCCCTCCCAGAGATCCGAATGGGGGACTATTCCGGAATCTTTTGCCAATGGAGAGATCATCATGACACTTCTTCAATTACAGGCCACATGTCCTGTGGATACACGTTACGTGTCTTTAATGCAGTGGTTTCCATTGCCTTCTGCATCCTCATGTCGTTGATCATTGCTGATTCTTCCGCCTTTAGGGGCAATTTCCCACCCCTAGGACAAGAGAGTGCCCTGAACCTCTATCCGCTCCTCCACCCTCTTTGACAAGGCCGTTGGCAGAATGAGACTGACTTCTTATGCCGGAAGTCTTCAGCCGCCAATGCTGATTATTTATCAAAATTTAGGGAGTGGCGGGGATTGAACCCGGGGCCGAAGACGTTTTGATTATGAATCAAAGACGCTAACCCTAGATCACAGGTGGCGTTACCCAGTGTTAAACAGTTACTTATAAATAGATGTCAATGCCGAAACTCACTATTCACGCGTATGCACTATCACAAAAGCCATTCCTTCTTATATCTTTAAAAGTACATTATAGGTAAAGCTTATTTACAAAATCATCTACATACCGGTTGTTGTTGTTGTGGTCTTCAGTCCTGAGAGTGGTTTGATGCAGCTCTCCATGCTACTTTATCCTGTGCAAGTTTCTTCATCTCCCAGTACCTATTGCAGCCTACATCCTTCTGAATCTGCTTTGTGTGTTCATCTCTTGGTCTCCCTCTATGATTTTTACCCTCCACGCTGCCCTCCAATACTAAACTGGTGATCCCTTGATGCCTCAGAACATGTCCTACCAACCAATCCCTTCTTCTAGTCAAGTTGTGCCACAAACTTCTCCGCAATCCTATTCAATACTTCCTCATTAGTTATGTGATCTACCCATCTAATCTTCAGCATTCTTCTGTATCACCACATTTCGAAAGCTTCTATTCTCTTCTTGTCCAAACTATTTATCGTCCATGTTTCACTTCCATACATGGCTACACTCCATACAAATACTTTCAGAAACGGCTTCCTGACTCTTAAACCTGTACTCGACGTTAACAAATTTTTCCTCTTCAGAAATGCTTTCCTTACCATTGCCAGTCTACATTTTATATCTTCTCTACTTCGACCATCATCAGTTATTTTGCTCTCCAAATAGCAAAACTCCTTTACTACTTTAAGTGTCTCATTTCCTAATCTAATTCCCTCAGCGTCACCCGACTTAATTCGACTACATTCCATTATCCTCGTTTTGCTTTTGTTGATGTTCATCTTATACCATCCTTTCAAGACACTATCCATTCCTTTCAACTGCTCTTCCAAGTCCTTTGCTGCCTCTGATAGAATTACGATAGCTTTTCGTTCCCTGTATTTTACCCCTGCCGCCTTCAGAATTTGAAAGTGAGTATTCCAGTCAACAGTGTCAAAAGCTTTGTCTAAGTCTACAAATGCTAGGAACGTAGGTTTGCCTTTCCTTAATCTAGCTTCTAAGATAAGTCGTAGAGATCAGTGGGGGACTATTTTACCTCCGGAATGTTTTACCCAAGAGGACGCCATCATCATTTAACCATACAGTAAAGCTGCATGCACTCGGGAAAAATTACGGCTGTAGTTTCCCCTTGCTTTCAACCGTTCGCAGTACCAGCACAGCAAGGCCGTTTTTGTTAGTGTTACAAGGCCAGATCAGTCAATCATCCAGACTGTTGCCCCTACAACTACTGAAAAGGCTGCTGCCCCTCTTCAGGAACCACACGTTTGTCTGGCCTCTTTACAGAAACCCCTCCGTTGTGGTTGCACCTACGGTACGGCTATCTGCATCGCTGAGGCACGCAAGCCTCCCCACCAACGGCAAGGTCCATGGTTCATGGGGGTAGGACATACAGGTATACGACGGGAATTCAAAAAGTAAAGGCACATTTGTGAAAAGCTGTACTTATTCTGATGATAGAAAACTGAAACATGCGTTATTTTTCTACGTAGCCTCCCTCGACTTCAATGCAGTTTTCACGACGTTTTACGAGTTTTTTCATTTCATCAGAAAATACGTTTTTCGGTTGCACCTGTAACCAATTTTGCACCGCAGCAATGA
Organism: Schistocerca piceifrons; assembly: GCF_021461385.2. NCBI lineage: Eukaryota > Metazoa > Arthropoda > Insecta > Orthoptera > Acrididae > Schistocerca > Schistocerca piceifrons. The sequence continues at coordinate 67,411,566 of NC_060146.1, read as the reverse complement.
CGTCTTCACCACTTTCAAATCTTCTTCCCTGTAGTGCTTCCGTTAAGGGTACAAACATGTGAAAATCACTTGGAGCCAGGTCTGGACTGTATGGTGGATGTTCCAGCACCTCGAATCTCAACTCCTTTATTCCGTCGGCTGTCCGTTTGGCAGAATGTGGGCGAGCGTTATCTTGCTGCAAGATGACACCTCATCACAGTTTTCCACGACGTTTGGATCTGATTGCAGGTTTTAGTTTCGTACGCAACACATCACATCCACCATACAATACAGACCTGGCTCTAAAGCCTCGTTTGCGCTGGGGCGACGTCTTGCAACATTGTGGCATGCTACGGAAATTTGGCGTGCGTCGTCTTGTAGCATGCGTATGTTGCATGCGGCACGTTAATTTATACCAAAGCAACAGAATTTGTGCCACACGTGTGTCGATCTTGCAGTATAAAGGATGATAAAGTATCGCAGCGGCGGCCTACTTGGTACTTGCACATGCAGCTAACAACGGAAATGAAAACCAAACGAAAAGAAAACGATGGTGGAAGAGAAGAGTATTTAAAGAAGGTCCACGAAATAGTATCCTAGGAACTACATCTACATCTACATGATTACTCTGCAATTCACATTTAAGTGCTTGGCAGAGGGTTCATCGAACCACAATCATACTATCTCTCTACCATTCCGAACAGCGCGCGGGAAAAACGAACACCTAAACCTTTCTGTCCGAGCTCCGATTTCTCTTATTTTATTTTGATGATCATTCCTACCTATGTAGGTTGGGTTCAACAAAATACTTTCGCATTCGGGAGAGAAAGTTGGTGACTGAAATTTCGTAAATAGACCTCGCCGCGACGAAAAACGTCTTTGCTTTAATGACTTCTATCCCAACTCGCGTATCGTATCTGCCACACTCTCTCCCCTATTACGTGATAATACAAAACGAGCTGCCCTTTTTTCACCCTTTCGATGTCCTCCGTCAATCCCACCTGGTAAGGATCCCACACCACGCAGCAGTATTCTAACAGAGGACGAACGAGTGTAGTGTAAGCTGTCTCTTTAGTGGACTTGTTGCATCTTCTAAGTGTCCTGCCAATGAAACGCAACCTTTGGCTCGCCTTCCCCACATTATTATCTATGTGGTCTTTCCAACTGAAGTTTTTCGCAATTTTAACACCCAGGTACTCAGTTGAATTGACAGCCTTGAGAATTGTACTATTTATCGAGTAATCGAATTCCAGCGGATTTCTTTTGGAACTCATGTGGATCACCCCACACTTTTCGTTATTTAGCGTCAATTGCCACCTGCCACGCCATACAGCAATCTTTTCTAAATCGCTTTGCAACTGATATTGGTCTTCGGATGACCTTACTAGACGGTAAATTACAGCATCGTTCCCTTCGAGGTGATGCATAATGTCTGAATACAGTATATGCTCCAAAACCCTACTGCAAACCGACGTCAATGATATAGGTCTGTAGTTCGATGGATTACTCCTACTACCCTTCTTAACACTGGTGCGACCTGCGCAATTTTCCAATCTGTAGGTACAGATCCATCGGTGAGCGAGCGGTTGTATATGATTGCTAAGTAGGGAGCTATTGTATCAGCGTAATCTGAAAGGAACCTAATCGGTATACAATCTGGACCTGAAGACTTGCCAGTATCAAGCGATTTGAGTTACTTCGCAACCTCTACGGTATCTACTTCTAAGAAGCTCATGGTAGCATCTGTTCGTGTTTCAAATTCTGGAATATTCCATTCGTCTTCCCTGGTGAAGGAATTTCGGAAAACTGCGTTCAATAACTCCGCTTTAGCGGCATAGTCGTCGGTAACAGTACCATCGGCACTGCGCAGCGAAGGTATCGACTGCGTCTTGCCGCTTGAGTACTTTACATACGACCAGAATTTCTTCGGATTTTCTACCAAATTTCGAGACAATGTTTCGTTGTGGAACCTATTGAAGGCATCTCGCATTGAAGTCCGTGCCAAATTTCGCGCGTCTGTAAATTTTAGGCAACTAGAAGCAGACGATGGTGCGTTATTTAGTAATGTGTGCTTTCGTCCCAGGCGCGTTAGTCCGCGCCATAGCGTTGCCAACTCTGCGGTACGACTGCGGCGGTATGACTGCCACACTACTTCCCTCGCAACCGCGCAAGTAAACGGATGACGCACCTTAGACGAAAGCAACAATGGCAACATGAGAATGATGATTTAGTTCTAAATGTTTTGAAATGGTTAACTACTACATAACACTTTTTCAAAATTAATAAGCAAACACATTAATAGTATTAATGGTAAGAGTGTATTAAAAATTTTCAGTGTTCCGCCCCACAAATTTAAATTGTATGTAAAGTGAAACTTCCCGGCAGATTAAAACTGTGTGCCCGACCGAGACTCGAACTGGGGACCTCAGTTGGTAGAGCACTTGCCCGCGAAAGGCAGAGGTCCCGAGTTCGAGTCTCGGTCGGGCACACAGTTTTAATCTGCCAGGATGTTTCATATCAGCGCATACTCCGCTGCAGAGTGAAAATCTCATTCTGGACATATGTAAAGTTTTACTCCAGTGCGCTGGAAATAAACATCCCAGGTTGGGGTGCATAAACTAAAGCCAGAGGAGGGGATGGTCTGATGCAGAGGGGGGGGGGGAAATCCCCTCCATCTCCCCCTGCAAATCGCACACTGCTTATAGTTCGTTCGGTCTCGTTCCCGCAACGGCACGTCGGCCGGACTCGTTCCCACACCCGTTCCCGTCTGTCTCGGTCTCGGTCTCGTTCGGCCGGGCTCGTCCTCCTTCGCGTGGCGGCTGCCCATACAGGGTGACGCACGAAATGTGTTACCAGTTGTTTCTTTCACAATTTACGACGCACATTAGATATTCGGCTGGCATCTCTGCAGCAGTACCAGCAGAGCTTGGAAAAACAAATGAGTTACGGAATGACGTGTAATTCACGATACTGCCGCTAGGAGACTACTATGCATGAAACGAAAAGTCTTGTTGTGACTCAGAGGCGGTTTCGACAACAGTTTAGCACACGATGGGCCCCTTGCAAGAAGACCATCCACAGGCTGTACGATACATTTCTACAGGAAGGAACAGTATTGGAAGTGAAGCGACCTCGGCCTAAGCCTGGTTGAAACTTCCTGGCAGATTAAAACTGTGTGCCGGACCGAGACTCGAACTCGGGACCTTTGCCTTTCGCGGGCAAGTGCTCTACCAACTGAGCTAACAAAGCACGACTCACGCCCCGTCCTCACAGCTTTACTTCTGCCAGTACCTCGTCTCCTGCCTTCCAAACTTTACAGAAGCTCTCCTGGGAAACTTGCAGAACTAGCACTCCTGAAAGAAAGGATATTGCGGAGACATGGCTTAGCCACAGCCTGGGGGATGTTTCCAGAATGAGATTTCCACTCTGCAGCGGAGTGCGCGCTGATATGAAACTTCCTGGCAGATGAAACTCAGCTCAGTTGGTAGAGCACTTGCCCGCGAAAGGCGAAGGTCCCGAGTTCGAGTCTCGGTCCGGCACACAGTTTTAATCTGCCAGGAAGTTTCATATCAGCGCACACTCCGCTGCAGAGTGAAAATCTCATTCTCTAAGCCTGTTTGTTCGCCGGAGAATATCGAAGCGGTACGAGTTGCTGTACAGAGAAGTGCCGGGAAATCGTGTAGAAAGGCAGCAGTGCAACTGGGAATATCCAGACGCTCCGTTCAACGCATTCTTAAAAGTGACCTCCATATGCACCCATACAAGATGACCTGTGCACAGAAGCTCACTGAAGAACACAAGCAGCAGAGACTACTGTTTGCTCAGTGGGCGGAGGATAGAGAAGAAACTCTCAACAACGTTTGGTTTTCAGACGAGGCGCATTTTCATTTACACGGTGTGCTTAACAAACAAAATGTACGCTTTTGGGCCGCTGGAAACCCACAAGTGCTTCATGAAGTTCAGAAGACTTATGCTTCAATCTTGCAGTGAAATTGCGGAAGCCATGTTTCGTAGGGTAATCACTAACTTCAGTGTTCGTTTGAAGGAAGTTAGGAAACGAAATGGTGGACATATTGAGCATGTGCTGAGTTAGAACAAATCTCCATGGATGGCTCTTCATGGTAGTATATGTTCCTTTCAGATTGTATTGACAATAAAGTTTATATTCAAAAACAAAATGGTAACACATTTCGTGCGCCACCCTGTAGTTCAGTATCGGGTTGTTGTTCGTTTCGTTCGCTGCGCACGCCCATTCTAGACCTATCACAAATCTTTTTTTGAACTCTGAACGTCTGGTTCTTTTCGTCTTCTATTCAGCGTCCATGACCGGTAGTTAAAATGTATTTTATAATTGCGTAAATTACATAAAATTACGTGTTATGTAATACAAACATCTTTTCAGATAACAAAACGGCATATGAGCTTGCTTCGGTATTTCCATAAACAGCAGAAGAAATACTTGTAAAAAGGCAATATTTTGTTATTAGCCGGCCGGAGTGGCCGAGCGGTTCTAGGCGCTTCAGTCTGGAACTGCACGACCGCTACGGTCGCAGGTTCGAATCCTGCCTCGGGCATGGCTGTATGTGATGTCCTTAGGTTAGTTAGGTTTAAGTAGTTCTAAGTTCTAGGGGACTGATGACCACAGATGTTAAGTCCCATAGTGCTCAGAGGAAGTCGGCACGGCACACACGAATGGCCATTTTCCGTCTTTTTTTATCCAAAGTAGAAGAGCATGTTCAAATGGTTCAAATGGCACCCCTAGAACTTAGAACTACTTAAACCTAACTAACCTAAGGACATCACACAACACCCAGTCATCACGAGGCAGAGAAAATCCCTGACCCCGCCGGGAATTGAACCCGAGAACCCGGGCGCGGGAAGCGAGAACGCTACCGCACGACCACGAGCTGCGGACAAAGAGCATGTTCATTGTTATGGAAGGCAGACCGACTTACAAGCGAATGAAGGCCGCGCTCCATAACCGAGTTTCTGGTGTCATCTTTTGTAAGGATAACTTCTACAAAATTATTTCAATGGTACTGGGTGACGCCCGAAAAATCGGCCCCAAGTACTAAACTTCTCATTGTAACCCACCAATCGTCATCTATTGTTTCGAAGCAGTTGTTTGGATTAGCTTATTTGTTATTTCTTCACTGCCCAATTATTACATGTTTATCTATTCTGCTCGTAGAGGTCAACAAATCGTGCGTAATTGGCGAGCAGGCTGTACTCGGGGCCGGTTTTTCGTCCGCCACCTTATATTGTTTCACTGCGATCCGCCAAATAACGCTACACTTGGCTAAACGAAATGTTTTACAGAATCACGAAAATTACAAGTGTGTACGAATTCTAGAATGAGATATTCACTCTGCAGCGGAGTGTGCGCCTGATATCAAAATTCCTGGCAGATTAAAACTGTGTGCCAAACCTGTGTGAGGACGGGGCGTGAGTCGTGCTTCGGTAACTCATATGGTAGAGCACTTGCCCGCGAAAGGCAAAGGTCCCGTGTCAGAGTCTCGGTCGGGCACACAGTTTTAATCTGCCGGGAAGTGTGTGAGAATTCTGTTCCGAATAAAAACCCTAAAAACATAAAATTGTTGAAGACATTATCAGCGATCTTATATAATATAATTAAATATATATATATATATAATTAAAAAAGTCTTGATCGCAACTTTCTTTTAATTGGAGTGACCGGTTTCAGTCCTTAAGGATCATCTTCAGATTCCAGAACGGCTGGTGGACTTCCATGGACCAAGTTGCGCCGACCCACGAAGCAGTCAGTTCAGCTTCGTGGGTCGGTGCAGCTTGCTCCATGGAAGTCCACCTGCCGTTCTGGAATCTGAAGATGATCCTTAAGAACTGAAACCGGTCACTCCAATTAAAAGAAAGTTGCGATCAAGACTTTTAATTACACTGCTGGCCATTAAAATTGCTACACCACGAAGGAGACGTGCTACGGACGCGAAATTTAACCGACAGGAAGAAGATGCTGTGATATGCAAATGATTAGCTTTTCAGAGCATTCGCACAAGGTTGGCGCCGGTGGCGACACCTACAACGTGCTGACATGAGGAAAGTTTCCAACCGATTTCTCATACACAAACAGCAGTTGACCGGCGTTGCCTGGTGAAACGTTGTTGTGCTGCCTCGTGTAAGGAGCAGAAATGCGTACCATCACGTTTCCGACTTTGATAAAGGTCGGATTGTAGCCTACCGCGATTGTGGTTTATCGTATCGCGACATTGCCGCTCGCGTTGGTCGAGATCCAATGACTGTTAGCAGAATATGGAATCGGTGGGTTCAGGAGTGTAATACGGAACACCGTGCTGGCTCCCAACGGCCTCCTATCACTAGCTGTCGAGATGACAGGCATCTTATCCGCATGGCTGTAACGGATCGTGCAACCACGTCTCGATCCCTGAGTCAACAGATGGGGACGTTTGCAAGACAACAACCATCTGCACGAACAGTTGGACGACGTTTGCAGCAGCATGATCGATCAGCTCGGAGAACATGGCTGTGGTTACCCTTGACGCTGCGTCACAGACAGGAGCGCCTGCGATGGTGTACTCAACGACGAACCGGGGTGCACGAATGGCAAAACGTCATTTTTTCGGATGAATCCAGGTTCTTTTTACAGTATCATGATGGTCGCATACGTGTTTGGCGACATCGCGGTGAACGCACATTGGAAGCTTGTATTCGTCATCGCCATACTGGCGTACCATCCGTCGTGATGGTATGGGGTGCCATTGGTTACACGTCCCGGTCACCTATTGTTCGCATTGACGGCACTTTGAGCAGTGGACGTTACATTTCAGATGTGTTACGACCCGTGGCTCTACCCTTCATTCGATCCCTTCAAAACCCTACATTTCAGTAGGATAATGAACTAGCGCATGTTGGAGGGCCTGTGCGGGACTTTCTGGATACAGAAAATGTTCGACTGCTGCCCTGGCCAGCACATTCTCCAGATCTCTCACCAATTGAAAACGTCTGGTCAATGGTGGCCGAGCAACTGGCTCGTCACAATACGCCAGTCACTACTCTTGATGAACTGTGGTATCGTGTTGAAGCTGCATGGGCAGCTGTACCTGTACACGCCATCCAAGCCCTGTTTGACTCAAAGCCCAGGCGTATCAAGGCCGTTATTACGGCGAGAGATGGTTGTTCTAGGTACTGATTTCTTAGGCTCTATGTACCCAAATTGCGTGAAAATGAATTAACATGTCAGTTCTAGTATAAAATATTTGTCCAATGAACACGCGTTTATCATCTACATTTGTTCTTGGTGTAGCAGTTTCAATGGCCAGTAGTTTAGGTCATACACAAATCGTAGCCTTCGACGGTAAGACATCAAGGAAACTAGAAGTGATGCCTGGTGTTCCCCAAGGAAGTGTTATAAATCCTCTGCTGTTTCTGATCTGTATAATCTAGGAGACAATCTGAGCAGCCCTCTTAAACTGTTTGCAAATGACGCTGTCGTTATCGTCATGCTATGTTACCAGTACATCAAAACCAACTGCAAACTGACTTAGACGTCATGTATGTATGGTGTGAGAAGTGTCAATTGTGTCTGTATAAGGAAGTGCGTGAGGTCGTCCATACGAGTACTAAAAGAATTCCATTATATTTCATTTACACGATAAGTCACGTACATTAAATACTATCAATCCAACTAAATACTTAGGGGTTACAGTTACTCAATTTAAACTGGAACTATCACATAGATAACGTCGTGAGGAGGACAACCAAAGATTGCGTGTTATTTTCAGAATACTTAGAGAATACAAACAGGTCAACTATAGAGACTGCCTGCACTACACCTGGACCATCCTCTGCTATTGTTATGTGGTCTGGGATCCTTACCAGATAGGACTGGCGGTGGACGTTGAACAATTTGAAAGAACAGCTGTTCGCTTTGCACGAGGGTCGTCCACAAAGTAAGTTCCGTTTCTATTTGAATCCACGGCAGCGCTACGATCGCATTTCCGAGCATGCGCGGCAATTACTCTGACTCAAGGAGAAGACGTGTACGCCATTTTTAGATCGCTGCTGCCGACGTGTGCTTTGTAGTGTTTCTTTATGATGTCAGCCCTAATTAAAAATGCCGCCGCGGGTGAAATCAGATCTGTGATTCGTTTTCTAAATGCAAAGAAAGTTAAACCAAAGGAAATTCATCGGCAAATCTGCGAGATTTATGGACAAAATGCTATGAGTGATTCAATGGTTAGAAGATGGGCCAGAATGTTCAATGAAGGACGTGATCAAGCGCACGATGAAGAACGAAGTGGTCGCGCAACTGTGTTTACTGATGAAATGGTTCACACAGTTGAAGAGGAGACTAAGCACAACCGTAAGTTTACACTTTGTTCCCTTGCTATGGAAGTTCCAAAAATCTCACGATCACTAATTCGTGAAATTGTTACTGAAAAATTCGAATTTCGAAAACTTTGCTCACGTTGGGTACCCAAAATTCTTACTGAACAACACAAAAAACAACGGATGGGCAGTGCACTTCAGTTTTTGACTCGCTACAATGAAGAAGGCGATTGTTTTCTTTCTCGGATAGTCACGGGGGATGAAAATTAGGTACCGTACGAAATCCCTGAAACAAAACGGCAAACAGTGGAATGGAGGCACACTTCATCCCCAACGAAGGTTAAGCCTAAGCAAATTTTGACACCTCGAAAAGTCATGTCCACCGGTTTTTGGGACAGAAAAGGCATGCAATACAGAACAAGCGACGAGGATTAATGCGAAAAGGTGTTGCTTTTTTCCACGATAACGCCCGACCTCACACGACGAATGTGACAAAACAACTCTTACGCGAATGTCAATGGGACGCGTTTCATCATCCCCCGTACAGCCCGGACTTCGCTCCTAGCGACTTTCATCTCTTCTTACACCTCAAATCAACGATGATGACGAGCTGAAAGAACATGCTACCACTTGGTTGAATACACAGGCGGCAACCTTCTATGAAGAACGCACACAAAAACTTGTGCCACGCTATGACAGGTGCCTACAAAATTTCGGAAGCTATGTTGAAAAGTAGCTTAACAATTGTAGATTTTTGTACAGTAAATATTTTTTTGGTATCTGTACACGTTTGTTTTATATAACCAAACGGAACTTACTTTGTTGACATACTTCGTATTATCGCGGAATAGGAAAAAGTAAGTTACACAAAGGGTGTCATAGTTGGGGTAGCATTAAAACAAAGGCGTTTTTCAATGCTGCGAGATGTTTCACAAAATTTCAGTCACTTACTTTCTCTTTCGAAATGCAGTGTTACAGAAGAATGCTGAAGCTTAGGTGGGTAGATCACATAATGTACGAGCAAAATGTATGAGACAGGCGAAATACCCTCAGACTTCAAGAAGAATATAATAATTCCCATCCCAAAGAAAGCAGAAGTTGACAGATGTGAGAATTACCGAACTATCAGTTTAATAAGTCACGGCTGCAAAATACTAACGCGAATTCTTTACAGACGAATGGAAAAACTGATAGAAGCCGACCTCGGGGAAGATCAGTTTGGATTCCGTAGATATGTTGGAACACGTGAGGCAATACTGACCCTACTACTTATCTTAGAAGAAAGATTGAGGAAAGGCAAACCTACGTTTCTAGCATTTGTAGACTTAGAGAAAGGTTTTGACAATGTTGATTGGAATAGTCTCTTTCAAATCCTGAAGGTGGCAGGGATAAAATACAGGGAGCGAGAGGCTATTTACAATTTGTACAGAAGCCAAATGGCAGTTATAAGAGTCGAGGGACATGAAAGGGAAGCAGTGGTTGGGAAGGGAGTGAGACAGGGTTGTAGCCTCTCCCCGATGCTATTCAATCTGTATATTGAGGAAGCAGTAAAGGAAACAAAATAAAAGTTCCATGGAGAAGAAATAAAAACTTTGAGGTTCGCCCATGACATTGTAATTCTGTCAGGGACAGCAAAGGACTTGGAAGAGCAGTTAAACGGAATGGATAGTGTCTTGAAAGGAGGGTATAAGATGAACATTAACAAAAGCAAAACGAGGATAATGGAATGTAGTCGAATTAAGTCGGGTGATGCTGAGGGAATTAGATTAGGAATTGAGACACTTAAAGTAGTAAAGGAGTTTTGCTATTTGGGGAGCAAAATAAGTGATGATGGTCGAAGTAGAGAGGATATAAAATGTAGACTGGCAATGGCAAGGAAATCGTTTCTGAAGAAGAGAAATTTGTTAACATCGAGTATAGATTTAAGTGTCAAGAAGTCGTTTCTGAAAGTATTTGTATGAAGTGTAGCCATATATGGAAGTGAAACATGGACGATAAATGGTTTAGACAAGAAGAGAATAGAAGCTTCCGAAATGTGGTGCTACAGAAGAATGCTGAAGATTAGATGGGTAGATCACATAACTAATGAGGAGGTACTGAATAGGATTGGGGAGAAGAGAAGCTTGTGGCACAACCTGACTAGAAGAAAGAATCGGTTAGTAGGACATGTTCTGAGGCATCAAGGGATCACCAATTTAGTATTGGAGGGCATCGTAGAGGGTAAAAATCGTAGAGGGAGACCAAGAGATGAATAAACTAAACAGATTCGGAAGGATGTAGGTTGCAGTAGGTACTGGGAGATGAAGATGCTTGCACAGGATAGAGTAGCATGGAGAGCTGCATCAAACCTGTCTCAGGACTTTCTCTCGCGAAGGCAAAAAAGGGTTTGTTGATGCACACCTACGCAGACAGAAATTATCAGCGTTATAAAATAAGGGGAACCAAACTTTACACGGAAAGATATATACTTCTTGTCAATATCCATTTTTAGATGTCTGTATTACGCTTCGCCTGCTTCATTTGCTGCAATTTTTTTTATATCTTCTCCTTGTGTCGGCTAAATTCAGTAACTCCTGTGTTATCCAAGGATTTCTACTAGGCTTTGTGTTTCACCTGTATGACCCTCTGCTGCATTCAGAATCTCATATGAGGATAATTAAAAGTAACTATCCAGGGCGACCTCAAGTGGAATGACCACATAAAACAAATAGTAGGAAAAGCAGACGGCATCCTGAGGTTCAGAGGAAGAATCTTAAGGAAATGCAACTCATTCACAAACAAATGGCTTACCAAGCGCTTGTTCGACCGATTTTTGAGAATTTTTCATCAATGTGGAAACTTTACAAGGTAGGACTATTAGAAGAAATAGAGAATATCCAACGTAGAGCTGCTCATTTCGTCACGGGATCGTTTAGTCTGTTCGAGAGCGTTACAAAGATGCCCAACAAACTCCAGGGACAGACGCTGAAAGAGTGGTGTCGTGAGCATCACGGAGAGATACACCGACGACGTTTCGAGCCAGCACTTCCCGGGAAGAGTCGGAGTTTCATACATTCAGAACTGTGATATTCGGATTACGTTAGTGACTCACAGCGTTTCAACAGCCACACATAGTGTGTGAAGTCTGCAGCGACGTATGCGAAGCATAAAAGTTTCATTACTCATAAGAAATATGTGGATAAAATATGAGTAACGAAATGTGAAACATACATACGACTTGTCACATAGGCTACTTGATAAAATTCCTAAAACGTTTGTTAGAGGACATATAGGATCAACCCAGGTAAACTATTCTTACTTACTGACACATCATACATGTAATTACAGCTACCATGAAGTTAACCAAAGCGAGTGATCAGGTCTTTCGTATATTTTTAATTGTAATCAACGTAACAGGTACATATTGGCACTTTACTTTCAAGGTAGTTTACTGTGCTTTTCCTTTTTACCATAAAAAAATGCGAATCTTTTGATTATTCAGTCAGTCCCCGCCTGATGCCAACGTGTAATGAATTTATCATCTTCCTTGTTGTGACAGGTTATCACGAATGAATTGGGTTGTAAACAGCGGATAACGTGGTTATTGCACGCGTAAAATGTAACAATTAAAATATACACTATGTGATCAAAAGTATCCGGGGACCCCCAAAAACATACCTTTTTCGTGTTAGGTATATCGGCTGCCACCTACTGCGACCTCAGCAGCCATTAGAGATCGTGAGAGAGCATAATGGGGCGCTCCGGGGAACTCACGGACTTCGAACGTGGTCAGGTGACTGAGTGCCACTTGTGTCATACGTCTGTACGCGAGATTTCCACACTCCTAAACATCCCTAGGTCCAATGTTTCCGATGTTAGAGCGAAGTGGAAACGTGGAGGGACACATACAGCACAAAAGTGTACAGGCCGACCTCGTCTCTTGGCTGACAGAGACCGCCGACAGTTGAAGTTGGTCGTAATGTGTAATAGGCAAACATCTATACACACCATCTCACAGAAATTCTAAACTGCATCAGGGTCCGCTGCAAGTACTGCGGCAGTTAGGCGGGAGGTGAAGACCTAGGTTTCATGGTCGAGCGCCTGCTCATAAGCCACACAAAACGCCAGTAAATGCCTCGGTTGGTGTAAGGAGCGTAAACAATGGACGATTGAACAGTGCAAAAACGTTGTGTGTTGTGACGAATCACGGTACACAGTGAGGCGATCCGATGGCAGGGTGTGCGTATGGCGAATCCCCGGTGAACGGGAATCTGCCAGCGTGTGTAGTGACAACAGTAAATTTCGGAGGCGGTGGTGTTACGGTGTGGTCGTGTTTTTCATGAAGGGGGGCTTGCACCCCCTGTTGTTTTGCGTCGCACTATCACAACAAAGGCCCACATTGATGTTTTTAAGCAGCTTCTTGCTTCCCACTGTTGAAGAGCATTTCGGGGATGGCGACTGCATCTTTCAACACGATCGATCACCTGATCATAATGCACGACCTGTGGCCGAGTGTTTACACGACAATAACATCCCTGTAATGGACTGGTCTGCACAGAGTCCTGACCTGAATCCTATAGAACACCTTTGGGATGTTTTGGAACGCCAACTTCGTGCTGGGCCTCACCGGCCGACATCGATACCTCTCCTCAGTGCAGCACTCAGTGAAGAATGGGCTGCCATTCTCCAAAAAACCTACCAGCGCCTGACTGAACGTATGCCTGCGAGAGTGGAAGCTGTCATCAAGGCTAAGGGTGGGCCAACAACATACTGAATTCGAACATTAGTGGTGAACGGGGCCACGAACCTGTAAAGCATTTTCAGCCAGTGTATTTACACTAGGAATGAACACTTACCTTTTGTTATGCAACTTCTTCTTTGCTGTGGCCCTGGGTCAGAGGGTATGTACACTTATAAAGGGTGGTTCATTGATAGTGACCAGGCCAAATATCTCACGAAATAAGCATCAGACGAAAAAACTACAAAGAACGAAACTCGTCTAGCTTGAAGGGGGAAACCAGATGGCGCTATGGTTGGCCCGCTAGATGGCGCAGCCATAGGTCAAACGGATTATCAACTGCGTTTTTTTAAAATAGGAACCCCCATTTTTTATTAGATATTCGTGTAGTACGTAAAGAAATACGAATGTTTTAGTTGGACCACTTTTTCCGCTTTGTGATGGATGGCGCTGTAATAGTCACAAACGTATAAGTACGTGGTATCACGTAACATCCCGCCAGTGCGGACGGTATTTGCTTCGTGATACATTACCCGTGTTAAAATGGACCGTTTACCAATCGCGGAAAAGGTCGATATCGTATTGATGTATGGATATTGTGAACATAATGCCCAACGGGCGTGTGCTATGTATGCTGCTCGGTATCCTGGACGACATCATCCAAGTGTCCGGACGGTTCGCCGGATAGTTACGTTATTTAAGAAAACAGGAAGTGTTCAGCCACATGTGAAACGTCAACCACGACCTGCAACAAATTATGATGACCAAGTAGGTGCTTTAGCTGCTGCCACGTCTGACCCGTACATTAGTAGGAGACCAATTGCACGAGAATCGGGAATCTCAAAAACGTCAGTGTTGAGAATGCTACATCAACATCGACTGCACCTGTACCATATTTCTATGCACCAGGAATTGCATGGCGACAACTTTGAACGTCACTGGGCACAAGAGAAATCACGGGACGATGACATCTTTTGCACGCGTTCTAATTAGCGACGAAGCGTCGTTCACCAACAGCGGTAACGTAAACCGGCATAATATGCACTATTGGACAACGGAAAATCCACGATGGTTGCGACAAGTGGAGCATCGGCAACCTTGGCGGGTTAATGTATGGTGCAGCATTATGGGAGGAAGGATAATTGACCCCCATTTTATCAGTCGCAATCCAAATGGTGCAATGTATGCCGATTTCCTACGTAATGTTCTACCGATGTTGCTACAAGATATTTCACTGCATGACAGAATGGCGATGTACTGCCAACATGATGGATGTCCGGCACATAGCTTGCGTGCGGTTGAAGCGGTATTGAAGAGCATATTTCATGACAGGTGGATTGGTCGTCGAAGCACGTTCACCGGATTTGACCTCCTCGAATTTCTTTCTGTGTTGAAAGTTGAAGGATATTTGCTATCGTGATCCACCGACAACACCTGACAACACGCGTCAGCGCACTGTCAATGGATGTGCGAACATTACGGAAGGCGAACTACTCGCTGTTGAGAGGAATGTCGTTACACGTATTGTCAAATGCACTGAGGTTGACGGACATCATCTTGAGTGTTTATTGCATTAATGTGGTATTTACGGGTAATCACGCTGTAACGGCATGCGTTCTCAGAAATGATAAGATCACAAAGGTACATATATCACATTGGAACAACCCAAATAAAGTGTTCAAACATAGCTACGTTCTGTATTGTAATTTAAAAATCCTACCTGTTACCAACTGTTCGTCTAAAATACTGAGCCATATGTTTGTGACTATTACAACGGCATCTATCACAAAGCGAAAAAAGTGGTCCAACTAAAACATTCATATTTCTTTATGTACTACACGAATATGTAATAAAAATGAGGGTTCCTATTTAAAAAAGCGCAGTTGATATCCGTTTGAGCTATGGCGGCGCCATCTAGCGGGCCAACCATAGCGCCATCTGGTTTCACCCTTCAAGTTAGACAAGTTTAATTCTTTGTAGTTTTTTCGTTTGACGCTTATTTTGTGAGATATTTGGCCCGGTCACGATCAATGGGCCACCCTGTACACACAGATAGAACCAATCTAACACTTGGGCCGAAACAGACTGTCAATGGCAATACAACTCGAGGCACTGTTCAGTAGAAACTCTTTCTCCTAATTCTGTTCGTTCAATAGGAACTCTTTCTCGATGCACTGTCTAAAGACAAAGTTCGGAAACATATACAAGGCCTTGCGAATAAACTTGGAGAGTCTCACTGTTCGTCTTTAAGTCTGTAGTCACCGGACACGACACTTTCGTCGCTGCTTGCTGTGGACTGGGCGGTGACTGGGATGTAGCCTAGCGTAGAACTGACCTCGTGTCCGTATGTCGGTCTGTTTCAAGACAGGGCGCCGACGGTGGAGGGGAAAATTTCTGTGGGCATATCTTGCCACTCCCGTGTTACTGGCGAGGACAGCACTATTACCGATAGCATTTCTGTGTTGTCGATAGCAGGTGTTAGCGCTACCCCTATCGATTACAGCACATTTCTCCTGCCTCCCGTTTCAGTGCTTCGGTAATTTTCTACTGGTCACATTCCTATTCCTTCGTCATTTGTGCTTTCTCTCGGATGGTCGAAGCACGTATGATACGTGTTCTTGTGTCAGCAGTATTACATTCTCTTCAGACTGATCTGACATTAACACAAATCATGTCAACAACAGAAATGGACAAGATGGCAGACGGAAGCTTTTTGTACAGCTAGCGCCGCAATAGAGTTCACGCGAGCGTCCTTTGATGGTTCACTGAATGACTGAAAACGAGAGGAACTCGAGCGAATACTGGCGAACGCGAAGTGATCGCCACCGAATCCACTACGCTTGCGTTGTCTTACCATTTTCGCCAGAGAGAATTCTCATTCCTCTCAGTGTAAAACGGGCTTTAGACAGATACGATATTCGAATTATAATGGTGTTTTTTTTTGGGGGGGGGGGGGGGGGGGGGAAGGGCCATCTGTCTTGGCGTTCGCCTCAGTTTATCTGTTGTGTCTGTTCAGAAAGAGTTCCTTCCGTTAATGGGGATTTTCTAATTAAGCGGACAACTACTTTGATTTATCTAAGAATTCCTTGCATCTAGGCTGAGATTATGAGAAGTCAGCTGTATATTTAGCCGATGAAGTCTGAGTTGTGAGTCAGAGGGGGACGGAATGATACTACTTCTGGCTTGCGTCAGCCATGTTTGTAATTTCCCTTCTCTTATCTTCCGTTAGAGCGTTACCCAGGGCATTTCGTATCTCTTAGAAGTAAATAAAAAAAAAATTCTCTTCGCCCTCCGACACTTCGTTACTAGAATCTCCATGTCAAAAACCACAACAACACGTCCCTCCCCTCCCGCGTCCTCGATTTTTGAAAGAACCTAATCGCTGTGTTTTAAGAAACGCTAGTTTTCTATGTTTATGAATATACAGGGTAACCCCACGAACCATGTATAATGGTATATTAATGCAGATACTCACAATTATAATCTGAAGCGCCAAGGCAACTGGTATAGGCATGTAAACAGATAGAATACGGCGCTGCGGTCGCCAAAGCTTATATAAGACAACAAGTGTCTGGCGCAATTGTTACATTGGTTACTGCTGCTAAAGTGATAGGTTACCAAGATTTAAGTGAGTTTGAACGTGGTGTCATAGTCGGCACACGAGCAATGGGACACAGCATCTTCGGGTTGCGATGAACTAGGGATTTTCTCGTACGACCATTTCACGAATGGACCGTGAATATCAGGAATCCAATAAAACATAAAATCTCCGATATCGCTGCGGCCGGAAAAATATCCTGGGAGAAAGGGACCACCGACGACTGAAGAGCATCATTCAACGTGACAGAAGTGCAATCCTTCGGCGAATTGCTGCAGATTTCAATGTTGGGCCATCAACAAGTGTCAGCGTGCGGACCATTCAACGAAACATCATCGATATGGGCTTTCGGTGCCATAGGCCCACTCGTGTACCCTTGATGACTGCACGACACAAAGCTTTACGCCTCGCATGGACCCGTCAACACCGACATTGGACTATTGATGACTGGAATCATGTTGCCTGGTCAGACGATTCTCGTTTCAAATTGTATCGAGCGGATGGACGTGTACGGGTATGAACACAACCTCATGAATCCATGGAACCTGCATGTTAGCAGGGGACTGTTCAAGCTGGTGGAGGCTCTGTAATGGTGTGGGACGTGTGCAGCTGGAGTGATGTGGGATCCCTGATACGTGTAGATACGTACGTAAGCATCCTGTCTGATGACCTACGTCCATTCATATCCATCTTGCATTCTGACGTAGTTCGTGGATTCCAGCAGGACTCTCCGACACCCAACGCGTCCAGGACTGCTACAGAGTGGCTCCACAAAAACTTTTCTGAGTTTAGACACTTCCGCTGACCACCAAGCTCCCCAGACATGGACATTATTGAGCCTATCTGGGTCTCCTTGCAACGTACTATTCAGAAGAGATCTCCCTCGTACTCTTATGGATTTATGATCGGCCCAGCAGGATTCATGGTGTCACTTTCCTCCAGCACTACTTAAGACACTAGTGTAGTCCATGCCACGTCGTGTTGCGGCACTTCAGCGTACTCACGGGGACCCTACACGATATTAGACAGAAACTGGTTCTTTGGTTCTCCAGTTTATATTGTCCAATTTATCATTAAATTGAATTAGAGCGTTCCTAGGACTATTATTAATCCCTTCACTATTTTACCTCATCATCACAAATTTATAATTCAAATAAATTAAGCTTGTTGTTGTTGTTGTGGTCTTGAGTCCTGAGACTGGTTTGATGCAGCTCTCCATGCTACCCTATCCTGTGCAAGCTTCTTCATCTCCCAGTACTTACTGTAACCTACATCCTTCTTAATCTGTTTAGTGTATTCATCTCTTGGTTTCCCTCTACGATGTTTACCTTCCACGCTGCCCTCCAATACTAAATTGGTGATCCCTCGATGGCTCATAACATGTCCTACCAACCGATTCCTTCTTCTAGTCAAGTTGTGCCACAAACTTCTCTTCTCCCAAATCCTATTCAGTACCTCCTCATTAGTTATGTGATCTACCCATCTAATCTTCAGCATTCTTATGTAGCACCACATATCGAAAGCTTCTATTCTCTTGTTGTCCAAACCATTTATCGTCCATGTTTCACTTCCATACATGGCTACACTCCATACAAATACTTTCAGAAACGACTTCTTGACACTTAAATCTATACTCGATGTTAACAAATTTCTCTTCTTCAGAAACGCTTTCCTTGCCATTGCCAGTCTACATTTTATACCCTCTCTACTTCGACCATCATCGCTTATTTTGCTTCCCAAATACAAATCACCTTTACTACTTTAAGTGTGTCAATTCCTAATCTATTTCCCTCAGCATCACCCGACTTAATTCGGCTACATTCCATTACCCTCGTTTTGCTTTTGTTGATGTTCATCTTATATCCTCCTTTCAAAACACCATCTATTCCGTTCAACTGCTCTTCCAAGTCCTTTGCTGTCTCTGACAGAATTACAATGTCATCGGCGAACCTCAAAGGTTTTATTTCTTCTCCATTGATTTTAATACCTACTCCGAACGTTTCTTTTGTTTCCTTTACTGCTTGCTCAAAATACAGATTGAATAACATCGGGGAGAGGCTACAACCCTGTCTCACACCATTCCCAACCACTGCTTCATGTCCCTCGACTCTTATTACTGCCATCTGGTTTCTGTACAAATTGTAAATAGCCTTTCGCTCCCTGTATTTTACCCCTGCCACCTTCAGAATTTGAAAGAGAGTATGCCAGTCAACATTGTCAAAAGCTTTCTCTAAGTCTACAAATGCTAGAAACGTAGGTTTGCCTTTCCTTAATCTAGCTTCTAAGATAAGTCGTAGGGTCAGTATTGCCTCACGTGTTCCAATATTTCTACGGAATCCAAACTGATCTTCCCCGAGGTCAGCTTCTATCAGTTTTTCCATTCGTCTGTAAAGATTTCGCGTTAGTATTTGGCAGCCGTGACTTAGTAAACTGATAGTTCGGTAATTTTCACATCTGTCAACACCTGCTTTCTTTGAGATTGGAATTATTATATTTTTCGTGAAATCTGAGGGTATTTCGCCTGTCTCATATATCTTGCTCAGCAGATGGTAGAGTTTTGTCAGGACTGGCTCTCCCAAGGCTGTCAGTAGTTATAATGGAATGTAGTCTACTCCCGGGGCCTTGTTTCGACTCAGGTGTTTCAGTGCTCTGTCAAACTAGTCAGGCAGTATCATATCTCCCATTTCATCTTCATCTACATCCTCTTCCATTTCCATTATATTGTCCTCAAGTACATCGCCCTTGTATAGACCCTCTAAATACTCCTTCCACCTTTCTGCATTCCATTCTTTGCTAGAACTGGGTTTCCATTTGAGCTCTTGATATTCTTGCAAGTGGTTCTCTTTTCTCCAAAGGTCTCTTTAATTTTCCTGTAGGCAGTATCTATCTCACTGCTGGTGAGATAAGCCTCTACATCCTTGCATGTGTCCTCTAGCCAGCCCTGCTTAGCCATTTTGCACCTCCTGTCGATCACAATTTTGATACGTTTGTATTCCTTTTTGCGTGCTTCATTTGCTGCATTTTTATATTTTCTCCTTTCATCAATTAAGTTCAAAATTTCTTCTGTTACCCAAGGATTTCTAGTAGCTCTCGTCTTCTTACCTACTTGATCCTCTGCTGCCTTTACTACTTCATCCCTCAAAGGTACCCATTCTTCTTCTACTGTATTTCTTTCCCCCATTCTTGTCAATTGTTCCCTTATGCTCTCCCTGAAACTCTGTACAACCTCTGGTTTCGTCAGATTACCTAGGTCCCATCTCCTTTAATTCCCACGTTTTTGCAGTTTCTTCAGTGTTAATCTACAGCTCATAACCAATAGAATGTGGTCAGAGTCCACATCTGCCCCTGGAAATGTCTTACAATTTAAAACCTGGTTCCTAAATCTCTGTCTTAGCTTTATATAATATATCTGAAACCTGTCAGTACCTCCAGGCTTCTTCCATGTATACAACCTTCATTTATGATTCTTGAATCAAGTGTTAGCTATGATTAAGTTGTGCTCTGTGCAAAATTCTACCAGGCGGCTTCCTCTTTCATTTCTTACCGCCAATCCATATTCACCTACAACGTTTTCTTCTCTCCCTTTTCCTACTACCGAATGCCAGTCACCCATGACTATTAAATTTTCGTCTCCATTCACTATCTGAATAATTTCCTTTATCTCATCATACATTTCTTCAATTTCTTCGTCATCTGCAGAGCTAGTTGGCATATAAACTTGTACTACTGTAGTAGGTGTGGGCTTCGTATCTATCTTGGCCACAATAATGCGTTCACTATGCTGTTTGTAGTAGCTTACCCGCATTCCTATTTTCCTATTCATTATTAAACCTACTCCTGCTTTACCCCTATTTGATTTTGTGTTTATAACCCTGTATTCACCTGACCAGAAGTCTTGTTCCTCCTGCCACCGAACTTCACTAATTCCCACTATATCTAACTTTAACCTATCCATTTTCCTTTTTAAATTTTCTAACCTACCTGCCCAATTAAGGGATCTGACATTCCACGCTCCGATCCATAGAACGCCAGTTTTCTTTCTCCTGGTAACGACGTCCTCTTGAGTAGTCCCCGCCCGGAGATCCGAATGGGGGACTATTTTACCTCCGGAATATTTTACCCAAGAGGACGCCATCATCATTTAACCATACAGTAAAGCTGCATGCCCTCGGGAAAAATTACGGCTGTAGTTTCCCCTTGCTTTCAGCCGTTCGCAGTACCAACACAGCAAGGCTATTTTGGTTAGTGTTACAAGGCCTGATCAGTCAATGATCCAGACTGTTGCCCCTGCAACTACTGAAAAGGCTGCTGCCCCTCTTAAGGAACCACACGTTTGTTTGGCCTCTCAACAGATACCCCTCCGTTGTGGTTGCACCTACGGTACGGCTATCTGTATCGCTGAGGCACGCCAGCCTCCCCACCAACGGCAAGGTCCACATCACAAATTAATATCTGAAATAAAGCTTAACTTTATATAAAGAATCTTAAATCCTGTTAGGTTCAAAATCGTGCATGACTACGTCCCCCAAGGATTGCAGTAACTCTCGGGGGATGTCATATACTCCAGGGCCTTGTTTTGACTTAGGTCTTTCAGTGCTTTGTCAAATCCTTCTCGTAGTACGATATCTCTCATCTCATCTTCATTTATTTCCTGTTCCCTTTCCATAATATAGTCCTCAAGTTTCCCTTCTGCACATGCTGATTCAGCTGCCTCTAACCATGGGCTCGTGCACCGACTGTAACACCACATTCAAACTCACTTGAATCTTGATAGCTTGCCATTGTAGCAGCAGTAACCGATCTAACTGCGCCAGACACTTGTTGTCTTATTGAGGCGTTGCCGACTGCAGCGCCGAATTCTGCCTGTTTACATATCTCTGTATTTGAATACGCATGCCTATAGCAGTGTCTTTGGCACTTCAGTGTAAATTTAAGTGCCGGCCGCTGTGGCCGAGCTGTACTAGGCGCTTCAATCCGGAGCCGCGCTGCTGCTACGGTCGCAGGTTCGAATCCTGCCTCGGGCATGGATGTGTGTGATGTCTTTAAGTTGGTTAGGTTTAATTAGTTCTGACTCTAGGGGACTGATGATCTCAGATGTTGAGTCCCGCAGTTCTCAGAGCCATTTGAACCATTTTGTAAATTTAAGTGTAAGAACTCTTTTCTGAGGGCATTTGTCAGCTTGTACGGAAAAAAAAAAAAAAAAAAAACGTGGACAATAAACAGCTCTGAGAGCATGAGAACAGAATCTTTTGAAGTGTGATACTGCAGAAGAGCGCTGAAGAGTAGATAGTAATACACACTTTATGAAGGATAGATTCAGATTTCTCAAGTACAATGTACTAACTCCAATCTTAAAGCAGTCAGTTGTACGCAGATGTGAATACTACTGAACCAACATCTGGATAAGTCATTGATACAAAGTAATGCCACACCTTATTTACAGCAGAACAGAAAAAAATACATAAGAAGCCGACCTCAGGGACGAACAGTTTTGGCTCTGCGAACTGAAGGAACACGAGAGTCCATACTGACACGACAACTTGTCTTAGAAGACAGACTGAAGAAAGGCAAATGTAGAGTTTTCAAGGTGGCACATACAGGGTGTCCAATTTATCTTGACCACCCTAAATAACTGTTTGTCCAGATGCAAATTACAAAATGTTTCAAACAAATGTTCTTTAGCCGTCAGGGGGACCACATCAGCATTATCGCCTTCATTGTAGCTTTGTTTTTCACAAAGATATGAACATTGGTATGACTTTTTTAAAGGCACCCTGTATTTTTTATTCGGTAATTCATTTCCTCTCCTGAACACCTATTCAGAAATGTATCACAGTGTACCATTCACTGAAACACAAAGTTATTAATTAGATAACACAATATTGACGTTTACGATTCCAGCGCTTGGTGCAGGTACTCGGGGTAATGGAACACATCCACGTGCTGACGTTGACACAGAACATCTACATCTACGTGATTACTCTGCTATTCACAATAAAGTGCCTGGCAGAGGGTTCAATGAACGACCTTCAAGCTGTCTCTCTACCGTTCCACTCTCGAACGGGCGCGGGAAATTAAATTTTTCTGTGCGAGCCCTGATTTCTCTTATTTTATCGTGAAGATCATTTCTCCCTATGTAGGTGGGTGCCAACAGAATGTCATCGCAATCAGAGGAGAAAACTGGTGATTGAAATTTGATGAGAAGATCCCGTCGCAAAGAAAAACGCCTTTGTTTTAATGATTGCCACTCCCATTCACGTATCATGTTTGTGGCACTATCGCCCCATTTCGCGATAATACAAAACGAGCTGCCCTTCTTTGTACTTTTTCGATGTCATCCGTCAGTCCCACCTGATGCGTATCCCACACCGCTCAGCAGTACTCCAGAATAGGGCGGACAACTGTGGTGTAAGCAGTCTCTTTAGTAGACCTGTTGAACCTGCCAATGAATCGCAGTCTTTGGTTTGCTCTAGCGACAATATTATCTATGTGATCGATCCAATTTAGGTTATTTGTAATTGTAATCCCTAAGTATTTAGTTGAATTTACAGCCTACAGATTTGTGTGACTTATCGCGTAATCGAAATTTAGCGGATTTCTTTTAGTACTCATGTGAATAACTTCACATTTTTCCTTATTCGGGGTAAATTGTTACTTTTCGCAGCATACAAATATCTTATCTAAATCATTTTGCAAGTCGTTTTATTCATCTGATGACTTTACAAGACGGTAAATGACAGCATCTTCTGCAAACAGTCTAAGACGGCTACTCAGATTGTCTCCTATGTCGTTAATATACGGTAGATCAGGAACAATAGAGAGCCTATAACACTTCCTTGAGAAACGCCGGATATAACACTACTGGCCAATCAAATTGCTACACCAAGAAGAAATGCAGATGATAAACGGGTATTCATTGGACAAATATATTATACTAGAACTCACATGTGATTACATTTTCACACAATTTGGGTGCATAGATCCTGAGAAATCAGTACCCAGAACAACCACCTCTGGCCGTAATAACGGCCTTGATACGCCTGGACATTGAGTCAAATAAAGCTTGGATGGCATGTACAGGTACAGCTGCCCATGCAGCTTCAACACGATATCACAGCTCATCAAGAGTAGTTAGTGACTGGCGTATTGTGACGAGCCAGTTGCTCGGCCACCATTGACCAGATGTTTTCAATTGGTGAGAGATCTGGAGAATGTGCTGGCCAGGGCAGCAGTCGAACATTTTGTGTATCCAGAAAGGCCCGTACAGGATCTGCAACATGCGGTCGTGCATTAACATACTCAAATGTAGGGTTTCTCAGGGATCGAATGAAGGGTAGAGTCACGGGTCGTAACACATCTGAAATGTAACGTCCACTGTTCAAAGTGCCGTCAATGCGAACAAGAGGTGACCGAGACGTGTAACCAATGGCACCCAAAGCATCACGCCGGGCATACACCAGTATGGCGATGACGAATACACGCTCCCATTGTGCGTTCACCGCGATGTCGCCAACAACGTATGCAACCTTCATGATGCTGTAAACCGAACCTGGATTCATCCGAAAAAATGACGTTTCGCCATTCGTGTACCCAGGTTCGTCGCTGACTACACCATTGCAGGCGCTCCTGTCTGTGATGCAGCGTCCAGGGTAACCGCAGCCGTGATCTCCGAGCTGATAGTCCATGCTGCTGCAAACGTCGTCGAACTGTTCGTGCAGATGGTTGCTGTCTTGCAAACGTCTCCATCTCTTCACTCAGGGATCGAGACTTGGCTGCACGATCCGTTACAGTCATCCGGATAAGATGCCTGTCATCTCGACTGCTAGTGATACGAGGCCATTGGGGTCCAGCACGGCATTCCGTATTACCCTCCTGAACCCACAGATTTCATATTCTGTTAACTGTCATTGGATCTCGACCAACGCGAGCAGCAATGTCACGATACGATAAACCGCAATCGCGATAGGCTACAATCCGACCTTTATCAAAGTCGGAAACGTGATGGTGCGCATTTCTCCTCCTCACAAGAGGCATCACAACAACGTTTCACCAGACAACGCAGGTCAACTGTTGTTTGTGTGTGAGAAGTCGATTGGAAACTTTCCTCATGTCAGCACGTTGTAGGTGTCGCCACCGGCTGATAATTTGCGTATCACAGCATCTTCTTCCTGTCGGTTAAATTTCGCGTCTGTAGCACGTCATCTTCGTGATGTAGCAATTTTAATGGCCAGTAGTGTACTTCTGTTTTACTGGATGATTTTCCGTCTACTACTACGAACTGTGACCCTTCTGACAGGAAATCGCGAATCTAGTCGCACAATGGAGGCGATACCGCGTAGGCACGCAGTTTGGTTAGAAGACGCTTGTGAGGAACGGTTTCGAAAGTCCTCTGGAAGTCCAAAAATATGGAATCAATTTACCATCCCCTGTCGATAGCATTTACTACTTCATGATTATAAAGAGCTAGTTTTGTTTCACAAGAACGATATTTTCTGAAACCGTGCTGTCTATGTGTCAATAAATCCTTTTCCTAGAGGTACTTCATAATGTTCGAAAACAGTATATGTTCCAAAATCCTACTGCAAATCGACGTTGGTGATGTAGGACTGTAATTCAGTGGATTACTCCTACTTCCCTTTTTGGGTATTGGTGTGACTTGAACAGTTTTCCAGTCTTTAGGTACCGATCTTTCTGTGGCCGAGTGGTTGTATATAATTGCTAAATATGGAGCTGTTTTGTCAGAATACGCTGATAGGAACCTGACTGGTATACAATCTGGACCGGAGACCTTGTCTTTATTAAGTGACTTAAGCGCTATCGTTACTCCGAGGATATCTACTTCTATGTTTCTCATCTTGGCAGTTGTTCTTGATTGGAATTCAGGAATATTTACTTCGTCTTCTTTAGTAAAGGACTTTCGGAAAACCGTGTTTAATAACTCTGCTTTAGTGGCAATGTCATCAGAGACTTAACCGTTGTTATCGCGCAGTGACGATATTGATTGCGTCTTGCCACTCGTGTGCTTTATGTATGACCGAATCTCTTTGGGTTTTCTGCCAGATTTAGATACAGAGTTTCGTTGTGGAAATTATTAAAAGCATCTCGCATTGAAGCACGCACTATATTTCGAACTTTTGTAAAACTTTGCCAGTCTTGGGGATTTTGCGTTCTTTTAACTTTGGCATGCTTCTTTCGTTGCTTCTGCAACAACGATCTGACCCATTTTGTGTACCATGGGGGATCAGTATTATCACTTATTAGTTTATATGGTATATATCTCTCAATTGCTGTCGATACTATCTCTCTCAGAACATTCCACAACTTTTCTACACTTACATGATCAGATCGGAAGGAGTGAAGACTGTCTCTTAAAAAGACGATAAGACCATTTTTATCAGCTTTTTTAAATAGATATACTTTTCTTTTCTTTTTGATGGTTGTAGGTGTTACGATATTCAGCCTAGCAGCAACAGCCTTGTGGTCGCTAATCCCTGTATTCTTCACAATACTCACTATTTGTCCAGGATTATTTGTTGCTAAAAGGTCAAGTATGCTTTCGCAACCATTTACGCCTCGAGTGAGCTCATGAACAAATTGTTCAAAATAATTTTCTGAGAAAGCATTCAATACAATTTCGGATGACGTTTTTTGCCTGTCGCCCACTTTAAACGTATAATTTTTCCAGCATATCGAGGGTAGATTAAAGTCACCACCGACTATAATTGTATGAGCGGGGTACTTATTTGAAATGAGACTCAAGTTTTCTTTGAACTGTTCAGCTACTACATCGTCTGAGTTGTTGTTGTTGTTGTGGTCTTCAGTCCTGAGACTGGTTTGATGCAGCTCTCCATGCTACTCTATCCTGTGCAAGCTTTTTCATCTCCCAGTACCTACTGCAACCTACATCCTTCTGAATCTGCTTAGTGTATTCATCTCTTGGTCTCCCTCTACGATTTTTACCCTCCACGCTGCCCTCCAATACTAAATTGGTGATCCCTTGATGCCTCAGAACATGTCCTACCAACCGATCCCTTCTTCTGGTCAAGTTGTGCCACAAACTTCTCTTCTCCCCAATCCTATTCAATACTTCCTCATTAGTTATGCGATCTACCCATCTAATCTTCAGCATTCTTCTGTAGCACCACATTTCGAAAGCTTCTATTCTCTTCTTGTCCAAACTATTTATCGTCCATGTTTCACTTCCATACATGGCTACACTCCATGACTTCCTGACACTTAAATCAATACTGGATGTTAACAAATTTCTCTTCTTCAGAAACGCTTTCCTTGCCATTGCCAGCCTACATTTTATATCCTCTCTACTTCGACCATCATCAGTTATTTTGCTCCCCAAATAGCAAAACTCCTTTACTACTTTAAGTGCCTCATTTCCTAATCTAATTCTCTCAGCATCACCCGACTTAATTAGACTATATTCCATTATCCTTGTTTTGCTTTTGTTGATGTTCATCTTATATCCTCCTTTCAAGACACTGTCCATTCCATTCAACTGCTCTTCCAAGTCCTTTGCTGTCTCTGACAGAATTACAATGTCATCGGCGAACCTCAAAGTTTTTATTTCTTCTTCATGAATTTTAATACCTACTCCGAATTTGTCTTTTGTTTCCTTTACTGCTTGCTCAATATACAGATTGAACAACATCGGGGACAGCCTACAACCCTGTCTTACTCCCTTCCCAACCACTGCTTCCCTTTCATGTCCTTCGACTCTTATAACTGCCATCTGGTTTCTGTACAAATTGTAAATAGCCTTTCGCTCCCTGTATTTTACCCCTGCCACCTTTAGAATTTGAAAGAGAGTATTCCAGTCAACATTGTCAAAAGCTTTCTCTAAGTCTACAAATGCTAGAAACGTAGGTTTGCCTTTCCTTAATCTTTCTTCTAAGATAAGTCGTAAGGTCAGTATTGCCTCACGTGTTCCAGTGTTTCTACGGAATCCAAACTGATCTTCCCCGAGGTTGGCTTCTACTAGTTTTTCCATTCGTCTGTAAAGAATTCGTGTTAGTATTTTGCAGCTGTGACTTATTAAGCTGATAGTTCGGTAATTTTCACATCTGTCAACACCTGCTTTCTTTGGGATTGGAATTATTATATTCTTCTTGAAGTCTGAGGGTATTTCGCCTGTTTCATACATCTTGCTCACCAGATGGTAGAGTTTTGTCAGGACTGGCTCTCCCACGGCCGTCAGTAGTTCCAATGGAATATTGTCTACTCCGGGGGCCTTGTTTCGACTCAGGTCTTTCAGTGCTCTGTCAAACTCTTCACGCAGTATCGTATCTCCAATTTCATCTTCATCTACATCCTTTTCCATTTCCATAATATTGTCCTCAAGTACATCGCCCTTGTATAGACCCTCTATATACTCCTTCCACCTTTCTGCTTTCCCTTCTTTGCTTAGAACTGGGTTTCCATCTGAACTCTTGTTATTCATACAAGTCGTTCTCTTATCTCCAAAGGTCTCTTTAATTTTCCTGTAGGCGGTATCTATCTTACCCCTAGTGAGATAGGCCTCTACATCCTTACATATGTCCTCTAGCCATTCCTGCTTAGCCATTTTGCACTTCCTGTCGATCTCATTTTTGAGACGTTTGTATTCCTTTTTGCCTGTTTCACTTACTGCATTTTTATATTTTCTCCTTTCATCAATTAAATTCAATATTTCTTCTGTTACCCAAGGATTTCTACTAGCCCTCGTCTTTATACCTACTTGATCCTCTGCTGCCTTCACTACTTCATCCCTCAAAGCTACCCATTCTTCTTCTACTGTATTTCTTTCCCCCATTCCTGTCAATTGCTCCCTTATGCTCTCCCTGAATCTCTGTACAACCTCTGGTTCTTTTAGTTTATCCAGGTCCCATCTCCTTAAATTCCCACCTTTTTGCAGTTTCTTCCGTTTTAATCTACAGGTCATAACCAATAGATTGTGGTCAGAGTCCACATCTGCCCCTGGAAATGTCTTACAATTTAAAACCTGGTTCCTAAATCTCTGTCTTACCATTATATAATCTATCTGATACCTTTTAGTATCTCCAGGGTTCTTCCATGTATACAACCTTGTTTCATGATTCTTAAACCAAGTGTTAGTTATGATTATGTTGTGCTCTGTGCAAAATTCTACCAGGCGGCTTCCTCTTTCATTTCTGTCCCCCAATCCATATTCACCTACTATGTTTCCTTCTCTCCCTTTTCCTACACTCGAATTCCAGTCACCCATGACTATTAAATTTTCGTCTCCCTTCACAATCTGAATAATTTCTTTTATTTGATCATACATTTCTTCAATTTCTTCGTCATCTGCAGAGCTAGTTGGCATATAAACTTGTACTACTGTAGTAGGTGTGGGCTTCGTATCTATCTTGGCCACAATAATGCGTTCACTATGCTGTTTGTAGTAGCTTACCCGCATTCCTATTTTCCTATTCATTATTAAACCTACTCCTGCATTACCCCTATTTGATTTTGTGTTTATAACCCTGTAGTCACCTGACCAGAAGTCTTGTTCCTCCTGCCACCGAACTTCACTAATTCCCACTATATCTAACTTCAACCTATCCATTTCCCTTTTTAAATTTTCTAACCTACCTGCCCGATTAAGGGATCTGACATTCCACGCTCCGATCCGTAGAATGCCAGTTTTCTTTCTCCTGATAACGACATCCTCCTGAGTAGTCCCCGCCCGGAGATCCGAATGGGGGACCATTTTACCTCCGGAATATTTTACCCAAGAGGAGGCCATCATCATGTAATCATACAGTAAAGCTGCATGCCCTCGGGAAAAATTACGGCTGTAGTTTCCCCTTGCTTTCAGCCGTTCGCAGTACCAGCACAGCAAGGCCGTTTTGATTATTGTTACAAGGCCAGATCAGTCAATCATCCAGACTGTTGCCCTTGCAACTACTGAAAAGGCTGCTGCCCCTCTTCAGGAACCACACGTTTGTCTGGCCTCTCAACAGATACCCCTCCGTTGTGGTTGCACCTACGGTACGGCTATCTGTATCGCTGAGGCACGCAAGCCTCCCCACCAACGGCAAGGTCCATGGTTCATGGGGGTTCTGAGTTAGGAGTCGGTAAAACGATCCAATTAATAGTTTAGTCCGATTGTCGGGTATAACCTCCACCCATATTATTTCACACGAACTATCTACTTCAGTTTCGCTACAAGGCGAACTACCTCTGACAGCAATAAATACTCCACCACCAACTGTATTTAATCTATCCTTTCTGAACACTGTTAGATCGTTTGAAAAAAATGTCGGCTGAATTTATTTCCGGCCTCCCCCAGCTCTCTGTACCTACAATTATTTGAGCTTCAGTGCTTTCTATTACGGCTTGGAGCTCTGGTTCTTTCCCAACACAGCTACGAGAATTTACAACTACAATACCAATCGTTTCAACAACTACCTTACTGTGTTTTACCTGCCCACTTTCTGACGGACGCCCCTTCTGTGGTTCCCTGACACCCTCTAACCTAAAAAACCGCGCAGTCCCTTCCACACATCCCCCGCAACCCGTGTAGTGTAGTGGACTCCTGTCCTATTAAGCGGAACCCGGAAACCCACCACCCGATGGCGCAAGTCAAGGAATCTGCAGCCTACACGGCCACAGAACCGCCCAAACCTCTGATTCAGACCCTCCACTCAGCTCTGCATCAAAGGACCACAGTCAGTTCTATCTACGATGCTGCAGATGGTGAGCTCCGCCTTAATCTCGGAAGCATTTCCGCTAGCCGCCCCAAACCAAACAAAATCTGCTCCGATCCAAAGCGGCACACGTCATTGGTACCGACATGAGGAACCACCTGCAGTTGGCTACACCCTGTACTCTTCATGGCATCCGGAAGCACCCTTTCCACATCCGGAATGACTCACCCCAGAATGCACACGGAGTGCACACAAGCTTCCTTCCCCTCCTTGGCAGCCATGTTCCTAAGGGGCCCCATTACGCGCCTAACGTTGGAGCTCCCAACTACCAGACCTTGTGGGCCCAGAAGCTTCCTCTGGAACAGGGTGGACGATGTGCATCCGGCTCAGAGACATCGTCAGCCACAGATAACGCCCGAAACATGTTCGTGGAACAAACCGGGGAGGCCCTACGATCAGCCCCTCAGAAAGTTTTTCGCTGCCTGACAGACTTTGGAATGATCTCCCACTCGACCACGGGTGAGGGGTCAACCTCAGTGCAGGCAATACTTGGGGCGGCCACAGCAGTGGACCGATCGGAGCACACGTGGTCCCGTGCCCGACGTACCTCGCATCCCTGCGTTCGATCCACAGTGACGCCCCTTGGCAGCAGCCTCAAGCTGTGTGACGGAAGCCAAAGCAGCCTGGAGCTGTGAGCGAAGGGTTGCCAACTCAGCTCGCATCTTTACACAACAATCACATTTCCTATCCATTACTGCAGTCGCTCCTGTCTGAAGCTCATAAAAATATGTAACAAGCGAGGCCGGCCACTGGTGGCCCAGCGGTTCTAGGCGCTTCAGTCTGGAACCGCGTGACCGCTACGGTCGCAGGTTCGAATCCTGCCTCGAGCATGGATGTGTGTGATGTCCTTAGGTTAGTTAGGTTTAAGTAGTTCTATGTTCTAGGGGACTGATGACCTGAGGTGTTAAGTCCCATAGTGCTCAGAGCCATTTGAACCATTTTTTGTAACAAGCGAAGGGCGTACTCACCTTATTAGTAGCAGGAACTAGCGGTGCTGCTCTCGCTGACGGTCTAACCGACACTGACAAATGTAAAGATAAGTAGAATGCACACCCGTCATTCCATCAACCATCGTCAGTTGAAGAGTTGTGTGAGTAGAATGTACACCAACGAAGAGAAGGTAGGAATGCTACTCATATATGGGGAATGTATGTTAGCACTACAGTAATTGCAATACTGTTTTCTTATGTACGGGTACATTTAGTACAGCAGTTTAGTCCTTTTAAATACTGATGTGTAGAGTATGCTTACAGTAAAGGCTGTCCTTCCTACAAACTGCATCGACATAACTTTTCTTTTATTCTTGTTGTTGTCGTTGTTGTTGAAGGTAGGGGAAATGCTACGTAGGCAGCGGATCTGTACAGAGAGCGATGTCCAGACAAGAACCCACCTTCCCGACGGATGTTTTCTTGTGATGTTGCGACGCTTCAGGGAACGAGAAGTTTCAACCCACGACAACGCCATCGTCGTTGCACTCGCGTAGACGAAGCTGCCGAAGTTGCTGTTCTCGCTTCCGTTGCTATGAATCCACATGCGAACACACGACAGCTTGAACACGAGTTTGGCATTCCTAAAACCAGTGTACATCTTATTCTTACACGTCACCGGTTCCATCCTTACCATGTACACCTACATCATGAATTGGATGAGAATGATTTCCAGAATCGTGTACAGTTCTGTCAGTGGGCACAGCAGCAAATCCTCGCCAACCCGAACTTCTTCTCCAATGTTCTGTTTACCAATGAATCTTCCTTCCCTAAAAAGGACCGGTAAATACAAGTAACATACATTATTCGCCCAGCGACAACCCACGATGGCTTAGACAGGTGGAACATCAGCGTCAGAGGAGAGTTAACGTCTGGCGTGGGATGCTTGGTACTACAATTATTGGCCCTTATTTCATCAATGGTAGTCAAAACGGCACAGCGTATGCCAACTTCCTCAGACGAATACTTCCTCCTCCTCTGGGTGAAGTGCCACAAAGAACCAGAATGATTATGTGGTATAACACGATGGATGTCCAACACATATGCCTTGCGTACACGTCGTGTTCTGAACCGAAGGTATCCTGCCAGATGGATTGGTCGAGGAGGAACAGTTACTTGGCCTGCTAGGTCACCTGATTTGAATCCTCTGGACCTTTTCTTTGGGGATGCATTAAAGACATCTATAGCGATATTCCAACAACTCCAGAAAAATGGAAATGAGCGTTTGGCGTCATTGACCGGAAGACCTCCTACGAGGCAGGTCCGACCGCCTTGGTGCAGGTCTTACTACATTCGACGCCACATTGGGCGATCTGCGCGCCGGATGGGGATGCAATGATGATGAAGACAGCGCAACACCCAGTCCCTGAGTGGAGAAAGTCCCCGACGCAGCCGGGAATTGAACCCGGGCCCCTTAGGACCGTACACGGTCACACTGACCATTCAGCTATCAGGGCGGACAGGAGAGGCATTTGTTTTCTGACAACTCTAGCAAGTGGACGAGTTTGTGATCCCGGGCTCGAAGTCAGTGTTGTGTTATGGAATTAATAACGTTGTGTTTCAGTGAATGGTACACTGTGATACATTTTTGAATTGGTCTTTAGGAGAGGGAATGAATTACCGAATAAAAAATACAGGGTGCCATTTAAAAAGGTCGTACTGCTCGTCATATATTTACAAAAAAACA
The DNA here is from genome assembly GCF_021461385.2 of Schistocerca piceifrons. NCBI lineage: Eukaryota > Metazoa > Arthropoda > Insecta > Orthoptera > Acrididae > Schistocerca > Schistocerca piceifrons. Next base: position 67,378,553 of record NC_060146.1, on the reverse strand, counting down.
AAGCTACAATGAAGGCAATCATACTGATTGATGTCTCCCTGACGGCTAAAGAACATTTGCTTGAAACATTTTGTAATTTTCATCTGGACAAACAGTTATTTAGGGTGGTCAAGATAAATGGGACACCCTGTATATCACATAGTGAGCAAAGTGTTATCTAAAATTTGCACAGAAATCTGGCCTCAGTTATACAGGGGTTGGACAAATATACGGAAACACCGCGAAAAATGTATGCTAGCGATGCCTGCAGTTCGTGCTGTTGTATTTGACTACAAACGGAACCTGTCCAATGGCTTCTGTAAATTGCAAGTGTCCAGTCGTGATCAGAATAGTGTTTATGTTGGAGGTAACTGAATTGGAACATGAGCAGTTGTCTGTGCTTGGATCTTGGTGCTTTCGTGACCCGTGTAGCCGAAATATTTGGTGTACCAGGAGACCCGCTATCGAAGATTTATGCTGCATACTAGGTCACAAGGCAGACGGAAGTGTTGGTATTGAATGATCGTGACAGATGGCCATTCAAGAGGCCTGTGACAAAAAATAAGAGGACGACAACCGTAAAAGTCGCCGAAGAACTGAATGTCACACTGGCGAAACTCGTCAGTACCAAAACAACATGAAGGAAACACCATAAGTAGGGAATTACAGGTCGAGTTGGATTTGTAAAACCACACACCAGTTATGAAAATACCCGTAACGGGAAACGTGGTGCCTTAAAACCTGGAATACAGAGTAATGGCAGAAAGTCATTTGGCCGGATGTGTCTTATTTCACACAGACTCCAACTTCTTAACGAGTTTATGCCCCGAGACGGAAATATGGCAGATGTTCGCTGATTATTTGGGCAGCCATATCATTCCGACCGACCTTGCCACAGTTCACGCGCCTCACCCCGTCGGAGGTTCGAGTTCTCCCTCCGGCATGGGTGTGTCTGTTGTCCTTAGCGTGTTATTTTAAGTTAGATTAAGTAGTGTGTAAGCCTAGGGACCGATGACCTCAGCAGTTTGGTCCCATAGGCACTTAACACAAATTTCCATGGTATTCCGTGGTCCCCATTGTTAATCTGCTTGTCGTATAACTGCCAAGGATAATGTGACCATCAGGTCCATCCCATGGTACAATCTTTGTCCCCCAATGGTGGTACTGTGTTCCAAGGCGACAGGATTGGTGTTCACTCTGCTCGCGTCGTCCTGCGGTGGTTTTCTGAGAACGAGGATCAATTATTGCATCTCCCCTGACCACCATACTCATCAGATCTCAATATTATTGAGCTTTTGTGGTCTAATTTTGAGAGTAGGGTGCGTCATTGCTATCCACCTGAACTTAACCACTATTTTGCAGGAAGAACGGCACAGGATTTCCCCTGAAAGCCATGCATGACCTGTATTTGTCCATTTCGAGATTAGACATGGTAATGTGTTCTTTTTTCCATATTTTTGTTCAACTCCTGTATAGTATGTGTTTATTTCTGGAGGATTTGGATGTAACGGTATCCAGTATCGCTACAACGACCTCATAATCACTAAGCCCTGTATCCATCATAGTGCTCCCTATTTGCTCAGGAGTATTTGTTGCTTGGCGGTCAAATATTTTTTCACAACCATACACCTCCAGTACTTTTCTAAACCAAAACTTCAAAACTATTTTCAGAGTGAGCATTCAGTACGATTTTGGACCATGCTTTATGCCTCCCATCTACTTTAAATAAGTATTTTTGCCAACGTACCAAGGGTACACTGTAGTCAGCACTAACAATTATTATGTGAGTGAGGTATATATCTGAAATAGGCCTCACGTTATCTGTGAATCTTTCAGCAACTGTATCATCTGAGTGAGTTGTCAAATATAACCTCAACCCATAGTAACTCACAGGAACTATCTACTTCATTTTGAGTACTATTTGTTCCATTTCGGCCGAAATTATCTCCTTCTTTAGGGAGCTTTCAGTACCTGTAACGATTTGAGCTTCGCTGCTTTCTATTAGTGCTTGAAGCTCTGGTTCTTTCCCAATAACCGGAAAATTTGCATTGATGATACCGGTTGTTCCTAAATCTACCCTTTTCCTGTGTTTGCGCCCGCACCCATTGAGACTGAAACCCTTTTTGTACGTTGCCGAAACACTGTAACCTCGTAACCCGCGCAGTCCACTCCACACAGCCACCGGTCCTCCTGTGTGTAGTGGACTCCAGAACTATTAAGAACCATCCGTAACCACACCACCATACGGAGCAAGTCGAGGAATCTGCAGCCCTCACGACCGCAGAACCAGAGCACCTGATTCAGACTCTCCACTCAGCTCTGTACAGAAGGTCCTCAGTCGGTCTTGTCCATGATGAAACAGACTGTGAGCTCTGTCTTCATCTTGAAAGAATGTCTGTACCACTTTGTAAAGCTGCCTGAAGCCAGAGAGAATCTATTATGATCCAAGGTGACACATCATGTGTGTCAGCCACCACTTGCAGTTGGCTATACCCTGTGGTCTTCACAGCACAAGCATCCATTCCACATCTAGGATATCCTGCAGCCCACCCCATCATGCACACAGATTACCTACTGGACTTCTTCCCTTCGTTGGCCACTGTGTGTCTAAAGGGGCAGAAAGCAGAGATGCCACAGTAGCGGACCGATCGGGAGACAAGTGAGATGTGCTGGATGTCCCTTGGGTCCCCAGGTTGGCATCACCACATTGATGCCTACTGGCAACAGCCTCAAGTTGCATGACCAAAGTCAGGAACGCCTTGAGCTATGAGCGATGGTCACCATCTCAGCTCGCATCCAAATGCAGCCCTCATAGTCCCTATCCACACTAAAGATAGCGGAACTCTGCACTATACTGCTATTAAAACGCGGCGCTATGCCTAATGATAAAGAGGATGGAACAAGGCAACAGACCCTAGCGTCACAGAATTAGCTACTTGCGTAGTTTGTCACGAATCTCTTGCGCCGCGATTAGTCTCAAGTTTCTGGTAAACAGTGCAGATCATTATGTATACAAAATGGTTAAAAGATCAGATGGACAGTATTATAGACCAACACCGTTTGCTGCCTTTTCTTGCAGGATTATAGGGTATATTCTAAGCTCAAAAATGAAATGCCTGGAGGAAAACAAGCTTGTATCACAGAGTCTACGTGGGTACAGGAAAAAACACTTGTGTGAAAGACAGCTTATTTTATTCATACGCAACGTTTTACAAACAAGAGGTGCGGCTGAACAACTAGTTTCCGTCTTCCTAGAACAATATCATGCTACGGTCGCAGGTTCTAATCCTGCCTCGCGCATGGATGTGTGTGATGTCCTTAGGTTAGTTAGGTTTAAGTAGTTCTAAGTTCTAGGGGACTGATGACCACAGATGTTAAGTCCCGTAGTGCTCAGAGCCATTTGAACAATATCATGAACAATACAACGAAATATTTCACAGGTTTTGCTGCAAAGGTATGGGCTGCTAGGCTAGACAGTAAACTGTGAGAAGACAAATGTTTACTTTCACGAGGTAACAAAACGAAGAAGCCGTCCTGTGCGAACGAGACGATATGTTTCAAAAAGAACTACGTTAGATATTCACGAGCAGACGTATCATCAGAATTAAAGAGGTCAGACGATACTTGGGTTCATACACGTAAACACGGGAAAAAATCAGGTTACCTTCCATGCGGAAAGTGGATGCACTCAGATTTAGATTTTTTGTACGCAAGATGGTTCAAATGGCTCTGAGCACTATGGGACTTAACATCTCTGGTCATCAGTCCGCTAGAACTTAGAACTACTTAAACCTAACTAACCTAAGGACATCACACACAGCCATGCCCGAGGCAGGATTCGAACCTGCGACCGTAGCAGTCGCGCGGTTCCGGAGTGAGCGCCTGAACCGCTAGACCACCGCGGCCGGCTTTTGTACGCAAATCCAGATTTCGGCTAGTGGCTAGCTATTCTCAATGTGCTATTTTCTATTCTCGGTGAATGGAAGTCCCTGTCGTTCAGGCGTCAGTCACATTTCTTTGAATACCGAGTATTCAAAGAAATGTGAATGACGTCCAAACAACAGGGACTTACATGCATCGAGAATAGAAAATAGTACATTAAGAATAGCTAGCCACTAGCCGAAATCTGGATTTGCGTAAAAAAAATCTAAAAAAAAGGACGACTGAATGCTGCACTCTGTAAGTTGTAAACTGGAAAAAAATGTTGTCACAATGATTGTTTGCAAGAAGCACTGTCAAGCAAAAGTGCCGGTAAGTGTATAAGTATTGTGCTATTCATTGCTGGTAGAGGACGAATCGGAACTCTAACACTGAAATTTCTGATTGTGTTCCGGAATACTTTCCCAATATTTTGGTATCAGCAAGCTATAGTCACCGGTGGCTCGTCGCAGATTAATTGCTTTTCGTTTGATTTGTTACCTTCATTTACCTTTCTGTCCGTATTGCATTGAAAGTACCTGCAGAACGCTGTCGACGGCAGGCACAGTGTGTCTTGTTTGGAGGCAAATTTATTCCATCGGCTCACGATGCTTACTGTTAACCTCAGTAATCCTCACTTTACTCTTCGCCCTGAAGGTTGCAATCAGCAGCGCTCGATGTAGGAAGACGCAGAACGAGGTGGCGGTGAAAAGTGAAGAAGTACAGGCACAGCTCCCATAATCTTGAAGTGCTGAAGATGGATTAGTATCTGACCCATCACTGCCCGAAATAACTGACATCTTTAACCGCTCTCTGACGTCCAACATTTTTCCTACAGCGTGGAAGAAGGCGCTCATAAAACCATTACCAAAGAAGGAATCTGCCAAACAACCTTCTGATCACAGGCCCATTTGCATTCTACCAGCAAGGCGTTAGAATAGATAGTCCACGAACAGGTTACCAATTATTTAAACTGAATAACCTCCTAGATGAATACCAGTCTGGTTTCCGGCAAAATCGCAGCACAACGACTGTTCTTATAAAAGTGACTGACGAATTAAAACATGCCATGGACAAACAACAGGCTACTATTGTGTGCTTCCTGGACTTCAGCAAAGCTTTCGACACTGTTGACTTTGACATTCTTCTTGCTAAAATGACAGGTCAAAATTTTTCTTCAAGCGCTGTACAGTAGTTCCACTCGTACCTTACATCCCGCCAGCAGTGTGAAATGGTAGGTAGTGAAAGGTCGCAGTGGAAGGATGTTGTATCAGGCGTCCCACGAGGATCAGGACTGGGCCCATTACTTTTCTCATTGTACGTTAATGATGTGTCAACTATTCACTCCCAATGCAGATGACCTTCAATTATATCTCAGTGCAAGTCCAGCAAACCTGCACACAGCCACCGATCATGTAAATGCTGACTTACTTGCTTTATCAGAAAAGTCGCAGAACTTAGGTCTGAAACTGAACCCTTCCAAGACGCAAGCAATCTTAGTCGCTCACGAAAGACTTATTACAACACAGCACAGAGAATCTCTTCCATGCTTAACTTTATATGGCACCGAAATAACCTTTTCTCCTTCTGCAAAGGACTTGGGGATAATCTTGGACCACCACTTAGACTGGACTGAACACACTACTGCAGTGTGTAAGAAAGCTTCTGCATCCCTTCATTGTCTGCAGAAATACAAAAAAAGTATTTCGATTCGAGCTTAAGAAGAAGCTCGTAGACTCTCTAACACTTCCTATTCTCGACTAGGGCGATGCTACTCTTCAAGGACTTTCGGACGAAAACTCTGACAGGCTTGAACTGGCGATCAATGCTTGCGTACGATATATTTGTGACGTTCTTTATTACGATCTTATCACTCCAGCCTATGAACAATTATCGTGGCTAGGTGCTCATAAACGTAGGGACTACCATACTTTACGTTTACTCCATCGTCCTCTCAATCATCAGACTCCCTCTTACTAATCTTCAGCCATTACATTACTATCTGAACAGCACAGCAGAAATACTCGTTCTCAACAAAGTAAGATCCTCTCAGTATCACCACACAACACGTCATGTTTTCTAAATCATTTTCTGTGGCCGGAACGCCGCTTTAGAACACTCTTCCTCAAAATATCAGAGAAATTAAATCACTTCCAGACTTCAAAAACAGCTAATGGCTCACCTTCTCTCGCAATAGCTGTATCTCCCACATACTGGTCTGCAGCCCACACTCTTCAATCCCCCCTCCCCCTCAACTTTTCCCTACTCCTCGCTTACGGAGTTATCTGCTTAAATCAAGTCCTCTCCTAACAGCCACTATTACTGTCATTCCAATTTTCTTGTTCTTCATACTTTCTTTTCCTGACAATGCTAAACATGATTTAAATTGTTCTAAACTAGTCTACCGTTGTGGCTGAGCGGTTCTAGGCGCTTCAGTCTGGAACCGCGCGACCGCTACGGTCGCAGGTTCGAATCCTGCCTCGGGCATGGATGTGTGTGATGTCCTTAGGTTAGTTAGGTTTAAGTAGTTCTAAGTTCTAGGGGACTGATGACCTCACATGTTAAGTCCCATAGTGCTTAGAGCCATTTGAATCATTTGAACCAAACTAGTCTACATTATTTTTAATGCACCTTGTTTTATTATTTCTGTTGTTATTGCCATTTATCCTTACTTTCATTAATGTCAACATTATTATTATTATTATTATGCTTATTATCATCGCTGAGATTGTTATCATTTTCGTGAATGTTTTGGTAATATATCTGTATGTGTTTTCCTGGTCAGATGTAAGAGAGGGCCTTAAGGCCCTAATCTAGTCAGGCTATATAAGCAAATAAATAAATAAAAATAAATACTTTGTCTAATTTAATTCTACAATCACAGCTTTTACAATTATTTTCATGTCAGAATAGAGTAAATTCGGATGTCATGTACTTATGGTGGACAACAACAGATTTCACGAAGCTTCCCCTCGAATAGCGTCGCACTGGAAGAAGAGTGGCTGGTCGCCCGATGAAGAGACGGTCTGACGTTTGAGATCTAAACAAGGTACAAGTCTAGCCTTGAAGAGGAGGTAAGTAATCCTACACTCACTGTGTTTCGCTCATCCGTACTGAAAGAAAGGTCTGATTTAAAAAGCACCTGGAAGTACCACTGTAAACGTGTTCCAGTGACAGATAAATGGCTGCAGTGTATCTGCTCAGGGAAGTATCGTATAGCGTCCCGACGATAGCCCGGCTAGCGCAGCTTGGGACAATACGGACAGCTGTCACCATCTGACTAGCGTCTGCTGCCGATGCACCTGTGTAAGCAACACATCGAGCAAACTGTTCTACTCCCTCTTCGCATTTACCGCTGGTGCGAGTACATGATGGCTACTGGGTGTGTCTGACGCTACGAAAACTTCTTAGGCGGAGGTCGCACGCAACACAGTATGCCTATAGGACGTCCACTTGCAGTTTATCGCCATTTCTCGGATCATTGGAGCGAGGGATATAGGAGCATGGTACTGGCAAATCGCACAGACTGTTGGCTGTAGTGAGGTGGCCACAGAACAAGTGGTGATGGAATGGGCTCAAGACGACAGTGTGGCAAGGAGAACAGGCACGGGCCGTTTCAGAAAGTCTGCACCTACAGGAGGTCGTAGGGTTCATTGTGTGCCTCTGACAAATAGACGTTTGACAGCTCGAGTCAGGGCACAGGATACCGGCAGAGTGTCACCATGAACCTACGTGAACAGGTTACTGGAAACTAGAGTTGTACACTGAAGCGCCAAATAAACTCGTCTATGCATGCGTACTCAAATACAGAGATATGTAAACAGGCCGAAAACGGCGCTCCGGTCGGCCACGCCTGTATAAGGCAACAAGTGTCTGGAGCAGTTGTTAGATCGGTTACTGCTGCTACAATGGTAGATTATCAAGATTTAAGTGCGTTTGGTGTTATAGTCGGCGCACGAGCGATGGGACACAGCTTCTACGAAGTAGCGATGAAGTGGGGATTTTCCAGTACGACCATTTCACGAGCGCACCCTCATTTTCAGGTATCCGGTAAAACATCAAATCTCCGACATCGCTGCGGACGGAAAAAAATCCTACAAGTAAGTGGCAGAAGTGCAACCCTTCCGCAAATTGTTGCAGATTTGAAAACTGGGCCATCAACAAGTGTCAGCGTACAAACCATACAACAAAACATAATACACTACTGGCCATTAAAATTGCTACACCACGAAGATGACGTGCTATAGATGCGAAATTTAACCGACAGGAAGAAGATGCTGTGATATGCAAATGATTAGTTTTTCAGACCATTCACACAAGGTTGGCACCGGTGGCGACACCTACAACGTGCTGACATGAAGAAAGTTTCCGACCGATTTCTCTTACACAAACAGCAATTGACCGGCGTTGCCTGGTGAAACGTTGTTGTGATGCCTCGTGTAAGGAGGAGAAATGCGTACCATGACGTTTCCGACTTTGATAAAGGTCGGATTGTAGCCTATCGCGATTGCGGTTTATCGTATCGCGAATTTGCTGCTCGCGTTGGTCGAGATCCAATGACTGTTAGCAGAATATGGAATCGGTGGGTTCAGGAGGGTAATACGGAACGCCGTGCTGGATCCCAATGGCCTCGTATCACTAGCAGTCGAGATGACAGGCATCTTATCTGCATGGCTGTAACGAATCGTGCAGCCACGTCTCGATTCTTGAGTCAACAGATGGGGACGTTTGCAAGACAACAACCATCTGCACGAACAGTATGGCGACGTTTGCAGCAGCATGAGTTATCAGCTCCGAAACCATGGCTGCGGTTACCCTTGACGCTGCATCACAGACAGGAGAGCCTGCGATGGTGTACTCAACAACGAACCTGGGTGCACGAATGGCAAAACATCATATTTTCGGATGAATCCAGGTTCGTTTTACAGCATCATGATGGTCGCATCCCTGTTTGGCGACATCGCGGTGAACGTACATTGGAAGTGTGTATTCGTCATCGCCATACTGACGTATCAACCGGCGTGATGGTATGGGGTGCCATTGGTTACACGTCTCAGTCATCTCTTGTTCGCATTGACGGCACTTTGAACAGTGGACGTTACATTTCAGATGCATTACGACCCGTGGCTCTACCCTTCATTCGATCCTTGCGAAAACCTACATTTCATCAGGATAATGCACGACCGCATGTTGCAGGTCCTGTACGGACCTTTCTGGATACGGAAAATGTTCGACTGCTGCCCTGGCCAGCACATTCTCCAGATCTCTCACCAACTGAAAACGCCTGGTCAATGGTGGCCGAGCAACTGGCTCGTCACAATACGCCAGTCACTACTCTTGATGAAGTGTGGTATCGTGTTGAAGCTGCATGGGCAGCTGTACCTGTACATGCCATCCAAGCTCTGTTTGACTCAATGCCCAGGCGTATCAAGGCCGTTATTACGGCCAAAGGTGGTTGTTCTGGGTACTGATTTCTCAGGATCAAAGCACCAAAATTGCGTGAAAATGTAATCACATGTTAGCTCTAGTATAATATATTTGTCCAGTGAATACCCGTAGTGTAGATCTGTCTATCAGAACCGTAGGCCCACTCGCATACCCTTGATGGCTGCACGACACCTCGCCGGAGCCCGTCAACACCGACATTGGACTGTTGATGAATGGAAACATTTTGCCTGATCGGACCAGTCTCATTTAAAATTGTATCGACCGTATGGAAGTGTACAGGTGTGGGGACCTCATAATCTATGGACCCTGTATGTGAGCAGGAGACTGTTCAAGCTGGTGGAGGCTCTGTAATGGTGTGGGGAGTGTGCAGTTGGAATAATATGGGACCCCTGATACGTCTAGATATGACTCTGACAGATGACACGTACGTAAACGTCCTGTCTGATCACCTGCATCCATTCATGTCCATTGTGCATTCTGACGGACTAGGGCAATTCTAGCAGGTCAATGCGACACCCTACAGGTCCAGAATTCCTACAGTGTATGTTCAGGAACATTCTTCTAACTCTTCCTGTCGCCATCAAACTCCCCACGCATGAACTCAGACATTAGACGAGTCCATGTAACGTCGTGTTGCTTAACTTCTGCGTGCAGGCGGAGGCCATACACGATATTGGGTAGGCGTACCAGATGTTTTGGCTCTTCAGTGTATTACGATTCTACTTTCCCAGAAACAGTAATATAAAATATGCAAATTCACTAGTGGAACCCCATTTTAGCAGAATACTTAATTGAAACTGAAGAATATGATAAACAGCAGTAATAGTAATCGTCAGTAATTAACTAATGCAGCCTTAGCCTTCCTTTAATTAGTATTTACGTGTCCCGTAGAAGTGGGAAATCATTACAAACGACAAAATTGTCAAAAGGCATTCGAACTGCCGAAAGCAGCAAAGTCAGCCGCCGCTCAGGGCCAATTCTTGGAACGCCACAAGGGAACAGCCGAGATTCAGTGGCGCACCGGTCTATTTCTGTTGCCTTGGAGCACAGTCGCTGGACATGAGGCTTTGTACAGAAACACAGACAGCATCTCCCGTGGAGTGATTTACAACCTGGAAATGGAGTGAGGAGGATCGACCCTTTTTACATGAAATGTAAAAAGCTGGCCGTTTGCCCACAAAGCACTGAAAGCCAGAGATAAATATCTCGAAGATGGACAGGGGACCCGGAGTCCTGGGCCTCTGAAAAGTTGAGACAGGTGCTATCGCTTTAACTCTGCAAAAAACAAACGTTTGCATAAACATGTTTCCAGTTTAAGATCTGCCAGCATTGTCTGACGTAAATAAATTGCTATAAGTTGGAAAATTACAGGATGCTGACGAGACAGAGCAACTCATTGGTTGAAGAAAGAAACAGGTTGGTTGGTTAATTTGGAGGAGGGGACCAAAAAGCGAGGTCATTGGTCCCTTCGGATAAGGGAAGGATGGGGAAGGAAGTCGGCCGTGTTCTGTCATAGGAGCCATCCCGGATTTTGCATCAAGCAGTTAAGGGAAATCACGGAAAACCTAAACCAAGATGGCCGGATGTGGTTTCGAACCGTCGTCCTCCGGAATGCGAGCCCATTGTGCTAACCACTGCGCCACCTCGATAAGTAAAAAGACAGAGAGTGAGTGGTTAGATTCTTTTCCGTAGAGGATGGAAGGACGCAAGTTATTGGAAGTTATTGGTTAACCAGCTACAGGAAGGAACTATTGTAAGAAGCTGGTTGATGAGTTAACAGAAAAGCTGCAGCCAAGCCAATCAAAATTTATTCGGTGATGCAAGACACAGCATTGCTAGGCTTCCTTCTAATTAAGACTCTATCAGAAATCCGACTTCACTTGCAACCTTCGGTTGCATCTTCAGGTGCCTCCACTGACAGACATCAATGCTGAGAGCCACTGATGGCTGCGAAGCCGCTTTCATCTGATGCATCGGGGACTTACAAAAAATGCGGACTAATCTTGACTGTCGAGGATGGTTGTCTCTGCCAAGGATGGATTCTGCAGCCATTTCATCCACCACGTACAATATTATGGTGAGACTGAGCCACAATGCATAGGACCATCATTTTAAAATAATCCCATCACTTCAAGCTTCAGTTGGAAGATCTCCATTTTAACACTTTGAGCACTTTAACCACAGGTGAAACGTCTTCCTTTCTGTAGTGCTATGTGTCTTCTATTAACACTGGGCTCTTTGTGATCATAATTGCGTGATTATTAGTATCTCTCCTTCCAAACCCTCACATCAGATATGCCAATGTTTTTATTAGATTAGTATTGCCAGAGGTTGCCACCTGTTTACTTACGATTTTGACCCTCACATCAGATACGCCAATGTTTTTATTAGATTAGTATTGCCAGAGGTTGCCACCTGTTTACTTACGATTTTGACCCTCACATCAGATACGCCAATGTTTTTATTAGATTAGTATTGCCAGAGGTTGCCACCTGTTTACTTACGATTTTGACTCTCACATCAGATACGCCAATGTTTTTATTAGATTAGTATTGCCAGAGGTTGCCACCTGTTTACTTACGATTTTGACCCTCACATCAGATACGCCAGTGTTTTTATTAGATTAGTATTGCCAGAGGTTGCCACCTGTTTACTTACGATTTTGACCCTCACATCAGATATGCCAACGTTTTTATTAGATTAGTATTGCCAGAGGTTGCCACCTGTTTACTTACGATTTTGACCCTCACATCAGATACGCCAATGTTTTTATTAGATTAGTATTGCCAGAGGTTGCCACCTGTTTACTTACGATTATGACCCTCACACCAGATACGCCAATGTTTTTATTAGATTAGTATTGACAGAGGTTGCCACCTGTTTACTTACGGTTTTGACCCTCACATCAGATACGCCAATGTTTTTATTAGATTAGTATTGCCAGAGGTTGCCACCTGTTTACTTACGGTTTTGACCCTCACATCAGATACGCCAATGTTTTTATTAGATTAGTATTGCCAGAGGTTGCCACCTGTTTACTTACGATTTTGACCCTCACATCAGATACGCCAATGTTTTTATTAGATTAGTATTGCCTGAGGTTGCCACCTGTTTACTTACGATTTTGACCCTCACATCAGATACGCCAATGTTTTTATTAGATTAGTATTGCCAGAGGTTGCCACCTGTTTACTTACGATTTTGACCCTCACATCAGATACGCCAGTGTTTTTATTAGATTAGTATTGCCAGAGGTTGCCACCTGTTTACTTACGATTTTGACCCTCACATCAGATACGCCAATGTTTTTATTAGATTAGTATTGCCAGAGGTTGCCACCTGTTTACTTACGATTTTGACCCTCACATCAGATACGCCAGTGTTTTATTAGATTAGTATTGCCACAGGTTGCCACCTGTTTACTTACGATTTTGACCCTCACATCAGATACGCCAATGTTTTTATTAGATTAGTATTGCCAGAGGTTGCCACCTGTTTACTTACGATTTTGACTCTCACATCAGATACGCCAATGTTTTTATTAGATTAGTATTGCCAGAGGTTGCCACCTGTTTACTTACGATTTTGACCCTCACATGAGATACGCCAATGTTTTTATTAGAGTAGTATTGCCAGAGGTTGCCACCTGTTTACTTACGATTTTGACCCTCACATCAGATACGCCAATGTTTTTATTAGATTAGTATTGCCAGAGGTTGCCACCTGTTTACTTACGATTTTGACCCTCACATCAGATACGCCAGTGTTTTTTATTAGATTAGTATTGCCAGAGGTTGCCACCTGTTTACTTACGATTTTGACCCTCACATCAGATACGCCAATGTTTTTATTAGATTAGTATTGCCAGAGGTTGCCACCTGTTTACTTACGATTTTGACCCTCACATCAGATACGCCAATGTTTTTATTAGATTAGTATTGCCAGAGGTTGCCACCTGTTTACTTACGATTTTGACCCTCACATCAGATACGCCAATGTTTTTATTAGATTAGTATTGCCAGAGGTTGCCACCTGTTTACTTACGATTTTGACCCTCACATCAGATACGCCAATGTTTTTATTAGATTGGTATTGCCAGAGGTTGCCACCTGTTTACTTACGATTTTGACCCTCACATCAGATACGCCAATGTTTTTATTAGATTAGTATTGCCAGAGGTTGCCACCTGTTTACTTACGATTTTGACCCTCACATCAGATACGCCAATGTTTTTATTAGATTAGTATTGCCAGAGGTTGCCACCTGTTTACTTGCGATTTTGTCCCTCACATCAGATACGCCAATGTTTTTATTAGATTAGTATTGCCAGAGGTTGCCACCTGTTTACTTACGATTTTTACCCTCACATCAGATACGCCAATGTTTTTATTAGATTAGTATTGCCAGAGGTTGCCACCTGTTTACTTACGGTTTTGACCCTCACATCAGATACGCCAATGTTTTTATTAGATTGGTATTGCCAGAGGTTGCCACCTGTTTACTTACGGTTTTGACCCTCACATCAGATACGCCAATGTTTTTATTAGATTAGTATTGTCAGAGGTTGCCACCTGTTTACTTACGATTTTGACCCTCACATCAGATACGCCAGTGTTTTTATTAGATTAGTATTGCCAGAGGTTGCCACCTGTTTACTTACGATTTTGACCCTCACATCAGATACGCCAGTGTTTTTATTAGATTAGTATTGCCAGAGGTTGCCACCTGTTTACTTACGATTTTGACCCTCACATCAGATACGCCAGTGTTTTTATTAGATTAGTATTGCCAGAGGTTGCCACCTGTTTACTTACGATTTTGACCCTCACATCAGATACGCCAGTGTTTTTATTAGATTAGTATTGCCACAGGTTGCCACCTGTTTACTTACGATTTTGACCCTCACATCAGATACGCCAATGTTTTTATTAGATTAGTATTGCCAGAGGTTGTCACCTGTTTACTTACGATTTTGACCCTCACATCAGATACGCCAATGTTTTTATTAGATTAGTATTGCCAGAGGTTGCCACCTGTTTACTTACGATTTTGACCCTCACATGAGATACTCCAATGTTTTTATTAGATTAGTATTGCCAGAGGTTGCCATCTGTTTACTTACGATTTTGACCCTCACATCAGATACGCCAGTGTTTTTTATTAGCTTAGTATTGCCAGAGGTTGCCACCTGTTTACTTACGATTTTGACCCTCACATCAGATACGCCAATGTTTTTATTAGATTAGTATTGCCAGAGGTTGCCACCTGTTTACTTACGATTTTGACCCTCACATCAGATACGCCAATGTTTTTATTAGATTAGTATTGCCAGAGGTTGCCACCTGTTTACTTACGATTTTGATCCTCACATCAGATACGCCAATGTTTTTATTAGATTAGTATTGCCAGAGGTTGCCACCTGTTTACTTACGATTTTGACGCTCACATCAGATACGCCAATGTTTTTATTAGATTGGTATTGCCAGAGGTTGCCACCTGTTTACTTACGATTTTGACCCTCACATCAGATACGCCAATGTTTTTATTAGATTAGTATTGCCAGAGGTTGCCACCTGTTTACTTACGATTTTGACCCTCACATCAGATACGCCAATGTTTTTATTAGATTAGTATTGCCAGAGGTTGCCACCTGTTTACTTACGATTTTGACCCTCACATCAGATACGCCAATGTTTTTATTAGATTAGTATTGCCAGAGGTTGCCACCTGTTTACTTACGATTTTGACCCTCACATCAGATACGCCAATGTTTTTATTAGATTGGTATTGCCAGAGGTTGCCACCTGTTTTCTTACGATTTTGACCCTCACATCAGATACGCCAATGTTTTTATTAGATTATTGTTGCCAGAGGTTGCCACCTGTTTACTTGCGATTTTGACCCTCACATCAGATACGCCAATGTTTTTATTAGATTAGTATTGCCAGAGGTTGCCACCTGTTTACTTACGATTTTGACCCTCACATCAGATACGCCAATGTTTTTATTAGATTAGTATTGCCAGAGGTTGCCACCTGTTTACTTACGATTTTGACGCTCACATCAGATACGCCAATGTTTTTATTAGATTAGTATTGACAGAGGTTGCCACCTGTTTACTTACGATTTTGACCCTCACATCAGATACGCCAATGTTTTTATTAGATTAGTATTGCCAGAGGTTGCCACCTGTTTACTTACGATTTTGACCCTCACATCAGATACGCCAATGTTTTTATTAGATTAGTATTGCCAGAGGTTGCCACCTGTTTACTTACGATTTTGACCCTCACATCAGATACGCCAATGTTTTTATTAGATTAGTATTGCCAGAGGTTGCCACCTGTTTACTTACGATTTTGACCCTCACATCAGATACGCCAATGTTTTTATTAGATTAGTATTGCCAGAGGTTGCCACCTGTTTACTTACGATTTTGACCCTCACATCAGATACGCCAGTGTTTTTATTAGATTAGTATTGCCAGAGGTTGCCACCTGTTTACTTACGATTTTGACCCTCACATCAGATACGCCAATGTTTTTATTAGATTAGTATTGCCAGAGGTTGCCACCTGTTTACTTACGATTTTGACCATCACATCAGATACGCCAGTGTTTTTATTAGATTAGTATTGCCAGAGGTTGCCACCTGTTTACTTACGATTTTGACCCTCACATCAGATACGCCAATGTTTTTATTAGATTAGTATTGACAGAGGTTGCCACCTGTTTACTTACGATTTTGACCCTCACATCAGATACGCCAATGTTTTTATTAGATTAGTATTGCCAGAGGTTGCCACCTGTTTACTTACGATTTTGACCCTCACATCAGATACGCCAATGTTTTTATTAGATTAGTATTGCCAGAGGTTGCCACCTGTTTACTTACGATTTTGACCCTCACATCAGATACGCCAATGTTTTTATTAGATTAGTATTGCCAGAGGTTGCCACCTGCTTACTTACGATTTTGTTGTAACAAAAGCAATGTTCCCTCAGGTTGCCATTTCTTTAGTCATCATTTTATAGCAATTAATCAAAGTAATCGTAATCAGTGTCTCATTTAAGTGTTACAAGTTTCAGAATTCATTATTTTAGAGGGTACCCTTTCATATTTAATCGACGCCCGCCCGGACTCACTACACTAATCTGGGGCGTCAACCCCCGATGTATATAAAAACAAAAATTACCTCTCAGCAGTTACCATGTGTCGTTTACCCCCGGTGCAATACTGATAAGGGAGACTTTTGTGCCGCGCGGTTTGAGGCGTCATGTCACGGACTGCGCGGCCCCTACCGCCGGAGGTTCGAGTCCTCCCTCGGGCATGAGTGTGTATGTTGTTCTTAGCATAAGTTAGTTTAAGTGGTGTGTAAGTCTAGGGACTGATGACCTAAGCATTTTGGTTCTTAGGAATTCCCGCTCATTTTTGAACATTTTGGAGACTTGTGTGCTGTACACTAAACTGGGGCACTGATTGCCGTACTGCGATATCCAGTAATGAGACCCACTTCTGCCTGCAGTGGGTAGATTAATGCCAAACTGTTCCTGGGAGAGCTGGTGAAAAATCTCCGAAAGACCCATGCCAGGCACGGGGAGTTATTCTATATGGCAGTAGGAATGGCTTAGTAACTGTTGAAGGGAGCCTGAACGTTCTGCCGTATTTAGCAAGAATAGTAAACACTGTTGTACTACACTTCGTGACCAAATGGCATATGCCAGCAGCATAATATACCATCCCACACACTAGTTCACACCAGAAACGCATTGAAGAATCTTAGAATCCAGGAGTGGCCTGCTGGTTCCGCTGACCTGACACCCATAGAGCATATCTGGGATGCGATGGGAAAACGTATACGTACTTCTATAATAGACTGCTCCTAGCAATCGTGGTAAAAACTGCACGCGTTTTACACACGGCAAGAAATTTATCAAGATGACACTTGGAGCCGGTATGGTTGCATGCCACAACAAATTCAAGAGTGCGAATACTATGTGTTCAAAAGTATACTGGCTGAAAATGACTTACAAGTTCGTGGCGCCCTCCGTCGGTAATGCTGGAATTCAATATGGTGTTGGCCCAAACTTAGCCTTGATGACAGCTTCCACTCTCGCAGGCATATGTTCAGTCAGGCGCTGGAAGGTTTCTTGGGGAATGGCAGCCCATCCTTCACGGAGTGCTGCACTGAGGAGAGGTATCGATGTCGGTTGGTGAGGCCTGGCACCACGTCGGCTTTCCAAAACATCCCAAAGGTGTCTATAGGATTCAGGTAAGGAATCTGTGCAGGCCAGTCCATTACAGCGATGTTATTGTCGTGTAACCGCTCCGCCACAGGCAGTGCATTATGAACAGGTGCTCGATCGTGTTGAAAGACGCAGTCAACATGCCCGAATTGGTCTTCAACAGTGGGAAACAAGAAGGTGCTTAAAGTATCAGTGTAGGTCTGTGCTGTGTTACTGCCACGCAAAACAACAAGGGGTGCAAGCCCCCTCAATGAAAGACACGACCACACCACAACACCACCGCCTCCGAAATTTACTGCCTATTACACAGATGGTGTTCCCCGGGCATTCGCCATACCCACACCGTGCCATCGGATCGCCACAGTATACCGTGATTCGTCATTCCACACGTTTTTCCACTCGTATAACGTTTATATTCCTTCCACCAAGCGAGGCTCCTTTGGCATTTACCGAAGTGATGTGTCGCTTATGACCAGGTTTTCTCACCATCCGCCTGACAGTCATAGTTCTTGCAGTGGTTCCTGATGCAATTTTTAATTCCTCTGTGATGGCGTGGATAGATGTCTGCCTACTACACATTACGACTCTTTTAACTGTCGGCTGTCTCTGTCAGTGAACAGACGAAGTCGGCCTGTACGCTTTTATGCTGTACGTGTCCCTACACGTTTCCACTTCACTATCAAAATGGGAAACAGTGGACCTAGGGATCACCTGATCATGTTCGAAGTCCGTGAGTTCCGCGGAGCGCCCCATTCTGTTCTCTCATGACGTCTAATGGCTACTGAGGTCGCTGATATGGAGTACCTGTCAGTAGATGGCAGCACAAGGCACCTAAGGTGAAAAAATTTTATTTTTGGGGGCGTCCAGATACTTTTGATCACATAGTGTAGATGCCCATGGGGGTCACATTTCAGAGTGAAGTTGACGTCACACGTCAATCCCGAACGGTAAGTATTTTTAATCATTCAAAACCAGTTACGTGCTGACCATCTCTGCACGGTTAGTTCAGTATCAGGCTGATACCTCACGGTATAACACATCTACCCCTACATACCCACCACGTGAGTGGGTGCCCGTGCAATGCTTACAACAAAGAGACAGTTAATAATTAACACTGCGTCGATTGAACTACTCATTCAGCAAGCTTTCCCAGCGACCAGCGCCTGGGTGAATTCGGTTTTGAGCTATTAATTTTATCAGCGGAAAATTGCTCTTATCGGAACAAAAAAAGTAGGCGAATATACTCCAGTTTATTAAAAGACTGTAACTGAACCATCCGCCTCATTCTTCTTCTCACAGCACCTTTAAAATTTTTTTGGATGATTTTGGCATGAGGAGAAGTTAGAGATTTTTTTTTTTTTTAAATTCTTTATTTCCAGAAAAACTTATTAATTATACAATCTAGCCCACTGCCTTATGTGGTTAGTGGGCCGAAAATAATGATACAGTGGTGTAAGTTGCAGCTATTCTAAGTTATATTTTAGTAACTAGTTAGTAGGTAAGCTATGAGGAGAATGCATCGGGCAAATTAATGTGTTAATTTACTACTAAGCGGGTAGCCTAACTATAGACTAGACACTAAGGCCTACAGCGTTACAAATGTGTCAGTTGAAATATAAACCTACTATAAGGCCTTGCTCATTGAGCTACTCCAATGAGCGTGCCCCTGACACTGGGCAGGCCAAGATGTTGATCGCTGCAGGTTCCTAAGGATAGTGTCTAAAAACTAAGTCCTGCAACTAAACTTATCCTAAGGTCGAATCAGGTGCGTTGCCCGGATCGGTGTAGGTTGCACCCCACTCCCCCTAAGTCCCGAGGCGCGCCGGATTCAAGACTGAGGAAGTCGGCCTTTCCGCGCCCAGGCAGTTTGGGAATAGGGTGCTAGACTTTATCGGTATTTGAGTAGGTCTCTAACAGGTGCTAATTTGGTTCTCTCAGGTAGTCCCTTAAGACTTTCTGTGCTACCGCGTTAGCCAGTTTGTTAATAGTCTGAAAGGTGTCGTGTTGTCTGAGCAGTCTATATGTGTCATTGTGCGGTAGTTGGTCACGTAACACTGAGGCCACATCATTGAAAAGGGGGCACTCGTAGACTACTACATAGTCAGGAGCACCCTAAGGAACATCACAGTCACACGCAGGTGTCGCCTTTTTCCCGAATCGACATAAGTATGTCGAGTAGGGTCCATGTCCAGTGAGAAAGTGAATTAGTCCCCGGGTTGGTTCGAAATATATTCCCATCCTTTCCCTAACATCTGGTAAGAAATCAAAGGTTCTGCGGCCTGTTTCTTCGCCTTCCCACGAATGTTGCCATAGCTACATCTACATCTACATCTACATTGATACTCCGCAAGCCACCCAACGGTGTGTGGCGGAGGGCACTTTACGTGCCACTGTCATTACCTCCCTTTCCTGTTCCAGTCGCGTATGGTGCGCGGGAAGAACGACTGTCTGAAAGCCTCCGTGCGCGCTCTAATCTCTCTAATTTTACATTCGTGATCTCCTCGGGAAGTATAAGTAGGGGGAAGCAATATATTCGATACCTCATCCAGAAACGCACCCTCTCGAAACCTGGCGAGCAAGCTACACCGCGATGCAGAGCGCCTCTCTTGCAGAGTCTGCCACTTGAGTTTATTAAACATCTCCGTAACGCTATCACGGTTACCAAATAACCCAGTGACGAAACGCGCCGCTCTTCTTTGGATCTTCTCTATCTCCTCCGTCAACCCGACCTGGTACGGATCCCACACTGATGAGCAATACTCAAGTATAGGTCGAACGAGTGTTTTGTAAGCCACCTCCTTTGTTGATGGACTCCATTTTCTAAGCACTCTCCCAATGAATCTCAACCTGGTACCCGCCTTCCCAACAATTAGTTTTATATGATCATTCCACTTCAAATCGTTCCGTACGCATACTCCCAGATATTTTACAGAAGTAACTGCTACCAGTGTTTGTTCCGCTATCATATAATCATACAATAAAGGATCCTTCTTTCTATGTATTCGCAATACATTACATTTGTCTATGTTAAGGGTCAGTTGCCACTCCCTGCACCAAGTGCCTATCCGCTGCAGATCTTCCTGTATTTCTACAATTTTCTAATGCAGCAACTTCTCTGTATACTACAGCATCATCCGCGAAAAGCCGCATGGAACTTCCGACACTATCTACAAAGTCATTTATATATATTGTGAAAAGCAATGGTCCCATAACACTCCCCTGTGGCACGCCAGAGGTTACTTTAACGTCTGTAGACGTCTCTCCATTGATAACAACATGCTGTGTTCTGTTTGCTAAAAACTCTTCAATCCAGCCACACAGCTGGTCTGATATTCCGTAGGCTCTTACTTTGTTTATCAGGCGACAGTGCGGAACTGTATCGAACGCCTTCCGGAAGTCAAGAAAAATAGCATCTACCTGGGAGCCTGTATCTAATATTTTCTGGGTCTCATGAACAAATAAGGCGAGTTGGGTCTCACACGATCGCTGTTTCCGGAATCCATGTTGATTCCTACATAGTAGATTCTGGGTTTCCAGAAATGACATGATACGCGAGCAAAAAACATGTTCTAAAATTCTACAAGAGATCGACGTAAGAGATATAGGTCTATAGTTTTGCGCATCTGCTCGACGACCCTTCTTGAAGACTGGGACTATCTGTGCTCTTTTCCAATCATTTGGAACCCTCCGTTCCTCTAGAGACTTGCGGTACACGGCTGTTAGAAGGGGGGCAAGTTCTTTCGCGTACTCTGTGTAGAATCGAATTGGTATCCCGTCAGGTCCAGTGGACTTTCCTCTATTGAGTGATTCCAGTTGCTTTTCTATTCCTTGGACACTTATTTCGATGTCAGCCATTTTTTCGTTTGTGCGAGGATTTAGAGAAGGAACTGCAGTGCGGTCTTCCTCTGTGAAACAGCTTTGGAAAAAGGTGTTTAGTATTTCAGCTTTACGCGTGTCATCCTCTGTTTCAATGCCATCATCATCCCGTAGTGTCTGGATATCCTGTTTCGAGCCACTTACTGATTTAACGTAAGACCAGAACTTCCTAGGATTTTCTGTCAAGTCGGTACATAGAATTTTACTTTCGAATTCAATGAACGCTTCACGCATAGCCCTCCTTACGCTAACTTTGACATCGTTTAGCTTCAGTTTGTCTGAGAGGTTTTGGCTGCGTTTAAACTTGGAGTGGAGCTCTCTTTGCTTTCGCAGTAGTTTCCTAACTTTGTTGTTGTACCACGGTGGGTTTTTCCCGTCCCTCACAGTTTTACTCGGCACGTACCTGTCTAAAACGCATTTTACGATTGCCTTGAACTTTTTCCATAAACACTCAACATTGTCAGTGTCGGAACAGAAATTTTCGTTTTGATCTGTTAGGTAGTCTGAAATCTGCCTTCTATTACTCTTGCTAAACAGATAAACCTTCCTCCCATTTTTTATATTCCTATTAACTTCCATATTCAGGGATGCTGCAACGGCCTTATGATCACTGATTCCCTGTTCTGTACATACAGATTCGAAAAGTTCGGGTCTGTTTGTTATCAGTAGGTCCAAGATGTTATCTCCACGAGTCGGTTCTCTGTTTAATTGCTCGAGGTAATTTTCGGATAGTGCACTCAGTATAATGTCACTCGATGCTCTGTCCCTACCACCCGTCCTAAACATCTGAGTGTCCCAGTCTATATCTGGTAAATTGAAATCTCCACCTAAGACTATAACATGCTGAGAAAATTTATGTGAAATGTATTCCAAATTTTCTCTCAGTTGTTCTGCCACTAATGCTGCTGAGTCGGGAGGTCGGTAAAAGGAGCCAATTATTAACCTAGTTCGGTTGTTTAGTGTAACCTCCACCCATAATAATTCACAGGAACTATCCACTTCTACTTCACTACAGGATAAACTACTACTAACAGCGATGAACACTCCACCACCGGTTGCATGCAATCTATCCTTTCTAAACACCGTGTGTACCTTTGTAAAAATTTCGGCAGAATTTATCTCTGGCTTAAGCCAGCTTTCTGTACCTATAACGATTTCAGCTTCGGTGCTTTCTATCAGCGCTTGAAGTTCCGGTACTTTACCAACGCAGCTTCGACAGTTGACAATTACAATACCGATTGCTGCTTGGTCCCCGCATGTCCTAAGTTTGCCCCGCACCCGTTGAGGCTGTTGCCCTTTCTGTACTTGCCCAAGGCCATCTAACCTAAAAAACCGCCCAGCCCACGCCACACAACCCCTGCTACCCGTGTAGCCGCTTGTTGCGTGTAGTGGACTCCTGACCTATCCAGCGGAACCCGAAACCCCACCACCCTATGGCGCAAGTCGAGGAATCTGTAGCCCACACGGTCGCAGAACCGTCTCAGCCTCTGATTCAGACCCTCCACTCGGCTCTGTACCAAAGGTCCGCAGTCAGTCCTGTCGACGATGCTGCAGATGGTGAGCTCTGCTTTCATCCCGCTAGCGAGACTGGCAGTCTTCACCAAATCAGATAGCCGCCGGAAGCCAGAGAGGATTTCCTCCGATCCATAGCGACACACATCATTGGTGCCGACATGAGCGACCACCTGCAGATGGGTGCACCCTGTACCCTTCATGGCATCCGGAAGGACCCTTTCCACATCTGGAATGACTCCCCCCGGTATGCACACGGAGTGCACATTGGTTTTCTTCCCCTCTCTTGCTGCCATTTCCCTAAGGGGCCCCATTACGCGCCTGACGTTGGAGCTCCCAACTACCAGCAAGCCCACCCTATGCGACTGCCAGGATCTTGCAGACTGAGGGGCAACCTCTGGAACAGGACAAGCAGCCATGTCAGGCCGAAGATCAGTATCAGCCTGAGACAGAGCCTGAAGCCGGTTCGTCAGACAAACTGGAGAGGCTTTCCGTTCAGCCCTCCGGAATGTCTTTCGCCCCCTGCCACACCTTGAAACGACCTCACACTCTACCACAGGTGAGGGATCAGCCTCAATGCGGGCAGTATCCCGGGCAACCACAGTCGTAGTCCGACCAGGGGATGCGTGGGACGAGCTGGCCGTCCCCGACAAACCCCCATCCCGACCCCCACAGTGATGCCCATTGGCAACAGCCTCAAGCTGTGTGACCGAAGCCAACACTGCCTGAAGCTGGGAGCGAAGGGATGCCAACTCAGCCTGCATCCGAACGCAGCAGTTGCAGTCCCTATCCATGCTAAAAACTGTTTTGCTAAGAACGTCTGAACTAATCTACAGAGAGCGCAAACAAATCGACAAAATTTAAACGGTTATTAAAATACAAGATTGCCTAGTAAATGCAGTAATGCTGCTACTTGCGCACTGCTGACACTGCTCGGCGGCGGAAGGAGACTAAGCGAAATTACACTATTCAGGTACTAAAACACGATGCTACACTCTCAAATACTATAATACGCCCGAAATTTATGAATTAAACAATGCAAGAACCAAAAACACGCAAAGAAATTAAGAGTTAAACTATGTAACAAATGAGTGAGCTAGGAGTATACGACTTGCTGCTCAGCTGCTTATCCAACGGCGGCAGGGAGCACACTAACTGCGACCAACCGACACTTGCCGTTCAAAACAAAACAGTAGACAAACGACTACGCGAATTTACACTATTCAGGTACTAAAACGCGATGCTACAACTCTCAAATACTATAATACGCTCGAAATTTATGAATTAAACAATGCAAGTACCAAAAACACGCAAAGAAATTAAGAATTAAACTATGTAACAAATGAGTGAGCTAGGAGTATACGACTTGCTGCTGCAGCTGCTATCCAACGGCGGCAGGGAGCACACTAACTGCGACCAACCGACACTGGCCGTTCAAAACAAAACAGTAGACAAACGACTACGCGAATTTACACTATTCAGGTACTAAAACGCGATGCTACAACTCTCAAATACTATAATACGCCCGAAATTTATGAATTACACAATGCAAGAACCAAAAACACGCAAAGAAATTAAGAATTAAACTATGTAACAAATGAGTGAGCTAGGAGTATACGACTTGCTGCTGCAGCTGCTATCCAACGGCGGCAGGGAGCACATCCCCTCTTAGCCTAATCTCGACTTTGTTCTCAGTCCTACTGCCTAGAATTTCCTCTGTTTTCTCCAAATTCCCCTTCTTAGCCCAGTACCAAGCGGCCTGCTCCCGAATTTTGATATCCAAGGGGCAGAGCCCCATTATGACTAACAGGGCTCCTCCCGGCGTAGTCCTGTATGCCCCCACTGATCTCATAATCATGTTTCTCTGTACTCTTCTCACTGTCATGGCAGGCACCACTCTCGTGAGCCTGTGCGTCCAGACTCCCGAGCCGTAACCCACTACTGAGGTGAGTATGCTGTTGAGGTAAAGTTTGATGAGATGTGGTGGGAGATGAAATCGTTTGTGTCCAATGGAGATGAGGTTGTTGAGTACTTGCAGGGCTCATGTTACTTTTATACGGCGAATATCAAAGAAGTGCTGTCGAAATGGTACGGCAGTACAGGGTTGTCTATCCTTAACCTACCTGTCTGTCGCGCCACGCAGTCGCACGAATTATTAGGAAAACAGCCAGCTCCAACGTCAAACATAGAACGAGAACGAAGACAGCAGCTAACAGAGCACTTGAAGAAGATGTTCTGGCCACGACGCATATCAGTCCGCACTGCGGCGCGAGACGTTTTGCTACGGGATGTGGCATCAGCCAGACCATTGTCATTGGCATCTTGCATCGACATAAATTCCACTGTTATCATCTGTCACTCGGAGGACGTGATTTCGAACGTCGTATCGAATTCTGTCGGTTTGCTCTACAGCGCTTGCGAGGCACTGTTTCTCCAAGGTGTGCTCGTTACCGACGAAGCAACGTGTACGAACTGCGGCAATGCAAATTTGCGTAACGTGCACATCTAGACCCCTGAAAATCGACGCTGGCTTTATCACACAAAACACCAACGAGTGTGGAGCGTAGACACATCGTGTGCCATCATAAGTAATTGTATTGAGGCATCTTGCTTCAAACGGAAATAAATACACGCACTCTCTTACGAACTTTCTACCTATTCTTGTAGAAGAGATTACATTGGGGAAGTGAAACTATATGTGGTTCCAATGCGAGAGCTGCCCAGCTCACTCTTCCCCCGTTTCAATGCAAGTGAAAAGTGTACTGGCCGTTGGATAGGACGGGATGCTGCAGTACAATGACTGGTCAGCTCTCTTCATTTCGTTAGTCTGGATTGCTTTGTATGGGGAGTTCCGAAAGACGCAGTCTATCATGAAGCCCCAACTACGACAGACGATATGCGCCGTCGAATCGCCACATCTTGCAACAGCATATCATCGAATGTACTTTCATCTGTTCATCTATCTTTCGAACGGTGATTACAAATCTGCCTTTAAGTCGATGGTAGAGAATTTGCGCACATGCTCAAGTAAAGTGGAAAACGACGTTTCGTTAAGAAAAGCTGCGCGGAGTGGCCGAGCAGTTAGAGGCGCCATGTCAATGATCGTGCTGCCCCTCCCACCGGAGGTTCGAGTCCTCCCACGGGAATGGGTGTGTGTGTTGTTCTTAGCGTAAGTTAGTTGAAAGTAGTGTGTAAGACTCAGCAGTTTGGTCCCTTAAGAATGCACACACATTTGAACATATTTTGTTAAGAAAAGTATTGGTTTTGTCATCAGGCATTTTGAATTAAATTTTTAGTTTATTTAAAGTTTATTCTATGGAATTACAATTTCGAGTAGTACCTATGGACACATTTGTCCAACGGCCAGTGTTTAGCACTAACAACCACGCAGGCGCCTACAACCAAAGTCAGGTGAGGTCTTTTTTTATTCAAACCTAAGAAATGTAATACGGTAGTTTATTTTTTTTCGTGAATAGGGCTGTTTATCATTATGACGTATGAACGGCCGCATTGTCTGTTTCGGCTTTGACGAGTAAGCAGCAATAGCGAGGATTTAAATGGAAAACTGTCTGAAGAAATTGTAGTTTTTCCGTTACGAGCTGAAAACGAATACACATTTGAATGTTTCCTTAGATCCCGTGTGATGCGCCCTAAGCTCGTCCCAGTATGTAGGTCGTACAGGAAACGAAGTTTCATCTCGCAAGTAAACCTACCCAAGGGATTTCGATAGGCTTTAAATAAGTTTCAGTGCAGAGCAAGATACACTCCTGGCCATTAAAATTGCTACACCAACAAGATATGCAGATGATAAACGGGTATTCATTGGACAAATATATTATACTAGAACTCACATGTGATTACATTTTCACTGAGAAATCAGTACCCAGAACAACCACCTCTGGCCGTAATAACGTCCTTGATACACCTGGCCATTGAGTCAAAAAGAGCTTGGATGGCGTGTACAGGTACAGCTGCCCATGCAGCTTCAGCCGGCCGAAGTGGCCGTGCGGTTCTAGGCGCTGCAGTCTGGAACCGCGAGACCGCTACGGTCGCAGGTTCGAATCCTGCCTCGGGCATGGATGTGTGTGATGTCCTTAGGTTAGTTAGGTTTAAGTATTTCTAACTTCTCGTGGACTAATGACCTCAGCAGTTCAGTCCCATAGTGCTCAAAGCCATTTGAACCATTTGAACCCATGCAGCTTCAACACGATACCACAGTTCATCACGAGTAGTGACTGGCGTATTGTGACGAGCCAGTTACTCGCCCACCATTGACCAGACGTTTTCAATTGGTGAGATATCTGGAGAATGTGCTGGCCAGGGCAGCAGTCGAACATTTTCTGTATCCAGAAAGGCCCGTACAGGACCTGCAACATGCGGTCGTGCATTATCCTGCTGAAATGTCGGGCTTCGCGGGGATCGAATGAACAAGAGGTGACCGAGACGTGTAACCAATGGCACCCCATACCATCACGCCGGGAGACACGCCAGCATGGCGATGACGAATACACGCTTCCAATAAGCGTTCACCGCGATGTCGCCAAACACGGATGCGACCATCATGATGCTGTAAACAGAACTTGGATTCATCCGAAAAAATGACGTTTTCCCATTCGTGTACCCAGGTTCGTCGTTGAGTACACCATCGCAGGCGCTCCTGTCTGTGATGCAGCGTCAAGGGTAACCGTAGCCATGATCTCAGAGCTCATTGTCCATGCTGCTGCAAATGTCGTCGAACTGTTCGTGCAGATGGTTGTTGTCTTGCAAACGTCCCCATCTGTTGACTCAGGGATCGAGACGTGGCTGCACGATCCGTTACAGCCATGCGGATAAGATGCCTGTCATCTCGACTGCTAGTGATACGAGGCCATTGGGATCCAGCACGGCGTTCCGTATTACCCTTCTGAACCCACCGATTCCATATTCTGCTAACAGTCATTGGATCTCGACCAACGCGAGCAGCAAATTCGCGATACGATAAACCGCAATTGCGATAGGCTACAATCCGACCTTTATCAAAGTCGGAAACGTGATGGTACGCGTTTCTCCTCCTTACACGAGGCATCACAACAACGTTTCACCAGGCAACGCCGGGCAACTGCTGTTTGTGTATGAGAAATCGGTTGGAAACTTTCCTCATGTCAGCACGTTGTAGGTGTCGCCACCGGCGCCAATCTTGTGTGAATGCTCTGAAAAGCTAATCATTTTCATATTACAGCATCTTCTTTCTGTCGGTTAAATTTCGCGTCTGTAGCACGTCATCTTCGTGGTGTAGCAATTTTAATGGCCAGTAGTGTACATATGCAGAGTCGGTGGAAAAACTTGCTTGTTCCCAGACTGGTTTTGTTAGCACGAGGATGATATGTCGTATCTCCCCCCCCTCCCCCCCCACCCCCATCCCCGCCTCCACCTCCGGTCACCACAGTCAGCGGATCTGGAGCAAGAAAAAGCAAGGGCGGCAAAGCATGATGTTAAGCCAGTTATGGGGGACTTCAGTGCTCAAGTAGGAAAAGAAATCGCATACACGAAAACAGCTGGTAAGGAGAGTCCGCATGATGTTTCTAATGATGATCGTATCATACTAATTGATTTTGCCATGAGCAATAACATGATTACTAAAAGCACATGGATGCAAAGGAAGGATTTAAGGAAAGTTACATGGAGCTCCCCAGATGGAACCACAAAAACTCAGATTGATCACATACTCACAGACAGACAACATGCTTCAGAAATATTGGAGGTGGATGGCTGTCGCGGTGCAGATGGAGATAGTGGTCATTATTTGGTAAGAATCAAATACACACAGAGGATAGCCAAATATAGGCAGACCAAGAAAGCTATCATGCCATGGTTTGATGATACCAAGCTAAAAAATGATGAAAATACAGTACAACAGTATAAAACTATCTTGACAAATAGACTTAATTATGTCAAAGATCGAGCAGGAGAGGATATTGAAGAAAGATGGGAAACGTTTAAAGGAATAATACATGAGACAGCTGAAACTGTACTGGGCGGAAAGAAACAATCGGGAACTCAGAGCTGGTTTGATGAAAACGATAGGAGGATGACAGGAGAAACAAATGAGGCAAGAAAAAGAAAGCTGCAGAGGAGAACTAGAGGTACTGTAGAAGAATACCAGGAGAGGAGAAGGGAAACAGGGAATGTAGGAGGAAAAAGAGAGAATTTGAAAAACAGTGGAATGATGAGTTACAGGAGAGAAATAGTGCTCAAGAAACAAGGAAATTCTATATGAGGGTTAAAGATATAAGGAAAGGATTCCAATCCGTAGCAGGTCTCTGTAAACATAATGAGGGAAATCTGATTGGAGGAAAAGAGCAGATTTTAGACTGATGGGTGGATTATTTTAGTGAATTACTGAATGCAGAATCGGAAAACGAAGCTGAGGTAGATGCCGGTATGGCAGAATAGGTGCAGCAGGAAGTAAACGGAGATGAAGAGCACTAGGGATCAGTAGCGGAACCCACACTGGAAGAAGTTAAAGTTTGAATCAAGACTCTTAAAAACAATAAAGGTCCGGGAGAAAATATTACAGCAGAAATGATAAAATGCGGTGGAGAAACACTAGTAAGGGTTTTACATGAGATTATAGGGGAAATATGGCTGAAAGAAAATATGCCGAAACAGTGGAGTACAGCAATACTTTGGCCTATACATAAGAAACACGACAAAGCTGACTGCGGGAATTATAGAGGAATTGCACAACTGTGTATAGTATACAAAGTATTAAGAAAAATCATGGCTGGGCGTCTGAGAACATATGTAAAAGAGTACCTAGGAGACTATCAGTATGGTTTCAGAACTAATAGGTCCACTACAGACCAGATTTTCACTATCAGACTGATCCTTGAAAAATGTTGTGAGTACAACACAGATGTCCACCAGCTGTTCATTGACTTCAAATAAGCTTATGTTAGTGTCAAAAGGGATCAACTTTGGAAAGCAATGCAAGAGGCAGGATAACAAATTGATAAGATTGGTGTTCAAATGACTTTGAGAAGAACAGCATGCAAAATAGAGATCGAGGGCACGTTATCAAAGGCATTTGGAGTTAACCAAGGACCGCGGCAGGGTGATGTACTCTCCACTATTCTGTTTAATGTCGCCTTGGAGAGTCGGAAGACACAAAGCAACAACCCTGTGGGAATACTGTTTAATAGGAGTGACTCAGGAGCTTGCAAATGCGGATGATATTGATTCGTTATCCAGGAGGAAACAGGACCTGGGAGAAAAGATTGATAAAGTATAAAGTTGTGGTGCAGAGGGGCTGACCATTAATCAGTCAAAGACCAAGTATATGTTAACATCTAGGAAAAGATATAGTGAAGGAGAAAGAAGCATGACTTTGAACTGAAAAGAATATGAACGCTGTGAGGGTTTTAAATATCTTGGGTCACTGGTAACTGAGAATAATGATATGAGAGAATAAATACGTGCAAGGAATGCAGCTGGTAACAGGGGCTACTTTGCACTGGTTAAAGTGTTTAAGGCAAGGAGAGGAATCTGATTAGTTCAAATGGTTCAAATGGCTCTGAGCACTATGGGACTTAGCATCTAAGGTCATCAGTCCCCTAGAACTTAGAACTACTTAAACCTAACTAACCTAAGGACATCACACACATCCATGCCCGAAGCAGGATTCGAACCTGTGATATCACGTAACTCGTTCCAAAACATCACTTCACAACATATCTTCCTCACTGCTAAAGTTCCCATTTCATAAACTGACTACAATTTGCGTCTTTTTAACATGATGAACAAAGCTTGACTCTCTAATAACCGCTTAAGCGCCCAAAAATCAGAGTTACAAGTACGTCAATGATCATAGTGACAAAAGAAAGAATACACATAAGAATAATATCATTGCAACATAAACGTATCGATGTATCGAAGTACCTCTACAGTAATGAAATCAAATCTGAATGTTGTCATAGAAATAAATATTTTACAGAAACACAGTAGAATATTTCTGGTATCGAGAGGTTGAGGTGAGGTGCCACAAAGGTTACGTAATTCAAGTACCATTAAAAGCTTCAACTACCGTTTCGCATTAGAAGTGTGTCAGTTCCCCTCGTGCGACCACAATCACGTCGGAAACCTTGCAACTGAGTTACAAATGACAGCTTCCCCAATGCATTGCCCTTTTGTACATTGTGTACGCGGTACTACCGCCATCTGTACATATGACACGTCACTGCTTTGGTTGGCCAGTGGTGCTACGTGTCTCATGTTGGTAGACGTAACTGAGCGACAGTGCGATCTCCGATCGAGGTAAGGATTTATTAGCCATAGCAGAACGGTATTATCCGAAAAAAAACGTTACGCGGTAATCCGACGAGATGCTAACGTCAATGGGTTCGGTGAGAGATGAATTAACGTGTTATCGCTACCCGCCTGTGGACAAACGCTGATAACATTCTGTGTCTGTTGACTAGGAAACACGGCACGTTTATCATACGCGGCCCATTGTTCGGTTGGTGCGAGAGCTGAATGAGCAAACACTGGCTCTTCCTTCCTGCAGCAGGGCCAGTGTCGAAGCAGTGATACGGTGCTATTTCCTCGATGAACCACTTTACTTCCTCCTCATTTCATCAGACTGTTGTTTGACGTTGGAGGCTGCGTGAGGCAATTCGCAGAGGCTGCTGTTGTCTATAGGATGGTGGCAACTCCAGAAGACAGTGGCGCAGTGTAGGAGGACCTGCAGAGGTCGAGTGATTGTTGCAGTGGCTGGCATTTGGTACTGAATGCAAATACAGGGTGCGTCAAAAAAATGTATACACACTTTGAACTGTCATAGACAATTTATTTCCCGTTCTACAAGGTTAAATATCTGTGAGAAAGTAATGTTATGTTTCTTCAACAGGTGGCAGCAGTGGAAAGGAAGTGACTGCAACATGGCAGACGTGCGTTTGAGCTCTGAAGCGCGGAAGCAGATAATTAAGTGGTACTGGAAGTTTGAGACTGTAGCTGCGGTTCGAAGACAGTGGAGAAGTGAGTATGGTACAGAACCACCTACAAGGTTAACAATTACACCTCTACGAGACAAATTCGAAATTCGTGGAACAGTACGTGATATGCATAAAGGTCGATCAGGGCGACCTCGTACAGCTACAAGTGATGATTCTACAACTGTGGTCTTGGAACTGTTTCAGCGTTCGCCTCAAAAATCTTAAAGGCAAGCGGCACGTGAGAGTAATGTAAGTGCTAGTAGTGTGCTACGCATTCTGAAGAAAGGCAAGTTTCGTGTGTACATTCCAAGGCTGGCGCAACAGCTAAGTGACGACGAACCAGATCGAAGGTTAGAATTTTGTGAATGGGTTCAGGAGATGATGAGACGTGAACCGAGATTTATGGGTAGCATAATTTGGTCGGATGAAGCCCAATTCAATCTCAATGGAACTGTCAATAGGCACAATTGTGTGTACTGGGCTGAAGATAATCCTCACATTACAGTTGAAAAGGCTGTGAATATGCCTGGTGTAAATGTGTGGTGTGGTTTGTCTGCAAGGGGACTCATTGGGCCTTTCCGCTTTGAAGGTACTGTTACTAGAGAAACGTACCAAACAATGCTTGCTGACTCCATATTCCCTGCCATTTGTGCATTATACGGTAATGATGAGTTTTATTTCCAACAAGATGGCGCCCCGCCGCACTATCATAGGGACGTATGAGCATACCTGGATCACAATGTGCCAGGCTAGTGGATAGGATGTAGGGGACCAATCGAGTTTCCTGCACGCTCTCCAGACCTCACGCTGCTGGATTTCTTCTTATGGTGCACAGTAAAAGATGAGGTATACAAACGTAACCCATGTAACCTGGACACACTTTGGAATGAGATTCAGACGACGTGCGCAGAAATCTCATTGGACACTTTGGTACGATGTACAGAATCTGTGGTGACTCGTACTCAGAAATGTATTGATGCTGAAGGCCACCAGTTTGAACATTAATCATATTTGCAAAGTACATTTACTTTTCCAATTGGACTTTAAGCTTTCCATTCCCAGTAATTTAACATTGTAGAACGGGAAATAAATTTTCTATGACGCTTCAAAGTCTGTATACATTTTTTGACGTACCCTGTACATACAGGCGATGGGAACTGCTGCTTCGGTAAGGATAGAATTAAAATTTTTGCTACAGTGTGCACTTGAACCCAGGTTTTCTGCTGACTATGCAAATGTGCTAACCATTACACCACTGTAAAATTGTAGTTATGATATCTGCCTAATAAGCAGCACACATGAGTTCAAGTCCTGACCGTGACACAAATTTTAATTCATTACTTCAGCTTCTGTCCTTATCGAAGTTAAAGTCGAAACTCGTATGTCTTCAGGAGAACGTAATTACATCATGTCAGTAGACCCACCAATGTCCGATTTCATTGTTGGCGACAAATCACAGGAAACAGTAATTACTACGAAATACATAGGACTAACTACCTAGAGGGGTCTAAAGGGGAATAACCACAGACACAAATAGCGGATTCTTTTTCATCTCATTTATTGCATCGTTAAAGACCTGCTGCCTTATATTTTAGAAAACAGGTCGTATGTTGTACAATTTTAAATGTAATAGTAAAGTGTTCCAAATTACTAACAAAATTTGTTTTGACCAATGAAACAACAATCTGATACAAAGAAAAGTGAATTGATTATAGGAAACAGAGTGTTAAAATAATAATTATTAGTAATTTGGAAGAAAATAACAGAAAGGCAGGAAAGAAACGATCCGCAAATTTTCTAGTACCGCTAAAACAAAATATAACATATAAATTATGGTTTCTGTTGTTGCTATTCCAGGTGGGAGAATCTCGGCAGATATACTAAACGTGTTCCCTCCTATGAAGCACACAAAATAATGTCGTCCTATATTACAAAATAAAATACGTCGTAAGTGGCTCTGTGCGTGTTTCTACTGTCTAATAACTACTACTACTTATTACACCTTTTCGGTGCTTATGTAGGGAAAAGTAGTTAATAATTATAATACTAATATACTACTAACAATAATCGTAATTTAGTGGCCTAGTGCAAGTCTTTCTACATCTACATATATACTCCGCTAGCCACCAAGCGGTATGTGGCGGGGGGCACTATACGCGCCAAAGTCATTTTTCCCTCCGTCTGTTCCACTCGCGGATCGCGCGAGGGAAAAACTACTGTCTGAACGCCTCAGTACGAGCTCTAATTTCCCTTATCATTGAATGGTGATCATTGCGCGATATGAAAGTTGGTGGTAATGACATACGGTCTACAGCCTCGGCGAAGCTCGGATTTCCGAATTTAGTGAGCAGCCCCTTCCGTTTAGCGCTTCGTCTATCTGCAAGTGTGTCCCACTTCAAACTTTCTATGAGATTTGTAACGCTCACGCAATGGCTAAATGTTCCAGTCACGAATCTTGCCGCTCTTCTTTGGATCTTCTCAATCTCTTGAATCAGACGCAACTTGTAAGAGTCCCATACAGACGAACAATACTCTAAGACTCGAAGAACTATTGGAAGCAATTTCCTTTGTTGAAGGACTGCATCGCTACAGGATTCTACCAATAAACCCCAATCTATAGTTCGCCTTACTCGTTACTTGTGTAATCTGATCGTCCCATTTGGGATCATTTCGAATAGTCACACCCAGATACTTGGCGGATGTTAACGCTTCCAAAGACTGGGCATTTATTTGGTACTCGTACATTAATGGAGATTTTCTTTTGTTATACGCAGCAGGTTACACTTACTAATATTGAGACGTAACTGCCAGTCATTACACCACACATTCGTTTTCTGCAAATCCTCATTGATTTGTTCACAACTTTCGTCTGATACTACTTTCCTGTAGACTACAGCATCATCGGCAAACAGTCTAATGCCGCTGTCAATATCATCAACCAGATCGTTTATGAAACTTATAAAAAGCAGCGGACCTATTACGCTGCCCTGGGGCACACCTGATGTTACGCTTGTTTCTGATGAAGTCTCCCCATTCAGGATGACATACTGCTATCTGTCTGATAGAAAACTTTCTATCCAACCGCATATCTCATCGGATAGACCGTAAGAGCGCACTTTTTGGAGCAAGCGACAGTGCGGATCTGAGTCGAACGCCTTTCGAAAGACGAGGAATATGGCAACAACCTGGGTGCCGGTATCTAGAGCGTGTTGTATATCATGCACAAAGAGGGCCAGCTGTGTCTCGCATGACCGCTGTTTCCTAAAACCGTGCTGGTTTCTGCAGATGAACTTCTCAGGGTCTACAAAGGTCATTATGTCTGAAAACAAACTATGTTCCATGATTCTACAACAAATCGATGTCAGTGAAATTGGCCGGTAATTACGTGTATCCGATTTTCTACCCTTTTTTATAGATTGCTATGACCTGGGCCTTCTTCCAGTCCCGTGGAACTTTCCGCTTTACCAATCATCTCTGATAGATGATGGATAAGAATGGTCCCATTTTTGTAGCATAGTCAACATAAAATCTTAAGGGGATACCGTCTGGGCCAGATGCCTTCCTGGCGTCTAAGGATCTTAACTGTATTGCAATCCCAGATACACTAAACGCTGGCCGACCGGTGTGGCAGAGCGGTTCTAGGCGCTTCAGTCTGGAACCGCGCGACCGCTACGGTCGCAGGTTCGAATCGTGCCTCGGGCATGGATATGTATGATGTCCTTAGGCTAGTTAGGTTTAAGTAGTTCTAAGTTCTAGGGGACTGATGACCACAGATGTTAAGTCCCATAGTGCTCAGAGCCACACTAAACACTATGTCAACCATCCTTGCGTTTGTTCGATAATTGGAAGGGGGGATGGTGCTGCAGACCTCTACCGTAAAGGAGTTTTTGAAAGTTAGGTTTAGAATTTCGGCCTTCTCTTTAGCATCATCCGTTACATTACCCATACTGTCAGCAAGAGAAGATCTTGAATTATTTGTAGCGTTCATAGATTTTACGTACGACCCAAGTTTTTTGGGGTTATTTTTAGAACCTGTAGATAAAATATTGCTTTCAAATTTGTTAAAGGAATCTCTCATTGACCTTTGGACAGGAGCTTTCATTTCACATAATTTCTGTTTGTCAGCAGGGCAATACGTTTAAAATGACTGTGCAAAATTCTCTGCTTTCTCAGCAACTTCCTAATATGTTTGTTGAACCAAGATGGATCCTTTCCCTACCCTATAGTTTTACTAGGCACATGTTTCCATAGCACGAGGTGGACAATACCTTTAAATTCCGACCAAAGATGCTCAGTATCTTTGTGTCCCGCGGTGAATGCTTGGAGCTGACTACGAAGATATTCCCAAACAAGAAAACTCTACGCTGTTTATTTATTTATTTATTTTTGCATCTTCCACTGACATAGAACCCGCAACCACATCATGGTCGCTAATACCTTTTTCTAGATTAACTTCCTCAAAAAAGATCAGGTCTATTTATCGCCAAGGTTGCGTGTCGCTACTGCTGTTATCCAACTAGGCAACCTCCGTCCGAACAGACCTTGGAAGGCGCAGCGGTACCGACCAGCAGCCGTGTCACCCTCTCAGCCAGGGCCGTCACTCGATGTGGATACAGAGGGGCATGGGGTCAGCACTTCTCCGTCAAGTAGCTCCTCAGTTTGCCTTACAAGGGCTGAGTTCACCCCGCTTGCCAACAGCGTTCGGCAGCCTGGACAGTTACCCATCCCAGTGCTATCCCAGCTCGACAGCGCTTAACTTTGGTGATCTGACGGGAAGCGGCAAGGCCGTTGGCTCTCAACTAGGGAAAGGGCGCCCACAATTTAACTTGGAATCGTAACCACGTTCGTTTCTGGCAAATCACCGCATCAGTGAGAGGCAAATGCTAGATTAAAAAGCAGGTTAAAACTCCACGGTCCAACCGGGATAAGCTCCAACGAACTTTCAGGCACATGCCTTAACGCTAGACCACCAGGCCCAACTGGAAAGAAAAGCACATGATGGGTTGATTTTCGCTGGCGAAATTACTGTCCTCAGTGAAAGCGAGAAATAATTAAAGGATATAATGAATGAACTCTTCTAGAGTAGCAGAAATCAGTTAGTGATAAAAGACGCACTAAAACTGGTCAGCGGCGTGGGATTAGCCGAGCGGTCTCAGGCGCTGCAGTCATGGACTGGGAGGCTGGTCCCGGCGGAGGTTCAAGTCCTCCCTCGGGCATGGATGTGTGTGTTTGCCCTTAGGTTAATTTAGGTTAAGTAGTGTGTAAGCTTAGGGACTGATGACCTTAGCAGTTAAGTCCCATAAGATTTCACACACACACACACATACACACACACACACACGCACACGCGCGAGCTCTAAGAAAACAAAAGGACGCACCTCGAAGGAATTGTCTGATTGGGACGGAAATGGGTAGATATGATATACGTCTACAGACAAACAAACGATTACAATTTCAGAAAAATTGGACGATTTATTCAATTAAAAGAGTCACTAACGCATTGGTCCATCACTGGTCCTTATGCAAGCAGTTATTCGACTTGAGATTGATTGACAGAGTAGTCAGATGTTCTCCTGAGATTATTGTGCCAAATTATGTCCAACTGGCGCATTAGATCGTCAAAACCCGAGATGGCTAGAGGGCCTCGCCCGTAGTGCTCCAAACGTTCTCAATTGGGGATAAATCTGGCGACCTTACTGGCCAAAGGTAGGGTTTGAAAACATGAAGACAAGCAGTAGAAACTGTGCGGTTGGGCATTATCCTACTGAAACGTAAGCACAGGATGGCCTGCCACGAAGGGCGACAAACTGGGACGTAGAATGTCGTCGACGTATGCTGTGCTGTAACGGCGGCGCGGATGAAAATCAAAGGGGTCCTGCTATAAAATAAAATGACGCCCTAGATCACCGTTCCTAGTTGTCGAGTTGGTATTCCAGCACTGCCTGGGGCGTCTCCAGTCACATCTTCAGCCTGGAATCTGATTGACCAGAGTAGAATTGTCTTCAGTGGTGAGTCCCGCTTCGAACCGAGCTACCATAACCAGCGAAGATGTATCTGGGTACGTCCCAGACAGTGATGGTGTAACACTCCACCTGTCACTTATCTGGTTTTGGCGTGTGTTCACCCCAGCTAATTGACTAACAGATCAACAGAGAGTGCAAAACTGCCACAATATCGGATGACGCAAAGAAAGTAATAAGGCCCTGTGACTCCTGATTGAACTGCGGTGGCAGTGTTGACATTAACTGATTCAGAATTGAACCCTTTTAACTAAAAAGGGGTGCACATTGATGTTATATTCAGCTATTGAACACCAGATGCAAATGTTGAACATAAAATTAATTAAGAAAGTGACTTGGGATTTCAACTACTTGATAGAAAACAGATGCAGTCGATTAGCACAAATTTATTT
The DNA here is from genome assembly GCF_021461385.2 of Schistocerca piceifrons. Lineage (NCBI taxonomy): Eukaryota > Metazoa > Arthropoda > Insecta > Orthoptera > Acrididae > Schistocerca > Schistocerca piceifrons. Next base: position 67,340,193 of record NC_060146.1, on the reverse strand, counting down.
TAACTCACGACCTTCAATCATCACATTACATGACTCTCCTAATAGGCAGTGGGAATAAATTGCAATTACGTGGAGTAAAGCGCGATAAATCAAATTCCTATCTACTGACCCAGGCATAATGCGAAGTGCGAGAGGAATTCTACAATACACGGCCCATGAAACCCTCATGGAAACTTTGCCGACGTGATCCAACAAATTAGTCAGTGCCTATCATACAATGAAGGCTTTCGCGACCGGATGGTACTGTTGTTGATAATTCTTCGGGGTTATATGTTCGTGGTCCATGGAATTCTTCTATTCCCAACGTTTCGTCCAATACCACGTTGGACATCCTCAGAGGTATGGCTGGTCCTGCTGAGTCCTTCCGACTGACGAGTCGGGCGTCGGAGACCGGCCTAAATACCGAGGAAAGTGGGCGTGGTCTAGCTTGCACATAGCAGCAGAGTGAAAACTAGTCAAAGATAAGATGTAACTATCGATAATAGTCGGTCATAGATAAAAATCACTTATCGATTCTGTAACGCCACTGTCCATATCTCGCTTAATTTCAAGGCTTCTTCTTTTCTATTAAAATTATCTTCATGTTTATAAATTTCAATAGCCTCCCTATACAGTCGTGGATAATAGTTCATGGTAGCACTTAAAACTGTAGTTTCAGAAAACTTAACTACATGGTCACCGGACTGAAGTGCATGTTCCGCAACGGCCGATTTATCTGTTTTTCCCAGTCGGCAAAGACTTTTATGCTCCTTTACCCTCGTATTCACACTCCTTTTCGTAGTGCCAATATAGACCTTGCCACAAGTACACGGAATTTTATACACACCACTAGATGATAATGGTGGCCTTCTCTCTTTAACAGAACGAAGTACTTCTCCTATTTTTCTGGTAGGTTTGAATACCGGTTTCACTTTATGTTTCAGAAAAATTTTGCCGATTCGATCTGTAGCCTTACTAATGAAAGGTAAAGACACCGTGTTCTTCCATTGCTGTGTACCATCCTTGTCCTTTGGCCTGCTATAATTAGGTCTTAAAACTGTATTAATTTCTTTGTTTGAGTACCCATTCTTTTCGAAGGCCTGTTTCAGATGATTCAGTTCCGTATCCAGATGTTCCGGCGTACAAATCCGTTTTTCCCTGTCCACTAAACTTTTGATTACACCTCTTTTTTGTTGTGGGTGATGATTGGAGTTTTTATGTAAGTATCTATCAGTATGTGTGCTCTTCCGAAACACTTTATGTTTTAGACAGCCATCGGTCTGTCTCTTGACTAACACATCGAGAAACGAAATAGCCTGGTCTATTTCCACTTCAATGGTAAACTGAATTTTAGTGTTTATGCTATTAAGATAATAAAAAAATTCGTCTAAGGCTTTTTTACCGTGTGTCCAAACCACGAATGTGTCATCTACATAACGATACCAACAACATGGTTTCTTATTTGCTTTATTCAACGCTAATTGTTCAAATTTTTTCATGTAAAAGGGCTCAACGGGTTACCCATGGCAACACCATCCACTTGCTCATAAAACTCCTCATCCCACTGAAACTGGCTAGATGTGAGACAGTGTCTAAACAGAGCGGTCAAATCTTCAGGGAAAACTTCCGTTATGTGAACCATAACTTCATTGACCGGAATCATAGTAAACAGAGATACAATATCAAAACTGACCAAAATGTGTTCAGGAGCCAAGATTAGACCTTAAATTTTCTCAATGAAATGACGTCGTGTGTCTGGAAGTGAGTGTGAGAAGCGCCAGCAGTGCAGTCGTGATGGAGCAGCAGTCGCGGACGGATCAGCAGGAAGTCGGTCGGTCGGTGCGAACCAGGGAGGGCCTCCGTGCAGTGCAGGTGGCTGGATCGTCTGGCAGTCCCTGCTCAGCGTCAGAGTGTGTGTGTGTGGAGCTGTCCGATCGCTACGAGCTTCGTGGTTCACCGACACAGGACGTCAAAGTTGAGTAGTGGTTTCAACTACCTGAGCCGCGTCCATTCACGTTGTGGTGGTTCGTGTTGGTGGTTTGCTGTTGCGCTGGTGTCCTTTGAGCAACACCGAGTGTATCTATTGCTGAAATTTAGCCGCCATGCAGAGCAACTAACTACACTACTGCCAGTTAAAATTGCTACACCATGAAGAAATGCACATGATAAACGGGTATTCATTGGACAAATATATTATACTAGAATTGACATGTGATTACATTTTCATGCAATTTCGGTGCATAGTTCCTGAGAAGTCAGTACCCGGAACAACCACCTCTGGCCGTAATAACGGCCTTGATACGCCTGGGCATTGAGTCAAACTGAGCTTGGATGGCGTGTACAGGTAGAGCTACCCATGCAGCTTCAACACGATACTACAGTTCATCAAGAGTAGGGACTAGCGTATAGTGACGAGCCAGCTGCTCGGCCACCATTGACCAGACGTTTTCAATTGGTGAGAGATCTGGAGAATGTGCTGGCCAGGGCAGCAGTCAAACATTTTCTGTATCCAGAAAGTCCCGCACAGGCCCTCCAACATGCGCTAGTTCATTATCCTGCTGAAATGTAGGGTTTTGAAGGGATCGAATGAAGGGTAGAGCCACGGATCGTAACACATCTGAAATGTAACGTCCACTGTTCAAAGTGCCGTCAATGCGAACATTAGGTGACCGAAACGTGTAACCAGTGGCACCCCATACCATCACGCCTGGTGATAGCACAGTATGGCGATGACGAATACACGCTTCCAATGTGCGTTCACCGCGATGTCGCCAAACACGGATGCGACCATCATGGTGCTGTAAACAGAACCTGGATTCATCCGAAAAAATGACGTTTTGGCATTCGTGCACCCAGGTCCGTCGTTGAGTACACCATCGCAGGTGCTCCTGTCTGTGATGCAGCGTCACGGGTAACCGCAGCCATGGTCTCCGAGCTGATAGTCCATGCTGCTGCAAACGTCGTCGAACTGTTCGTGCAGATGGTTGTTGGCTGCACGATCCGTTACAGCCATGCGGATAAGATGCCTGTCATCTCGACTGCTAGTGACACGAGGCCGTTGGGATCCAGCACGGCGTTCCGTATTACCCTCCTGTACCCACCGATTCCACATTCTGCTAACAGTCATTGGACCTCGACCCACGCAAGCAGCAATGTCGCGATACGATAAACCGCAATCGCGATAGGCTACAATCCGAGCTTTATCAAAGTCGGAAACGTGATGGTACGCATTTCTCGTCCTTACACGAGGCATCACAACAACGTTTCACCCGGCAACGCCGGTCAACTGCTGTTTGTGTATGAGGAATGCGTTGGAAACATTCCTCATGTCAGCACGTTATAGGTGTCGCCACCGGCGCCAACCTTGTGTGAATGCTCTGAAAAGCTAATCATTTGCATATCACAGCATCTTATTCCCGTCGGTTAATTTCGCGTCTGTAGTACGTCATCTTCGTGGTGCAGCAATTTTAATGGCCAGTAGTGTATTTGGGTTGACTAGAATTCGAGTGCACCAGCGGAATTTTGTGCCTTGTGGCCGTTAGTTTTCTGGTTACCTGCCCTGGGTGCTAACGTAGTTGTTAGATAGTGTCTTTTCCTCGCCTGTTGTTGCTGTCCAACATGGTGTGTAGCTTTGGCAGCTCAGTTCACATACGCGTCTGTTTGGGAATAGTGATACTAGTAGTTTTTTTTTCGGGGATCTTGAATTCTCGCGTACTCCGTCGTGGCAAGCAAGCGGTTGGTCGGTCGGTCCGCGACTGTCTCTTGGTTGGGTTTGCACGAATTAAGTGTAGTTGGACTTACCACCTGTCTCGCCTAAGTGAACGATGGGAGACCGTTCTACTGGAGAGTCCTGAGTGCCTTTCTCTTAATTATCCTTTTGGCAGTGTTAATGTTGTTGTAATTTAACTGTATTTTATATTTTTAATTTGTCAAGGTTAGTTGTGGGCCTTCAGTCCTGGAAACATGTTCTCAGAGTTCCTTCAAGTCCAAACATTATCGCCTTCTGCTCTTGAAAGGTTATTGTAATTTCCTCTGAAAGATTTTACAAGTTATTGTGGACCTTCCGCCGTTGGTGTTGCAAAAGGAAATTTTTAAACTTTAATGTATTGTTTTACCGATTGTTGCAATAGATATATTTCCTTAATTTGCAGAATTTAACCTTGTGACCTTCAGCCGTCTTATTTGTTTATCTCTTTCTGTGCACCTTGTGAGCCATCAGCCGTGTTAGCATCTTAAAACATTGTGGCCTTCTGCCTTCAGTAATCATCATAGGATATTTGGAATTTTGAAGATTTAATCCGGCGGCCTTCAGCCGCTCCGCATGCTGATCTCATAAATGTATAAATTTAACTGTGTGTCATGTGTTTTCAATTGAACTTATTCTAAAGCATCTGTTTGGGGGCCTTCAGCTGCGAAGCAACTTTAATTCTTTCAAAAGTGTATTTGTGAACTAAATGATAATAAATTACAATCGTGAAATGAAACCGACAGCAACTCCATTGGCCCTTTCGACAACACTAATTTCCTACCAGCCCTGCGTGATTTAGCGGGCGTGTCAGTCTACATCTCACTACTTACACTGATGAGGCAAAACATTATGACTCCTGCCTAATGGCTTGTTTTTCCGTCTTTGGAACGAAATACGTCGCTGATTCTGAGTATCAGGGATCCGATAGTTTGTTGGTTGGTTTGTGGAGGTTCAAATGTTCAAATCTGTGTGAGTTTCTAAAGGACGAAACTGCTGAGGTCATCGCTCCCTAGACTTACACACTACTCAAACTATGCTAAGAACATCACACACACACACACACACACACACACACACACACACACACACGCTCTAACCTCCCTGCAGAAAATATTAAATGAAAAGAATTGAATATTAATGCAAATAGTGCCAAATGTTAGCTTCCCACAGTAATAAAACTCAATGATAATAAAAATGTGCAAAAATGTTAAGTCCCCACAAAATTAACGTTAAGGTGAACCTGATAAATTTTATAAGGGCAGCTGCGCTGACCTTAGGCCTGTGCAATAATTAATCTGATAAATTGATTCTGGGAGGAAAAGCATAGGAAATATTGTTTCAATTCGAATGATTCTTTTCTTGAAAACGATTGCTTTGAAAACAAAATTATTATTGGGGCATTTATTGAACAAATTAATTACAATTAACATACATTACATTATCAGATGTGCGCAATGCTGCTTCATTACCTTATTTAACAATATACCCTCGTCCCGAACCTTGACCAGAGACCCATGTCGACGCTCGCCGACTCCTCACACACATCTCCGACTCGCAATGAGTCCAACACGCAACAGCGCTCAACTTGGAACTACATGCTCTCGCGACTCGCTACGTACAACTACTTTCTCGCAACTGAACTCTCGCGCAGTCAAGCGCAGACTGGCAACGATAAATAACTCTCTGGTCAGAGATTCTGTCATGCCTCGCCATCGCTGCTACTGAATACATACGTGTTTCATAACCCTCCACTGGGGGAGGGGGGGGGGCAAAAATTTGGCAGCGATGGTGAGTCATTTGGACTTGCCACTTGCCATGAGCAACAAATATTTTTAACTAATTAACTTTACAATCACAGAATATTCAGATGTAGATCATGAAGTAAATGTGGTGCACATGCACCGAGTACAAAATATATATACAATGAGTACAAAACAAATGACATAAGTGCACACGCACTGAAAAACTCTTTAGCATTTTCACAACAAATAAACATAATGGCAAAAAATCATGTCGACAAGTGACATAAGTGCACATGCACTGCAGTTCAGAACATATCAGCAAATCAAAATGTACATACAATTGGTAGTAATCATGTTATAAAATGACAAAAGTGCACACGCACTGAAATTGAGAATATATCAGCAAATCACAAAATGTATATACAATAAGTAGAAATCATGTTAGAAAAATGACAAAAGTGCACACGCACTGTAGTTCAGAATATATCAGCAAATCGAAATGTACATACAATGAGTAGTAATCATGTTAGAAAATAACAAAAGTGCACACACAATGTAGTTCAGAATATATCAGCAAATCGCAAAATGTGTATACAATAAGTAGAAATCATGTTAGAAAAATGACAAAAGTGCACACGCACTGTAGTTCGAAAAAAAATGTATAGGGCATGAATACAAATGATGTTAGCAAAAAATGATTTTCACTATGTTACAAGAATTAGGATAGAAAAGGGAAGGATTGCATCATGGTTGTAGCACTTTAGGTTGCACGCAGCTGCACTGAAAGTCCATATCTTTCCACAGAAGTACAACACCAAGTCAGACAATGTGAAGTTCTTTTCCCAGAAGTATTTATCAGCGTACCCAAGACACTGAAATGTCGTAGTAATATTCCATGTTATCATTTTGGCAGTACATCAGGTACACCAAACAGTGGAAACCAAAGAGTGGGACCATAATAACATCTCCATCGCTCACGGTGGTGGACAGCATGTCGTGTCAACACCACGCTCTTACAAGGCACACCAACGTAGAATTAGTGCAAAAACCAAATATAGTGCTCCATGATCAAGAGGATATACAGGACAAATGGATATTGCAGTAATTCAGGGTAGTTAGGTCAGAAGGTGAAGGACATTAAGTCACATACTAGTCTTCATTGGGAATTACATTAGTAGTTTGCGGCATTCATAGCCCAGTTATTGAACATTTCTGTATCATGTATGTAGTATTACAGAAAAATGTTCATTAATTGATTTACAGACAACATTGTCATTGGTCATTTCAATACCGTAATCAGTAGCGTTCATTTCCCAGTTACAAAGCATAATCAGTAGCATTCATTTCCTTGTTACAAAGCATAATTAATTAATCATTGGTCATTTCAATACAATAATCATCTCAATACTGTAATCAGTAGCATTCTTTTCCTAGTTACAAAGCATAATCAGTAGCATTCATTTCCTAGTTACAAATACAGTAATCATCTCAATACAGTAATCAGTAGCATTCTTTTCCCAGTTACAAAACATAATCAGTAGCATTCATTTCCTTGTTACAAAGCATAATTAATAGCATTCTTTTCCTAGTTACAAAGCATTATTAATCATTGGTCATTTAAATACCGTAATCAGTAGCATTCATTATTCAAGTTACATATTATTCATAGCTGATCAGCATTACTCAAAACTCTCTTACACTGGTATCATTATTTGGGACTGGTAATACATTTTTTTGTTAGCAATGCATTGCTTTGGGTGATTATAGGGGAAAGCAAGAAGAGAAAAAGAAAAAATTTGCTTCTCGGTTGTTCCTGCAAATGAAAATGTGTAACGTCATTCATCATGAGTCAGCTGTAGCAAGGTTATGAAACAAGTAGAGTATATGTAATCACATTCATAAATGACATAGATTTAATGAACAACTGCTTATAGCACATTAATTTCATAAATAATTTCTCCTGCAAAAATATATAAAAAAATGGATTATTAAGCTGAAAGAAGAAATGCATTTTATGCTGAAAAGTAGTGAACTTCGAATTAACAGGTAGTGAAATGTGTATAAAAATGTGTTCCATAGCTGTCCTTTCCAAAACCTTCAGTCATTATACTATACAATATAACACCTGCTGTCAAAGCGAACTGCAACAAATACTTAAATAACTACATAGCATGAATACATAACTTCCACATTATCCTCATCTGTAAAGAAAAAAACTTCATTATCCATCACTTCATTATCTATATTATTATAACTCCATTATTATCATCACCTGTAAAGAGAAACTTCATTATCCATAGTAGCATATTCTTCATCATTATTCATCAGCATTCAGTATCATCTGCAAAAAAATCATTTCATTACTCATTACATAACTATTCCTTATCTCTAGCATATTCCATCACTAAAACTAAGATGTGTAGTTCTGTCTGACAGCCTGCATCAATCGCCTCGTATTCTAAAAGAAAAAAATAGTTAAGACTGCTATTCTACGATGTGTATAGTATATTCTTGTTAATGCTTGTTAATCCTGATCCATTTACTCTTCATCACGAGGTTTGCATCTTCTTTCGTTCATTCCGAAGGTGAAATTCCCATTTCTGTTTAATTTATTTCTTTTACGCATCATTTCTTTCTGAAACTGATGAACAAAGATTAATGTCTTGCATTTACATCATATACTCACTAAATAATGACTGGTTTATGATAACATAATTAAGCATACAGCATAACATGACAGAAAACGTAATATGTGAAAAACTTATATAGTGTCCAGAGGCAAAAATGTACTCAGTGTATCACAATGTAACAGTAAAGTAGTCACGATGTTGAGATATTATAAGGCAAAATGTCAAAGTCAACTGGTGTTTGCTATATCTTAACTATTTCATAGTGCATACAAACAAAACATGAAACAATCGTATATACCTAAGAAAGACAAAAAATGTGATGTTCGTTGTGGTTGGTTGTTTCGGGGAAGGAGACCAGACGGCGAAGTCATCGGTCTCATCGGATTAGGGAAGGACGGGGAAGGAAGTCGGCCGTGCCCTTTGAAAGGAACCATCCCGGCATTTGCCTGGAGCGATTTAGGGAAATCACGGAAAACCTAAATCAGGATGGCCGGACACGGGATTGAACCGTCGTCTTCCCGAATGCGAGTCCAGTGTGTTCGTTGTGTTCAGCTTGTATGTTGTGTAGTTAATAGAGGCGAGAATTAAAGACTTTAATGGTTGGTTGGTTGGTTGGTTTGGGGAAGGAGACCAGACAGCGTGGTCATCGGTCTCATCGGATTAGGGAAGGATTGGGAAGGAAGTCGGCCGTGCCCTTTCAGAGGAACCATCCCGGCATTTGCCTGGAGTGATTTAGGGAAACCACGGAAAACCTAAATCAGGATGGCCGGACGCGGGATTGAACCGTCGTCCTCCCGAATGCGAGTCCAGTGTCTAACCATTGCGCCACCCCGCTCGGTAGACTTTAATGGAGAGAAAATTTAATAAAATTAATATGTCACTAGATAGCATTGCATAATTATTCATAAGATACGTAAGTTTCTCTGGAAAAAAATGTGCACAGTCTGATATGTAACGACAAGAAGAGCGACCTGCTAACCTTACCTTGCCGGGCACTTGCCAAGAAAAAATACGATAATCATCAGTAATTAGTGATGTGAATATAATTGCGTAAGTGATCATAAAAATTAGTAAATGGCATCACATAGTATGTTGAATCATAAAGTGTCTTCATTCAATAAAGGGTTTAATATTGGAGACATGGTGGTTGCCTTTACTTTTTCTGGTTCTCAGAGTTTCGACGTGTACAGCATTGGGGTGAGGAATGCTGCGAATCCGATATGGACCTGCGTATAGAAGTTGAAATTTGCTGCACTTACCTTTTATTCTGCTGGATAAATAGTGTGTACGTATTAATATCTTCTGTCCAATGTGAAAGTCACGGCGTATACAAACCTGTTTTTGCTGTCTTCTCCGGCGCTCTGCGGCACGTTTGATGTTGTTCAGCGTAATGTCGATTATTTCGTGGTGTCGTAATCGACGAGATGTAGGAAAGTTTACTAATTCTGTAATTTTGTTAGGTGGTTCAACATTTTTCAGTATAACAGACGGAGATAGCATAGTGAGTTCATTTGGAATGGAATTAATTACATCCTGGAATGAGAGTATGTGTGTGTCCCAATCAATATGTTTTTAATGGCAGTAAATTCTACACAGTTTACCAATTTCTTTCATTAATCGTTCACAAGGGTTCGAAGAAGCGTGGTACCTGTATATATATATCGGAGAAATGTTTCTAGCTCGTAACATACGTGTCCATACAGCAGAACGAAATTGTGATCCATTGTCAGAACACATGCCCTACATGAAATAAGAAATGCTTTACAAATGCTTTCGAAACGGTTTTAGCAGTAGCTTTGCGTAACGGAGTGAAGGTAACAAATTTTGAAGTGAGTTCAACAGCGACAAAGATGTAGCAAAAACCTCTATTAGTTCTCGGAATTGGACCAAAAATGTCTACAGCGGCTATGTGTCTTAATTTAACAGGTACAATTGGATGTAATGGAGGAATATGTGAAGTCGTGTCTGACTTAGCTTTCTCGCAGATTTTGCATGACGCTAAAACTCGTCGTATACGTTTTTCCATGTTGGTAAAATAACAGTTCTGTCTCAGTATAAGAAAACATTTTCTAGCTCCGTAATGTGCGTAACTTAAATGAGTATACCATATTAATTTGTTAACAAGTTCGTCGGGAATGCATAATAACCAATTGTTGCTGTCAGGATGAGAGCGGCGAAACAGAATGTCATTGCGTATAGTGTAATGGTTTCTAATCGTAACATTATTCCTATCTTGCCAAAGGTGTTTAATTTCTTTCCATACGCTGTCTTTACTTTGCTCTTGTGCTATGTCCTGTAATGACGATGAAATAAAATTTTCAAATGCAACTTGCTGAATGTACATGACGCTGAAATTTGCTTTGCAGAAGTTGGTTGCGATGTCTTGCTGATTGTTGCTGAGAGAACGAGATAGTGCGTCTGCTGCAACATTTTGTGTGCCGGGAATGTGAACAATTGTAAAATTAAATTCCTGTAAATAGAGCTTCCATCTGCTTAATCTATCGTGTGTGAATTTAGCTGAAAGTAAGAATTGTATCGCTCTGTGATCTGTGTAAACGATGGTATGTCTTCCATAAAGAAAGTGCCTAAATCTCGTAAAAGCCCAAACAACACATAACGTTTCCAGTTCTGTAACAGAATAATTTCGTTCAGCAGGTGACAGAATGCGGCTTGCAAATGCGATGTTTTTAATTATTGTAAACAGTCGCCAAAACAGAGAAATGCTGTGTACTTTCTGCAGTTCGGATGGAGCTGAATTTGCCAAAATCCCGATTTCAAATCTAGCGTGGAATAAATAGTCGTATCATGAAATTTCTGTAGAAGTTCCTCTAATGTCTGTGGTCGATCTGTTTCATTAATAATTATGCCATTGATGTGACGCGAATCAAGTACAAGGCGAAGTGAGCCATCCTTTTTCTTTACAATATGTAGCGGGTTTATGTACGGACTAACTGCCGGTTCCATAATTCCTTGGTCGAGCATATCTTGCAATTCTTTCTTAACTTGTTCTCCGTGGATATATGGAATGGGATAATGCTTTGCTTTAAATGTGTCGTGCTGTTTGACTTGAAATTCATACATAAAACCGGACATAGTACCAGGAATGTTGTCGAAAACTGGAGCTTGCTGTAAAAGAATTTTGTGTAGTTGCGTGCGTTCGTCGTCTGTATTTGCACTGCTTTGTTTAACTTTATCAAAAATCATCTGCATTACGTCGTAGCCAGCTTCGTCTGGAGTGTTATGTACGTACGTATCCGTGAACAATGTGGAATTACAATCTATGCTACGTGATACAGAAATGACCTCTGTGCGATTAATTGTTTGTTCTTCCGCAGATAGTGAGTGCTGATCTAAAGCCATCATCCTTCAACATTAAATAGGGATTTTGAAAGTCAATAATGGCATCGTGTTGTACCAGAAAATTCGTACCTAAAACAGTGTCTGTCGTCAATAACGGAATAACCCAAAAATTTGAGTGAAATGTGTGACCTGCAATGCAAAATGATAAATGTGTCTGTAATTTAACGTCTACTCCTTTACTCGATACTGCTCCTTTCACTTTCGTTTTGCCTAATGGTAATGTAGGATAGGTATTCTCTTTGTTACACTCGTTAAAAGTTTCTTCATTTATTACTGACATAGGTGATCCGGAGTCGATTACTGCTGAAAATTTCGATGAACCAATTTTAATTTCGATGACAGGATGTGAAATGGATTTTTGCACAATTGGTCTTTCCTGCAAAAGAGTGTCTCTGATATCGTCAAAAGTAATTACATTTTCGTGAACAACATTCTGCGTGTCTAAAGTAGTGCTTGTGTTACTGGAAGATGCGACCTGTACAGTATCTAGTCAGATTCTATCTGACATGTTATTATTTTCTGGAGGATGTTGTGGCATTTCGACTATTTGAACTGTTCTGTTATTTCTTCCAGGCGTATTACGCTCTGGATGATATCTACTGTCAGGTTCATTCATGAGAATATGTTCTTGCGGATGATTTTGCTGTTGGTAAGACCGACTGTTATCATATGTACGCTGAAAATTTTGCTCATTATTTTTACGTCTGTCGTAATAGTCATTCCTATACGGTGCATTGCGATAGGAATTGAAATACTGTGTTTTCTGTACGTAGTTGTTCCTTTGCTGCGGTGCGTTACTATTTGTTGTACCAGGGACTATACGTCCACGCGGCGAAACATTAAAGTTTGGTTGACCTTGTGCATTACATTGTTGGTTATGTATGCTAACCGGCTGGTTTTGTTGCAGTTGTTGTGAAAAACCTCTATTGTTACAAAAATGTGGTTCTTCTTGCTGATAATTTTCTCGATACTGATAATCAAAATTTTGCCTGCTATTAAAGTTCTGGTGGTTGTCATTCCTAAAGCGTCTGTTACCTTTGCTATTGAAATTACGTGGTTGTCCGTAATTACTGTAAGTTTGTTGGCCTTGGTTGTTGTGACAAATTTTTGTTTACGAAGGAATAATCTGATGCTGCACTTCTAAAAGCTGCAACAGATCCCTGAATGCCGAAATATTTTCTTTTTGCTGACCCGTTAAAAGTGACACTCTTAATGATCGTGGCAATTTAGAAACACATAACTATATGGTTCACTTAAGTACTGGTTTTGTTGTACCATATGCTCAAAAAATTGCGTGACACTGGGAAAATTTGTGTTCTCATAATTTGGTAAACTAATTAGTTGATCCTTAATTCCGCGCTGTGTCGTCTTCGACCAATACGCTGACAGAAAAGCATTCTGAAATTCTTCTACCGAATAACATTGTCTGGCGATCGGTCTCATACAAGTTGCCGGTTCGCCTTCCAAAAAACTACAAATGAATTCAAGTTTGTTTGTTACGGGCCAAGTCGGTGGAAAAGCAAGGCTAAATTGTTGTATCCAGTCCAGTGGGTGAATCTGTGTTCTGTCATTTTTAAGTACTTTAAGTTTTCTCACTGATAGAAAATGTTTGTAATCGAAATTATCGTCTCTGTATGATGGAACAGGTTCAGGATTGTACGAGAATCTGTTTGTCTGTGTCTGTTCGGAATCTAAGTCACGTACTCCCTGTAGATTACCTAAATTATGCGCACTGCGTGAGTCTGACAAATGTTCGCAAAGTGGTGTCTGCTGTGATGTGTTATTAACTGAAATATTTTTTATCTCCGTTACCTCTTGCTGTAAACATGACAATTTTCTACATAAGGTGTTATTAGTTGAATCGATCTCATTGATTGTCTGTTGTAGATTTTGGAATTCAGGTGTTTGGTTAAACGAAATCGGTGCAGTATCGTCTGATTTGTTGCCATTATTACTTTCAATAACATCAACACGACTGGCCAATTCATCATATTTTTCAGTCAGTATTTTTGCCTGATCATCGTTTTTACTGTCAGAAGCATTAATCTGTTTTTGTAATTTATGTGTGGTTTCGTTCAATTTTTTAACGTCAGCTTTCACGACATCAGAATCCTGTGTTAGTTCTAATTGTTCGAATCTGTCTGTCACTGTCTGAATATCTGCTGTGTGTGTATCTGTTTTTGATTTAAGATCAGAAATTTCACCATGTAATTCTATGTCCAACTGTTTGATGGTATTAATTTCGTCGGACACTGTAGCAATATTGTTGTCTACGTATGTTTTACCCTTCGCAAACATTTTACTTTTATCTTCTTGTCTCTGTGCAGCGATTATTTCCATGACTTGACGTTTTACTTTATTTTGATCCTGTATAAATTTGCGGAAACGCGTATCACTGTTTTGTAGGTGATGATTAAACCGCTCGTCAATTTGAGTGTTCTGTTGTTCGAATTTCGCTTCTATCTTTGCGTCCATTGTGCGCGAAAGTTCTGTTGTCATTAGTCTAAACTCGTCGCGTAATTGTGTAGCTTTTTCAGAGCATTGTTTACCGACTGCATTAATTTCGTCCCTAAGCGATTCTGTTGTAGCTGTTTGCATATCCCTTAATTCTTGCGCAACAGATCTAATTTATTCGCTACTTTTCCTAGCACAAGCCTCAATTTCCTCGCGTAATTGTTCCTTAGTGTCATGACACTGCGCTGCGACGGTTTTAATCTGTTCACTAAGCTGTCTGGAATTGTTGTCTAATTTTTCATTTAACTGTCTCGAATTGTTGTCTAATTTTTCGTTAAGCTGTTTGTTCTGCTCACTAAGTTGTTTGAAATTTTCATCATTGTTGTCTAGTTTTTCATTAATTTTATTAAGTTGTTTCAAATTTTCACTAAATTGTTGTTGTAGCAATTTTGCCATAATTTGTTCCAAATCAAAATTAGCATTTCTATTATCTGTGCTGTTCAGTGCCGTACCTGCAATTGTCGCGTTTTGTGTGACCATTTGCTCATTCTGTAATTTACAAAATTATTTGCCAATCGGATGTGCACTTTTAGTCACTACCTCCGAATTAAATGAATCCGTTGTACTTTCAGTACGCTGTTCATTTTCATTGCAAAAATTTGTCTGTACGTCACTTGAATTTTGCAAACCGGTTGTGTTAAGCTGGGCTGCGCTCATTGCAACAGAGCGCCCCGCGTCATCAATTGTCGTTAAATTAACAGACGACACAATTGAATTCGTCTGTTCATCATTAAGACAAAAATCATCAATAGTGGTTGGAACGCACTGATTGTCAGTGAACGCAGGATTGTCATCATTACACTGCGTGTCACAAGTACTATCGGTGAAGTTGTTTAAGTCGGTAATTTCATTCATTACACCTCGCGATGTACTATTAATGGTTTTTCGCGGCATTTTAACACAAATCACAATTATTCATAAATGAGACAAAAACAATGCAAAATCCAACAAATACAAATACAACAAAGAGCAACGAATTGCCGATGATCTGAGGAAAGAAAGTCACAAAATTAGCAAAAGTGTTGCGCCAAATGCTAATTATATTTTAGTAAATAAAAGCAAATATCTGGCTACTTTTCAGAAGATTCTCAAAGAAATACGATCCTGGACCGGATGTCGCCAAGTGTAACCTCCCCGCAGAAAATATTAAATGAAAAGAATTGAATATTAATGCAAATAGTGCCAAATGTTAGCTTCCCACAGTAATAAAACTCAATGACAATAAAAATGTGCAATAATGTTAAGTCCCCACAAAATTAACGTTAAGGTGAACCTGATAAATTTTATAAGGACAGCTGCGCTGACCTTAGGCCCTGTGCAATAATTAATCTGATAAATTGATTCTGGGAGGAAAAGCATAGGAAATATTGTTTCAATTCGAATGATTCTTTTCTTGAAAACGATTGCTTTGAAAACAAAATTATTATTGGGGCATTTCTTGAACAAATTAATTACAATTAACATTACATTATCAGATGTGCGCAATGCTGCTTCATTACCTTATTTAACAATATACCCTCGTCCCGAACCTTGACCAGAGACCCATGTCGACGCCCGCCGACTCCTCACACATCTCCGACTCGCAACTGAGTCCAACACGCAACAGCGCCCAACTTGGAACTACATGCTCTCGCGACTCGCTACATACAACTACTTTCTCGCAACTGAACTCTCGCGCAGTCAAGCGCAGACTAGCAACGATAAATAGCTCTCTGGTCAGAGATTCTGTCATGCCTCGCCATCGCTGCTACTGAATACATACGTGCTTCAACACACACATGCCCGAGGGAGGACGCGAACCTCCGGCGAGGCAGCCTGCACAATTCGTGACATGGTGCCTCAAACCGAACGTCGACTTCGCGCGGCTTTGTGGAGATATGGGGCGTTCGATGTCTACGCACAAGTCATGTATCTGGCGTAAATAACGGGCCCCTAATTTGCGTACGCGGTGATGGCGCCTGATACCGACGTACATGGGTTCCATAGGACTTACATCAGGCGAACTTGGTCGCCGAGACATCACGTGAGTTCACTATGATGTTTCTCAAACCAGTGAAGCATGGTTATGGCTCCGAACCACGGAGAATTATACTGCTGAAAGATGACATCACTGTCGGGGCAGACATAAAGCGTGACGGGATGCAGGTGGTTCGCAGCTGTCAGCGTGTCTTCCAAATCTTGGAAAAAAATTTGGAAATTTGTGGAACCAAACTGCTTAGGTCCTCGGCCTCTAAGCTTACACACTGGGAGGCTCCCACATGCCTTTCTCATACTGTGGCATCAAGCAGTCAGGCTTCCATGCGAGTGGATTTGTTGTTATCTCTCGTGTAACATCAATGACTGATTATGAGCTCCAGTACTCACAATTAAGGTACAAATTATTCTCCTGTTTGAATATTACGCAACGGAAACAGATAACGCACATCTATTAGTAATTTACACAACTATGATTGTTCACTACGCTCTGGCAATACCACATTTTCTTTCTTACCCAACGGCTTTGCCCAACACGTGGCCATCGCACTGAATATGAATGGGGCACACATTATACATTCTGGGTAACATGACTATACACCATTTGAAGAACAAGGCCACCAGTCTTTTTCTTTTCACTATCTTTTTTATTCCGATAAATTCTATTATGGTTCAAAGATAACCTAAACACACCATTACATTTTATACAACAATTACACATGAGATACTCCGCCCAGTGGGCATGGCTTTACATTCGTGATTCTCTATCTAATGGTCTTGTAATGATCTAACGCTACAGTGCACTTTCTGGATAGGATGGTGGATCTTTTGCTGTATCTCACACTTCGACTCTCACACCCATCATCACGAAGATTTACTCCAGACCGAGCTGTACAAAAAGGAACATGCATAACCCACTGCCTCTGAACCTATCTTGCTACTCTCCCATGCAAACCACACATACTTAAATTACATGAAATACATCACACTGGCAAAATACATCACAAAGAATAGTCACAACGTTAGAATCACTTCACTTTCAGCTTTCCCACTTCAATTAGTATTCATCCCAGTTTCACACGACACTGCCCCACTTCGTAACTTTTCTTTCCTACTACGAACTCTGGAGGATATATGCACGTCTTCCTGTGCAATGCAAGCCAAGTGGCGTTGCTGGATAGACGGCTGACTCACCTTGCTTCTCTCTCAGAGTATTAGAGTTTGAATCCAGCGTCACACGGAAACATAACACGCAAAGTAATATTAAGAACCTATTCGTCACACACGTGAGTCCTCAACTGATACCATGGACGAGTACTTCTCTTTATCCTTTGTCTCATACACAGATTGAGACTAACACAGTACTCACCACGTGGAAGTACTCGTCTCTCATTTCAAGTCCTGCACACGCCATTTCCTAAATATTTCCAACTTATAGTACACACGCCAGTAATTCAACTTATGCACTCAGAAGTATTTCAAGATATTGCTACACGTGGTTTTATTGTGACCGTTGGTCACTTCCGATGATTACTACGATCCCCTTAATATTACCTGCCTGATATTTAATTCTCCCCACAAAATTTCCTGAAATACGGAAATAATTATTCCAAACTACTCTTAAGTATTTCACATGCATACCATTTTCTCCACCCTTTTGTCTTTACGGAGCACACCTAAGACAGGTCTTACCAACACAAGATCCATCGCCAGAGTGCTGAAACATGGCCGTTCTTCAGGTCATCTCGCACTTCCGCCGAGGTGGGGGAGCACCTTGCTACCGTATTGGTCAGCCACATTTCAGGCGCTCAAAGCTCAGGTAAATTTCATCTCTTTGGTTCCACCAAAGGTGACCAAAGGACTGTCTCAAAGATGATCATATATTGCACATTCACTATCTGCAGTTAGCAGACGACCATACATTCATTCATTTTGCAGATCTCATCAAATTGGATATAGGGATTTATTTTGTGGGAGTGCACATGTGGTCAGTTAAAGTCCTTCTTTCCTACACTGTTATCCGGCTTCGGTGTATTGAGTGAAATTGAGTTATTATTACAAAAAATATGTTGTTCTGACAAGAATAACGAAGAATGTTGTACCTATTTTCAATGTCGGGCGGTACTGTACCCTTTCAACACTATTTAACCTAACTTAAAGTAACTTACGCTGAGGACGACACACACACACACACACATGCTTCCATTATTACCACAGGCGTCATGCAAGAGCAGGAGAATGTCTCCCATTGCCTAATACTGCCCCCCACCACCAGCCTGTGTCTGTGGCGCGCTGCACGTTTGCAACCACCGTTCAGCTCGATGGCGGTGTTTGTGGAGGCGACCACCGTCCTAGTGTTGCAAAAATGTGATTCACCCATTGACGGACGGTCGAATCCCGATGGCTCCGCGTCCACTGCAATCGTAATTGACGATGTCGTTTGGGTCAACATGTGAACACGTAGGGGTGGTCTGCTGCGTAGCTCCGTGTTCAACAAAATGTACGATGTATGGTGTGCTCTGAAACACTTGTGCGTGCACCAGCACTCTGCTCTTACATCTACATCTACATCGTACTCCGCAAGCCACCTAATGGTGTGTGGCAGAGGGTACTTTCGGTATCAATATCCGATCCCTCCAACCTGTTCCACTCGCGGATAGTGCGTGGGAAGAATGACAGTCGGTATGCCTCTGTATTGGCTCTAATTTCTCGAATTTTCTTCTCGTGGTCAACACGCGATATGTATGGTGGTGGTGGGGGGGGGGGGGGGGGAGGGGGGGGGGGAAGTAATATGATGTCTGACCACCAGAAAAGTGCTGTCCCAAAATGTCAGTAGTAAATCTCTCCGTGATGCACAACGTCTCTCTTGTAACGCCTGCTAGTGGAGTTTGTTTAGCATCCCCATAACGCTCTCTCGCCAGCTAAACGATCCCGTGACGAAACGCGCCCCTCTTCGTTGGACCTTCTCTATCTCCTCTATCAGTCCTACCTGATAGGGATCCCAGATAGCCGGCCGTGGTGGCCGTGCGGTTCTAGGCGCTTCAGTCTAGAACCGCGCGACCGCTACGGTCGCAGGTTCGAATCCTGCCTCGGGCATGGATGTATGTGATGTCCTTAGGTTAGTTAGGTTTAAGTAGTTCTAAGTTGTAGGGGACTGATGACCTCAGATGTTAAGTCCCATAGTTCAAAAATGGTTCAAATGGCTCTGAGCACTATGGGACTTAACTTCGTAGGTCATCAATACCCTAGACTTTAGAACTATTTAAACCTAACTAACCTAAGGACATCACACACATCCATGCCCGAGGCAGGATTCGAACCTGCGACCGTAGCGGTCGCGCGGTTCTAGGATGAAGCGCCTAGAACCGCACGGCCACCACGGCCGGCTGTCTGGGATCCCTATCAGGTAGGACTGATAGAGGAGATAGAGAAGGTCCAACGAAGAGCGGCGCGTTTCGTCACGGGATCGTTTAGCTGGCGAGAGAGCGTTACGGAGATGCTAAACAAAATCCACTGGCAGACGTTACAAGAGAGACGTTGTACATCACGGAGAGATTTACTACTGACATTTTGGGACAGCACTTTTCTGGTGGTCAGACATCATAATACTTCCCCCCCCCCCTCCCTCCCCCCACCCACCCACCCACCACCACCACCACCATACATATCGCGTATTGACCACGAGAAGAAATTAGAGCCAATACAGAGGCATACCGACTATCATTCTTCCGGCCGGCTAAGTCCCATAGTGTTCAGAGCCATTCGAACCATTTGATCCCAGATGGATGAACATTACTCAAGAATCGGGCGAACAAGCGCCTTATAAGCCACTTCTTTCTAGGATAAGTTACATTTCCTTAAGATTCTTCTGATCAATCTGAGTCTGGTGTCTGCTTTTTCCACTATCTGTTTTATATGATCATTCCACTTACGGTCGCTCTGGATAGTTACGCCCAGATGTTTTACGGCAGACGCTGGCTCCAGCTGTTTGTCATCAATAGCGTAGCTGCACGGCAGTGGATTTCTTTTCCTATGCATGCGCAATATGTTACATTTATTTACGTTCAGGTACAACTGTCAGAACCTGCACCATTCATCAGTTCTCTGCAGATCGTTCTGAAAATTCTTACTATCTTCTGGCGTCGCTACTTTGGTACAGACAACTGCATCATTTGCGAACAGCCTTAAAGAGCATCCGACGCTTTCTACTAGATCATTTATATGTATTGTAAACAACAACGGTCCTACCACACTTCCATCTAGTACTCCGGATATTACCTTTACATCTGTCGATTTAGTTCCGTTAACAGCTACGTGATGAGATCTATCTGCAAGAAAGTCTGAGATCCAGTCGCAGATCTGCTCTGATACTCCGTAAGCTCGTATTTTTTTCATTAAACGGCAATGCGGGACGGTGGCAAATGCTTTACTGAAACCAAGGAACACGGCATCAGTCTGAGCGCCGTCGTCCACTGCGCTGTGGACCTCACGGAGGAACAGGGCGGGCTGAGTTTCGCAGGATCTCTGTTTGCGGAATCCACGTTGATTTTTATAGAGGAGCTGTTCATTTTCAAAAAACGTCATAATTCTTGACCATAAAACATGATTCATAATTCTACAACAGTTTGACGTCAACGATACAGGTCTATAATTGTGTGGTTGTGTCTTAGGGCCTTTCTCAAAAACGGGAATGACCTGCGCTTTTTTCCAGTCGTTAGGTACCTTTTGTTGTGTTGGCAGAAGAGCCAACACCGTGTTACAACTGGAGGCCGAATTGCACGCGTTTTAGTTCAAGCAGGCTGGCGTGCGAAGGGAAGCACTATACTGACGTGAGGTCTGGAACATGACAAGGAATGAGAATTCAGAAAGTGGACGTAATTAGTTTGATACTTAACTTTAATCCATTAATGATGAACGTCGCTCTTGACGGTACATGATTCACAATATTATCTGTTCAAATTATAGTAACTGAATATGGCGCCTTCCTAGGTCGTAGCAAATGACGTAGCTGCAGGCTATGCTAAACTATCGTCTCTGCAAATGAGAGCGTATGTAGACAGTGAACCATCGCTAGCAAAGTCGGCTGTACAACTGGGGCGAGTGCTAGGGAGTCTCTCTAGACTAGACCTGCCGTGTGGCGGTGCTCGGTCTGCAATCACCGATAGTGACGACACGCGGGTCCGACGTATACTAACGAACCGCGGCCGATTTAAAGGCTACCACCTAGCAAGTGTGGTGTCTGGCGGTGACACCACACCTTTCGTTGCTCAAGAGATCTACGATAAATTACTGCTAGGACGGGAGCAAGTTCTTTCGCATAATTTTAAAGAATTGTATAAGTATCTCATCTGGTCCTGAAACCTTTCCACTACTAAGCGATTGTAGCTGCTTTTCAATTCCGCGATCTGTTATCTCAATATCAGCGACTTCGATTTTCGTACGACGACTGAAAAGAGGGCCAGTGTTACGATATCCGCGGTGAAACACCTTCGGAAGACCGAATTCAGTATTTCGGCCTTCTCTCTGTTATCTTCCGTTTCGGTGCCGGTGTGGTCGCTGAGAGAATGAATTGATGGTTTTAACCATACGACCAAAATCTCTTAGGCTTTTTACTCAGGTCGGTTGACAACGTCTTACTTTCGAAATCACTGAACGCTTCTCTTATTGCTCTCCTTACGCTCATTTTGAGCAGAGATACCACAGACCACCATCAATCATATAATACTTTACAGAGCAGACAAGCCTCCGAACCCCACGTTCTGTTAAGAGTCGTGGACATCCAACCATTTAGGGCCTAGTGGTTGTTTCAATGTCCTTCTGCCTCTTTCCTTAGTTGCTCACGGCAGCAACACAGGAACACTCCACCAGTTTCGCTGTTTTCGTACACAGGCTCAACGTAACAATAATCTGCCCTTTGTCAAAGTAGCTTATCTCGATGGATTTCCCCATTTGCAGTCCATATCTTCGCCAGAGTGATCCCCCGTACGTGTCTGCTCCGCTTACATACTTTTGTTACCGCGTCATTCAAAGTTGTGGTGGGCAGCGGTCATAATGTCTGGCTTACAACTGTGTATACTCGCGTCCAACTATTTTGCAAATACGCTAGAGCAACGCCCTCGGGTAGAAACTTTTTGATTGACCCTCGTACTGTAAGTACAGTGCGACCAGCAGATGATGAACTACACTACTGGCCATTAAAATAGCTGCACCAAGAAGAAATGCAGATGATAAACGGGTATTCATTGGACAAATATAATATACTAGAACTGTCATGTCACTACATTTTCACGCAATTTGGGTGCATAGATCCTGAGAAATCAGTACCCAGAACAACCATCTCTGGCCGTAACAACGGCCTTGATACGCCTGGGCATTGAGTCGAACAGAGCTTGGATGGCGTGTACAGGTAGAGCTGCCCATGCAGCTTCAACACGATACCACAGTTCATCAAGAGTAGTGACTGGCGTATTGTGACGAGCCAGTTGCTCGGCCACCATTGACCAGACGTTTTCAATTGATGAGAGATCTGGAGAATGTGCTGGCCAGGGCAGCAGTCGTACATTTTCTGTATCCAGAAAGGCCCGTACAGGATCTGCAACATGCGGTCGAGCATTATCCTGCTGAAATGTAGGGTTTTGCAGGGATCGAATGAAGGTTAGAGTCACGGGTCGTAACACATCTGAAATGTTACGTCTACTGGTAAGAGCGCCGTCAATGCGAACAAGAGGTGACCGAGACGTGTAACCAATGGAACCCCATACCATCACGCCGGGTGATACGCCAGTATGACGATGACGAATACACGGCTCCAATGTGCGTTCACCGCGATGTCGCCAAACACGGATGCGACCATCATGATGTTGTAAACAGAACCTGGATTCATCCGAAAAAATGACGTTTTGCTATTCGTGCACCCAGGTTCGTCGTTGAGTACACCATCGCAGGCGCTCCTGCCTGTGATGCAATGTCAAGGGTAACCGCAGCCGTGGTCTCCGAGTTGATAGTCCATGCTGCTGCAAACGTCGTCGAACTCTTCGTGCAGATGGTTGTTGTCTTGCAAACGTCCCCAGACGTGTCTGCACGATCCGTTACAGCCACGCGGATAAGATGCCTGTCATCTCGACTGCTAGTGATACGAGGCCGTTGGCATTCAGCACGGCGTTCCGTATCGCAATCGCGAAAGGGTACAATCCGATCTTTATCAAAGTCGGAAACGTGATGGTACGCATTTCTCCTCCTTACCCGAGGCATCACAACAACTTTTCACCAGGCAACGCCGGTGAACTGCTGTTTGTGTACGCCCGCATCTCGTGATCGTGCGGTAGCGTTCTCGCTTCCTAAGCCCGGGTTCCCGGGTTCGATTCCCGGCGGGGTCAGGGATTTTATCTGCTTCGTGATGGCTGGGTGTTGTGTGCTGTCCTTAGGTTAGTTAGGTTTAAGTAGTTCTAAGTTCTAGGGGACTGATGACCATAGATGTTAAGTCCCATAGTGCTCAGAGCCATTTTGTTTGTGTACGAGGAATGGGTTGGAAACATTCCTCATGTCAGCACGTTGGAGGTGTCGCCACCGGCGCCAACCTTGTGTGAATGCTCTGGAAAGCTAATCATTTGCATATCACAGCATCTTCTTTCTGTCGGTTAAATTTCGCGTCTGTAGCACGTCGTCTTCGTGGTGTGGAAATTTTAATGGCCAGTAGTGTAAGTTTTCGAAACCAGTAACTGTAAGTACCAAGAAAATGTTAAACTGAAGTCATGAATTCAGTGGTTGGTAGCTGTTATAATTCACGTTTTAACACAAAACTATGAAAGTTGTATAGAGTCGTCTGCTGACAAAACAGTTTCAGGTATTTATTAATTTGCAGCATCTACATCTACATGGATACTCTGCAAATCGTATTTAAGTGAATTGCAAAGGCTTCATCGAACCACCTTCAGATTAATTCTCTTTATTCCAAATTCGTACAGCGCGCGGAAAAAGGGAACACCTATATGGTAAAAGCTTTAATTCCCTTATTTTATTGTGATGATCGTTTCTCCCTATGTAGGTCGACGTCAACAAAATATTTTCGCATTCGGAGCAGAAAATTAGTGATTGAAATTTCGTAAGTAGGTTCTGCCGCAACGAATGATGTCCACCCAAATGCTATACCCTTTCAGTGACACTCTCACCCATACATCGCGATAATACAGAACGATCTCCCCTTCTTTGAACTTTCTCGATGCCTTTCGTTAACCCTATGTGGCAAGGATCCCAGACCGAGGGGCAATACTCAGAAAGAAGACGGATAAGCGTAGTATAGGCATTCTCTTTAGTAGATCTGTTACATTTTCTAATCGCTCTGCCAATAAAACGCAGTCTTTTGTTCCTCTTCACCACAAAATTTTCTAGGTGTTCTTTCCAATTTAAATTGTTCGTAATTGTAGTTCCTAGGTACTTAGTTAAATTTACGGCCTTTAGATTTGACTGATTTATCGTGTAACCGAAGTTTAACGGATTCCTTTTAGCACTCATGTGAATAACCTCACACTTTTCGTTATTTGGGGCAAATTGCCAATTTTCGCACCATACAGATACCTTACATTTTCTAATCGCTCTGCCAATAAAACGCAGTCTTTTGTTCCTCTTCACCACAAAATTTTCTAGGTGTTCTTTTCAATTTAAATTGTTCGTAATTGTAGTTCCTAGGTACTTAGTTGAATTTACGGCCTTTAGATTTGACTGATTTATCGTGTAACCGAAGTTTAACGGATTCCTTTTAGCACTCATGTGAATAACCTCACACTTTTCGTTATTTGGGGCAAATTGCCAATTTTCGCACCATACAGATACCTTTTCTAAATCGTTTTTCAATTTGTTTTGACCTTCTGGTGATTTTACTAGTCGATAAGCGACAGCATCATCTGCAAATACGGCTGCTCAGATTGTCTCCTAATTCGTTTATACAAATAAGAAACAGCATAGCGCCTATAACACTACCTTTGGGAACGTCAGAAATCACACGTGTTGTACTCGATGACTTTCCGTCAATTGTTACGAACCGTGACGTCTCTGACAGGAAATCACGAATCCAGCCACATAACTGAGACGCTACTCCATAAGCAGGTAGTTTCACTACAAGCCGCTTGTGTGGTACAGTGTCAAAAGCCTTCTGGGAATCTAGAAATACGGAATCAATTTGAAATCCATTGTCAATAACACTCAACGCTTCATGTGAGCAAAGAGCTAGTTGTGTTTCAAAAGAACGACGTTTTCTAAATCCGTGTTCACTGTGTGTCAAGAGACCGTTTCTTCGAGGTATTTCATAATGTTCGAACACAATATATGTTCCAAGATCTTGCTGCATATCGACGTTAATGACACGGGCCTGCAATTTAATCTATTACTCCTACTGCCTTTCTTGAATATTGGTGTTGTCTGTGCAACTTTCCTGTCTTTGAGTATGGATCTTTCGTCGAGCGTACGGTTTTACATGATTGTTAAGTATGGAGATATTGCATCAGCATACTCTGAAATGAACCTAATTGGTATACAGTCTGGACGGGAAGACTTGCTTATATTAAATGATCTATCTTCACACCTCCGAGGATATCTACTTCTAAATTACTCATGTTGGCAGCTGTTCTTGATTCTAATTTTGGAATGTTTTCTTCGTCTTCTTTGGTGAAGGAATTTCGAAAGGCTGTGCTCAGTAACTGCTTTGGCAGCACTGTCGTCTATATTATTTCCATTGCTTCACATACTATCAGAATCTCTTTGGATTTTCTGCCAGATATCGAGACAACCTTTCGTTGTAGAAACTATTGTAAGGAACTCGCATTGAAGTTAGCTCTAAATTTCGAGTTTCTATAAAAGATCGCCAATCTTGGAGATTTTGCGGCCGTTTAAATTTGGCATGTTTTTTTTTTTTTCCTTCGTTGTCTGTGCAACAGTGTTCTGACGCGTTTTGTGTACCAAGGAGGATCAGCTCCGTCGTTTGTTAATTATTTTGTTTAAATCTCTCGATTGCGACCGATACTATTTTTTTAAATTCACATCTGGTCTACACTTACATTGTTAATTTGGAAGGAGTAGAGATTGCCTCTCAGGAAGTAGGTATATTATTCGTTTATTTTTGGAGGATTTGGAGGATACAATATTCAGTCTCGCTACGACAACCCTGAGTCCACTAATCCCTGTATCTGTTTCGATGCTCGTTATTAGCTCAGGATTATTTGTTGTGTTTTCACAACCTTTTACTATTCGCATGGGCTCGTGAACTAACTGCTCGAAATAATTTTCAGAGAATGTGTTTAGCACAATTTCGGATGATGTTTTGTGCGTATCTCCAGATCGTGTGTTTTCGTCAACATATCGAGGGTAGATTAAAGTCACGACCAACTATAATTTTACGGGTAACGTACGTGTTTGAAATTAAACTCAAGTTTTCTTTGAAACTTTCAGCAATTGTAACATCTGAATTGGGAGGTCGGTAAAAGGGTTCATTCCGGTTGCTAAGAACATGTTCTACCCATACTAACTCACAGCGACTATCTACTTCAATTTCGCGACAAGATAAACTACTTCTAACAGCGACAAATACGCCACCGCCAGCGCTCTGTTTGGGCTATCCTTTAGGAACACTGGTATATTTCTCGCAAAAATTTCGGCCGAACTTATCTCCGCCTTCAGCCAGCTTTCAGTGCCTATAACGATAAGAGTAAGAGATAAGGAACATGAGTCAACACTCGTATTTATTTTTAAGTCGTCAGTCGTGTGAATGGTTCGATGCGGCACACCGCAAATTCTTCTCTTGTGCCAACCTCTTCATACCAGAGCGGCATTTTCATGTTCGCTGATATTGCAGATCCCCTGTCAGTTTTTTTTTATCAGTATTCTTAATTTTCAACATCCGTCTACTTAACATGTTTCAAACACTTCGACTCTTTTCTTTTCTAGTTTTCCCACACTCCATGACTGACTACCATTCAATGATATGCTCCACACGTACATTCTCCAATATTTCCTCCTGTGATTATTTTCCTATGTTTGATACTAGCAGGTATCTCCTCGCCAGGAAAGCTCTTTTTGCCTGTGCTTATCTGTTTTTTATGTACTTGCTACATCTGTATGCGTTAGTTATTTTCCAAGGCAGCAGAAGTACTTCTTTTGTCTACTTCAAGATGTTCAATAATTTTGATCGCTTTCCACTGCCGCCTCTCATTGCTTCCATCATTTTTCGGTTTACTGTCAGTCCATATTCTGCACTTATTAGACTGTTTATTCCATTCAACATGTCCAGCAATTTTTCTTAACTTTCGCTGAGGATAACAATATCATCAACACATTTTATCATTGGTATTCTTTCACCATGGATTTTAATCGAACTTTTGAACCTTTCTTTTATATCGTCATTGCTTTTTCATCGTAGAGATTGAATAATTTTAAACCCTTTTTAATACGAGCGCTTCGCTCTTCGTCGCCCATTCTCATTCTTCCCTCTTGGTATTGTATATTATCTGTCCTTCCCCACAGCTTTCTGCTATTTTCCTCATAATTTGAATCACCCTTTACTATTTTACACTGTCGACTGCTTTTTCCAGTTTGAGTGTGTGTGTGTGTGTGTGTGTGGGTTGAGGTTTTCGGGCGCTAAACAGCGTGGTCATCAGCGCCCAAACGCATAGAAACAGGAACACATGCGGAGAAGAGACGAAGACGGACAGCGAACAAGGAGAACGGCTAAAAGACACAGACCTGACGCAGTTACAAATCCTCACATACAGAGGCAAAACAAGAGGAGAAGAAACGCACTAAAAAGGAAAGGAAACACAAGGAAAAGAGAACAGAAA
This sequence comes from Schistocerca piceifrons, assembly GCF_021461385.2. Lineage (NCBI taxonomy): Eukaryota > Metazoa > Arthropoda > Insecta > Orthoptera > Acrididae > Schistocerca > Schistocerca piceifrons. The sequence goes on along the minus strand of NC_060146.1, from coordinate 67,312,421 downwards.
TTGAAGGGAAACAAGTAGGTAATCGTGACTGGCGGACCTCTTACCTAAAGGCTGGGTGAGCCAGTCACCCAGCAGCACATTAAAATCCTCTCCCTAAAATCCGAGGCAACAAATTGGACAGGAGACAAAACCGTAAGACCTTAACCACAGTCGTTGCGTCGTCTTGCAAAATAGAGGGCAAATCCGGTGGCAAGGAAACCACCGCCCTCTGGTCAGAGAATAAAGGACAGTCAAGTAAAATGTGGCGCACAGTTATCAGGTCGCCACAAACACTACAGACTGGGGGGTCCTCCCGCCGGAGTAAAAAACCGTGCGTTAAGGGACTGTGCCCGATGCGGAGGCGGGTGAGGAGAACCTCATCCCGCCTGCATGACTGGTAGGATGTACGCCATGGGCGCGTGGTGGCCTTGACCAGACGCAGCTTATTTTCACCGACTGCCAGCCACTCCTCTTCCCATTGACGCATAACACGAGAACGCAAAAGGGAGGTAACAGCATGGAGGGGGACGGCACATTCAACAACGTGAGGGAGGGAACATGCATCTTTGGCAGCCACATCCGCCAGTTCGTTTCCCCTAATACCCACGTGCCCCGGCACCCAGCAGAAAGAAACCTCCTTCCCCTGCCGTTGCAGGTGGAGTAGGGCATCATGGATGTTCTGGACGACCGTATCCGCTGGGTACAAGTGTTGCATGGTCTGAAGGGCACTCAGAGAGTCAGAACAGATGAGAAACTTAAGACTGGGAACACATCTCATCTGCTCCAATGCCCGCAAGATCGCAAACAATTCGGCATCAAAGATGGTAAACGCTGCAGGAAGCCGTAATTTGATGACTCGATCAGGGAAAACCACAGCACAACCTACAGAGTCCCCCTGTTTAGAGCCATCCGTAAATACTGGTACATGGTCAGGATGCTGGTTTAAAATATCGTAAAATAAGGAGGTAAAAACAAACGCAGGAGTGCAGCTCCTCCGGTACTCTGACAAGTCTAAAAGGACGCTGGGCCTCTGGAGCAACCAGGGAGGCAGGCGGGTAAAACCCTGGAGTTGGGGTGCCACACGCTCCACACCAAGGGACTCAAGCAAATGCTTGGCACGAATCCCAAATGGTCTCGTTGCCCTTGGACGACTGGAAAAGAGAGGTTCCATAGGCGGTCGGGCAACAGTAGGGTATGCAGGGGAGGGAGGACAGGCAAGGAATTGACACACTCGTCGCACCATGAGAAGTTTCCGCCGGATGGCGAGCGGCGGTTCCCCTGCCTCAGCACACAGGCTGGGGATGGGACTGGTACGGAAGGCACCAGTGGCCAGCCTGATACCCTCATGGTGTACTGCGTCAAGAATCTTCAGATACGAAGGCCTCGCTGACCCATACACAGTGCATCCATAGTCAAGACGCGACCGGACGAAAGCCCTATAAAACTGCAGCAGACGCGCCCGATCTGCTCCCCAGGACCGATGGCTCAGACACTTCAAAATATTCAACGCCTTCAGGGCCCGCACCTTGAGCTCTTTAAGGTGCGGCAACCACGACAACTTGGAATCAAAAGTGAGGCCCAGGAACCACACAGTGTCTCTAAAAGGAAGAATGGTGCCCCTCAGACGCAATTCAGGGGAGGTAAAAGCACGTCGAGAACGATTAAAATGAACACACACACATTTGTCTGCAGAAAAGGTAAAACCCGTCTTCGCAGTCCATGCCTCTAATCGCTTTATCGTAAGCTGCAGCTGCCGACTAGCAGTGACAAGACTGGAGGAAGAACAGAAAACAGCAAAATCGTCCACAAACAAGGAGCACTGGGCAGGACTCCGGATAGTGGACGTGATACTGTTAATGGCGACGGCAAAGAGGGTGACACTTAAAACGCTTCCCTGAGGAACACCATTCTCCTGCACGTACAAATCAGATAGCACATTACCAACCCGATATCGAAAGACGCGGCGGGAAAGAAAGGACCGAATGAAGATGGGGAGATGGCCACGAAAGCCCCACTGATGGAGTTGATTGAGGATAAGGCGGCGCCAAGTAGTGTCATACGCCTTATTAATGTCAAAGAATACACCTAGACAATGCTGGTTACGTAAGAAGGCCTGCTGGATGGCCACCTCAAGCAGGGTCAAGTTGTCTATAGTTGAACGACATCTCCGAAAGCCACACTGAGAGTGGCTAAGGAGCTGCCTGGTCTCGAGCAGCCAAACCAGGCGACGGTTGACCATGCGTTCCAATGTCTTCCCGACACAGCTCGTCAAAGCAATACTCCGATAACTACTGGGATGCATTCGGTCCTTTCCCGGTTTGAGGAGGGGAACCAAAATCGCCTCCCTCCACGAGTCAGGGAACGTGCCGGATGACCATATCATATTAAAACAATTCAGGAGTACTTCCTTGGATGGCAGCAACAAGTGCTGCAGCATGCTGTACAGGATTTGATCAGCACCTGGCGCAGTATCATGAGCCACAGACAGCGCCGAATCCAGTTCCCACATTGTGAAGGGGCAGTTGTAGGGTTCAGAATTTGGAGACCGGAAGTCCAAGTGATCCCTCTCGATAGCAGTGCGGTAGCGGCAGAAATCTGGATCACAGTTCATAGTGGCAGTAGATTCGGCAAAATACGTGGCCAGTGTCTGGGCAATGTCTCTCGGCGCCGTGAGTAGACTACCCTGATGCAGCAATGCCGTGACAGGTAGTTGGCTGCGTTTCCCGGAGATCCTCCTGATGGCTTCCCACACTTTTGCAGAACTAGTGGAGCGGGAGATGGAGTTCAAGAACGATTGCCATGACCGTCGTTTGCTCTCTTTAATCACTCGCCGCGCCTTGGCCCTTGCCACCCGAAAGGCCGCAAGATTGTCAGCTGAGGGACGGCACTTGAAGCGGCGCAGAGCTGCACGGCGGGCTGGGATGGCTGAGCGGCACTCAGTGGTCCACCAAGGGACAAGGCGCCTCTTGGGATGACTTGAGGACCGTGGGATCGACAATTCAGCAGCATGGGAGATCACGGCTGTAACATGGTCGACCCATTCGTGGACGCTGGCACGGTGTTCCAAAACAGCTAAATCGCTGAAAAGTGTCCAGTCAGCTCTGCAGAGGTTCCACCTGGGCGGCACTGGTAATGCCACAGTCTCATCCAGGAGGCGAATCCAAAGGGGGAAGTGGTCACTACAATGGAGGTCAGCGGCAACCTCCCACAGAGCAGAATCCGCGAGTGCTGGAGAGCAAAAGGAAAGGTCAATAGCTGACGACGACCCAGAAGCAGTACAGAAATGAGTGGGAGCACCAGAGTTGAGGATGCACAGTTCTTCGGATACCATGAGGCTTTCCAGAATGCGACCCCTGGGGCAAGTAGTCGTAGAGCCCCATAAGACATTATGAGCACTGAAGTCCCCCAGAAGGAGAAATGGGCGGGGGAGTTGGGTAATAAGGTCTGTGAGAGCCTCAGAGTCTATGGCGTCCTGAGGCGGTAAGTAAACGGAACAGATTGTGAGCCTCTGCCCCACAAGAAGGTCAACTGCAACTGCTTGCAAGTCCGTAACGAGAGGGAGCTCAGATGAGTGGTGCATGTCATGGACAAAAACCGCAACACCACCCTTTGCCCTTTCCCCCATCAGATCATCTTTTCGATACACGGTATAGCCCCGTAAAGAAGGAGCATCAGTGGCCCGGAAATGTGTCTCTTGGAGACATAAGCACAAGGGGCGCTCTCGTACAAGCAGTTGTAATTCGGCCACATGCGTCCTGAACCCATTCAGGTTCCACTGTAATATGGGAGCCAGTGATCAGGGTGGCTGAATTTTCACCCTGCCCCTGTGCTTTGGAGGAGAGCCCGTACTGGCCGGAGATTTATTCCTGGGGCGAGAAGATCGCCCCCGGTCGACATCAATGTCCATCAGCTCCGATGGCGACCCAAGGGAGATGTCAGATAGTACGATGGCATCATCATCGGACTGACCGTGACTAGTCTCCTCAGGTGGCAAAACCTTCACCTTTGGCGTCTTCGTCTTGGGGGGCTTAGAATGCAGAACCTTGTCAACAGTTGGAGCTTTACTCGCCTGGGCAGAAGGTGCCATATGGGGAGGTGCAGGAAGTACCCCAATGTCAGCAACCACGGCCTTGTCCGATGTTGTGGGGAGAGCTGCAGGTTGCAAAACAACCGCAGCAGCACAAGTGCACTGGCAAATGCAGGTATTAGTGCTGACACTAGCAACCTCCGTTTGTGTAGCAACAGTGGCCAACTGTACCGGTTTCTGCAGAGTGGAAGCGAAAGATGTTGTAAACACAGGAGGCTGCATGGCCTTAAAGAGCTTCTTGGCCTCACCATAGGGGATGCGCTTAGATGTTTTGATCTCCTGTATCTTCCGTTCCTCGAGATAGATGGGGCAGACCCGGCTCCAGACAGGGTGACTCCCAGAGCAATTCACGCACTTCACAGGCGATGAACAATCGGCTCCTTCATGGGCAGGCTGACCACATTTACCACAAGTGGCTATCCCATTGCACCCCAACGTAGTATGCCCAAAGCGCTGACATTTAAAACAGCGCATTGGGTTGGGGAAATATGGCCGTACTGGCAAACGTAAGAAACCCGCTTTAACATGCTCTGGGAGTCTCGGGCGATTGAACGTGAGAATAAACGAGTCGGATTTGACTAGGTCCCCATCGACTCGTTTCATAATATGCTGCACGTCGACAACACCTTCGTCAGCCCACTCAGATTTCAACTCGTCCTTGGGGATATCCACCAAGTCCCTACATGTCACAACACCCTTACTATAGTTCAAAGTGGAGTGGAGCTCGATCTCGATAGCGTACTCTCCGAGACAGGTTGCTTTCCTAAGAGAAGTGACTTGACGGGAACTAGAAGTTTCAACTAACAGAGTCCCATTGCGCAGACGCTTCACAGATTTCAGTGTTCCTGCAATTCCCTCAAGACCCTTGTGGATGTAAAAGGGAGAAACTCTCTCAAAGCTACCTTCCTTCCGTTTGACAATCAAAAACACATTCTGGATATCAGCATGTGCTCTGTTACGACAGTCTGATAAATCTCTAGTAACACCAGGCGCTGGAGGACTCGCAGCACGAAGTCGCTTTTTCGATTGGGTGTGTTTTCCTACCAGTGGCCCACCCAATCCACTGGTAGGGGGAAACGTAGAGGTCGAAGGGTCCATTGTGGTCCCACGAGCAGCTAGGGAACTAAAGGTCCGCTCAGACAGAGCCCCGCGTGCCTGAGTAAGCGTTATACAACTGGGGTGCGGCAGGTGCCCCAGAGGTTGCCCGCTTGCGACTGTTCCACCCCAACAGCCATGCATCTTATAGGCGCGCAGCACACCATAAGATTGAGGGGTTTTTATAGAGGTTTACCTTCCTCGCAATCCAGGCGGTCAAGCCAAGATTACCATTCCCCGCAGAATACAACATTCCACCGCTGCGCCATGCGGTGGTCGCTGAAGCATGTCCGGGGTTTACGGTGACAGGAGACTGGCGGCGCTGACCAGTCCCCAGCTCAGGACCCCGGGGTCGCCAAGCCCGTACTCAGCATTCCAGTTTGAGAAACACTAAAAAAGTGTCTTGATTTTTCTGTAGACTTGCTTCCATTACCAGTCGCGACATCTGAACCGCAGACATACATTACTACCGAGCGGGTTAGCACACTGGCCTCTCATTCGGGAGGACGACCGTTCAAACGCGCGTCCGGTCATCTGCATTTATGTTTCCCGTGATTTCATTAAATCGCTTCAGGCAAATGCCGGGATGGTTCCTTTGAAAGGGCACGACCGACTTCCTTCCCCATCCTTCCTTAATCCGATGGGACCGATGACCTCGCTGTTTGGTCCCCTCCATGACCAACCAACCAATCAACCATACATTACTGGACTAGCAAAGACAAAGCTTTTACTGAAGCCTTGTAAGTAGGCTATTTAGGTTTTCTTATTGGTAACGCCACGTAGCGCTCTGTATGAAAATCACTGGCTGTGCTGTGTGCAGTCTGTGGCTAGTTTGCATTGTTGTCTGCCATTGTAGTGTTGGGCAGCTGGATGTTAACAGCGCGTAGCGTTGCGCAGTTGGAGGTGAGCCGCCAGCACTGGTGGATGTGGGAAGAGAGAGGGCGGAGTATTGAGAGCGTATGGTCTGGACGTGTGTCCGTCAGAGACAGTAAATTTGTAAGACTGGATGACATGAACTGATATATATATTATGACGTTTGAACATTATTGAGGTAAATGCATTATTTGTTCTCTATCAAAATCTCTCATTTGCTAACTTTGCCTATCAGTAGTTAGTGCCTTCAGTACTCAGAATCTTTTGTTCAGCTGGCAGTATTGGCGCACGCTGTATTGCAGTAGTTTGAGTAACGAAGATTTTTGTGAGGTAAGAGATTCATGAAAGGTATAGGTTATTGTTAGTCAGAGCCATTCTTTTGTAGGGATTTTTGGAAGTCAGATTGCGTTGTGCTAAAAATATTGTGTGTCAGTTTAGTGATGATCAGCATAAGTAAAGAGAGAAGTGTCTGAGTACGTTCAGTTTTGCTCAGCTGTTTGAAAATCAAATAACGTAAGGTGTTTATAAGCACAGTCATTCATTAATTTTTCTAAGGGAACATTTCAGCCTGACATTTGGAAAGATAAGATGACAGCGTCAAGAAGTTTGTGTTTGGTACTAGCACGATTTTCTGAAACGAAATGGCGTTGTAAGTTTTACTAGGTGGTTTAAAGAATTTCTGCAGCTAAGTAAATATTTGCGCACTAGTTAAGTTCGGATTTCCGGATCGGGAAGGATCTCCTAGTCCCCGGCACGAATTCGCCCGGCGGACTTGTGTGGAGATCCAGTGACCCGGCCAGTCTGTGGATGGTTTTTAGGTTGTTTTCCATCTACCTCGGCGAATGCGAGCTGGTTCCCCTTATTCTGCCTCAGCTACACTATGTCGGCGATTGCTGCGCAAACAAGTTCTCCACGTACGCGTACACCACCATTACTCTACCACGCAAACATAGGGGTTACACTCGTCTGGTGTGAGACGTTCCCTGGAGGGTCCACCGGGGGCCGAACCGCACGATCACCCTGAAAGAGTGGTTCGGTGTGGGGCGGTGGAGGGGTGAAGTGGACGGCGGTAGTCGTCGAGGGGTTGCGGACCACTGCGGCTGCGGCGGCGACGGAGCCTGTCCGTCGTTTCTAGGCTCCCAGTTAACATACGATACAATATAATACTAGTTGAGTTTAACACATACAATGTAGAATTATGTTATGAGAAGAGCATAAACTTACTCATGTACACTTTTACAGCAGACTGCACTTTTCGTAAGAACAGCCAAATGAATAAAGACACTTGTTATCAGCGACAAATAGCACGTTCTACTTATTGGAGCATTTTCATAACGAGCATACTATTCGAAGAAAAGCCGAAGTTGATCAATGAGTCGTGGCGGCTCATATCGATAGTGCCACTCTGGTGGTTTATCTTTCCTGCCACGGTCAGGGCGGTAAGCAGCGCCCTCTGGGGCCTACGCGAGGAGTAACGAGGCGAGGTCTTGTGGACGACGTGGTGGGAGACGGTTGTCGGGTTGACGCAGCGAGTGTGGGACCGGACCTATCGCATGGAGATATACAAGTTGGCTCTGAACGGAAGGCGCCGTAGCAACCTGCGGGAAGCGGGCGTCCTGTAATTTGTGTGAAGGAGTTAAGGTTTTTGCATTGGATGTCCCAGTGGTTCCCGAGAGTTGCGGTGGCTGCTTTCGGAGAAGAGAATTGGTAAGAGCTTGTGTCTACGCTCTTTTCCGTACCATGTTCCCGCCTGCCGTTACAAACGGGTGAAAATCAGGCGCTTGTATTGACTATATGGGAAATGGTGATGTAAAATTACATTTGTGATTGAGTCTCACTTGTACTGTGACAATTTAGAGGCGAAAACTGTGGTGGTTTCATTAGGTCTGGTTCTTTGCAGTGCAACTGAGGGAGTCAGTTATTTGGGGTAACTGACGGAGCACCATTATGTTGGTCTAAGTGATACGTTCTCCACGTTTTGTCTATGGCTTTGCGAATCGAAATCGTGGGGAGTACACGTGTGAATAATTTACTATTGAGTGGTTATGTTGTAAAGACTGTTCTCTGGTGTCTTAAATCACGCGCTGATTTGTAACCAATCTAAGCAGAAGTTACCATTGCTACTTGCTTATGTGCTACTGCCCTTATGGTTGGCGTTGTTTGTCTTTTGATTGTGGGTGTGCCAACGTTAAAAAAAATTAGGGCTACTATTCATAAGGGTCGTCTAGTAAGGAAATTGCTTAAGCTTTTATCATATGCTGGTCTGTTTGCCTATCACATTGGCTTTCTATACAGTAACTGAAGGAATGTGTATGGTTATTCAAGATTGTAGGCTGACTAGTATTTGAACTGGTGTTGAGGTTAAGGGCGAGATCAGCATCCCGCAAACCCGCACGCTGCGCGTGGTTAAATGTTCCTCTATTGGGGAGCCGGCCCTCTGTTCTTGGATTGTGTAAGGATACGTGATGAGTGCATCGCTGTAGTTTCTCGCGTGCTAAACTGCGGGGTGTCGGTGCCGTCCTAGGGCTAGACTTGTGATGTATGTTATGTTGAAAGGTGATTAACTGTACCAAACTTAAGAGAGCTTTTAGTTTGTTTTAGGTCTGTACATGGAATGATGTTGATATTTTGTCGATTGTGGCACTAACTTCCTGTGTGGGGAGATCCTCTGCGGGACTTGTACTGTTGCAGTGGAGTCCATCTGAAACCTGCTGCTTAAAACTTGGGACTGCAGCTCTCTGATGTTCTATATTACTGTTTAATCTTAAATGTCTTGGATGTAATAGGGTTGTTGAGGATTATGTAATTAATTTTGATCGCTGGCTCCTTAAAGGAAGTATTTCGTTTTAAAATATGTGCTCGGTCAGAACCTATTTAAATATGATTTCAACTCATCATTCAAATTTTCTAGTCTTGCTTTCTTAAAAGGCCTTCAGTTAAATGAGTGCTTTACCCCTGTTTCAATATTTGAGTGACTTAAAGGAAAAGAACATTATTTTGTAATTTGTACTGATTGTTCCTTTTGGGTAATACCTGACTTACGTGTTCAATAAATGAGTGTCTAGTCAATGGTGATGCACTGTTCTATTGCTAGCCTACCCCTTCCACTCCACAGCCTATTGAGCTGCCTTGTGTCGAAATTGTGTTCAGAACACCCCTCTGACCTGACACACCAATCAAAACTGTTTAAAAGCGCACCATTAAGCTGCGTCTGTTAATACTATATTATTAAACCCAGTAAAATACACTAAAGCTATTTAAACACTACCAGTATTTCAGATAAGACAAACTATAATGTAATTATTCAGGCTTACATACGGTACGCCGACGGCCTTACCGTCGTTGTAACAGCGGTTCCCGTCAGATTACCGATGTTAAGTGCTGTCGGACTCGGCTAGCACTTGGATGGGTGACATTCCGGTCTGCCGAGCACTGTTGGCAAGCGGGGTGCACTCAGCCCTTGTGAGGCAAACTGAGGAGCTACTTGATTGAGAAGTAGTTGCTCTGGTCTCGTAAACTCTGATACGACCGAGAGAGCGGTGTGCTGACCACATGCCCCTCCATATCCGCATCCAGTAACGCCTGTGGACTGAGGATGACACGGCGGCCGGTCGGTACCGTTGGGGCTTCCAAGGCCTGTTCGGACGGAGTTTAGTTTAGTTTACATACAGTACAAAGGCAGAAGTACGTAAGATGTTACCAGTTATGCTTGCATTGAGAGATGTTCCTTTCGTCGTACATATCTTTCGTCTGCTGTACGACAAATTGACCATTATGCCAAAACTCTAAAGGTAACGTAGTTACATCAGTTTATTTCCATTTCTTACGACTGTTTTATCAGTAAATAAATAGCTGCTTATACGTCCTTTGCGCCCGTCGCCATATTGCAGTTCTAAATTGCTGGATTCAGTGACACCCAGCGATACTTTATACGGTATTGCGAGGCTAGTAAGTATGTCTGTGGTCTGAACTGACCCTCTGGCGCCTTAACCTCTCCGAATGTGAAACTTAACCTCAATCTTCTTCTCCATTCATCTGTCCACGATTTTTGTTAAAAACTTGGATGCACGAGCCATTAAGCTGAATGTACGATAGTTCTCGCGCTTACTCCAACCATTTTAATTATTCTACTGCGTACATGTTTTTCTAGAGCTTGCTTGTCTGTTCGTTTGAACTCAAGCATTCACGTCTTTACGTGTTCAGGGCCTGAGTGAAATGATTCTTAGTGGTGGCTCTTATTTTATAGTCGGGATCCGCCACCTGTAGCGTTTCCGTTACCAGTACACGTACTCTCTTGGTAGCTGCGCCTCCGTCGAATCTGGCTGGAAAAGTGCAAGTGGGCTATTGTCCAAACCGAGATTAGAAAATGGCTCTGAGCACTATGGGACCTAACGTCTGAGGTCGTCAGTCCCGTAGAACTTAGAACTACTTAAACCTAACTAACCTAAGGACATCACACACATCCATGCCCGAGGCAGGATTCGAACCTGCGACCGTAGCAGTCCCGCGGTTCCGGACTGCAGCGCCTAGAACCGCCCGGACAGAGATTAGAGTTCAGACACTTGACTTGTACTTAAATTTCGCACGAATTACTGTTGATGGCCATGTCGAGTCTCCTCTGTTATAATTACAGTACATATAAACAGATAGCCACATACTACGCCCGTTTGATGTGCTACTATATGATCGTTCATGTGCAGTAATTCAAGTCGGAGGTAACTGCACACAAAAATTGTCATGTGATAAACACATGATTAACACAGTCCCAGAATTTTAACACAGTATCTATCACATCTAACAGTCGAATCAGTACGGACATGATGCGCAGTAATTACCATTTAGAAATGAGACAGTTCGAAGTCCGATCTATTGTCACAGTAGATGATCATTACTGAAGTTTAACAAGGTCGATGAGTGATTGCAACTGTACTCCTCATACCTTACCTCATCGGTCCACCTAATCTTCAACATTGTTGAGTAGGACCACATCTCAAATGCTTCGCTCCTCTTTTGCTCCGGTTTCCTCACAGTCCATGTTTCACTAACAAACAATGCTGTTCTCCAAACGTACATTATCAAAAATTTCTTCCCCAAATTAAGACGTTTGTTTGATACCAGTAGATATCTCTTGGCCAGGAATGCTTTTTTTGCCAGTGCTAGTCTGCTTCTGAAGTCCTCCTTGTTCCGTCCTTAACTTCATCTACTTCGTGATCGCTAATTCTGATGTTCAGTTTCTCGCTGTCTGATTTCTGCTACTTCTCATTACTTTCGTCTACTTTCGACTCACTCTCAATCTGTGTTGTGTCTTCATTAGGCCATTCATTCCATTTCGCAGATCCTGTAATTATCCTTCACTTTCACTGAAGATAGCACTGTCGTCACCAAATCTTGTCACTGATATCCTTCCACCTTGAATTTATATTCCACTCTTGAACTTTTCATTTTTCCTTCATTGCTTCTTCGATGTACGGATTAATAGTAGGGGAGAAAGACTATATCCCTGTCTTACACCCCTTCAAACCCGAGAACTTCGATCTTGGTCTTCCACTATTACTCCCTCTTGGTTCTACGCAGAATCGGAGAGGAAAGGCATATATGAAAAACACTGATAAGGTGAAGGAACAGTACGATACGACATGTTGTACGACATCACGAATAACTTCCATGGTACTGTAGAGGAAGATAGAGATTGGAATACATGCAGCAAAAAATTGAGGACGTAGGTTGCAAGTGCTACTCTGAGATTGAAGAGGTTGGCATAGGAGAGAAATTCGTGGCGGGCCGTATCGTACCAGTCAGAAGACTGCTGACAAAGAAAACTCTAATAAATCGTTCTGGTATATTATGCCGTATTTTAGGACACAGATCTTGCCCGTTTCATAACTCTCCGCAGACTCACTTAAAATGGCTTGTAGAATGTTTGTTGTATAGATTTACAATAACTGGACCTAGCTTTTCACAAATCAACAATTAAAGGCTTGCCTTTCTGAGTAAATGAATACTAGAATAAGGTTTGTTTGGACGAGGGCTCTTACATATGACGAAAATATTGAAGACCTCAAACAAAAAACACTGTAAGTGCAGTAATAAGGAATTCTGAAGCTTTGTGTGAAACTGGATTTACGTGCCTAGCCTAATAACATATGAAAGGCTCAAACTGTCACGAATGAAAATGTAGTACTACAACCTACCAAAAGATGGCACTGCTGTTAGCGTATGTAAGGCTCTGTGTTCCGCACGTTTACTCCTCTGTGTTAGATAACATGGCGGAGGCAGCAGACATTTGTAACAGTCGGAAAGAAACCGCGAATTAAAGAAGGAACTGTGGCAAAAATGAGGGAAAAGCTAAAAAATGGAGGCAATGAGTACACAAGTTCAAGTAATAAACGTATTTCTGCAAAAGCTCATCCAGCACGGGAGGTAAGTGTCGTTAATGATCGATAACCTTATCATAACTGGACACAATGTTTATTTTTTAATTACCAAATGTATCATTCCAGAAGATGTGAAGCACATGATACAGCAATCAAGGCAAATAAAGCCACTTATCGTCAGTAACATGAATGCATCTGACGTCTTAGGTTTCAAGAAAGCAGCGGATTGTAATACAATCACAGCAAATCTAATCATATGCAAAATGCAGTGGGTCTGGTGAGCGAAACGTAAGCCTCATGTACTTAAGACCAGGAGAAGCTTACATGAAACTGAGTCTCGGGAAACCATCCCTATTTTGAGCAAAGTAGTACGAGAAGGGACGTCAATAAAATGCCGCTATATGCCCTGGATGTTAAAATCCGTATCCGTGAAAAAAAGAGGAAATATTTGGTTTAAATGACGCAGTACCTGACAAATAATGTGGACATACAGTTTTATAAAATCAGAATGAACTTTTACTGTCTTTTTCCTGAGTACTGAACTATGGCACTTGGAGCTTTTCATTGCATTTCCACTTTCAGTAAGTTCTTCATACCATTACAATAACATGTTTCTAATTTCCTTTTTGAAATAGATCTATAATATGCTTAACTTTCAAATAAAACACATCAATAGTGCACTTATGACCATTAACTACCTAATATACGAAAAACCATTTTCCTCAAAATCATCAGTTGGGCACTCAGAGCCTTTACTATTTAGGGTCATCAATTTCAGTTGAATTACGCTAGTGGGTTGGCCTAAATATGAGATTGTTTCTGGAATACAATGTTTTTAGCAAGAACGTTAATTACTCTGAAACTCATCATCATCATCTTCGTTTCCCCTCTATCCAACATCTGGTCGCGTTGGGGTATCAATGGTACCTCGCCACTTCACTCGGTCTTTCCACCATTCTTCTTCCACAATTTCGTTTTATAGCAGGTTTCTCCTCCTTTAACACATTTTTATTGTATCCATCTTGTTCTCGGTCTTCCTCTTGGCCTCTTGCCCTCAATTCTTCTTGGTATTCTTCCCTCTGAAACTAAAAGAGTGCAAATGTTGCTAACATAATTTCGTCATTAGCTGTACAAATGCTATAGTTATTTACATACTTTTTCACCTACTCTATCAGAAAGTTGTTGTTGTTGTTGTGGTCTTCATTCCTGAGACTGGTTTGATGCAGCTCTCCATGCTACTCTATCCTGTGCAAGCTTCTTCATCTCCCAGTACCTACAGCAACCTACATCTTTCTGAATCTGCTTAGTGTATTCATCTCTTGCTCTCCCTCTATGATTTGTACCCTCCACGCTGCCCTCCAATACTAAATTGGTGATCCCTTGATGCCTGAGAACATGTCCTACCAACTGGTCCCTTTTTCTGGTCAAGTTCTGCCATAAACTCCTCTTCTCCCCAATTCTATGCAATACCTCTTCATTAGTTACGTGATCTACCCATCTAGTCTTCAGTATTCTTCTGTAGCACGACATTTCGAAAGCTTCTATTTTCTTCTTGCCTAAACTATTTATCGTCCACGTTTCACTTCCATACATTCCTACACTCCATACAAATACTTTCAGAAACAACTTCCAGACACTTAAATCTATACTCGATGTTAACAAATTTCTCTTCTTCAGAAACGCTTTCCTTGCCATATCCTCTCTACTTCGACCATCATCAGTTATTTTTCTCCCCAAATAGCAAAACTCCTTTACTACTTTGTCTCATTTCCTAATCTAATTCCCTCAGCATCACCCGACTTAACTCCACTCCATTCCATTATCCTAGTTTTGCTTTTGTTGATGTTCATCTTATATCCTTCTTTCAAGACACTGTCCATTCCGTTAAACTGCTCTTCCAAGTCCTTTGCGGTCTCTGACATAATTACAATGTCATCGGCGGACCTCAAAGTTTTTATTTCTTCTCCATGGATTTTAATACCTACTCCGAATATTTCTTTTGTTTCCTTTACTACTCCCTTCCTAACCACTGCTTCCCTTTCATGTCCCTCGACTCTTATAACTGCCATCTGGTTTCTGCACAAATTGTAAATAGCCTTTCGCTCCCTGTTTTTTACTCCTGCCACCTTTAGAATTTGAAGGAGATTATTCCAGTCAGCATTGTCAAAGACTTTCTCTAAGTCTACAAATGCCAGAAAGTTAGTAATCAGATATTTGTTTACAAATGAACAATGACAACGAAATATGAAATTACTGATGTTTGGAAAACAGCACAGTTTTCAGGCGAATTAGCTGGCTCACTAGTTACTGACACCCAAATGAACGCGATAAATATTAAAATTAGATTAGAAAACTCCTTTGTTGATATCTGAGATTTTAGTTAATGTAATACTAATTTTGGAGGAAGAAATACATCGAGGAGAGACGTTCAGTTCTGCCTGGTTAAGTTTTTTGACTTTACTGTGTAACTGTGGTGGTTAATTCGAGTATTAATATACTATTGTCTTACCTAAAGACATATTCTATGAATAGCGCAGAGTAATGATTTTTATTTTTTATTTATAGTACTTAAATGGATCGAAAGTAAAAGAGCTAGAGTTACAAGGCTCGTAGAAAGTGACTTGCTGTATCGGCCATTGTCTTTTATGTGATAATATCGGGTACTAATGATAAACTGCTCTGATACTTATTGAATATTAATCGTTACTATTTCAGGTCAGTTCATCAATGTTTAGCTTACCGTTTTAGAGAGCTCGTAAATGAAATACAAAATATTCTTCTGATCTACACATCCAACATGTGCTCACTTGGTGCAAAGCATCCACTCTTCTTCAGATGACTCCAGACACACCATGCACTTTTCAGTCTTTTCTATTGCCCCAGTAAATTCAAAATTTTTTCACCACTTTGGAATTCGCTTTCCATGACCACCCTTAGCATATTTATTTTGTTTTGGAACGCCCAACTTAAGTTCAGCTTTTCTTCAACTGCTTCAGACTTTATTCTCTCTGGTTTTAATGTCTTCTGTCCGGTGGCAATCTTTTCCTTTTGTAATTGTTGAAAACGCTTCAGCTGTCTTCGTTGCGGTCATTTTGTTAGACATAACAGCCATTTTCGTGCATTCTCCATTCCATTTTCCTCTTACTTTTTCTCATTTTCCGCCACTTCAAACTGAAAAGAAATAAGAAGAAGAAAATTAAAAAAACTGAAATTACTTCTGATTTATAGTGAAAGAGAATTTGGGTGCTGATACAGCAAGAGAAAACGGAGTAGCATCTAGTAATATTTTATATTCGTTTATGGAAATTGTGAAACGTCACCTTAGAAAAATTGTAAATGACTGTGCTTAAACTGACACAATATTTTTAGCGCAACGCAATCAAACTTTGAAAAATCCCTACAAAAGAATGGCCCTGACTAGCAATAACCTATACCTTTCATGAATCTCTTATCTCACAAAAATATTCATTACTCAAACTACTGCAATAGAGCGTGCGCCAATACTGCCAGCTGAATAAAAGATTCTAACTACTGAAGGCACTAACTACTGATAGGCATAGTTAGCAAATGAAGGATTTTGATAGAGAACTAACAATATATTGATCTCAATAGTGTTCAAAAGTCATTATTTATATATATATCAGTTCATGAAATCCAGTATTACAAATTTACTCTTTCTGGCGGATACACGTCCAGATCGTCCGCTCTTAAAATTCTGCCATATCTCTCCCCACATCCACCACTGCTGGCGGCTCACCTCGAACTGCGCAACGCTACGAGCTCTTAACAAGCCAACTGCCCAACAGTACAATAGCAAATTCCAACAATGCAAACCAGCCACAGACTGCACACAGCACAGTCAGTGATTTTCATATAGAGCGCTACATGGCGTTACCAACATAAAAACCTAAACAGCCTACTTACAATTGACTTACTCACATAACACAGATCACCAAAATGCAGTAACGAAATTAATCATCATAATAGCGGGTACCAAAGGCTACGAAATATCTTTCGTGCACTAAGGGCTACAGCAACACCATCCAACACCCACAGCAGTCGAAGCACTAATGACAGGAGGAAGATATCCGACTCCGGTGCAAATGGGTACACAAGATTGCTTCTGCTTATTGTACTCCTCTGCCATTTGGAGGCTGAAAGGGAAATCACGTACTGTAAGCCGGCTGATGCCGCACGTCTCTGAACTAACAGATGGAAAGGATGCATCTGCTTTGTTACACACCGTGCTTTTTTCAGTAAACGGGAGGAGGATATTGCAAACGAACGACGCCACTAGCGAAAGCGGAAGTGTAGTCGAGCAAATTAGCACTATCTGTGCGCTGTCGCGCCGGTACGAGGTCCGACATGCGGGCGGCTGTTGGCGTTGATAACGCGCACGTTGACTGCACCCGGCGCCGGCTTACGTAAAGGAGTCCACAGTTGGGCGGTTGGGGTGGGGGGGGGGGGGGGGCGGAGCGAGGAAAGCGGCCGCTATCGCCACCACCCGGAAGTCTCAACCGGCCTCGAGTCGCTTCCGGTCAAGCGAGTGCCCGCTGGCCAGTGCACACCGCGCTGCCGACTCTGTTGACATCCTCCAGCAACACTGAAGCGCCAAAGGCACTGCTGTAACCATGCGTATTCAAAAACAGAGATACATCAACAGGCAGGAAACGGCGCTCCGGTCGGCAACGCCTGTGTATAAAGGCGAGTGTCCACTAGCGCGTAACTTCCGCAAGTAACTTCTGCAAGTACTTGCTGAGGTGCAATTTTGTCATATGATGACATGATGGATACCGTGGCTGTTGTTTGAAGACAAATGTTGATGGTGTTAGGACAGCAACCAGCCACAAATTTACTTTGAGTTCCTTTATTCAAAGGGCACCGTTACCGGTTCCGAATCGTGATTCATCCTCAGACGGTTTACACGCTTTCTTTATGACATGTGCACACCGCGCTGCCGACTCTGTTGACATCCTCCAGCAACACTGAAGCGCCAAAGGCACTGCTGTAACCATGCGTATTCAAAAACAGAGATACATCAACAGGCAGGAAACGGCGCTCCGGTCGGCAACGCCTGTGTATAAAGGCGAGTGTCCACTAGCGCGTAACTTCCGCAAGTAACTTCTGCAAGTACTTGCTGAGGTGCAATTTTGTCATATGATGACATGATGGATACCGTGGCTGTTGTTTGAAGACAAATGTTGATGGTGTTAGGACAGCAACCAGCCACAAATTTACTTTGAGTTCCTTTATTCAAAGGGCACCGTTACCGGTTTCGAATCGTGATTCATCCTCAGACGGTTTACACGCTTTCTTTATGACATGTGCACACCGCGCTGCCGACTCTGTTGACATCCTCCAGCAACACTGAAGCGCCAAAGGCACTGCTGTAACCATGCGTATTCAAAAACAGAGATACATCAACAGGCAGGAAACGGCGCTCCGGTCGGCAACGCCTGTGTATAAAGGCGAGTGTCCACTAGCGCGTAACTTCCGCAAGTAACTTCTGCAAGTACTTGCTGAGGTGCAATTTTGTCATATGATGACATGATGGATACCGTGGCTGTTGTTTGAAGACAAATGTTGATGGTGTTAGGACAGCAACCAGCCACAAATTTACTTTGAGTTCCTTTATTCAAAGGGCACCGTTACCGGTTTCGAATCGTGATTCATCCTCAGACGGTTTACACGCTTTCTTTATGACATGTGCACACCGCGCTGCCGACTCTGTTGACATCCTCCAGCAACACTGAAGCGCCAAAGGCACTGCTGTAACCATGCGTATTCAAAAACAGAGATACATCAACAGGCAGGAAACGGCGCTCCGGTCGGCAACGCCTGTGTATAAAGGCGAGTGTCCACTAGCGCGTAACTTCCGCAAGTAACTTCTGCAAGTACTTGCTGAGGTGCAATTTTGTCATATGATGACATGATGGATACCGTGGCTGTTGTTTGAAGACAAATGTTGATGGTGTTAGGACAGCAACCAGCCACAAATTTACTTTGAGTTCCTTTATTCAAAGGGCACCGTTACCGGTTTCGAATCGTGATTCATCCTCAGACGGTTTACACGCTTTCTTTATGACATGTGCACACCGCGCTGCCGACTCTGTTGACATCCTCCAGCAACACTGAAGCGCCAAAGGCACTGCTGTAACCATGCGTATTCAAAAACAGAGATACATCAACAGGCAGGAAACGGCGCTCCGGTCGGCAACGCCTGTGTATAAAGGCGAGTGTCCACTAGCGCGTAACTTCCGCAAGTAACTTCTGCAAGTACTTGCTGAGGTGCAATTTTGTCATATGATGACATGATGGATACCGTGGCTGTTGTTTGAAGACAAATGTTGATGGTGTTAGGACAGCAACCAGCCACAAATTTACTTTGAGTTCCTTTATTCAAAGGGCACCGTTACCGGTTTCGAATCGTGATTCATCCTCAGACGGTTTACACGCTTTCTTTATGACATGTGCACACCGCGCTGCCGACTCTGTTGACATCCTCCAGCAACACTGAAGCGCCAAAGGCACTGCTGTAACCATGCGTATTCAAAAACAGAGATACATCAACAGGCAGGAAACGGCGCTCCGGTCGGCAACGCCTGTGTATAAAGGCGAGTGTCCACTAGCGCGTAACTTCCGCAAGTAACTTCTGCAAGTACTTGCTGAGGTGCAATTTTGTCATATGATGACATGATGGATACCGTGGCTGTTGTTTGAAGACAAATGTTGATGGTGTTAGGACAGCAACCAGCCACAAATTTACTTTGAGTTCCTTTATTCAAAGGGCACCGTTACCGGTTTCGAATCGTGATTCATCCTCAGACGGTTTACACGCTTTCTTTATGACATGTGCACACCGCGCTGCCGACTCTGTTGACATCCTCCAGCAACACTGAAGCGCCAAAGGCACTGCTGTAACCATGCGTATTCAAAAACAGAGATACATCAACAGGCAGGAAACGGCGCTCCGGTCGGCAACGCCTGTGTATAAAGGCGAGTGTCCACTAGCGCGTAACTTCCGCAAGTAACTTCTGCAAGTACTTGCTGAGGTGCAATTTTGTCATATGATGACATGATGGATACCGTGGCTGTTGTTTGAAGACAAATGTTGATGGTGTTAGGACAGCAACCAGCCACAAATTTACTTTGAGTTCCTTTATTCAAAGGGCACCGTTACCGGTTTCGAATCGTGATTCATCCTCAGACGGTTTACACGCTTTCTTTATGACATGTGCACACCGCGCTGCCGACTCTGTTGACATCCTCCAGCAACACTGAAGCGCCAAAGGCACTGCTGTAACCATGCGTATTCAAAAACAGAGATACATCAACAGGCAGGAAACGGCGCTCCGGTCGGCAACGCCTGTGTATAAAGGCGAGTGTCCACTAGCGCGTAACTTCCGCAAGTAACTTCTGCAAGTACTTGCTGAGGTGCAATTTTGTCATATGATGACATGATGGATACCGTGGCTGTTGTTTGAAGACAAATGTTGATGGTGTTAGGACAGCAACCAGCCACAAATTTACTTTGAGTTCCTTTATTCAAAGGGCACCGTTACCGGTTTCGAATCGTGATTCATCCTCAGACGGTTTACACGCTTTCTTTATGACATGTGCACACCGCGCTGCCGACTCTGTTGACATCCTCCAGCAACACTGAAGCGCCAAAGGCACTGCTGTAACCATGCGTATTCAAAAACAGAGATACATCAACAGGCAGGAAACGGCGCTCCGGTCGGCAACGCCTGTGTATAAAGGCGAGTGTCCACTAGCGCGTAACTTCCGCACGTAACTTCTGCAAGTACTTGCTGAGGTGCAATTTTGTCATATGATGACATGATGGATACCGTGGCTGTTGTTTGAAGACAAATGTTGATGGTGTTAGGACAGCAACCAGCCACAAATTTACTTTGAGTTCCTTTATTCAAAGGGCACCGTTACCGGTTTCGAATCGTGATTCATCCTCAGACGGTTTACACGCTTTCTTTATGACATGTGCACACCGCGCTGCCGACTCTGTTGACATCCTCCAGCAACACTGAAGCGCCAAAGGCACTGCTGTAACCATGCGTATTCAAAAACAGAGATACATCAACAGGCAGGAAACGGCGCTCCGGTCGGCAACGCCTGTGTATAAAGGCGAGTGTCCACTAGCGCGTAACTTCCGCACGTAACTTCTGCAAGTACTTGCTGAGGTGCAATTTTGTCATATGATGACATGATGGATACCGTGGCTGTTGTTTGAAGACAAATGTTGATGGTGTTAGGACAGCAACCAGCCACAAATTTACTTTGAGTTCCTTTATTCAAAGGGCACCGTTACCGGTTTCGAATCGTGATTCATCCTCAGACGGTTTACACGCTTTCTTTATGACATGTGCACACCGCGCTGCCGACTCTGTTGACATCCTCCAGCAACACTGAAGCGCCAAAGGCACTGCTGTAACCATGCGTATTCAAAAACAGAGATACATCAACAGGCAGGAAACGGCGCTCCGGTCGGCAACGCCTGTGTATAAAGGCGAGTGTCCACTAGCGCGTAACTTCCGCAAGTAACTTCTGCAAGTACTTGCTGAGGTGCAATTTTGTCATATGATGACATGATGGATACCGTGGCTGTTGTTTGAAGACAAATGTTGATGGTGTTAGGACAGCAACCAGCCACAAATTTACTTTGAGTTCCTTTATTCAAAGGGCACCGTTACCGGTTTCGAATCGTGATTCATCCTCAGACGGTTTACACGCTTTCTTTATGACATGTGCACACCGCGCTGCCGACTCTGTTGACATCCTCCAGCAACACTGAAGCGCCAAAGGCACTGCTGTAACCATGCGTATTCAAAAACAGAGATACATCAACAGGCAGGAAACGGCGCTCCGGTCGGCAACGCCTGTGTATAAAGGCGAGTGTCCACTAGCGCGTAACTTCCGCAAGTAACTTCTGCAAGTACTTGCTGAGGTGCAATTTTGTCATATGATGACATGATGGATACCGTGGCTGTTGTTTGAAGACAAATGTTGATGGTGTTAGGACAGCAACCAGCCACAAATTTACTTTGAGTTCCTTTATTCAAAGGGCACCGTTACTGGTTTCGAATCGTGATTCATCCTCAGACGGTTTACACGCTTTCTTTATGACATGTGCACACCGCGCTGCCGACTCTGTTGACATCCTCCAGCAACACTGAAGCGCCAAAGGCACTGCTGTAACCATGCGTATTCAAAAACAGAGATACATCAACAGGCAGGAAACGGCGCTCCGGTCGGCAACGCCTGTGTATAAAGGCGAGTGTCCACTAGCGCGTAACTTCCGCAAGTAACTTCTGCAAGTACTTGCTGAGGTGCAATTTTGTCATATGATGACATGATGGATACCGTGGCTGTTGTTTGAAGACAAATGTTGATGGTGTTAGGACAGCAACCAGCCACAAATTTACTTTGAGTTCCTTTATTCAAAGGGCACCGTTACCGGTTTCGAATCGTGATTCATCCTCAGACGGTTTACACGCTTTCTTTATGACATGTGCACACCGCGCTGCCGACTCTGTTGACATCCTCCAGCAACACTGAAGCGCCAAAGGCACTGCTGTAACCATGCGTATTCAAAAACAGAGATACATCAACAGGCAGGAAACGGCGCTCCGGTCGGCAACGCCTGTGTATAAAGGCGAGTGTCCACTAGCGCGTAACTTCCGCAAGTAACTTCTGCAAGTACTTGCTGAGGTGCAATTTTGTCATATGATGACATGATGGATACCGTGGCTGTTGTTTGAAGACAAATGTTGATGGTGTTAGGACAGCAACCAGCCACAAATTTACTTTGAGTTCCTTTATTCAAAGGGCACCGTTACCGGTTCCGAATCGTGATTCATCCTCAGACGGTTTACACGCTTTCTTTATGACATGTGCACACCGCGCTGCCGACTCTGTTGACATCCTCCAGCAACACTGAAGCGCCAAAGGCACTGCTGTAACCATGCGTATTCAAAAACAGAGATACATCAACAGGCAGGAAACGGCGCTCCGGTCGGCAACGCCTGTGTATAAAGGCGAGTGTCCACTAGCGCGTAACTTCCGCAAGTAACTTCTGCAAGTACTTGCTGAGGTGCAATTTTGTCATATGATGACATGATGGATACCGTGGCTGTTGTTTGAAGACAAATGTTGATGGTGTTAGGACAGCAACCAGCCACAAATTTACTTTGAGTTCCTTTATTCAAAGGGCACCGTTACCGGTTCCGAATCGTGATTCATCCTCAGACGGTTTACACGCTTTCTTTATGACATGTGCACACCGCGCTGCCGACTCTGTTGACATCCTCCAGCAACACTGAAGCGCCAAAGGCACTGCTGTAACCATGCGTATTCAAAAACAGAGATACATCAACAGGCAGGAAACGGCGCTCCGGTCGGCAACGCCTGTGTATAAAGGCGAGTGTCCACTAGCGCGTAACTTCCGCAAGTAACTTCTGCAAGTACTTGCTGAGGTGCAATTTTGTCATATGATGACATGATGGATACCGTGGCTGTTGTTTGAAGACAAATGTTGATGGTGTTAGGACAGCAACCAGCCACAAATTTACTTTGTGTTCCTTTATTCAAAGGGCACCGTTACCGGTTTCGAATCGTGATTCATCCTCAGACGGTTTACACGCTTTCTTTATGACATGTGCACACCGCGCTGCCGACTCTGTTGACATCCTCCAGCAACACTGAAGCGCCAAAGGCACTGCTGTAACCATGCGTATTCAAAAACAGAGATACATCAACAGGCAGGAAACGGCGCTCCGGTCGGCAACGCCTGTGTATAAAGGCGAGTGTCCACTAGCGCGTAACTTCCGCAAGTAACTTCTGCAAGTACTTGCTGAGGTGCAATTTTGTCATATGATGACATGATGGATACCGTGGCTGTTGTTTGAAGACAAATGTTGATGGTGTTAGGACAGCAACCAGCCACAAATTTACTTTGAGTTCCTTTATTCAAAGGGCACCGTTACCGGTTCCGAATCGTGATTCATCCTCAGACGGTTTACACGCTTTCTTTATGACATGTGCACACCGCGCTGCCGACTCTGTTGACATCCTCCAGCAACACTGAAGCGCCAAAGGCACTGCTGTAACCATGCGTATTCAAAAACAGAGATACATCAACAGGCAGGAAACGGCGCTCCGGTCGGCAACGCCTGTGTATAAAGGCGAGTGTCCACTAGCGCGTAACTTCCGCAAGTAACTTCTGCAAGTACTTGCTGAGGTGCAATTTTGTCATATGATGACATGATGGATACCGTGGCTGTTGTTTGAAGACAAATGTTGATGGTGTTAGGACAGCAACCAGCCACAAATTTACTTTGAGTTCCTTTATTCAAAGGGCACCGTTACCGGTTCCGAATCGTGATTCATCCTCAGACGGTTTACACGCTTTCTTTATGACATGTGCACACCGCGCTGCCGACTCTGTTGACATCCTCCAGCAACACTGAAGCGCCAAAGGCACTGCTGTAACCATGCGTATTCAAAAACAGAGATACATCAACAGGCAGGAAACGGCGCTCCGGTCGGCAACGCCTGTGTATAAAGGCGAGTGTCCACTAGCGCGTAACTTCCGCAAGTAACTTCTGCAAGTACTTGCTGAGGTGCAATTTTGTCATATGATGACATGATGGATACCGTGGCTGTTGTTTGAAGACAAATGTTGATGGTGTTAGGACAGCAACCAGCCACAAATTTACTTTGAGTTCCTTTATTCAAAGGGCACCGTTACCGGTTCCGAATCGTGATTCATCCTCAGACGGTTTACACGCTTTCTTTATGACATGTGCACACCGCGCTGCCGACTCTGTTGACATCCTCCAGCAACACTGAAGGGCCAAAGGCACTGCTGTAACCATGCGTATTCAAAAACAGAGATACATCAACAGGCAGGAAACGGCGCTCCGGTCGGCAACGCCTGTGTATAAAGGCGAGTGTCCACTAGCGCGTAACTTCCGCAAGTAACTTCTGCAAGTACTTGCTGAGGTGCAATTTTGTCATATGATGACATGATGGATACCGTGGCTGTTGTTTGAAGACAAATGTTGATGGTGTTAGGACAGCAACCAGCCACAAATTTACTTTGTGTTCCTTTATTCAAAGGGCACCGTTACCGGTTTCGAATCGTGATTCATCCTCAGACGGTTTACACGCTTTCTTTATGACATGTGCACACCGCGCTGCCGACTCTGTTGACATCCTCCAGCAACACTGAAGCGCCAAAGGCACTGCTGTAACCATGCGTATTCAAAAACAGAGATACATCAACAGGCAGGAAACGGCGCTCCGGTCGGCAACGCCTGTGTATAAAGGCGAGTGTCCACTAGCGCGTAACTTCCGCAAGTAACTTCTGCAAGTACTTGCTGAGGTGCAATTTTGTCATATGATGACATGATGGATACCGTGGCTGTTGTTTGAAGACAAATGTTGATGGTGTTAGGACAGCAACCAGCCACAAATTTACTTTGAGTTCCTTTATTCAAAGGGCACCGTTACCGGTTTCGAATCGTGATTCATCCTCAGACGGTTTACACGCTTTCTTTATGACATGTGCACACCGCGCTGCCGACTCTGTTGACATCCTCCAGCAACACTGAAGCGCCAAAGGCACTGCTGTAACCATGCGTATTCAAAAACAGAGATACATCAACAGGCAGGAAACGGCGCTCCGGTCGGCAACGCCTGTGTATAAAAGCGAGTGTCCACTAGCGCGTAACTTCCGCAAGTAACTTCTGCAAGTACTTGCTGAGGTGCAATTTTGTCATATGATGACATGATGGATACCGTGGCTGTTGTTTGAAGACAAATGTTGATGGTGTTAGGACAGCAACCAGCCACAAATTTACTTTGAGTTCCTTTATTCAAAGGGCACCGTTACCGGTTTCGAATCGTGATTCATCCTCAGACGGTTTACACGCTTTCTTTATGACATGTGCACACCGCGCTGCCGACTCTGTTGACATCCTCCAGCAACACTGAAGCGCCAAAGGCACTGCTGTAACCATGCGTATTCAAAAACAGAGATACATCAACAGGCAGGAAACGGCGCTCCGGTCGGCAACGCCTGTGTATAAAGGCGAGTGTCCACTAGCGCGTAACTTCCGCAAGTAACTTCTGCAAGTACTTGCTGAGGTGCAATTTTGTCATATGATGACATGATGGATACCGTGGCTGTTGTTTGAAGACAAATGTTGATGGTGTTAGGACAGCAACCAGCCACAAATTTACTTTGAGTTCCGTTATTCAAAGGGCACCGTTACCGGTTTCGAATCGTGATTCATCCTCAGACAGTTTACACGCTTTCTTTATGGCATGTTGTCTGTTTTTTTACAGATTAATTTTTTTAAAATATAAATAATACATAATTATTAACACGCCACACACAGATGGTTGCGTTACAGATTTTCGTTTCATGTGACTTACGTGAAACGTCCGTTTGGAGTGTTTGTTTGCCCGCATCTCGTGGTCGTGCGGTAGCGTTCTCGCTTCCAACGCCCGAGTTCCCGGGTTTGATTCCTGGCGGGGTCATGTATTTTCTCTGCCTCGTGATGGCTGGCTGTTGTGTGATGTCCTTAGGTTAGTTAAGTTTAAGTAGTTCTAAGTTCTAGGGGACTGATGACCATAGATGTTAAGTCCCATAGTGCTCAGAGCCATTTGAACAATTTTTTTGAGTGTTTGTTTCCATAACATTCGCCCAACAGATGTAAATGCATTCACACTGCATTTTTGTTATTGCACATGTAAATTGATCTCACTAAACACTTTAGATTTGTCACTGAGAAGATTTCTACCACGCACCACATGTTTTGATACATACAAAGAGCTTACAAACATATGAGTATCACAGATGCTATGATATACCGTAACATTTGACGTTGATGTCATATGTTTGGGAAGAATCGTATATTCATTTACGCAACTGTAATGCCTTTTACGCTAGTACAGAGACTTTGAATTTTTGAGTCGATATTTTTAAATTAATTATAAAGCTTTTTAGAACTGTATAAGTAAAATGGTATATTATTTAATTAAATAATATATATTATATATTATTTTAAATAATATATATTTTTAAAGTAATTATAAAGTTTTTTTAAAAAAAATGACCGAAATTGGAGAATGTTGACTTTCACCGGTGAATGTCAACAGATACCAAATACGTCGGTGAAAGATCGAATATTTTATTACATTGTTGTACATTCGGACCGGCTCCGGTGTGTGTCGACAATCAGATATGCTCTGGTGGAGGACCAAAACAGAAGACTCAAAAAACAAGCGACTGGCTCTCTCCCGCCAAATCCTTTGTTCTACATCTACATCAACACTTATACTCCGCAAGCCACCCAACGGTGTGTAGCGGAGGGCACTTTACGTGCCACTGTCATTTCTTTCCATTTCCTGTTCCTCTCGCGTATGGTTCGCGGGAAGAACGACTGCCGGAAAGCCTCCGTGCGCGCTCGAATCTCTCTAATTTTACATTCGTGATCTCCTCGGGAGGTATAAGTAGGGGGAAGCAATATATTCGATACCTCATCCAGAAACGCATCCTCCCGAAACCTGGCGAGCAAGCTACACCGCGATGGAGAGCGCATCTCTTGCAGAGTCTGCCACTTGAGTTTGCTAAACATCTCCGTAACGCTATCACACTTACCAGATAACCCTGTGGCAAAACGCGTCGCTCTTCTTTGGATCTTCTCTATCTCCTCTGTCAATCCGACCTGGTACGGATCCCACACTGATGAGCAATACTCAAGTATAGGCCGAACGAGTGTTTCGTAAGCCACCTCCTTTGTTGATGGACTACATTTTCTAAGGACTCTCCCAATCAAACTCAACCTGGCACGCGCCTTACCAACAGTTAATTTTATATGATCATTGTCAAAAGCTTTCTCTAGGTCTACAAATGCTAGAAATGTAGGTTTGCCTTTCCTTAATCTAAGATAAGTCGGAGGGTCAGTATTGCCTCACGTGTTCCAATACTTCTACGGAATCCAAACTGATCTTCCCCGAGGTCGGCTTCTACCAGTTTTTCCATTCGTCTGTAAAGAATTCGTGTTAGTATTTTGCACCCGTGACTTATTAAACTGATAGTTCAGTAATTTTCACATCTGTCAACACCTGCTTTCTTTGGGATTGGAATTATTATATTCTTCTTGAAGTCTGAGGGTATTTCGCCTGTCTCGTATATCTTGCTCACCAGATGGTAGAGTTTTGTCAGGGCTATCAGTAGTTCTAATGGAATGTTGTCTACTCCGGGGGCCTTGTTTCGAATCAGGTCTTTCATTGCTCTGTCAAACTCTTCACGCAGTATCGTATCCCCAATTTCATCTTCATCTACATCCTCTTCCATTTCAACAATATGTCCTCAAATACATCACCCTTGTATAGACCCCCTATACACTCCTTCCACCTTTCTGTTTTCCCTTCTTTGCTTAGAACTGGATTTCCATCTGAGCTCCTGATATTCATACAGGTGGTTCTCTTTTCTCCAAAGGTCTCTTTAATTTTCCTGTAGGCAGTATCTATCTTACCCCTAGCGAGATAAGCCTCTACATCCTTACATTTGTCCTCTAGGCATCGCTGCTTTGCCATTTTGCACTTCCTGTCGATCTCATTTTTGAGACGTTTGTATTCCTTTTTGCCTGCTTCATTTACTGCAGAACCATATACCAAGCACAAATCAACGGTGAACGAGTAAAAATGAACGGTTCCCAAAAATTAACGATCAGCAGTGAACTAGTTCCCAAGGATGAACGAGTTTGCCAGTCTCTTAATGTGAATAGACTGCCTTGACCGCGAGGCACAGGAAGGGCTTCAACTATTCTCGGAGACCTGGCAGTACCTGACGTATTGGGGAATGTCTCGTCCAGCTGCGACTTGCGTTACAAACGGCAATCCCTGAAGAGAATAACAGGTGGCCACAACAACGTGACTGGGCGGTGTAATAACGCGCAATGCGCCTGCAGCGTCATGCCGGATGCGCCGCACTCAAGGGGACGTGAAAACACTCGCTGGAGGCCGCGTCTGTCTCGGCTAATGTGGGAAGGCGCTCAATTGTGCAGATTAACGCCGGCTAACGAGCCCACCCGACGAAAGCGAAATCCCCCGACTCACACGGCGGCTGCACGCGAGCCCACACCACCCACACGGGACGACGTCGAGTTGCGCAAGCCGGCCGAAAAGGTCGCGCGCAGCGTTTAAAAGCCTTGACAGCTCGGCGAATGTCTTCTTCGTCGTCCTAGTCATGGAAGCAGGTGTGCAAAAATAACCAGTAGCCGGTTTTAATGAACTCTTTTTAGATGCGAGTTGCAACTGAGTGTGCAACTATAAGGGTGACTCAGCGATGCGTACTGCGCAGCACGGCGTAGCAGCTTTTTTTAAAAAATTTGCGTTTGGAATTTGTCTATGATTTATTGAACCACACTGCCAACAGCTTCAGACAATTACAGGGGCCACATCGTGCGGGAGTGTGTCATTAGGCAAGGTGTTATACACGGTGAAAAGTATTTAAACCGACAAACTCTGGGAGGTTGTAGGGGACATCAAAACAAATATTTTTCCCTTATGTCATTTTTTCTTACGAGGAGTATTTAAACCGTTAGAAGAAGATTTCTCTGGTGGCAAATTAATTAAAACAACAAACACTTTTCCATTTTTTATGATCAAGAGACAACAAATTAACACAACCCAATTTTAATTACAGTAGATTTTCAAAAATGCCTCCATTGACACGTTAACAAAGCTTACACCGTCGGATCATGTTCTGTCTGGCACGGGCAAAAACCCCAGGAGTATCCTGAATTGTTCCTGCTGCTGCTACTATCCGGGCAACCAGATCCTCTTCTGATGCAACAGGAGTTACGTAAACATGGTTGTGCACCTCCGCCCACACAAAAACGTCCAAAGGGGACATATCTGGGGATCGAGCAGGCCATGGTAGAGGACCGCCTCTGCAAATCCACGTTTCTGGGAACCGTCGGTCCAGGAATCGACGCACACGACGACTGAAATGTGCCGGCGCCCCGTCATGTGGGAACCACATGCGTTGTCTTGTAGGGAGCGGGACGTCTTCCAGCAATTCCGGCAATGCTCTGGCGAGAAAATTGTAATAGTGCCTGCCATTTAATGGCCTAGGTAGCAGATACGGCCCAATTACACAGTCCCCAACAAGACCGACACACGCATTAGCGAAGAACCGTAATTTATGAGCGCTAGTAACTGTGGCATGTGGGTTATCCTCACTCCAAACATGCCAATTATGCGCGTTGAAGACTCTATCACGCCCGAACGTTGCTTCATCGGTAAACAACACAGAGGATGGAACTGTAGGATGCATTTCACACTGAACCAGGTACCGCTGCGAAAACTGTGCTCTGGGTGGATAATCAACTGGTTCCAGGTTGTGGACACGCTGTAAGTGAAATGGCTGCAAGACAGCTTTCTCAAATTGCAGCGTTCTTACCGTGCGACGGCGTCCCTGTCCAGGTAATCTGCTAAATGACCCGGTCTCACGCAGACGTTGGTACACAGCAGCAAAGGTCGTATGATCCGGGATACGGCGATTAGGATATTGTTGTTGATAAACCCGCTGTGCAGCTCGTCCGTTGTGGTGCGCGCTACGTAGTACGCACCAACCGTATCAGTGTACTCACTCCAGGTGTATCGCTCCATTAGTAAACAGAGACAATGCACTACTACACTGGTGGACAGCAGTTGTCTACAACTGAAGAGCGTAATACGCCCTCTAACAACTGAAGATCGTAATACCCCCTCTAACAAGTGAAGAGCGTAATTCGGCCTCCACCGGTTTAAATTAGCCCTTATAGGAAAAAATGACATTAGGGAAAAATACTTGTTTTGATGTCCCCTACAACCTCCCAAGTTTGTCGGTTTAAATACTTTTCACCCTGTAGACCAGGACAGGAACATCTTCGGTAATACGATCTACAACAGTAGTTCCCAATCTGCGGGTATTTACCCCTGAGCCGTGGTAACAGTTACTGCCGGCCGGAGTGGCAGTTACTGCCGGCCGTGCGGTTCTAGGCGCTACATTCTGGAGCCGAGCGACCGCTACGGTCGCAAGTTCGAATCCTGCCTCGGGCATGGATGTGTGTGATGTCCTTAGATTAGTTAGGTTTAATTAGTCCTAAGTTCTAGGCGACTGATGACCCCAGAAGTTAAGTCGCATAGTGCTGAGAGCCATTTGAAACATTTTTTGAAAGTTACTGTTTTGAAGAGCGCGCTGCAGCGCGTAGTGTGAAGCAGTCGCCCTCCGTTTCTGGCGGTGGCGCCGCTGAGGCAATCGCAGCTTTGGTGTCTCCCTCTGGTAGGAAAGGGGAAAAGCTGCCTGTTCACGTGCGTTTAAGGAGCGGGATGAGCTCGCCAGTCTGGGTCAGTCTCGCGTCACCAGTTGCTGGTCTGTCTCTCGTTTGCATTTGTGCGGCAGTTAGTGTCTGTCTGTCGTTGGAGTGCTAGTATGTCTGTCGTTTGGATCAAACTTTAAAGCCGGAAAATGAGTCTTGCAGCTCCGCCAGTAACAGAACTCAGCTAGTGGTCGCCCGGTCGGGGCTGAGTTCCTGCATCTGAGTCTGTTCGAGTTGCTCAGGCAATGGTCATTGGCGGTTGGATCGGTCAGTTGGTCGGTCGGGCAGTGAGACACGAGATGACTTGTCCGTCTTGAGCGTCGGCGCATGTGAGGTCCCCACGTGAGTCCAGTGGGCCGCGCCGTATAGAAAGGGGACAGTGGCTTCGCGGTTGACACGAGAGCAACGGGAAGTGAAACCACGACATCGGGCTGGCCTGGGCGAGCTGCGACGCCGTGAGACGGGAGATCGGCTCGCCTTCCTGCGTCCGTTGAAGCGGCTGGAAGCGGACGGTTCGGGAAAGCGATTTGGGGGTGCTGCGCCAGGTCTTCGCCAGAAATCGCAGTTTATTAGAAGTGATTGGAGATGTTTCATCTACTTGTTAAATTCTACTTGCGTTCTTGGTCAGTCTCTCGTCCCCAACTTGCTGGGCAGTTAGTGTCCGTCTGTCTGTCTGTCGGTCTGCCGTACGTTAATAGCTGCCTCTGTCATGTTTGTCGGATTCGGTGTTAACGAATTTATTGCTTAAAGGCCGAATTCTTGAAGTATGTTTTTATCTTGCCTATCATCTTGCGAGGTGGTATATGTGTAATGTACAGCATGTTGTACATTTTATGTAAGTCTGCATTTCATGGGCGTGGTGTCACCGCCAGACACCACACTTGCTAGGTGGTAGCCTTTAAATCGGCCGCGGTCCGTTAGTATAAGTCGGACGTGCGTGTAGGCACTATCAGTGATTGCAGACCCAGCGCCGCCACAGGGCAGGTCTAGTTTAGTGAGACTCTCTAGCACTCGCCCCAGTGGTACAGCCGACTTTGCTAGCAAAGGTTAACTGTCTACATACGCTCTCATTTTCCGAGACGACAGTTTAGCATAGCCTTCAGCTACGTCATTTGCTACGACCTAGCAAGGCGCCATATTCTTCAAGAATGTATTCTGAATAGACAATATTGTGAATCATGTACCGTCAAGAGCGACGTTCATCATTAATGGATTAAAGTTAAGTATCAAACTAATTACGTCCGCTTTCTGAATTCTCATTCCTTGTCATGTTCCAGACCTCATGTCAGTGCAGTTCTTCTCTCCTCACGCAGGCCTGCATGAACTTAAACGCGTGCATTTCGGCGTGCTCTAGTAACACGGTGTTGGCTCTTCTGCCAGCACTAAAATGGGTTTTATTGCAATAGTCAGTTTAGGTTATAAGCTTGCCACCCTTCCACTATAAGAGTCCTTAAAAAAACAAATTGCATTTTCGGTGGCAAATAATTTGAGGGTTGTACCATTTCCATTCCTCTTATGGGGTGCATAGTTTACATGTTTGTGTGAGTTGTTAAAAGTTTTTTTGTTTAAAGTAATCTGGTGCGCTGCAGATGTGCACCAGTGTAGTCTTTCAGAGGTTGTTGTGAGAGGTCATGATTACGGCCGTGTTGAATGGGAGCAGGCAAGCTTCTCAGCCCGAAGGCTCCTACTGTTAATATTGTTCTTTGCCTCTAAACAAAACTGTAACTTGATATTTCGAGGGTGCTTTTCTGCTTATAATTATAAATCTGTTTTGGAAAGGCTTTTAGGAATAAAAATTCACATGTGTTAAAGGTAATTTTCCATCAGTTACTTCCTGGCAACTACTTCCACGCTCACCTATTGTGATTAAATGTGTCAACGTCCTTGATGAACCGGCATTAAATACAGTAAATTCTTTAACAAAAAAAAATTTAAAGTAAATTCACGGTTCAACCCCCTGAGGGACAAAATGAAATTTTCTGAGGAGTAAAAGCCGAGCGGGGTGGCCGCGTGGTTCGAGGCGTCATGTCACGGACTGCGCAGCCCCTCCCGCCGGAGGTTCGAGTTATCCCACGGGCATGGGTGTGTGTGTTGTACTTAGCGTAAGTTACTTCAAGTTAGTTTTAGTAGTGTGTAAGTCTAGGGACCGATGACCCCCCCAGTCTGGTCCCTTAGGAATTCACATACACATTTGAGGGGTAAAAGCAAAAGGTTCCAGATGACTTTCGGCGACGAAACTTAATTATTTTTTAAAAAATTATTACTTTTATCACATTCATAAGACTGTAATAATTCCCAATCACCAAATTTGTTTTTCAAATACTAGCATTAACACGTGAGACAATACGGTGGCTGTTACAACTTGTGAGACGAATGTACGATCAACATCTTCTTCTTCACATATTCCACCCACTACACACATAGACTGTACTTTTTACCATCATTCTGTCACATCGAGTGTGCTCAAATATCTCATGAAAATGGCTTCTCCGAGTTGTAGGTAGTTCCCGCAATGGATCAGAAATTGTTTCATGACTTATCTCGCAACAGATAAATGGAGTAATTGGCAGCGCGATACAACAATAACTGTGCAATAGCTTTTACATTGCTCTGGAGGTCTACACAGTATTGGTATTATTATTATTATTATAATTATTATTATTATTATTGTTATTCACGTATGGGCTCAATAGGACAACGCGAGGTACAGCCAATCAACGTCGCTTTCGATGGCGGGCCTTCCTTTGTGTCCAAATTTGTTTCATTCTTTCAGAATGAAGTCTCTTTCTTTCATCAGACCACTGTGTTCCAGTCCGTTTTCTGAATTCCCTCTGACCAACTTTCCAATCAAATATCTTTTGTCTGAATGTTTTTCTACCTGTAACGTCTTCCTGAGTTACACCGGCTACTTTAAGCTCCTTAACTGCAACGATCCATTTAATTGGTTCAGTTTTGGCCCTACTTCTGTTTTAGTAAATTCTGCTATTGTTTTGCCAACCTAGCGAGTACCATTCTTTTAATTTTTTTTTTTTTGGTCATCAGTCTACTGACTGGTTTGATGCGGCCCGCCACGAATTCCTTTCCTGTGCTAACCTCTTCATCTCACTTGCAACCTACGTCCTCAATTATTTGCTTGACGTATTCCAATCTCTGTCTTCCTCTACAGTTTTTGCCCTCTACAGCTCCCTCTAGTACCATGGAAGTCATTCCCTCATGTCTTAGCAGATGTCCTATCATCCTGTGCCTTCTCCTTATCAGTGTTTTCCACATATTCCTTTCCTCTCCGATCCTGCGTAGTACCTCCTCATTCCTTACCCTATCAGTCCACCCAATTTTCAACATTCGTCTATAACACCACATTTCAAATGCTTCGATTCTCTTCTGTTCCGGTTTCCCCACAGTCCATATTTCACTACCATACAACGCTGTACTCCAGACGTACATCCTCAGAAATTTCTTCCTCAAATTAAGGCCGGTATTTGATATTAGTAGACTTCTCTTGGCCAGAAATGCCTGTTTGCCATAGCGAGTCTGCTTTTGACGTCCTCCTTGCTCCGTCCGTCATTGGTTATTTTACTGCCTAGGTAGCAGAATTCCTTAACTTCATTGACTTCGCGACCATCAATCCTGATGTTAAGTTTCTCGCTGTTCTCATTTCTACTACTTCTCATTACCTTCGTCTTTCTCCGATTTACTCTCAAACCATACTGTGTACTCATTAGACTGTTCGTTCCATTCAGCAGATCATTTAATTCTTCTTCACTTTCACTCAGGATAGCAATGTCATCAGCGAATCGTATCATTGATATCCTTTCACCTTGTATTTTAATTCCACTCCTGAACCTTTTTTTTATTTCCGTCATTGCTTCCTCGATGTACAGATTGAAGAGTAAGGGCGAAAGGCTACAGCCTTGTCTTACACCCTTCGTAATACGAGCACTTCGTTCTTGATCGTCCACTCTTATTATTCCCTCTTGGTTGTTGTACATACTGTATATGACCCGTCTCTCCCTATAGCTTCTTCTGTATATTATTCTTGTAAGCAGCTTCGATGCGTGAGCTGTTAAGCTGATTGTGCGATAATTCTCGCACTTGTCAGCTCTTGCCGTCTTCGGAATTGTGTGGATGATGCTTTTCCGAAAGCCAGATGGTATATCGACAGACTCATATATTCTACACACCAACGTGAATAGCCGTTTTGTTGCCACTTCCCCCAATGATTTTATAAATTCTGATGGAATGTTATCTATCCCTTCTGCCTTATTTGACCGTAAGTCCTCCAAAGCTCTTTTAAATTCCGATTCTAATGCTGGATCCCCTATCTCTTCTAAATCGACTCCTGTTTCTTCTTCTATCACATCAGACAAATCTTCACCCTCATAGAGGCTTTCAATGTATTCTTTCCACCTATCTGCTCTCTCCTCTGCATTTAACAGTGGAATTCCCGTTGCACTCTTAATGTTACCACCGTTGCTTTTAATGTCACCAAAGGTTGTTTTGACTTTCCTGTATGCTGAGTCTGTCCTTCCGACAATCATATCTTTTTCGATTTCACATTTTTCCTGCAGCCATTTCGTCTTAGCTTCCCTGCACTTCCTATTTATTTCATTTCTCAGCAACTTGTTCTTCTGTATTCCTGATTTTCCCGGAACATGTTTGTACTTCCTCCTTTCATCAATCAACTGAAGTATTTCTTCTGTTACCCATGGTTTCTTCGCAGCTACCTTCTTTGTACCTATGTTTTCCTTCCCAACTTCTGTGATGGCCCTTTTTAGAGATGTCCATCCCTCTTCAACTATTACTTATTGCTGTATCTATAGCGTTAGAGAACTTCAAACTATCTCGTCATTCCTTAGTACTTCCGTATCCCACTTCTTTGCGTATTGATTCTTCCTGACTAATCTCTTGCACTTCAGCCTACTCTTCATCACTACTATATTGTGATCTGAGTCTATATCTGCTCCTGGGTACGCCTTACAATCCAGTATCTGATTTCGGAATCTGTCTGACCATGATGTAATCTAATTGAAATCTTCCCGTATCTCCCGGCCTTTTCCAAGTATACCTCCTCCTCTTGTGATTCTTGAACAGGGTATTCGCTATTACTAGCTGAAACTTGTTACAGAACTCAATTAGTCTTTCTCCTCTTTCATTCCTTGTCCCAAGCCCATAATCTAATAGTCATGGGCGACTGGAATGCAGTTGTAGGGGAAGGAGTAGAAGAAAAGGTTTCTTCTACTCCTTCCCCTACAACTGCATTCCAGTCGCCCATGACTATTAGATTTTCGTCCCCCTTTACATACTGCATTACCCTTTCAGTATCCTCATACACTTTCTCTATCTGTTCATCTTCAGCTTGCGACGTCGGCATGTATACCTGAACTATCATTGTCGGTGTTGGTCTGCTGTCGATTCTGATTAGAACAACCCGGTCACTGAAATGTTCACAGTAACACACCCTCTGCCCTACCTTCCTATTCATAACGAATCCTACAGCTGTTATACCATTTTCTGCTGCTGTTGATATTACCCGATATTCATCTGACCAGAAATCCTTGTCTTCCTTCCCCTTCATTTCACTGACCCCTACTATATCTAGATTGAACCTTTGCATTTCCCTTTTCAGATTTTCTAGTTTCCCTACCACGTTCAAGCTTCTGACATTCCACGCCCCGACTCGTAGAACGTTATCCTTTTTCTCATGGTAACCTCCCCCTTGGCAGTCCCCTCCCGGAGATCCGAATGGGGGACTATTCCGGAATCTTTTGCCAATGGAGAGATCATCATGACACTTCTTCAATTACAGGCCACATGTCCTGTGGATACACGTTACGTGTCTTTAATGCAGTGGTTTCCATTGCCTTCTGCATCCTCATGTCATTGATCATTGCTGATTCTTCCGCCTTTAGGGGCAAATTGTCACCCCTAGAACAAGAGACAAATTGCCCCTAAAGGCGGAAGAATCAGCAATGATCAATGACATGAGGATGCAGAAGGCAATGGAAACCACTGCATTAAAGACACGTAACGTGTATCCACAGGACATGTGGCCTGTAATTGAAGAACAAGAGAACAAGAGAACAGAGCACAACATAATCATAACTAACACTTGGTTTAAGAATCATGAAAGAAGGTTGTATACATGGAAGAACCCTGGAGATACTAAAAGGTATCAGATAGATTATATAATGGTAAGACAGAGATTTAGGAACCAGGTTTTAAATTGTAAGACATTTCCAGGGGCAGATGTGGACTCTGACCACAATCTATTGGTTATGACCTGTAGATTAAAACTGAAGAAACTGCAAAAAGGTGGGAATTTAAGGAGATGGGACCTGGATAAACTAAAAGAACCAGAGGTTGTACAGAGATTCAGGGAGAGCATTAGGGAGCAATTGACAGGAATGGGGGAAATAAATACAGTAGAAGAAGAATGGGTAGCTTTGAGGGATGAAGTAGTGAAGGCAGCAGAGGATCAAGTAGGTAAAAAGACGAGGGCTAGTAGAAATCCTTGGGTAACAGAAGAAATACTGAATTTAATTGATGAAAGGAGAAAATATAAAAATGCAGTAAGTGAAACAGGCAAAAAGGAATACAAACGTCTCAAAAATGAGATCGACAGGAAGTGCAAAATGGCTAAGCAGGGATGGCTAGAGGACAAATGTAAGGATGTAGAGGCCTATCTCACTAGGGGTAAGATAGATACCGCCTACAGGAAAATTAAAGAGGCCTTTGGAGATAAGAGAACGACTTGTATGAATATGAAGAGCTCAGATGGAAACCCAGTTCTAAGCAAAGAAGGGAAAGCAGAAAGGTGGAGAGGGTCTATACAAGGGCGATGTACTTGAGGACAATATTATGGAAATGGAAGAGGATGTAGATGAAGATGAAATGGGAGATATGATACTGCGTGAAGAGTTAGACAGAGCACTGAAAGACCTGAGTCGAAACAAGGCCCCCGGAGTAGACAATATTCCATTGGAACTACT
This sequence comes from Schistocerca piceifrons, assembly GCF_021461385.2. Classification (NCBI taxonomy): domain Eukaryota; kingdom Metazoa; phylum Arthropoda; class Insecta; order Orthoptera; family Acrididae; genus Schistocerca; species Schistocerca piceifrons. Next base: position 67,274,628 of record NC_060146.1, on the reverse strand, counting down.
GACGGCCTTGGGAGAGCCAGTCCTGACGAAACTCTACCATCTGGTGAGCAAGATGTATGAAACAGGCGAAATACCCTCAGACTTCAAGAAGAATATAATAATTCCAATCCCAAAGAAAGCAGGTGTTGACAGATGTGAAAATTACCGAACTATCAGCTTAATAAGTCACAGCTGCAAAATACTAACACGAATTCTTTACAGACGAATGGAAAAACTAGTAGAAGCCAACCTCGGGGAAGATCAGTTTGGATTCCGTAGAAACACTGGAACACGTGAGGCAATACTGACCTTACGACTTATCTTAGAAGAAAGATTAAGGAAAGGCAAACTTACGTTTCTAGCATTTGTAGACTTAGAGAAAGCTTTTGACAATGTTGACTGGAATACTCTCTTTCAAATTCTAAAGGTGGCAGGGGTAAAATACAGGGAACGAAAGACTATTTACAATTTGTACAGAAACCAGATGGCAGTTATAAGAGTCGAGGGACATGAGAGGGAAGCAGTGGTTGGGAAGGGAGTAAGACAGGGTTGTAGCCTCTCCCCGATGTTGTTCAATCTGTATATTGAGCAAGCAGTAAAGGAAACAAAAGAAAAATTCGGAGTAGGTATTAGAATTCATGGAGAAGAAATAAAAACTTTGAGGTTCGCCGATGACATTGTAATTCTGTCAGAGACAGCAAAGGACTTGGAAGAGCAGTTGAATGGAATGGACAGGGTCTTGAAAGGAGGATATAAGATGAACATCAACAAAAGCAAAACAAGGATAATGGAATGTAGTCTAATTAAGTCGGGTGATGCTGAGGGAATTAGATTAGGAAATGAGGCACTTAAAGTAGTAAAGGAGTTTTGCTATTTGGGGAGCAAAATAACTGATGATGGTCGAAGTAGAGAGGATATAAAATGTAGGCTGGCAATGGCAAGGAAAGCGTTTCTGAAGAAGAGAAATTTGTTAACATCGAGTATAGATTTAAGTGTCAGGAAGTCATTTCTGAAAGTATTCGTATGGAGTGTAGCCATGTATGGAAGTGAAACATGGACGATAAATAGTTTGGACAAGAAGAGAATAGAAGCTTTTGAAATGTGGTGCTACAGAAGAATGCTGAAGATTAGATGGGTAGATCACATAACTAATGAGGAAGTATTGAATAGAATTGGGGAGAAGAGAAGTTTGTGGCACAACTTGACCAGAAGAAGGGATCGGTTGGTAGGACATGTTCTGAGGCATCAAGGGATCACCAATTTAGTATTGGAGGGCAGCGTGGAGGGTAAAAATCGTAGAGGGAGACCAAGAGATGAATACACTAAGCAGATTCAGAAGGATGTAGGTTGCAGTAGGTACTGGGAGATGAAAAAGCTTGCACAGGATAGAGTAGCATGGAGAGCTGCATCAAACCAGTCTCAGGACTGAAGACCACAACAACAACAACAGAACAAGAGAGTGCCCTGAACCTCTATCCGCTCCTCCGCCCTCTTTGACAAGGCCGTTGGCAGAATGAGACTGACTTCTTATGCCGGAAGTGTTCGGCCGCCAATGCTGATTATTTATCAAAATTTAGGCAGTGGCGGGGATCGAACCCGGGACCGAAGACGTTTTGATTATGAATCAAAGAGGCTACCCCTAGACCACGGGTCCACCCTTTTAATATGCCCCTAAAATTTAAGTCTTTGTTTTGTCATGGCACCCTTTATGTCTGTGTATTCTTCTATTTACTTACTACTTCTCAACCTGTAAGTTTCTGCATCAATAATTTTGGGGCTTAATATTTTCCCAATAATCTTTCTTTCTTTTGAATTTCCTCAATATCCCTCTTTCTATTTAAAATTAATGTTTCTTCTCCATAGAAACACTCAGGTTTGATTACAATGTCGTAATGCTAAGTTTAATGAATTTAGAAAGTGAATTTTTATTATAAATATTTTGTGTTGATCTGAATGCAGTTGCCATTTTTTGACAGCGAACTTCGTTTGCGGCTTTCTCCAGACCGTTTTCTTGTACGATTTCCCTCAACTGTTTAAACTGACAAACCGTTTTTTCTTTTTCCATATTTCGTGTTCAAAAACTTTGGCGTTTGTTTGTTGCATGTCATATATTCCGTTTTTTCGAATGATATTTGTAGTCCTTTTTCCGCAACTTCTTTAAGAATTTCAATTTGTTTTTGAACTGTGGTAACACCACTAGTTAAAATTGGCAGTTCGTCATCAAAAGCGAAGCAATGTTTTCTAATATTACTTCTACCTAACTTGATTGATTGAACTATATTTTGACTCGACTTTTGCTCTCGCCATTCTGTAATTAACTTTTCCAAAACACAGTTAAATAGTAATGGGGAGACTCCATCTCCTTGTATAAGAGTAGTCTTTCTAACAAATGGTACAGAAATTTCTCCCATGAATTCAACTTTATATCAAATGGTTCTCCCATGATTTTAACTTTATATCAAATAGTTCAGAAATTTCTCCCATGAATTTAGAGCTTGAATCGGTTAACATTTCCTTAATCAGTGTTAAAATTTTATTATTTAGCCCTTGTTCCTTTTCAATTTGAAAGAGATATTCACGGTCAACTGAGTGATAGTCCTTTTCAAAATCCACAAATGTACCTACAATATCGTTACTATAAATCCTTTGGTGACAAGGATTAGTCTTAAATTAAGAGTTTGTTGCAAACAGGATGTGTCTGGTCTGAAGCCTGCTTGATATTCACCAGCTGTAAGTGTCCTTGGGCTTGATCAAGTAAACACTGCGTGAGAATTTTGTATGTCACCGGAAGAAGAGGGATTCCTCGCTAATTATTAACATCGGTTCTATCCCCTTTTTTTATGGAGTCTCCAGGTATTTTCTTAGTTTGCCAGACATGTCCTGTTACTTGAGTGATCTCTTTTATAGTGTTAGGGCCAACTGATTTTAGTAGTTCTGCAGCTACACTGTCTTCTCTGAATGCTTTATTGTTCTTAAGTCTCTTACATTGTTTAGTTATTTCGATTTTGTCAGGTTCATTAGAGTCAGGATTGGTGTTATTCGTTAACTGTGATTGGAATTTATTCGCTGGTCCTGGACAGTATAGACATTATTATTACTATTATTACCAGTATTATTTCAAAAGTAAAAAGGCCAGAGATCAAGTGATTTACAAACAATAAGTGTAGAGTCCACATTTTAACTTGTTTGGTTTTAAATGGGGGTGCAGGGTCGGGATGAAGCAGGCGTCATTAGGGAGGTGTTGTGTACATAGTTCCGCGTAGTCAGCGCGTACACAACTTTCCCACTAGAGCGCGCCCCGCTAAGCACAACAGCGTAGGTGCAGCACTCGTCTGTCTCTGCACTACTAGATGGCGCTGCCATAGAGACGGACCAAATTTTGCTTCCGCCGATCCACGTATTAATATATAACGCAGCCAATGAGATTACTGCTAACTTAGAACCTTTTCTCCTCGCAGATCACACTCGCGCAGTGATACATGAACACGTGAAGTATTATAATGAGTGTACAGACCTCCGATTAGTCAGTTTGCATTTGTCTGTACCAGTCTGTACGAGTTCTACATTAGTCTGTACCAGTCTGTACGAGTCCTACATTTGTCTGTACCAGTCTACAGTCAAGTTTCAGTCTGTGCCTAATAAGATTACCAAATTCCTGTACATAGCCATGAAGATAAATGTATAGACACTTTTGTCAAGTATCAGAGATATATGTGAGAATAAGATTAACGTACCAATACCAAAGGAACTTCAGATTGTCAATTTTGGTCACCGTCAATCTGCTACTCTAAGCTTGCAAGTGGTATTTCTATCGTCTGACGTAACGGCAGAAGATAAACACGCCACGATAAGACCACGAGTCATATTGCTGACACTCGCCTACTTCGTTAGAGCGACAAGTCAAATAATCTGATGGTGTGTGTACCGAAGTCTCTTGCAGAGCAAGCACGTTTTGTAACAATTGTCTACCCTCAGTGCAGACAGTAAGCTTTCTTCTCTAAGAAGCTGTTGGAGGCAGCACTCGCAATCCACTGAGATTTCCTTTATCCTGTACACAAAAAAAAAGATTCTCAGAAAAAAGAGGTACTAATTGTCTCGCTGACTTATTAGATTGTTGTGTATTTACACTCCTACCAAAACTACATATCATTTATATTTTATCATTTTAAAAAACAAAAAAATTCAAAGAAAATTCTTTCTCCTTCTACAGGTTAGCAATGTCGCTGGTGGCGGGAGCAGGGGGCGGATGGGTGGTGTGGTTGGGACCTACCTGACACGTGTTCACACTCAGGTGGAAAAACTATAAGTTTAAAGCTGGCAGCAGGCATAAAACATCATCCGAAATTGTACTCAATGCTTTCTCAGAAAATTATTTTGAACAATTAGTTCATGAGCCCACACGCCGCGTAAATGGTTGCAAAAGCATACCTGACCTCTTAGTAACAAATAATCCTGGACAAGTAGTGAGTATCGTGACGAACACAGGGATTAGTGACCACAATGCAGTTGCTGCTAGGCTGAATACCGTAACACCCACAACCATCAAAAGGAAACGCAAAGTATATCTATTTAAAAAAGCTGAAAAAATGCTCTTAACACCATTTAAAGGGACAGTCTTCACTTCTTCCGATCTGATCATGTAAACTTAGAAAAGTTGTGGAATGATTTCAGAGAGATAGTATCGATGGCCATTGAGAGATATATACCACATAAACCAATAAGTGATGGTACTGATCCTCCATGGTCACAAAACGGATTAGATTGCTGTTGCAAAAGCAGCGAAAAAATCATACCAAATTTAAAACAACGCAAAATTGTTGTATTTTATGTTTTTATGGACAAGATTAGCAAATATTCTTGGTTTCCAACAGTATACTGATATGTCCATTGAAACTAATCTCCCCTTGTGTGTGTCTTCTCGAGTGGTAATATGTTGGTAGAGAGCTGTGGCGGATTTCTTGTTGCGTGTTCTTGAGCCCATTGAAAGTTGCCGTGTTTACTTGCAGGTTCGCTCTCCAATCTCCCCAGCGTCTCTCCAACTCCACGTCGAAGCTGCAACTTTCTATACTAATTAGAATGACTAGAAAGGGTAATATTTACGTTCGAGTCTCACTTAATTATCAGAGATCAGCATTCGTTTATTTCGTCCTTGAATACAACTTTTGCCCTTACTATCGGGTTGTAGTACGTAGTGTTCACAACTGTAAGTTCCCTTCTTCTTTTTAGAGCAAGGACAAAATCAGAGTCATTAACATTACATTCAACAACAGAATTAATAGAAGTCAGTGCCGCGCAGAGTAGCCGCGTTGTCTCAGCCGCCCTGCCACGGTTCGCGCGACTCCGCCTGTCGGAGGTTCGAGTCCTCCCTTGGGCATGGGTGTGTGTGTTGTCGTAGCGTAAGTTAGTGTAAGATAAATTAAGTAGTGTGTAAGGCTAGGGAGCGATGACATCAGCAGTTTGGTCCTATAGGGGAAAAAATAAATAAAAATCAGGGCTAATGCGATGATAATGTTCGCTTTTCTTATGCAAGGAGTGACGTTTTTGTTTGCTGTACACAGCACAGAATCTGAAACAGTTATTTCACTAACAAAATGCGATATCACAGCGCCGGTACCGGTTCGCTGACGTAAGGTTGAAAAAGAAGTATCAGTGTGAATTACAGTTGCAGAGAGTCATCGTCGGTTTGGACAAGACGAGCAGGGCGTTACCCCTTAAGATTGTGACACGCCCGGGATACAAATGGGTGGGGTTCTTTAAACTGACTTCTCGTTTCGTGACCGTGCGCCCTGTCCACACCACGTACGTGATAATCCCGCGGCGGTCGTATTGGTGCAAATGGCTCTGAGCACTATGGGACTTAACTTCTGAGGTCATCAATCCCCTAGGACTTAGAACTACTTAAACCTAACTAACCTAAGGACATCACACACATCCATGCCCGAGGCAGGATTCGAACCTGCGACCGTAGCGGTCGCGCGGTTCCAGACTGTAGCGCCTAGAACCGCTCGGCCACCCCAGCCGGCGGCGGTCGTGTTCTCCTGCTCCACACTGCTGTTGGCTTGTCTCAAATTACCTATCGAAATATGCAAACGGGTTTAGGGGAGGTACTCAAAGTTAAAACACAACGCTGTCCTATGTCTGGTATGAACATCTACAGGATGTTACAAAAAGGTACGGCCAAACTTTCAGGAAACATTCCTCATACACAAATAAAGAAGATGTTATGTGGACATGTGTCCGGAAACGCTTAGTTTCCATGTTAGAGCTCATTTTAGTTTCGTCAGTATGTACTGTACTTCTTCGATTCACCGCCATGATTTCATACGGGATACTCTATCAGTGCTGGTAGAACATGTGCCTTTACAAGTACGACACAACATGTGGTTCATGCACGATGGAGCTCCTGCACATTTCAGTCGAAGTGTTCGTACGCTTCTCAACAACAGATTCGGTGACCGATGGATTGGTAGAGGCGGACCAATTCCATGGCCTCCACGCTCTCCTGACCTCAACCCTCTTGACTTTCATTTATGGGGGCATTTGAAAGCTCTTGTCTACGCAACCCCGGTACCAAATGTAGAGACTCTTCGTGCTCGTATTGTGGGCGGCTGTGATACAATACGCCATTCTCCAGGGCTGCATTAGCGCATCAGGGATTCCATGCGACGGAGGGTGGATGCATGTATCCTCGCTAACGGAGGACATTTTGAACATTTCCTGTAACAAAGTGTTTAAAGTCACGCTGGTACGTTCTGTTGGTGTGTGTTTCCATTCCATGATTAATGTGATTTGAACAGAGGTAATAACATGAGCTGTAACATGGAAAGTAAGCGTTTCCGGACACATGTCCACATAACATATTTTCTTTCTTTGTGTGTGAGGAATGTTTCCTGAAAGTTTGGCCGTACCTTTTTGTAACACCCTGTATATTCTGAGACGATATGGAAACCTCAGGTTGCACCGTTTACACTCTAAATCGTAAATGTTTATCACAATTAACAATATTGATGAGTAACTGTCCAAAATATCATTCGGACGAGCGTACGCGTAACCGACACGACGCGGGTGATTGTTGACGATACGGAAGCCGAATGATCGACGAAAGTTCTTACGCTCGTCACACATACAGATACCTGGTAGTAGTCCTCCTTGTCACTAGTGATGATACAACACTGTTCGTAAAGCTAATTTTTCAGTTCTCAGTTCTCACTTGTACGAGCGTGCGCGTAACTGTCGCGCCGCGGCTGATTGTTGATGATGCGGAAACGCGATGATCGAACGCACGTCCTCACGCTCGCTACAAACCACTAGCACTTGACTGCACTGTTTTATGGTAACTAATTTCTACTGATTCACATCAGTTCATTCTGGGAGACCGAACACGGCGCGGATGATTGATACTGTGCGACACGCAACGAGAGGATGCACAAAATAAGTTATCGGCGGCGCTGCTCATTTTTACGTTACTTCTTGACGCACTTTCCTCTGAATTACTTCCATATTTAATCATTTTACTGTAACAGAACTTGTAGCAACACTTCAACCTGAATACTAACAATGCTTCTTACATGCAGAGCTACACACTACACAACATAACAGTTTCGTGTCCCGTGCTCAACTCTCTACAGACGCGGCTGCCCCCAAGATACTCCGCAACTAAGCCAGCGATATGACAACACGCTTACAAGCTGTTTTCGCAAAACAACAGTAATAGTCTGCTGCTCTTCGCGAATCTCGACACATTAGAGGAATACGAAGAGGTTCTCTTCACGCAACGGGGATGAAGACCACGATTAGCAAATTCGAACTGCCGGCCGCGGTGGCCGTGCGGTTCTGGCGCTGCAGTCCGGAACCGCGGGAGTGCTACGGTCGCAGGTTCGAATCCTGCCTCGGGCATGCGTGTGTGTGATGTCCTTAGGTTAGTTAGGTTTAAGTAGTTCTAAGTTCTAGGGGACTTATGACCTAAGATGTTGAGTCCCATAGTGCTCAGAGCCATTTTGAACCAAATTCGAACTAACTGCCGATTTGGGAATTTCTCCCTGGAGAGGCCGACGGCAAATTGCGCCACAAGTCGTTGAAGAAGTTACTGACGTCACGGATGAGACTTCTGGACGCACTGTGCGACCTTGTCAGCAGTGCACGAGCTGTGTCACACATGTGTTGCGACTGCCGCCTCCTGTACTCAGCTGCTCAAACTGGACTGATGGCCCGACATTAATCGTGTTGGAGCTCTGAAGCTAGCGGTTTCCTCATGAGGAGGTTGCACTTGCTGGTGTTGACCGTGAGAAACTGTACGTCCGGTTCGCCCGCCGTTTGTGTAAGGTTTCTGCCGTACCGCTGGAGCAGCCCGTTGTCCGGGACACACCTTGGACGCAGTTTTCATGTAGTCACCAGACGTTAACCGCCACAACACACAATTCCGTCAACCAACAGCCCCCAGGAGTGCAAATTCCTCCAGAAAATTGGTCTCGATTACACTGTGTAAGAACTGGACACGCAATAACTAAATCCATGATGCCAACCCAATGTGTGACTATGAAACTGCTAAACAGACATCGCTACATACAGTAGAAGATTGGCCGTTACGTAGGTTCTCCGGAAAATAGAGGGATTTTATCGAGGCCAGTCGGGCGCCTATTGAGTGTCTGTCCCGTTTGGATTTAACTTAATAGTGGATTATGGCTGCATTCTACCACAACTATGATCTCTTGTGACTATTACATCTATTGGCGTTTATTGTACACTTTCGCACCAAGGAAACTGGTGTGGGTATGCATATTGAAATACAGAGATATGTAAACAGGCAAATACGGCGCTGCGGTCGGCAACGCCTATACAGGGTGAAAAGTATTTAAACCGACAAACTCTGGGAGGGTGTAGGGGATATTAAAACAAATATTTTTCCCTAATGTCATTTTTTCCTATGAGGAGTATTTCACCCGGTAGAGGAAGATTTCTCTGGCGGCAAATTAATTAAACCACAAACACTTTTCCATTTTTTTATGACCAAGAGACAACAACTAGGTAGCAGATACGGCCCAATTAAACAGTCCCCAACAACACCGACCCACACATTAACGAAGAACCATACTTGATGAGCGCTAGTAACTGTGGCATGTGGGTTACCCTCACTCCAAACATGCGAATTGTGCATGTTGAAGACTCCATCACGCCCGAACGTTGCTTCATCGGAAAACAACACAGAGGGTGGAACTGTAGGGTGCATTTCACACTGTTCCAGGTACCACTGCGAAAACTGTGCTCTGGGTGGATAATCAGCTGGTTCCAGGTTGTGGACACGCTGTAAGTGAAATGGACGTAACAATTGCTCTGGAAGGACTGTTCTTACATTCGTCTGATCCGTCCCCATGTTACGTGCAATTGCACGAGTGCTGATTAAAGGATCCCGCTCCACATGCTGAAGACAGCTTCCTCAAATTGCAGCGTTCTTACTGTGCGACGGCGTCCCTGTCCGGGTAATCTGCTAAACGACCCGGTCTCACGCAGACATTGGTACACAGCAGCAAAGGTGGTATGATGCGGGATACGGCGATTAGGACATTGTTGTTGATAAACCCGCTGTGCAGCTCGTCCGTTGTGGTGCGCTACGTAGTACGCACCAACCATGTCAGTGTACTCACTCCAGGTGTATCGCTCCATTAGTAAACAGAGACAATGCCCTACTACACTGGTAGACTGCAGTTGCTTACAGCTGAAGAGCGTAATACGGCCTCTATCAACTAAAGAGCGTAATGGCATTAGGGAAAAATATTTGTTTTGATGTCCCCTACAACCTCTCAGAGTGTGCCGGTTTAAATACTTTTCACCCTGTATAAGATAGCAAGTGTCTGGCGCAGTTGTTAGATCGGTTACTTGATTCTACAGTGGCTGCTTATTAAGATATGAGTGAGTTTGAAAGTGGTGTTATAGTCGACGCACGAGCGATGGGACACAGCGTCTCCGAGGTAGCAATGAAGTGCGGATTCTCCCTTACAACCATTCCACGAGTGTACCGTGAATATCTGGAATCCGGCAAAACATCAAATCTCCAACATCGCTGCGGCCGGAAAAAGATCCTGCAAGACCGGCACCAACGACGACTGAAGAGCATCTTTCAACGAGACAGAAGTGCAGCCCTTCTGCAAATAGTGCAGATTTCAGTGCTTAGATGGCCTAGCAGCGCAAACCGTTCAACGAAATATCATCGACATCTTCAACTTTTGTAGTCCTGTCTTGCTCAATTTCGTGTAATATTACGGTATACTGATAATTTTTAATTTATGGACCGTCTGACAGCAACAGAATGAAACACAATTTTACTGCCATACGCGTTTCGCCTTTATTTTCTGCAACGCATCTTCAGTGGCAGGTTGCGTGGACGATTTCCTACATCTTACCTGTTTAAAAACATTGCATCATAACTAGTGTGCAGTTCATAGTGCAGTGAAATGTGAAAAAAAACACAAATTGGCATTTATAAGAAGAAGAACAATACCAAAAATGCAACAGGAGCGTAATATGTAGGAAATCGTCCACGCAGACTGCTACTGAAAAATGGTTCAAATGGCTCTGAGCACTATGCGACTTAACTTCTGAGGTCATCAGTCGCCTAGAACTTAGAACTAATTAAACCTAACTAACCTAAGGACATTACACACATCCATGCCCGAGGCAGGATTCGAACCTGCGACCGTAGCTGTCGCTCGGCTCCAGACTGTAGCGTCTAGAACCGCACGGCCACTCCGGCCGACACTGCCACTGAAGATGCCTTGCAAAAAATAAAGGCGAAAAGAGTATGGCACTAAAATTGTTGCATTTCCTTGGTGTCAGACGGTACATAAAGTAAAAATTATCAATACAAAGAAATATCTATATGGGCTTTTGGAGCTGAAGGCCCACCCTTGATGACTGCACGACACAAAGCTTTGCGCCTCAGTGTCTCTTAAATGGTTGTTTTGCTTAAATAGTTAATACCTTCTTTAAAAAAAATTCCTGTTGCTTTTAACTAAAAGAAAAGTGTAAGTTTTAATCGTTAACACTTTTGTTAAGATTTGGGTAACTGTGAACCTTTCTCAAGCGCTTGGTTTGGACGGGGGGGGGGGGGGGGGGGTGTTCACGCTATGTCTTTTTTATTTTAATTATATTTCTTAACACTGGCAATCTTTTTTTTAATTCAAAAATATTGGGCCTTGTTTAAATTAATTTTGTCCATATTTTGCAGCTTCAAACGTAACTGTACTCAGTAAACTCGAGGTATGAATTAAAAACCGCCTTCAGTCACAATTTTTCGTGTTTTATTCAGTACCCGATGCATTTCGGACCCTGAGGGTCCATCTTAAGGTGTAATTCGTCTTAATACGTGCTTTATTTGTTCTCCTGATTGCTGCTCTCTCTTTCTATATGTGTATATGATGGTTCCAACTGCCAATAAGTTCTTTTCTTTTAATCTAGAGCCAAGCAATTCAGCTTTTTCTTTCGTGAAGTCCAGATCCCTAACCAAATCGTTAAGCTCAGTCTGGGTAAACAACTTGGGCTCTAGACTTTCTGTATTACAATTGACTTCATCATCATCTGGTTCATCTAAATCGGACTGTACATCAGAAAATACTTCTGTTGGAATAGAGTTTAAATCATCTGGTGGTTCAGGAACCGCCAAATCTACACTATGCCCTACTGGTCGGATGGCGGACAGAAGGTTAGGGTAGCTTATTACCTTCTTGTTTTTCGTATTATGACAAGTAATATCAACACTGTAAAAGTAGCAATCATCGGAATGATTTCTTGGCACCCTCCATATCATAGGAACAACAAACCTAAAGGTATTTTCCCCTTTTTGGACTATTTTCTCAGATCTTCATAACATACCTTGTGCGACGCCCAAGATTTACCTTGATCACCAAGTTTAGATCCAAAGTATGATAGATAAACCTTTTTCACAAAGACTGTAATGTTTCTTTGGTGTTTTTTAATGACAAATTCACCACAAATATAACAAAAACTGTCAGCAGAGTTTGTGCAACCACGATTAGACAGCACATGTACAGGAAACTGGATAGGGAGGTTAGGTTGACATTAAACAAAACACCAACCACAAAAATAGAATTTGCCAGCTAAATGTTTTCAGCAGTGCTACCAACGTCATCTACATTCATTACACCTCCTTTTTAAATTATTTTAACTATATAAAAGCTGAAACTTCGTGGCAGATTAAAACTGTGTGCCCGACCGAGACTCGAACTCGGGACCTTTGCCTTTAGCAGAAGTAAAGCTGCGAGAACCGGGTGTGAGTCCTGCTTCAGTAGCTCAGATAGTAGAGCACTTGTCCGCGAAAGGCATAGGTCCCGAGTTCGAGTTTCGGTCGGGCACACAGTTTTAATCTGCCACGAAGTTTCGTAACAACGCACACTCCGCTGCAGAGTGAAAACCTCATTCTGGCATATAAAAGCTGTTGAATTCTTTTAAAAAATCGCTTAATTTAATACGTTTAACTGTAAAATGTGAGGAAATGGTGGGTGATACAGTTTTTTAAGTATCTTATTTGGGTTTCGCACCCTAAAAGACATAAGAATCAGGTATTTTCAGCAAAAAAGTTTTTCCATCGTTGGCCTGTGTTATTACGCAAAGCCTGTGCACGAGTACCTCGAAAACGGCGTAGCTGGTCGAATATTCACATACCACTGTCGTGACCATCTACAGAGAGAGGTAGGACAGTTAAATTACAACTAGCCGCTAAATGATTGGACGTCCACGACTCTTCACAGAACATGGGATTAGGCCGGCCAGGGTGACCGAGCGGTTCTGGGCGGTTCAGTCTGGAACTGCGCGACCGCTACGGTCACAGGTTCGATCCTGCCTCGGGCATGGATGTGTGTGATGTCCTTAGGTTAGTTAGGTTTAAGTGGTTCTAAGTTCTAGGGGACTCATGACCTGAGATGTTAAGTCTCATAGTGCTCAGAGCCATTTGAACCATTTGAACCATGGGGTTCGGAGGCTTGTCTGCTGTGTAGAGTAGCATAGATGGTGATCTGTGGCATCACTGGCGACAGAGCACAACGCTGGTGCACGCACAACTTTTTCGGAGGACACCATTCATTGTACGTCGTTGAACACGGAGCTCTGCAGCAGACCCTGCCTGCGTGTTGTCATGTTGAACCAGCGACATCGTCAATCACGACTGGCAGTTAGCACGTGACCATCGGCACTGCTGGACCATTGATCAATGGAGAAGTGCGAGCTCTTCGGGTGGGCCCATTTTTGCTACACTAGGTCGATGGACGCCTCCACAAACGCCGTCATCGAGGTGAACGGCGGTTCGAAGCTTGCAGAGCGACACGGACGCAAGTTGGTGGGAGCAGCATTATTGTAAGATGTCTTGGTGTCCTGACCGTCATTGCTCACATATTCTGCCCTCAAAATCATATTCTGCACATCAAGACGCTTCATTCGAACCCAAACTCGACAAGATAAAGTCAATGTTGTATGAATTCATGTAAACGATATGCAAATAACTAATAAATTGCAAGTGCGCACCGTGGTTGAAATACTCGAGGCTGGCGAACACACATACATTCCAGACACGACGGTCACAGGAGCCTTGAGTTCGAGAGAGGCAACTGCACACCAGGAGGCCGGTCCCAACCTATCTACATCGGTCGGTGGCCGCCCGTGTAGCGGACAGCGTTCGCCTGAGGGAAAGAAGGAACGGCCCCGTGTTTTGCTTAAAAGCAAATTCCGCTACATTGTGTGGGAGCGGCCAGCCTACGCATTCTTTACAAATAGCACGCGGTTTCAGAGATTTTCACAGGGAGACAGCAAACGCCAAACGCCGATACTACAGATTTCCGGGTTGGTCGCCTTAAACGAAACGTCATTCTCCCGTTTTAGAAGAGCAATGCTGATCAGCAGACAATATTTCTGACGCCTTGAACTGAAGGAGGAATGGAAGAGACCGAAAGATATACCCCTTCACGTCTGGCGTGGAGAGGGGCTGTTCCATTGTCGCTCTTGGAGCGAGGAGCAAGTCTCTCCTCAGTACTTCACTGGGAGAGCACCTCTGTCGAGAGCGAATCGAAGTGCAACTCTCTATCTTGAGTCCTTGCGATTAAGCATCATTCTCTGTGCTGGCCAACACACTTATTGTGCGGTGTGAACGGACAGAGTTATAGTTAAACGACTGTGAGCGAATTTTTGAGTGGCATCGCAGTGGACTGGTTATGTGACTGGTGTACCACGCCACTAGGGGCGAATAGGAATCCTTGACTTCATGAAGGCGTAGGGAGAGTTTGATTGGCGAAGGTCAATCCGGATAGAACGAGAATTATCTTATTTGTCAGCAGCGAGCGGCGCAGACAGCAGTCATTGCAGCTTACAGTATTGTGCGCTATAGCTATTGCGAGCCTCATATTTCCTCCACAACAGTACACTTCACTGCATTTCACACGCGACAGCCTCGACCGTACCTAGCAACATTCTAAAGGATAATTATTCAAGTTGAGTAGGTGCACCTCTCAGCCATTCTGCCAAGTCAACAACCATCTTAAACTTTGTATAGAAATTTCATTAGAAAATCCTATTCTTAAGAGGTAACTTCACATTCCGAAAAGAACCAGGATATAATTTGTTCAATTCATAACTAAAAGTGCCATTGTGATTTCTCAGAATTTTTGCAAAATAAATAATAACTTTCGTTAGTTTCATGCTTTTCTTACACTAACTAGCACTACTCCAGTACCCAAGTATCCCACTAGTTACGTAAGAAATTTTGTGAATTTTTGTGTCATTTCCTTACAGCGGACGACTCCAGAAGATATTTACTGGTGAAAGTTTTTCCGGCATTTCTCTTTAGAACGTTAGGAGCGTCTGTCTGACTTCTGTAGTAGTGTGGGGGTGGAAACTGCATCTTGCAGGAGCCACAGGGTAAAGGGCACATCTCAGATTAATCCGTTGCGCAGAATAACAGAATCTCAGATCAACCCCACGCTCACATTATGCTACTAGAGACATTCTCCTGTGCATGCGTAGGACCTGTGGTAGTAATCGAAGACACACTGACAGCTGCTAACAACAAGCATTCCTTCATGCTTGCTGTCTTCAGCAGTATAACCGTCCGTGTCTCGGAGCCAGAAGGGTGCTCCAGTGATTTGAGCATTGTAGTGAATTTACGTCGATGTCTCGGCGATCGAATTCGCCGGGAAACCTTCTGGATCGCTATCGGGCGCCATCATAGCGTACACAAATCAGCGGCCGTTATTTACGCGAATTACACGACCTGTGCGCGGACATGTAATGCAACATACTTACTTACATACTAAAATGTAGACTTTCACGACCGGAAATATCATGTCCATTATAATTATTCGGGCTGTTATGCCGTCGTCGGTTGATGAATTCTGTGTCAGTTCCCAACTTTTCGTCTCCGACTGCGGGAGACATCATCAAGGGGGTCCGTAGCTCGATGGAAGGTCCAACACACCCACTGGCTCGCTACTGACTTCCATCGAACTACGGACTCCCTTGAAGATGTCTCTCGCAGTCGGAGACGAAACTTTGGGAATTGACACAGAATTCATCAACCGACCACGGCATAACAGCCCGGATAATTATAATGGACATACTTACTTACTTTACTTTACGCGATCAAGCCCAGGGGACCGCGCGCTGCTACAAGGTCCCCCCTCAACTGGTTTTGCGCCTCCTGGGGCCAACCATTCCCTATTCCAATCTGCAGGAAGTCCTCACGGATTCCATCCCTCCCTCCCTTCTTTGGTCTTCCTCGTGGGCGTCTTCCATAGGGAGTACAATCCATAGCTTTCAAAGGCCATCAGCATTTAACCATCCGACTGACATGTCCTGCCCATACAAGACGCTTGGTTCTCATCAATCCTACAATGTTTGGTCTATTGTACATTTCGTCTAGTTCACAATTATGTCTGATCCTCCATTCTCCAGTGATCTCATCTTGTACCGGACCAAAGATCTTCCCTAAGGCTACATACCTTAACCTCAAACGTACCGACAAACTGTCGGATTACTGATATGCAGAAGCAGTGATGTAATGGGTGATCAAAAAGTCAGTATAAATTTGAAAACTGAATAAATCACGGAATAATGTAGATAGAGACGTACAAATTGACACACATGTTTGGAATGACATGGAGTTTTATTAGAACCAAAAAAATGCAAACGTTCAAAAAATGTCCGACAGATGGCGCTTCATCTGATCAGAATAGCAATAATTAGGATAACAAAGTAAGACAAAGCAAAGATGATGTTCTTTACAGGAAGTGCTCAATATGTCCACCATCATTCGTCAACAATAGCTGTAGTCGCGGAATAATGGTGTGAACAGCACTGTAAAGCATGTCCGGAGTTACGGTGAGCCATTGGTGTCGGATGTTGTCTTTCAGCATCCCTAGAGATGTCGGTCGATCACGATACACTTGCGACTTCAAGTAACCCCAAAGCCAATAATCGCACGGACTGAGGTCTGGGGACTGGGAGGCCAAGCATGACGAAAGTGGCGGCTGAGCACACGATCATCACCAAACGACGTGCGCAAGAGATCTTTCACGCGTCTAGCAATATGGGGTGGAGCGCCATCCTGCATAAACATCGTACGTTCCACCAGGTGTTTATCAGCCAGGCTGGGGATGATGCGATTCTGTAACATATCGGCGTACCTCTCACCCGTCAGGGTAGCAGTTATTTGCTGTCCAGCGCCATCTGTCGGACATTTTGTGAATTTTTTTTTGTTCTAATAAAACCCCATGTCATTCCAAGCATGTGTGTCAATTTTTACCTATCTACATTATTCCGTGGTTTATGAAGTTTTCAAATTTATACTGACTTTTTGATCACCCGGTATTTCGTTCCGTTTCGGCTGATCAGTGTATCTTTTCGTATTAGCGTGATGTCGCTTTGGGAATGAATATTTTTTTTGTCCAGTGAGGATATTTTGTCTAGGCGGCGGTTCAGAACTGCATCGAACGCCTTCCGGATGGACGATCGTTCACAAGCTTGGCTCTGCTCAGTATGCGACGGTAAGCGTAGAGTGCCTACTTACTTTCTTCACCTTCGACGAACACTCCCGTATTTCCGCTGGCCGGAGGCCGCTAACGAGATGACGGGCATCGCTTCACGCCAGCTGCAAGGCTACACCCAGTTCCACGCGACGATTACGGTTTCACGGCTCGGCCGCCATCATTTGCGCCTGCGCCGAAAAGTGAAAATGCTAGAAAGTTTGCGTGCTGCAGTAATGTCAATGGGATTTCTAGCCGAGTACACGCCTCTCGCTTTCCATCGCTGCCGTAACCGCCAAAGCTGCATCCCTCTCTCCCTCACGCGTTGACCTATCTTCCTGCGATTTTGTGTACGCAGATGTAGCATATTTTACAAATTTAGCTTTCGCCACATTTTGCCAGTTACTTAAATGGCATAGTGGTTCTGACCGAGCCCACCCTCTTGTTGGCCATATTTGGTTTATTAATGTTGAAACGTCCGCTTAGAAAAATTTATGAATGACTGTGCTGATGTACCTCTTACATTATTTGATTTTCGAACAGCTGAGCAGAACTGAACGTACTCAGACATTTCGCTCTTTATTATGATCAACACTAAACTGACACACAATATTTTTAGCGTAACACAATCTGATTTTCAAAAATCCCTACAAAAAAATTCCCCTGACTAACAATAACCTATACCTTTCATGAATCACTTACCACACAAAAATCTTCGTTACTCGAACTACTGCAATACAGCGAGCGCCAATACTGCCAGCTAAATAAAAGGTTCTAACTACTGAAGTGACTAACTACTGATAGGCATAGTCAGCAAATGAAAGATTTTGATAGAGAACAAACAATGTATTTACCTTAATAATGTTCAAAAGTCATTTTATATATATATATATATTTTTTTAAGAGCGGACGATCTGGACGTGTGTCCGCCAGATAGAGTAAATTTGTAATACTGGAGATATATATATATATACTGGAGAGAGATAAATGTATACTGTGTACTGGAGAGAGAGATATATATATACTGTATATATATATATATATATATATATACACTCCTGGAAATTGAAATAAGAACACCGTGAATTCATTGTCCCAGGAAGGGGAAACTTTATTGACACATTCCTGGGGTCAGATACATCACATGATCACACTGACAGAACCACAGGCACATAGACACAGGCAACAGAGCATGCACAATGTCGGCACTAGTACAGTGTATATCCACCTTTCGCAGCAATGCAGGCTGCTATTCTCCCATGGAGACGATCGTAGAGATGCTGGATGTAGTCCTGTGGAACGGCTTGCCATGCCATTTCCACCTGGCGCCTCAGTTGGACCAGCGTTCGTGCTGGACGTGCAGACCGCGTGAGACGACGCTTTATCCAGTCCCAAACATGCTCAATGGGGGACAGATCCGGAGATCTTGCTGGCCAGGGTAGTTGACTTACACCTTCTAGAGCACGTTGGGTGGCACGGGATACATGCGGACGTGCATTGTCCTGTTGGAACAGCAAGCTCCCTTGCCGGTCTAGGAATGGTAGAACGATGGGTTCGATGACGGTTTGGATGTACCGTGCACTATTCAGTGTCCCCTCGACGATCACCAGTGGTGTACGGCCAGTGTAGGAGATCGCTCCCCACACCATGATGCCGGGTGTTGGCCCTGTGTGCCTCGGTCGTATGCAGTCCTGATTGTGGCGCTCACCTGCACGGCGCCAAACACGCATACGACCATCATTGGCACCAAGGCAGAAGCGACTCTCATCGCTGAAGACGACACGTCTCCATTCGTCCCTCCATTCACGCCTGTCGCGACACCACCGGAGGCGGGCTGCACGATGTTGGGGCGTGAGCGGAAGACGGCCTAACGGTGTGCGGGACCGTAGCCCAGCTTCATGGAGACGGTTGCGAATGGTCCTCGCCTATACCCCAGGAGCAACAGTGTCCCTAATTTGCTGGGAAGTGGCGGTGCGGTCCCCTACGGCACTGCGTAGGATCCTACGGTCTTGGCGTGCATCCGTGCGTCGCTGCGGTCCGGTCCCAGGTCGATGGGCACGTGCACCTTCCGCCGACCACTGGCGACAACATCGATGTACTGTGGAGACCTCACGCCCCACGTGTTGAGCAATTCGGCGGTACGTCCACCCGGCCTCCCGCATGCCCGCTATACGCCCTCGCTCAAAGTCCGTCAACTGCACATACGGTTCACGTCCACGCTGTCGCGGCATGCTACCAGTGTTAAAGACTGCGATGGAGCTCCGTATGCCACGGCAAACTGGCTGACACTGACGGCGGCGGTGCACAAATGCTGCGCAGCTAGCGCCATTCGACGGCCAACACCGCGGTTCCTGGTGTGTCCGCTGTGCCGTGCGTGTGATCATTGCTTGTACAGCCCTCTCGCAGTGTCAGGAGCAAGTATGGTGGGTCTGACACACCGGTGTCAATGTGTTCTTTTGTCCATTTCCAGGAGTGTATATATATTGGAGGTATATATACACTTCAGAGAGAGAGATATATATATATATATATATACTGGATATATATATATATATATATATATATATATATATTGGAGATAGATATATATCTATATGTATCTTCAGTATTAGAAATTTACTCTATCTGGTGGACACACGTCCAGATCGTCCGCTCTTAAAATTCTGCCATCTCTCTCTCCACATCCACCACTGCTGGCGGCTCACCTCCAACTGCGCAACGCTATGCGCTGTCCACATCCAACTGCCCAACTCTACAATAGCGAGTATTCCAACAATGCCAACCAGCCACAGACTGCACACAGCACAACCAGTGATTTTCATACACAGCCTACTTACAATGTTAGTAACTAGGGCGACGGATCACATTTTTCACAGCACTTGCCACGCTGAGACAGTAACACACTGCAGCGAGTGACAAGGACAGTCGAATTTAGATAGCCAGTTCTGTTAGTAACAAAAATAGTGATCCTATTTGTTGCTCTTCTTTGTGTATTGATGGCTGGTTGTGGATACCCTTTCTGTGGTTTACCTTTTTATAATCTTCTAGAGGATGATCGGTTTGACGTTTCAATAATAATTACATGAATTCTGGTGGACTTCCTGCAGAATTACACATATACTTTCTGTCATCTCACTTCAACAATACAAATCAATAAAACACACATAACTCGTTCCCCAACCTCGAACTTCAAACTCGTACAACCTGCTGACCAAAAGAACAAAGATTTACCTCTAACAATATGCAGCAAAAAATTACTATCATACATCTATCCACTTATGCAAAAAAATCTTTGGAACATACATTTCGTAAATAAAATACAATTAATTGCCTATCTTTTTTGAGAAGTCCATAATCATCGTTATAATTACATTAAGTATTTATGAACGTTGATATTTAAACATTGTTGCACAGGTAAGTAGTAATAGATTCTTGGTTTTTATGTCTTCGGTGCTGTATCGTTCACTTCATATGATCCAAGATCGGTTAGTACATATATTTCACGATAATCAGTTTTATTGCACAGTCCAGCCAGAGAACGTAATTTTGATGTGGGTTTCGCTGGATGAGGTGTTGCAACAGTGGAATCGGATTTTTCTTGTTTTATAGAGAAGATTAGCATGTAGGGCCTATTCTTGGTTTACTGAAATGTACATTGAACCTAAATTCGCCTATGTCTGTCTTTTGTCGTGTGGTAATATGTATGTAAAGAATTGTGGTAGATTTCTTGTTGCGTGCTGTTAATTCCGTTGAAAGCCGCTGTGTTTATTTGCAGACTGGTTCGCCAATCTCCTCGGCGTCTCTCCAACTCCACATCAACGTAGTGTACCTGAAACTTTTTATAGCAATTAGAATGACTATAAAGAGTAATATTTACGTTCGAGTCTCCCCTAATTATTTGTTAGAGATAGTATTCAACGTCCCGTCGACAATGAGGTCATTAGAGTCTTTTATCAGAGATGAGCATTCGTCTATATCTTCCTTAAATACAACTTTTACCCTTACCATCGAGTTGTAACGCGTAATATCAACAGTTTTGAGTTCCCTTTCTCTTTATCAGAGCAAGAAGAAAATCGGAGTCCTTAACATTACATTCAACAACAGAGATGATAATAATCAGAGGTAACGCAATGGTAATGTTCGCTGTTCTTACGGAAGAAGTAACGTCTTTGGTTCCTACACACAGCACGGTATCTGACGCAGTTATTTCCGTAACAAAGTATGGTATTAATTACACTGACACAAAATGAGCTTTAAGAAAGTCATGAAAAGATCATAATGATATACAGGCAGCTGTAAATCCCGAAGTTTTCCTCCCGTTCATTAAGGACGTTACTGATAGTATAGGAAAGATAGTGGCAAAACGGGATATCGCTGTAATCTAGTAAACCCTCCCGGAATGTTCAGGAAAGCCTAGTGTCTGCCAAAGATGCTCGACAAAACCATTTGAAAAAGAAGGAATTTACAAGATGTTGTGGAGACGTGAACATGAGACTATTAAAAGAACGGTCGAAAAACGACTAGAAGGGAAATTGAAGTGGAAAACCAGAGATATCGGCTGTTGTAGATGTTGCTTTGCAGCCAGGATTCCATTTGATAGGATCCAGATCCCAGCAGCCACAAGAAGATACCACGAAAGGCTACCCATGGTAGCCATAGAGATTACTGAACACTTCAGTTCTTTAGCTGAAAGTAGGAGGTGTGAAGCTAAACGGTATCGGGATTGCGGTGTCCAAGAAGATGCACACCCGTGTCTCACGATGAGGTGACTACAATAGCGGACACAGCAGCAGACAACGATTCAATGCGCTTGAGTACTCAAAACATGTGACGTCACGCCTCTGCGCAGGAGCACGCGGAAATGGTATTTTACTTCAGTTAGTGCCGAGCCTGGGTGGGACCTTCGAAAAAGAAGCTACAGCCTCTGTGAAGAGTCCTCTGCAGATGGGGACGAAATGTGGGTTTCAGTAAGAAATTCATCCGACCACGGCATAATGCACTACTGGCCATTAAAATTGCTACACCAAGAAGAAACGCAGATGATAAACGGGTATTCATTGGACAAATATATTATACTAGAACTGACATGTGATTACATTTTCACGCAATTTGGGTGCATAGATCCTGAGAAATCAGTACCCAGAACAACCACCTCTGGCCGTAATAACGGCCTTGATACGCCTGGGCATTGAGTCAAACAGAGCTTGGATGGCGTGTACAGGTACAGCTGCCCGTGCAGCTTCAACACGATACCACAGTTCATCAAGAGTAGTGACTAGCGTATTGTGACGAGCCAGTTGCACGGCCACCATTGACCAGACGTTTTGAGTTGGTGAGAGATCTCGAGAACGTGCTGGCCAGGGCAGCAGCCGAATATTTTCTGTATCCAGCAAGTCCCGGACAGGACCTGCAACATGCGGTCGTGCATTATCCTGCTGAAATGTAGGGTTTCGCAGGGATAGAATGAAGGGTAGAGCCACGGGTCGTAACACATCTGAAATGTAACGTCCACTGTTCAGAGTGCCGTCAATGCGAACAAGAGGTGACCGAGACGTGTAACTAATGGCACACCATACCATCACGCCGGGTGATACGCCGGTATGGCGATGACGAATACACGCTTCCAATGTGCGTTCACCGCGATGTCGCCAAACACGGATGCGACCATCATGATGCTGTAAACAGAACCTGGATTCATCCGAAAAAATGACGTTTTGCCATTCGTGCACCCAGGTTCGTCGTTGAGTACACAGTCACAGGCGCTCCTGTCTGTGATGCAGCGTCAATGGTAACCGCAGCCACGGTCTCCGAGCTGATAGCCCATGCTGCTGCAAACGTCGTCGAACTGTTCGTGCAGATAGTTGTTGTCTTGCAAACGTCCCCGTCTGTTGACTCCGGGATCGAGATGTGGCTGCAAAATCCGTTACAGCCGTGCGGATAAGATGCCTGTCATCTCGACTGCTAGTGATACGAGGCCGTTGGGATCCAGCACGGCGTTCCGTATTACCCTCCTGAACCGACCGATTCCATACTCTGCTAACAGTCATTGGATCTCGACCAACGCGAGCAGCAATGTCGCGATACGATAAAGCGCAATCGCGATAGGCAACAATCCGACCTTTATCAAAGTCGGAAACCTGATGGTACGCATTTCTCCTCCTTACACGAGGCATCACAACAACGTTTCACCAGGCAACGCCGGTCAGCTGCGGTTTGTGTATGAGAAATCGGTTGTAAACTTTCCTCATGTCAGCACGTTGTAGGTGTCGCCACTGGCGCCAACCTTGTGTGAATGCTATGAAAAGCTAATCATTTGCGTATCACAGCATCTTCTTCCTGTCGGTTAAATGTCGCGTCTGTAGCACGTCATCTTCGTGGTGTAGCAAATTTAATGGCCAGTAGTGTAGCTCGGAATATTACAAGTGTGAATATCACCCACGCAATCTCGAAAATAGCAAGAGCAGGTAAGTGCGATAACTATCACAAAACTACCTTAACGGCACAGGCACAGAAGTTGCTGACAAGAATAATATTAATAAGAAGAATGGAAAACTTGCTATACCTTTGGCAACGATCAGTTTGGCTTTTGGAGAACTAAGGACAACATTTCTGAGGTTACAATTGATAACGGCAAAAATACTTAAGAAAAATCAGCACACATTCATCGGATCTGTCGATCTGGAAAAAAACTGTCGATAATGCGATATGAAATGGAGCAAGATGATCGAAATTCTAAAAAAGATTGGAATAAGCTGTGGGGAAAGAAGGGTAATATACAGGGTGTATCAAAAAGAATCATCCGATTTGGTACGCCTACATTTCTGAAACTAATAAACAAATAGAATGAATTTTGGTTTTTGATGAATGTGAAACTTAGAAGTTTTTTACCGTACCTTTTCAAATGTGTTCAATTCCCACCCCCCCCCCCCCCTCCCACCTCCTCATTGAGATGCACAGCGTATGTCAATGCCATATTAAAATTGTTCCCACACTGCAGCGAACATGTCTTGAGTTACAGCTTCCACTGCTGCCGTTACGCAGTGTCTCAGTCCATTCGTTGTTGTTGATAACGGACGCATATACAGGCTGTTACAAAAAGGTACGGCCAAACTTTCAGGAAACATTCCTCACACACAAAGAAATAAAATATGTTATCTGGACATGTGTCCGGAAACGCTTACTTTCCATGTTAGAGCTCATTTTATTACTTCTCTTCAAATCTCATTAATCATGGAATGGAAACACACAGCAACAGAATGTACCAGCGTGACTTCAAACACTTTGTTACAGGAAATGTTCAAAATGTCCTCCGTTAGCGAGGATACACGCATCCACCCTCTGCCGCATGGAATCCCTGATGCGCTGATGCAGCCCTGGAGAATGGGGTATTGTATCACAGCCGTCCACAATACGAGCACTAAGAGTCTCTACATTTGGTACCGGGATTGCGTAGACAAGAGCTTTCAAATGCCCCCATAAATGAAAGTCAAGAGGGTTGAGGTCAGGAGAGCGTGGAGGCCATGGGATTGGTCCGCCTCTACCAATCCACCGGTCACCGAATCTGTTGTTGAGAAGCGTACGAACACTTCGACTGAAATGTGCAGGAGCTCCATCGTGCATGAACCACATGTTGTGTCGTACTTGTAAAGGCACTTGTTCTAGCAGCACTGGTAGAGTATCCCGTATCCATTGAGCGTAGGTGGAAGAACATGCGGCCCAATCATGACATCACCAACAATGCCTGCCCAAATGTTCACAGAAAATCTGTGTTGATGTGGTTGCACAATTACGTGCGGATTATCGTAAGCCCACACATGTTGAAAGTAAAAATTTACAATTTAATCACGTTGGAATGAAGCCTCATCCGTAAAGAGAACATTTGCACTGAAATGAGGATTCACACATTGTTGGATAAAACATTCGCAGAAGTGTACCCGTGGAGGCCAATCAGCTGCTGATAGTGCCTGCACACGCTGTACATGGTACTGAAACCACTGGTTCTCCCGTAGCACTCTCCATACAGTGACGTGGTCAACGTTACCTTGTACAGCAGCAACATCTCTGACGCTGACATTAGGGTTATCGTCAACTGCACGAAGAATTGCCTCGTCCATTGCGGATGTCCTCGTCGTTCTAGGTCTTCTCCAGTCGCGAGCCATAGGCTGGAATGTTCCGTGCTCCCTAAGACGCCGATCAATTGCTTCGAACGTCTTCCTGTCGGGACACCTTCGTTCTGGAAATCTGTCTCGATACAAACGTACCGCGCCACGGCTATTGCCCCGTGCTAATCAATACATCAAATGGGCATCTGCCAACTCCGCATTTGTAAACATTGCACTGACTGCAAAACCACGTTCGTGATGAACACTAACCTGTTGATGCTACGTACTGATGTGCTTGATGCTAGTACTGTAGAGCAATGAGTCGCATGTCAACACAAGCACCGAAGCTTCCTTCAATTGGGCCAACTGGCGGTGAATCGAGGAAGTACAGTACATACTGACGAAACTAAAATGAGCTCTAACATGGAAATTGAGCGTTTCCGGACACATGTTTACGTAACATATTTTCTTTATTTGTGTGTGAGGAATGTTTCCTGAAAGTTTGGCCATACCTTTTTGTAACACCCTGTAAACCTCCATAAGAAATAATCACATACAGTCAGGTTTGGTGACACTTCCTGTTGGTAAATGACGTCGTTCGAATCAATCTCCAACTGCGAGAAAAGAATGTTCTCAAGCATATCGAGATATGTACTTCCTGTAACAGTGTTCTCAGCAAAGAAAAGTGGACGCTACCCCTTCTCCCGTGAAACTGCACGAAACACATTAAATTTTGGAGAGTCCTCTCATGTTGTACAACTTCATACGTTTGTTCCATATCCGATATTCTCACTTTATGACGGTTTATCTTTCCATTTAAATGAAATGTTGCTTTGTCACTAAATACTATGTGTGGAAGAAAACTGTCATCCTCCATCTTGTCAAGAAAGAAATTACAGAACTCCAAACGTTGTTGTTTGTCACCTTCACGAGGAGCTTGCAGCAGCTGAATTTTGTATGGTTTCATGTGTAAACATCGACCAGACGGACATCGGGGGCATGTTGAGCTGTCGAGCTGCACGGCTGACTGACTTCTGCGAACTCCTTGTGGAACTATGGCGGATGCGTCCGACGTCTGTGTCAGACACTCGGGGACGGTCCGGCGATTTACCTCTACACAACCAACCTGTTTTTCGGAGTTGTTCATGCCACCGTCTAATGCTCTGTGCTGGAGGAGGATCCACACCACACCTAGTACGAAAGTCACGCTGAACAGTTATTAGCTACCAGAATTGCGCAAAACGTAAAACACAAAACGTTTTTTGTTGTCCCGACATCATTTTTACTAGACCTGAAGTGGGCGCACACTGCTGCTACCTAGCGGGAACCATACAAAACTCGAGAACTCGCTCTTTCCAACAGTACATTGTTCACGCACATATCTGAAATAACATAATAGTTACGTTTTCTTAACCGGATGATTCTTTTTTGTACTTTATGTACGACAACCAAGACGGAACAATAAGAACCGAAGACCAATAACTAAGCGATCAGGTTTAAAAGGGTGTAAGGCAGGGACGTAGTGTTTTGTCCCTATTGTTGGGTGTACGCATCGAAGAAGAAAGGCTTAAAGACCGGGGTGAAAATTCAGGATGAAAAGATATGAATGATAAGATTCATTGATGATATTGCTACCCTTGGCGAAAGGGAAGGATTACAGCAGGTTTTAAATGGGATGAACAATCTAATGAATGCAGGATATGGACTGAGAGTACACCGAAGAAAGGCGAAAGTAGTGACGAGTGGCGGAAGTAAGATTAGCAATAATTTTAGCATCAAAATTGAGCACGAAGTTAAGGAATTCTGCTGTCTTGGAAACGAAATAACACATCACGAACTAGGCAAAGATGGCATAAAAATCAGACTAAGGCAGGCAAAGAGGGCAGTCCTGGCCATAAGAAATCTGCTAGCATCAAAGATCGGCCTTAATCTGAGCATTGTATGGTAGTGAAACATGGACACTGGGAAAACAGAAGGGAATCGGAGCGTGTGCGAAGATGCGATGCTGCAGGAGAATGTTGAAAATTTGGTGGACTGATAAGCAAGGAATGAGGAGGTTTTCTACAGAGTCGCCGAAGAAAGGAACATGTGGAACACACTGACAAGAAGGAGCGTAACGGTAGGTCTTGTTTAAGGCATCTGTGAGTAACTGCCATGGTGCTGGTGAGAGTTGTACAGGGTAAAAACTGTTGCGGAAGACAGAGATTGGAATACATCAACAAATAATTGGGAACGTAGGCTGCAACTGCTAATCTGACATGAAAAGGTTGTCACAGCAGATAAATTCGTGGCACGCCCCATCCAACCAGCCAGAAGTCACATGACACCAAAAAGAAAGAAAAAGTGTAAGTAGGTTTATTAAAAATGTAGCACAGCGAAAGCGATTGGGGAATGAGGTTCATCTACATCTACATCTACATACATACTCCACAGGGTATCTCGTACCACAACTAGCATCTTCTCTCCCCGTTCCACTCCCAAACAGAACGAGGGAAAAATGACTGCCTATATGCCTCTGTACAAGCCCTAATCTCTCTTACCTTATCTTTGTGATCTTTCTGCGAAATGTAAGTTGGTGGCAGTAAAATTGTTCTGCAGTCAGCCTCAAATGCTGGTTCTCTAAATTTCCTCAGTAGCGATTCATCAAAAGAACGCCTCCTTTCCTCTAGACTCCCACCCGAGTTCCTGAAGCATTTCCGTAACACTCGCGTGATGATTAACATGGGCGTACCCAGCGAGGGGCAGATCGTTCGCGCAGATCCGGGAGTAATTTTTTCGTCTTTGGCACGTTACTGTCGGCAGGGAAGTTTATACGAGGGTCGGTCAAAAAGTAATGCCTCCCATTTTTTTTCTACTTAAAGAAATTAAGTTAAGTGAAAAATTTGAATTTGGCGCCATTCCTCAAACCTTCTTCTGCAATCCACTGCAGTAGTAACTTTCTGTGTCAACAGGTGGCAGCACAGCAGAAGTTTGTAAGATGGCCGACATCGATGTTCGTTTGAGACAGCGTTGTGTGATTGAATTCTTGAATGCAGAAGGTGAAACGCCCATACGCATTCATGAAAGACTGAAGAAGGTGTATGGTGTTGTGACAGTGGATGTCAGCACTGTTAGACGATGGGTTTGTCGTTGTAAGGAAGCTGAAGGGCAAACACCGTTGACTGACGAAAAGCGGAGCGGCAGGCCGGTGAGTGCAGTGACTCCACACAACATTCAGCAAGTTGATGACATCATTCGTGGTGACCGTCGGGTGACTGCAGATGAAGTGTGTCGCATTATTTCTCTTAGTAAAGGCAGTGTGATCACGATTATTAAACAATTGGGGTACTCAAAAGTTTGTGCACGGTGGGTTCCAAGAATGTTAACCGATCAGAATAAAGAGGCAAGGAAAACAATAGCCTCCCAACACTTGCAGCGCTTCCGTTTGGAGGGAGATGAGTTTCTGAAAAAAATTGTGACCGGGGACGAAACATGGGTGCATTTTTTTGAACCCGAATCAAAGAGGCAGTCAATGGAGTGGCGTCACACAAGCTCGCCGAGGAAGAAAAAATTCAAAACTGTGCGATCGGCAGGGAAAGTTATGGCAACAGTTTTCTGGGATACAGAGGGTGTGATTCTGGTTGATTTTTTTGGAGCAGGGATGCACAATAAATTCTGTTCAATACGTCACAACCATCAACAAACTTAAAGCACGTCTTCAGCGAGTTCGCCCAACAAAATCAATGGCAGATGTTCTTCTTTTGCATGACAATGTAAGACCACACACCAGTCGTCACACCTCTGACGAGATTGTCAAAATTGGATGGGAAGTTTTGCCTCATCCCCCATACAGCCCTGACCTGGCACCATCAGACTTCCATCTGTTCGGGCCACTAAAAGAAGCTCATCGTGGGATTCATTTTGAAGATGAGGAGGCCGTCAAAACATTCGTGCGTCAATGGCTTAGGAAGCAGAGCTGTGATTTTTACCGTGCTGGGATACATGCCCTTGTTCAAAGATGGACCAAAACTGTAGAGATGGGCGGAGATTACATTGAAAAATGACAAAATGATCCTCAATGTTGTGGTTTTCAACCTATGTAATTGCATTTAAATTTCCTGACAATTAAACGTAGAAAAAAAAATAGGAGGCATTACCTTTTGACTGACCCTCGTAGAAATAATAAATTTAGCGATAAGCAATCCGCTCTGCTATTCGCAGGCATGTTACGTCGCCAAGGAACAGCGTATTCACTTGTAGGCAGTAAGGGATCATGACTATGTGAAGTTTCTAACGAACAACATCGTTTCGCCTACTACATTTAAATGTAAAATGCTTTTTTACTCCTAAACTATTAAGTTTTTAGTTACAGCTGACGCTAACTGTAGATTAATAGCAGTTGACGTGCAGGATATGACAAGCAGTAGATGGCGAGACATTTAGTGGAAGTGATTTATAAAATAATTTTTAGAACGTTCCACAAAACTGGCCATCACCGAAAAAACTATCGGGCACTTCAGTATAAACCCCATTAGGGCTGCCTGAAGCCCGTGCTCACTTGCATAATTTAATGAGTCCATTTTCTGGATTGTTACTGACGACGAAAACTTATTTACCAAGAAATTATCGGCGGCTAGAGTGCTAGTGGAACGCACGTTCGGATTTTTTACGAGCAACTTGCGTATTCTCCCAAAGAAAAAAGACTCCTTTAGAACACGAAGACATTGTTATTCAGTGCATCTCCTTCTTTCGCAACATATTAATCGATAAAGGTAGACCCATAATCTCCCTTCAGTTGAGTTTTTACCAGGACATAATCGAAAACAGCGCTGTGAAGCATGCTTTCAGAAGCAAACAGTGGAGCTTCAAGAAGGATGAAAAGCGGAGGAGAGGTGTTCAAAACCTGCCAACTGCCATTATTGCAAATTTACCTCATGAATCGTTTATTGAATCCTGTAACTACTGGGGCTATCATTTCTTTATTAAAATGATAAAATTTGTACGTAACTCAAATATGATAATATACCAAAGTTTATGCGTTTCTTGTCTGTAGTATTTTTGGCAGTTATTTATTTTAATTTTTTGTACTTATACAGTTCATTCCAAGGTTGGCATACCAGACCTCTGTCGTGGCAGTATTTGTTTTTCTGATCCCACAACACGGGATGTTGACGTACATATGGGACTTTCGATGTCCATCGCAAGAAATCGCATCCAACGATCGCACGAAACAAAACTCGGAGCTACCGTGCAGCACTGTTCTGCATCGCTCTGCTCAGCCCGCAGTCTAAACGGGCACCTCGCTATGCTACTGTTCTTATATTTAAAATGTTTATTGCAACCAGTTTTTCACTAGTTTCCTGTTTTATTTAATAAGAAATGCTGCATGTTTTCTCGAATTGTACAAGTGCATTCTTGTATTTAAAATGTTTATTAAAAGCAGTTTTTCACTGGTTTACTGTTTTATTTAATAAGAAGTGCTGTATGTTGTCTCGAGTCCTTGTTTCCTGAGACTAGTATGACCTGCCCCCCCTTCCCTCCTAGTTCAGATCCTGGGTACGCCCTTGATGATCAAACCTACCAGTAAGAAATCTAGCAGCCCGCCTCTGAATTGCTCTTGTGTCTTCCCTCAATCCGAGCTGATAGGGATCCCAAACGCTCGAGCAGTACTCAAGAATAGGACATATTAGTGTTTTATAAGCGGTCTCCTTTACAGATGAACCACATCCTCCCAAAATTCTACCAATGAACCGAAGACGACTGTCCGCCTTCCCCACAACTGCCATTACATGCTTGTCCCACTTCATATCGGTCTGCAATGTTACGCCCAAATATTTAATCGACGTGACTGCGTCAAGCGCTACACTACTAATGGAGTATTCAAACATTACGGGATTATTTTTCCTATTCATCTGCATTAATTTACATTTATCTATATTTAAAGTCAGCTGCCATTCTTTACACCAATCACAAATCCTGTCCAAGTCATGTTGTATCCTCCTACAGTCACTCAACGATGACACCTTCCCGTACACCACAGCATCATCAGCAAACAGCCGCACATCGCTATCCACCCTATCCAAAAGACCTCTTATCCAGATAGAAAACAACAGCGGACCTACCACACTTCCCTGGGGCACTCCAGATGATACCCTCACCTCCGATGAACACTCACCATCGAGGACAACGTACTGGGTTTTTACTTCAGAAGTCTTCGAGCCACTCACATACTTGGGAACCAATCCCATATGCTCGTACCTTAGTTAGGAGTCTGCAGTGGGGCGCCGAGTCAAACGCTTTCCGGAAGTCAAGGAATATGGCATCGGTTTGATATCCTTCATCCATGGTTCGCAAGATATCATGTGAAAAAAAGGGCGAGTTGCGTTTCGCAGGAACGATGCTTTCTAAAGCCGTTGTATACAAGAATCTGGGTTAAACGTTTAGCACAGTAATTAGCAAATAAACTTTAGACACCGGATGCCTGATTATGTCGTAGAACTCTGTTCACGCTGTAACAACGTAATACTTGAGGAAGGCCTGATTTTACCGTCACCAAATACCTGAACAATGCAGCCGATGAGCAATGGCAGAGTTAAGTTTGTTCACGCGATGGTTCGACTTAGATGAACAGATCACAACTGTCAATAGACAAAATGTCTGACACCACCAATGATACACACACCCCAGTTCCCAGAGCACCTGAAGATAGACGCTGACTGCGGATATTGCATTACAAACACAGGCCCTTTGACTGTTCAGAGATGTCACTAAACCCGCACAAAGATGTAAACAACCATTCATGAGCAGCGCCTATCAGACGGAGGGGGTCCGACAACCGATCAGTTCCAGACATTCCACTAGGAAGGAGGTACACGGCTCGTTTCG
This sequence comes from Schistocerca piceifrons, assembly GCF_021461385.2. Lineage (NCBI taxonomy): Eukaryota > Metazoa > Arthropoda > Insecta > Orthoptera > Acrididae > Schistocerca > Schistocerca piceifrons. The sequence goes on along the minus strand of NC_060146.1, from coordinate 67,242,665 downwards.
CCTGTAGTTCAACCATGCCTAAACGGTCAGTACCGCGGTTCAATCGTGTCCGCATTGTTACTTTGTGGCAGGAAGGACTCTCAACAAGGGAAGTGTCCAAGCGTCTCGAAGTAAACCAAAGGGATGTTGTTCGGGCATGGAGGAGATACATAGAGACAGGAACTGTCTATGACATGCCTCGCTCAGGCCGCCCAAGAGCTACTACAGGAGTGGATGACCGCTACCTACGGATTATGGCTCGAAGCAACCCTGACAACACCACCATGTTGATTAATGCTTTTCGTTCAGCCACAGGACGTCGAGTTACGACCCAAACTGTGCGCAATAGGCTGCATGATAAGCAACTTCTCTCCCGACATCCATGGCGAAGTCCATCTTTGCAACCACGACACCATGCAGCGCAGTACAGTTGGGCCCAACAACATACTGAATGAACCGCTCAGTATTGGCATCACGTCCTCTTCACCGATGAGTGTCGCATATGCCTTCAACCAGACAATTCTCGGAGACGTGTTTGGAGGCAACCCAGTCACGATGAACGCCTTAAACACACTGTCCAGCCAGTGCAGCAAGGTGGAGGTACCCTGCTGTTTTCGGGTGGCATTATGTGGGGTCGACGAACACCGCTGGTGGTCATAGAAGGCGCTGTAACGGCTGTACGATACGTAAATGCCATCCTCCGATAGTGCAACCATATCGGCAGCATACTGGCGAGGTATTCGTCTTCATGGACAATTTGCGCCCCCGTCGTGCACATCTTGTGATTGACTTTCTTCAGGATAACGACATCGCTCGACTAGAGTGGCCAGCCTGTTCTCCAGACATGAACCCTATCGAACATGCCTGGGATAGATTGAAAAGGGCTGTTTATGGACGACGTGAGGCACCAATCACTCTGAGCGATCTACGCTGAATCGCCGTTGAGGAGTGGGACAATCTGGACCAACAGTGCCTTGATGATCTTGTGGATAGTATGCCACTACGAATACAGGCATCAGCAATGCAAGAGGATGTGCTACTGGGTATTAGAGGCACCGGTGTGTACAGCAGTCCGGACCACCACCTCTGAAGGTCTCTTTGTATGGTGGTACAACATGCAATGTGTGGTTTTCATGAGAAATAAAAAGGGCGGAAATGATGTTTATGTTGATCTCTATTCCAATTTTCTTTACACGTTCCAGATCTCTCGGAACCGAGGTGAGGTAATACTTTTTTTGATGTGTAAGCTATTCCTCAGCCATGGGAGGTTTGTTCTTGAATCTGTTTTTACTCAAACAGCAGATTGTGCCACATGAAACTTGGGTGTAGCGAAAGATCTGGCTAGAGGGTCAAGTACACTACACATCTTCTCTACCGTTTCCACATGCTTCGTCCATCGTCGTCCCTCGATTCATTCCTCAGTCGGCAGAAATCTGAAAAAATCAAGAGCCTTCGGTCAAACAGCAAGCTTTCTTCAACATCCTCCAGCCTACAGTAGCTGAGATGGAACAATAATGTAGCGAAATAGCAGCAAGAAAACTACTATCGAAAGTAAGCGAGGTGTGTCGATTGCAAAAATTGACCGCTTAAAACCGATACCGGTATTTTAGTTCTGAATAACCCATATTTTTCGGTATTAGTTTGGTCTCGGTTGTAACAGGTGATTTTTATTTTTTAGTAATAACCTAGTAAAAAAACGAAGTATCAATCGGCTATAGCAACACAGGTAAAATTTTTCTTTTTAAATAATCCATTTTTAAGAAAAATGAGTAATTTTTGTTCGTAAAATCTGCTTTGGTCTGAAATATTACGTGTCATAGAAAATGAGAAAACCGGTCAGAGTTATTTTAATAACATGGTCGACAGAAACGAGCAACAAACACATGGCATTAGCACTGGTATACAGCATCGCTGAGATAATAATGTCTCTGTTGCAGTTTGTGGCTTAAGAATGCAATACAACAGATCTGCAAATATTTTTACGAAGTGATGTAGCAATGAAGTTCAATGCTTCATTTCCTTTAAGAGATTAGAGATTTGTCTGCCATATCTATGAGATCACAAAAGAGGAAGGAAATTATGGCAACAGTACTAAACTAAAAGCATAATAACAATTCATTCATAATATCCAATGAAAATAGGAAGTAGCTGATCTGCTACCCGTTTCTACATGATATGCCTTTATCAGCATGTCGCCCTTTAAAACGGGCAGATTAACACCAAAAACAGACTTCTTGAGCCTCAGTTTTCACACTTTAGCACTGACTATTCGTAATGTCCAAATAGTGGTATGGTCTCTGTTTACAGCATGATTTTTTAGCAGAGTTTCTAAAAATTAGAATCGATGGGAGAATACTGTTGATAGTATTCAACCACTTATTACTTTTCAGGAATAGTAGTGAACGGAGGATGCACTAAGTTTTTTTTCCATTTGCCTATTGAATCTAATATTTTAATTCTGTGTAACTTCAAACTGTGAGAGTCAAACTTTTTTCGGTATTTGGTCAATTTCTACTTTTATTACAGGAAATAATAGGAATAAAAAAAAACGAAAGTCTGTTATTTTAAAAACCAGTTATTTTGAGTTGTTTTCTATAGTCTGGTTAAACTGGCGTGGGAAGAATCCGATATAACCAAAATTTGGTTGTTTCAGTGATAACCGCCATCGCTAGGTTTCAGCTGTGGGAATCAAGTGCACTCCCTCTCTCTTTCTGAGCATTTATCCTGACTGGCGGGGCGTGCTCTTGTGGTTAACCAGATTTGGCGTGTTAATTTTAAGGGGTAGCCGGATGCCCTTCCTGTCGCCACCCCATACCCCCCCTCCCCACACACCCCTGGGACAGAATGTGTGTACCCCAACTGTCCGCGTCTAGTGTAATTCATGGAATAGTGCAAACGTGTTTCAAATGTCTGCTAGTTGTGTAATTGAGGCGGAACGTAGGGGCCAGTCCAGTATTCACCTAGCGGGATGTGGAAAACCGCCTGAAAACCACATCCAGGCCGATCGGCACACTGGCCCTCGACGTTAGTCTTCTGGGCGGATTCGATTCGGTGCCGGCGAGCCTACCCGAGTCCAGGAAGCAGCGCGTTAGCGCTCTCGGCTACCCTGGCGGGTTGTGAGAATCAAGTGGACTGTTGCGACATAATCCATTTCACCAATGGATGTTTCTTCGGAAGTAGTCGTCTCTTCATGAAGCTACTCGGACGAAATAACACTGTGACAACAGTGTGCGTTACAGTCACGGGCCGAGAGAAAGGACTCTTCTCGTAGGCAGGAGATACGAAGACGAGGGGTTGGACTCGTTATAAAATAAATAAATAAATAAAAGCATCTGCATCGCTTGGGACTGATCTATAGCCCTCTTTGTACTTGTGGAAAAGAAGAACACATGAGCCATATAACATTAGGATGTTCCGAAAAGACAGGCAGGATAGATGGGACACTAAATCATCTGAGTGCTTTGGGTACAAAGGCCCCCACTGCATTACCACTCGTTTGCTAACGACAGACATTAAGATGTATAAACTCATATACAAAGCTCTCAGGTAATTAGAGGTGTCTCACTAATCAGTCACGCCGAAATCTAGATCTGCGAGCACGGCGGGAGGTGGAGGTGGAGGAGGAGGAGGAGGAGACGGGCTGCACGAGACAATAGACGAGGGCGGACGCTCCAAGGTGTCAGAGCAGAATCGAAGAGTTACATTGCCCCTATGGCGGACCGAGGTTACCCGGTACATGAGAAGACAAATCGGACACATCAAGAGAAGTGTGTTTGTACACACTTATTTAGTTCAGAATAATACGACTTTTGTTGTAACTGACTTTAATTTAAATTTTGTACACAAATAAGAAGAGTGCCTATGTGGTGTGCGTACTGTAAGACCTTCAGTACACACACCATCAGATTATTTGACTTGCCACTCTAACGAAGTAGGCGAGTGTCAGCAATATGTCTCGTGGTCTTATCGGGGCGTGTTTATCTTCTGACGTTTGGTCAGACGATAGAAATGCCACTTGCACGCTTAGAGTATCAGATTGATGGTGACCAACTTTAAATGGAACTTGATTAATTTTCACACACATTTATTAAAATAATTACAAGCATAAAAATTACTTAACTTGGTTCTGGATGCTATTTACAATTGACAGTCTGAAGTTCCCTTGGTACTGGTACGTTAATCTTATTCTCACATATATCTCTGATACTTGAGAAAAGTGCCTATACATTTATCTTCATGGTTATGTACAGGAATATGGTAATCTTATTAGGTGCAGACTGAATCTTGGCTATGGACTGGTACAGACAAATGTAGAACTTGTACAGACTGGTACAGACTAATGCAGACTGGTACAGACTGGTGTAGACAAATGCAAACTGACTAATCGGAGGTCTGTACACTCGTTATAATACCTCACGCGTTCAGGTATCACTGTGCGAGTGTGATCTACGAGGAGAAAAGGATCTACGTTAGCAGCAATCTCATTGGCTGCGTTACATGTTAATATGCGGATCAGCGGAAGCAGAATTTGGTCCGTCTCTATGGCAGCGCCATCTCGTAGTGCGGAGACGGACGAGCGCTGCGCCTTATACGTAATTTCAAAGTTTTACGAAACTTTTTCTCGCTGACAACGCCAACAAAATGTTGAAAGGAAAGCAGTTCATTGCATACTGCATTTTCGGTTTTCTTGCAGTAAAACTGCCACATCATTCAAGACATTTTAGTTTTTTTAATTAGTTACTAGTAACTGTATACGCGACACATTTTGCACACATTATTCACGTATATCACTCAATGTACTTGCAAAATTATATCGTTGTACAAGAAATATTTAAGGAGATATGACGTAATAAACACTGAGTTGCCTGAAAATCTGCCGCCTCACGCATGACGTTTAATTTACTATTTCATTGCTACTAACGCTACTCACAACACATTTCCTGTCCAGATTGTACACCAGTCACGTTCGTTTCAGAGTTACGCTGACACAATAGATCGATACTCAGCAATCATATGCAACTGCTCCCTCGTCGAAAGATCCGTAGCCTAAGACTTGAAAGTTGCATGAGTCATACCATCACCCAAGAAAGGAAATAAGAGTCATCCGGTGAATTACAAACCCATGACACTAACGTCGATTTGCAGTAGGATTTTGTAAAATACATTGTGTTCGAACATTACGAATTGCCTCGAAAAGCCATTTGTAAACAAATAACACGGATTCCGAAATACCGTTCTTGTACACTAAGGCGCCAAAGAAACTGGTTCAAAATGGTTCAAATGGCTCTCAGCACTATGGGACTTAACATCTGAGGTCATCAGCCCCCTAGAACTTAGAACTACTTAAACCTAAGGACATCACACACATCCATGCCCGAGGCAAGATTCGAACCTGCGACCGTACCGGTCGCACGGTTCCGGCCTGTAGCGCCTAGAACCGCTCGGCCACCCCGGCCGACAAAGAAACTGGTACAGGTATGCGTATTCAAATACAGAGATATGTAAACAGGCAGAATACGGCGCTACCATTGACAATGCCTATATAAGACAAGTGTCTGGAGCAGTTGTTAGATCGGTTACTGCTGCTACAATGGCAAGTTATCAGGATTTAAGTGAGTTTGAAAGTGGTGTTACAGTCGGCGCACGAGCGATGGGACAAAAAATCTCCGAGGTAGCAAAGAAGTGGGGATTTTCCAGTACGACCATTTAACGAGTATTCCGTGAATGCGGTAAAACATAAAATCTGCGACATCGCTGCGGCCGGAAAGAGATCCTGCAAGAAAGCGACCAACGACGACTGAAGAAAATCGTTCAGCGTGACATAAATACACTCCTGGAAATGGAAAAAAGAACACATTGACACCGGTGTGTCAGACCCACCATACTTGCTCCGGACACTGCGAGAGGGCTGTACAAGCAATGATCACACGCACGGCACAGCGGACACACCAGGAACCGCGGTGCTGGCCGCCGAATGGCGCTAGCTGCGCAGCATTTGCGCACCGCCGCCGTCAGTGTCAGCCAGTTTGCCGTGGCATACGGAGCTCCATTGCAGTCTTTAACACTGGTAGCATGCCGCGACAGCGTGGACGTGAACCGTATGTGCAGTTGACGGACTTTGAGCGAGGGCGTATAGTGGGCATGCGGGAGGCCGGGTGGACGTACCGCCGAATTGCTCAACACGTGGGGCGTGAGGTCTCCACAGTACATCGATGTTGTCGCCAGTGGTCGGCGGAAGGTGCACGTGCCCGTCGACCTGGGACCGGACCGCAGCGACGCACGGATGCACGCCAAGACCGTAGGATCCTACGCAGTGCCGTAGGGGACCGCACCGCCACTTCCCAGCAAATTAGGGACACTGTTGCTCCTGGGGTATCGGCGAAGACCATTCGCAACCGTCTCCATGAAGCTGGGCTACAGTCCCGCACACCGTTAGGCCGTCTTCCGCTCACGCCCCAACATCTTGCAGCCCGCCTCCAGTGGTGTCGCGACAGGCGTGAATGGAGGGACGAATGGAGACGTGTCGTCTTCAGCGATGAGAGTCGCTTCTGCCTTGGTGCCAATGATGGTCGTATGCGTGTTTGGCGCCGTGCAGGTGAGCGCCACAATCAGGACTGCATACGACCGAGGCACACAGGGCCAACAGCCGGCATCATGGTGTGGGGAGCGATCTCCTACACTGGCCGTACACCACTGGTGATCGTCGAGGGGACACTGAATAGTGCACGGTACATCCAAACCGTCATCGAACCCATCGTTCTACCATTCCTAGACAGGCAAGGGAACTTGGTGTTCCAACAGGACAATGCACGTCCGCGTGTATCCCGTGCCACCCAACGTGCTCTAGAAGGTGTAAGTCAACTACCCTGGCCAGCACGATCTCCGGATCTGTCCCCCATTGAGCATGTTTGGGACTTGATGAAGCGTCGTCTCACGCGGTCTGCACGTCCAGCACGAACGCTGGTCCAACTGAGGCGCCAGGTGGAAATGGAATGGTAAAGCCGTTCCACAGGACTACATCCAGCATCTCTACGATCGTCTCCATGAGAGAATAGCAGCCTGCATTGCTGCGAAAGGTGGATATACACTGTACTAGTGCCGACATTGTGCATGCTCTGTTGCCTGTGTCTATGTGCCTGTGGTTCTGTCAGTGTGATCATGTGATGTATCTGACCCCAGGAATGTGTCAATAAAGTTTCCCCTTCCTGGGACAATGAATTCACGGTGTTCTTATTTCAATTTCCAGGAGTGTACAAACATTGCGCAAATCGGTGCAGATTTCAATGCTGGGCCATCAACAAGTGTCAGCGTGCTAACCATTCAACGAAACATCATCGAAATGGGCTTTCGGAGCCGAAGGTCCACTCGTGCATCCTTGATGACTGCACAACACAAAGCTGTTCGCCTCGCCTGGTCCCGGCAACACCGACATCGGATTCTTGATGACTGGAAACTTTGTTGTCTGGCCCGACGAGTCTAGTTTCAAATTGTGTCGAGTGGATGGACGTGTACGGGTGTAGAGGCAACGTCATGAATCCATGGACCCTGCATGTCAGCAGGGCCCTGTCCAAGTTGGCGGAGGCTCTGTAATAGCGTGGGGCGTGTGCAGTTGGAATGATACGGGACAGATACGTCTAGATACGATTCTGGCAGTTGGCACGTACGTAAGCAACCCGTCTGATCACCAGCATCCATTCATGTCCATTGTACATTCCGACGAATTTGGTCAATTCCAGCACTATAATGCGACACCCCACAGTCCAGAATTGCTACAGAGTGGCTCCAGGAACACTCTTCTCAGTTTTAACACTTTCGCTGGCCACCAAACTCCCCAGCCGGCCGCCGTGGCCGAGCGGTTGTAGGCGCTTCAGTCTGGATCCGCGCGACCGTTACGGTCGCAGGTTCGAATCTTGCCTCGGGCATGGATGTGTGTGATGTCCTTAGGTTGGTTAGGTTTAAGTAGTTCTAAGTTCTAGGGGACTGATGACCTCAGAAGTTAAGTCCCATAGTGCTCAGAGCCATTTGAACCATTTTGAACCAAACTCTCCAGATAAGAACATTATTCAGCACATCTAGGGTTCCTTGCAAAGTGCTGTTCAGAAGAGACTTCCACTCCCTCGTATTCCTACTGATTTATGGACAGCCTTGCAGGATTCATGGTGTCATGTCCCTCAGGAATACTTCAGACACCAGTGAAGTCCATGCCACGTCGTGTTGGGGCACTTACGCGTGCTAGCTGGGGCCCTACACGATGTAGGCCGCTGTATCAGTCTCTTTGGCTCTTCAGTGAAAAACACAACTAGCTCTTTATTGTCACGAGGCAACGACCGCTATCGGCAGAGCATGTCAAATTCATTCCAAATTTTTAGACTTTTGTCACCTCTCCTCACATGGGACTTCAAATCAAACTCCGTGCCAGTAGAGTATCGCCTTCGGAGTTGTGCGACTGGATTTGTGGTTTCCTGCCAGATAGGTCACAGTTCGTAGGAACTGATGGAACGTCATTGTCGAGTAAAATATAAGGGTCATTCCACACCAAGTGGTCTAAAACTGAAAAAAGTTCCCACCATCATGGTCTCCAATTTTCGTCAAATTTTAACTGTAGCTTTAGTCAAGTGTTGAAGTAAGTTTCCCAAGATTTCAGGCCTCTAGCTGCAATAGCTGCTGATCTAGACCCCCTTGTCTGAAGTGTACTTAGTCCGTGTGCATGCAACATAAAAAAAATGTCATATTTGGAGTCTAATAAAATCGAAACTAATTCATAAGAATGGTTAGTAAGATGCGACCCTGTACAGTTTTTTTTTGCTGATTCCAACGAAATTATGTATAACATTACTCATGCAAACCCCGGTCAAATAACTCGACTCAAAGTATACTTCAAAATTTGTCGTGACACAACGCGACAAATTTTGACCAATATTAAGACTGCAATGATTTCCTTGCAGTTGAAGATATGGACTTGAACTTTTGGCCAAGCTTCATGCTTGTGCTAGACATAATGCAGCCGGATTTGCAATGATCCAGGCCATATGGTCGCCCTGCAGTATCTCTTCAAATTAGGCAGTGTCAGCACAAACGGTAAAATTTACCAAAGTTTCAAGCCAATTACTAAAAAATAGTTGGCCTGAATCTGCTTGTGAATAGTATCACCTAAAAGAGAAACTCTTGCTCTACAAGACTGACATTTGTTTTTTTTGCAACGCGACCATTAAGTACTCATTAACTCACATCAAAGTTGTTATATTTTGTATGCGCGATGCACTAATTTTTCTTCATTTCTAGGAATTTGAATCTTAATAGTCGCTTAGAATTACTGATATAATTGGATATTTCATTCGTGTTTTATTCAGTGATTGGCCAGTGAGAGATGTCAGAAGTTAATGAAGAAGAAGAATCGTTGGCCCCCTGTTCAATTGGAAAAGATGCTGCTGCATCGAAGTGCCATGTTATCTTCTATGCTAAGAAGACTGGATTCAAAGCGTTTAGTGATTTCACAGAATGTGACCAGAAATTGCTTGTTTCGCGTTCAGAAGCCAAACTTGACGAAAATTCCATCATTTGCTTCCACCATGAAGCCCTCTTCCTACATGAATATCAAGCGATGCAAAAGAAATGTTGCAATCCATTCAAGAAGAGGAATCACAATGTAAAAGCTGGACTTAGACTGCTTGATAATGAAACAGCTGCCAAACTTTGCCTGTTAAAGAAAAAAGAAGTGATTGATATAAAACCTGGTCAGAAGCTTTGCCCTCGCTGCATGTCGGCACTGAACCAAAAGCTAGAAGATTCATCATCACTATCAACCCAATCTGAACAAGATTTCACAACGGATGAAACTGAACCAGCCATCAACAAAAGTTTATCATTTATTGGTGCTTCACCATTGAAAAGAAGACAACTAAGTAAAAGAGATAAGCAAAGCTATGCAAAAAGAAAGATCTTGGATGCACAAAGTTTAATTGGGAATCAAATTGCTGCTGCTGTAGGAATCAATTACGATGAACAGCCAAGTTCAAGTATAAGTCGCCCATGCAATAATTGTGCAGATCTTGATAATCTTATAGAAGAGTTGAAAGAAAAATGTAAAGTGTCAAATCGTAGGACAAAAGTTCAAATATTGACCTTGGTTCCAAGAAGCTGGACAATTAAAGATACGACAACAGCATTTAATGTATCAGAAAGAATGGTAAAGCAAGCGAGAAAACTGAAGAATGAGCAAGGTGTTCTAGCTTTTCCAGCAAATCGGCAAGGAAGGAAGCTTTCAGATGAAGTTGTCCAGAAAGTACATGACTTTTTTCAAGATGACGAATTCAGCAGACTTTGTCCAGGGAAGAAAGACTGTGTGCCTGTGAGAATTTCAGGAACAAAGGTGTACAAGCAAAAGCGGTTGTTGCTTTGCAATTTGAAGGAAATGTACGTGTCTTATCAGAAGCAAAATGGACCAGAAATTGGCTTCTCAAAGTTTTGCGAGCTTAGACCAAAATGGTGTGTTACAGTTGGCTCTGCTGGAATGCACTCAGTTTGTGTCTGTACAATACACCAAAATGTCAAGCTTATGCTCACTGGTGCATCAATCAATGAAGACTACAAGGAAATTCTTAGCAAAGCTGTTTGCAGCTTGGAAAACAAGGATTGTATGCTTCATCGTTGTGAAAACTGCCCTGGTCCAGAAGGTGTAGAAGCAGTTATTGCAACATATTTTGAAGATAATGACCCTGAAGAACTGATTGAGTACAAACAATGGATTCATACCGACAGGGATACTTTAGAAACAAAGCAGCTTTCAACAGAAGAGTATGTTGAAGATATTGCAGCAAAAATTTGGAACCTGTCTTGTCATCACTACATTGCCAAGCATCAAAGCCAGCACCTGAAAGCTCTCAAAACTGATTTGAAAGAAGGCGAATTCATAATACTAATGGATTTTGCTGAAAACTATTCATTTATTGTTCAAGATGCAGTGCAAGGCTTTCACTGGGAAAACAGTCAAGCAACAGTTCATCCATTTGTAGTCTACTACTGTGAAAACGAAGAGGTGCAATGTGTGAATCTTTGTGTTATTAGTGACTGCCTTCGACACGATACGATTACTGTCCATGTTTACATTGGAAAAGTAATCAACTACCTGAAGATGCAATTTTCCAAAATAAGCCACATCCACTACTTCAGTGATGGTTCAGCTGCACAATATAAGAATTTCAAGAATTTTCTCAACTTATGCTATCACAAAGAAGATTTTGAAATAACAGCAGAATGGAATTTCTTTGGAACAAGCCATGGAAAGTCGCCTTGTGATGGCATTGGAGGCACAACAAAACGGTTGGCAGCAAGAGCAAGTTTGCAACGTCCATATGAAAACCAGATTCTAACACCCAAAGATCTTTTCAACTTCTGCAATGATAATATCAATGGAATCAAATTCTTTTTCATCAGCAAAGAGGAAGTTGAAGAAGAAAAAGCTTCTCAAGAAGAAAGATTCCTGCAAGGGCACACTCTAGCTGGCACAAGAGAAAACCACCATTTTTTGCCCATTGATATGACGACAATTAAGGTCAGTAGAGTTTCTAATGATGCGACATCTTTTTTGGCCAAAATTAGTGCTGCTGAAGTAGTAGTTCAAGTCATGGATCTTCAGCCTGGGCAGTATGTTGCTTGCATTTATGAAAAGAAATGGTGGATTGGAAACATCGTTGAAATCTCAGTCGAACAGAAAGATGCTTTCATAAGCTTTATGCATCCTCATGGTCCTGCAAGTTCATTTTATTGGCCCTTAAGACGTGATACTTGCTGGATTCCAGAACAACTTATCATTGGTGTTATTCCAGCTCCATCAGTGACATCATCTGGTCGGCAATACAGTTTTCCTGAAAGCATTCTCTTGCAAATCAACGATGCTTCCAGAATGATGAAGTAACTGAGGAAGACAGGCTTGGGAACCTGCATAAAGAAACCCACAATCAGGCTTGGGATCCTGTGGTAAAGACACCCTGTAATCAGGCTTGGGAACCTGCAGTAAAGATACCCACCCGTGGCTGTTACTGCATGGCTATCGGGCGTGGCCCCTATGGCGATGGGGATGCTGGTTTCATTGTGATAACCAGTAATGGCTCAGCCATCATGGACCAACGCAGGGCACTGCGCACACAAAATATAAGATACTTTGACCTGAGTAAATAAGCACTTAATGGAAGCGTTGCAAAAGAAAAATATATCCATCTTGTAGAGCAAGAGTTTCTCTTTCAGATGATACTATTCACAATTAAATCCAGGCTGACTATTTTGTAGTAATGGGCTTTGAACTTTGGTAAATAAAGCCATTTGCGCTGACACTGCCAAATTTGAAGAGATTTTGCAAGGCGACTATAAAGCCTGGGTAGTTGGAAATCCAGCTGTATTATGTCCAGCACAAAGATAAGACTTGGTAAAAAGTTCAAGTCCATATCTTTATCTGCAAGGAAATTATTGCAGTCTGAATATTGGTCAAAATTTGTCGCATTAAGTCACGACAGAATTAGGGGTACACTTTGAGTCGACTTGTTTGACCGGATTTTGCATCAGTAATCTTATAATTAATTTCGTTTGAATCAGCACAAAAAACTGTACAGGGTCTCATCTTACTAACCATTCTTATGAATTGGTTTCAATTTTATGAGACCCCAAAAATGGCATTTTGTCTGATGTCGCGCGCATGCGAACTTACTACCCTTCAGACAAGGGGGTGTAGATCAGCAAGTATTGCAGCTAGAGGCTTGAAATCTTGAGAAACTTAATTTAGCACTTGACTAGTGCTACAGATAAAATTTGAAGAAAATTGGAGACATGATGGTGGGAAGGTTTAGACCACTTGGCATGGAATGACCCATAAGTAATATCTGGCGTTTCCCAAGGAAGTATTAAAGACCCTCTGCTGTTCTACATAAACGATTTAGGAGACAACCTTAGCAGCCCTCTTAGATTCTTTGCAGATGACGCTGTCATTTACCGTTTTGTAAGGGCATCAGGTGATCAGAATGAATTGTAAAATGATTTGGGCAAGATATCTGTATGATACGAAAAGTGGCAGTTGACCGTAAGCACTAAAAGAAATGCTCTAAATTTCGGTTACACGACGAGTCTCACAAATCTAAAGGCTGTAAATTCAACTAAACTGTTTGGGATTACAATTACGAACAACTTAAATTGGAACGATCACATAGTTAGTCTTGTGGGTAAAGCAAACCATAGACTGCGATTTATTGTCAGAACACTTAGAAAATGCAACAGGACTACTTAGGAGACAGTTTACACTATGTTTGTCCGCTCTCTTCTAGTGTGTTGCTGTACGGTGCGGGATACGCATTAGTTGGGACTGTCGGAGGACTTCGAAAAAGTTCAAAGAGGGGCAGCTCGTTTCGTATTATCGCGAAATAGGGAAGAGACATGATACGTGAATTCAGATATCATTAAAATAAATGCGTTTTACGACGCGGCAGCATCATCCCGCTAACTTTCAACCACCTCTCTCCTCCGATTTCGAAAATATTCTGTAGGCGTTCTAACAACCCTACCACAACACAGGCCAAAAATTAATTATGATTGTAATGTTGCTCACGCTGCTAAATATTGCATTTCTGGGCAACAACAAAGTTACATTATGTGGCAGGTGTCATTAGAGCACAGTTAATACAGTCATTTCTTGAAATAATGGATAAACTAGGCACTCATCTTTTCGTGTTTCCCACGCTGGTCTCGTTGTGAACTCATGGCTCAATCGTCGAAAACCTAGGTAGTAATGATTCCAAGCTCGGATGCAAAGAGGCCTAGGTGTTATTCTGCGATATTCAAAAGTTTTATAGATGTGTTTCATAAACCATTCTTGAAGATTAAACTTTTGCAAGTTAATACAATGGTGATGTAAAAACGTAATCAGCACTCCGAATTTAAGGTACACTTCTTTTTTATTACTTTTGTTGCAATATCAAGTAACTCACGAAACATCACTTCACAATATAAAACATACTTGAAAATATCTTCCTCACTGTCGAAGTTCACATTTTATAAACTGACTACAGTTTGCGTCTTTTCAACATGACGACCAGACTTGACTCACTAATAACAGCTTACGCGCCTAAAAATCAGAGTTACAAGTACGACAAAGATCATAGTGAGAAAAGAAAGAATTCACATAAGAATAATATCATTGCAATATAAACATATCGATGTATCAAAGAACCTCTACATTAATGAAATCAAATCTGAATGTTGTCTCAGAAATATGTTAACTACTGTACAGAAACAGTAGAATATTGCTGGCATCGAGAGGTTGAGGTGAGGTGCCGTAATAGTTACGTAATTCAAGTACCATTACAGCGTACAACTACAAAGGGAAAAATGATCATCGTGATAACGTAAGAGAAATCAGATCTCGCACGAAGAGATTTAAGTGCTCGGTTTTCCCGCGTGACGTTCGAGAGTGGGACAGAAGAGAAATAGCTTGAAGGTGGTTGGATGAAGCTTCTGCCAGCCACTTAATTGTGAAATACGGAGTAATCATGCAGATGTAAATTTCGCAGACACTTTTATATATGTCTCTAAATGTATCTACAAAATTATATCATTGTACGACACATAAGTCAGGATATGTGACATCATAAACATTGAGCCGCATGAAAATGAAACTGCAGCACAAAATTCGCTAGAGGAAAAGTTGAATGATGTGCACAGATATGTGTGTAATAAGCTAAATATGTGTGACATGTGTGCACGCACGTAAAAATCCTCTGACTCGATTTCAGCCAGACTTGGTAGCTACACATACTACTTACAACTTGAAAAGAAATGCTGTGAGGATAAGAACCAGCCATCTCCTACTGGGGTAGGGTGACGTGGAGAGAGAAGGGGGTAGGAGAAGCTACGCAGACAGAGGGAGAGACGAGAAAGGAGAGAGAGAGAGAGAGAGAGAGAAAGAGAGAGAGATGATATTTGGTTCGTGGTGCGCTCAACGGCGCGGCCTACAGCGCCGGTACAAAATCCCAATCTTGACACGATCCCATGTAGCCACTTTCACGAATGATGATGAAATCATTAGGACACCACAAATACCCAGTCACCGGGCAGATAAAATCCCCAGTCCGGCAGGGAATCGAACACAGGACACCGTGATCCAGAGGAAGCAACGGTAGCCAGTTGAGCTGTGCACGAGAGAGAAGGGGTGGGAGAGAGAGAGAGAGAGAGAGAGAGAGAGAGAGAGAGAGGTGGAAATGGAAGATGAGATGGACAGAGTGGGGGCAGGGAAGGAGATGTGCAGTTGGTCAGTCACACTACTTGGTTCTCTTGTTGTTCTTATTGTTGCCTTCAGATGGAAATGAAGTAATGGTATAGCATTACTGGCCGGGAGACACCTCGGCCGCCAGGTCTTATATGACGCCACTTCGGCGACTTGCGCGATGATGTAGACGAGATGAAACGGGAAATTATTTTGATGCAGTTCTCTGCGCTAGTCTGTCTCACGCAAGTTTATTCGCCTCCACACAGTTACCACAAGCTTCATCCCCTTGAACCTGCTCACTAGTATCAATCCCTGGTATCCCTCTACAATCTTCACCTCCTGCTCTTCCCTCAATTGCTGCTGCACCTCGATGCCTCGTGATGCGTCCTGTGAACTTATCCCTTCTTTTAGGCAAGTGCTGCCATAAATTTTCACATCTCACTTTCACGTGATACTACAGGCCAGAAGAAACAACCTAACATTCAAATTTTTGGATGTTACAATTTTTATCTTTTGCAGAGAGCTTTTATTGATATTGTTAGCAACGTTTAAAAGAACAGTTGAAAGGTCTCTGTAAGATTCCTTTCATGTTAATTTCTTAAAACTGTTGTCATTTACGGCATAAATTCCTCTTCTAAATTTACTGTGGTGTTTCTGACTATCTGGGAGAAGACTGAGCAGTAGAACGTGTTACTTTTACACATAATCAAAAACGATCTGTCACACCACTACACTTTAAAATACAGTTTACGTGTAATTCATGTCACACAGTCTCATACAGAACCTACATCCGCTTTCTTGTATATACTGTATATGATAAGATACTGTCATCCCCCTTCCCTTCTGTGTGAAAGGATGAATGAGCAAACGTATTTCTAGTAGCATGCTTGATGGTAGCAGACAAGCCTGTCTGCTAGAGAACAGTAGGACCAACGTCGGAACAGGTAGCTACGCTTTATAAAAGCAAAGATGTTTCTATTGTTAGTATGGTCCTGTCCGTCCCTTGTCATGTTGGTATAGGAAGCTGCCTCTCTGGTCACATCCGTTTTGTATCTGGAAGCACCCTTGGTAGGTTCCCCCGGGCAGTCTGTCCGCGGCGAGCATCTGAAGTGGTAAGATCTCCGGCTAAGCGCGTCTCTGCTAAGTCCGTAGGACAATGGATTTCTTAAGTTCAGCCTAACTGAAAATTTAATCACCTTTATTTAAGGTTTAGCTCTAAAATATCTAATGTTGTCTTAAATTGCAACGCAGTGTAATTCGAGTGTGAAGTTCAGAACATCTCCCAGTAGTTGCTTTGTCACTACTTTGTGAGTAAATGGAACCACGTGTTGAGGATCCGTAACTCTAACTAAGATCATCAATCTTAAATGCGAATGTGTGTGAGATTATAACGTCTCGTCTAGACAATATTTTTCAGTATAGCAACTTTTGTTTATGTTCAACCCACATGGAGTGTACTTTGTGAGACCAGTACCACGTGCTTATACAATTGTTTGACCCATCAGGTTAATAGTAAGACGACAGTAACCAGTTCGAGATTTTTCTTTTGTAAATTGCGTTTCGATGTAATTTATTTTAATTATCAAAATTATTGTGGAGTTACACTCTTTGCGTAAAGCAAGTTGACCACGTGTAGCATGTGGTGAAATCATCAAAGCAGCCCTCAGCTATTCTTTTCGGGAAGATTTCACAGAGAGTTAGTATGAATTTAGTATACCAGTGTGTGGTAATTTCATGACGGACGGGATTGCGCTACGAACGTAACTTCTTTGGGTGAAAATTGAATCAGTTGGTTGTGGTTAATTTCCTCTAGCATATGTTTCAACGTTATTCGTGTGTTATTTTACGAATGAAGTGTTGTATGCAGTCTCCCAATCTTGGCTCCATATGTGATGTGTTCCGTAAGATTACAAACTCACATTTTAACATTCCTAAATAAGGCACCAGTTTAGTTATGAATCAAGTTTGATATGCTGAAATTTTAACGGAAAATGATCAATGTTAAAATAAATGTCCAAATATAAACTGATTTATTTCTTTTTATTTAAATTCTCTTATATATATATATATATATATATATATATATATATATATATATATATATCACCGGTTATCGTAAGATGACTACTAAAAGATTGTAATTAATGTTAGTCTGGTTGGGAATTTGGTAAGCTAGACTGGATACCTGGTGAAACAGTTGCTCAGTAATGCAAGGTTAACTTCCGCAGATAGCTCACAGCTTCTAACCTGCTTTTATTGTCTTGAATATCAGCACCGCTTTCAGAACAAATTAATGCGTCAACTTTACACAGTTGAAAAAGCTCCAGATGAGAGATTCTGTATGGTACAGTGCCAGTGTAAGTGAACGTCTAAAGAAATAGCTACTGTTGCACAATACGTGTCAAACAAACCATGGGGCTAAAGATAGACACTGAATAGAACGTGTTTGCCTATCAGAAGAGTAATGTAACGTATGGAGATTTTAACGAGTGTTTCTTATCGAAACCTCCACTACAAAACCCAAAGAAAATTGGTTCGTATGTAAAGTAGCGCAAAAGTTAGTGTGCAGACGTTCACAGTCCAAAACAAAGAGTCATAAAACTCCCACTGGTTCTTTTTTTGTGCAGCGCCGCCAAGCGGCTGGCATGTATAAACAACACACTGTAATACGATTGTAAGGAGTGGAGAAGCACATTCAAAACGAAAATGAAGTATTTCGGAGCTTATTGCGGTACTTTAAATATGGAAGGCCTTTTGTAACATGGCATGAAATAAAATGATAACAGAGACTAGAGAGAGATGCGGATTAGAATTGTCTGAACTGACAGATTTTTATAATAAATCACAACTAGTAACTGTGTAAGGCAATTTCATTGTCTCCACTTACGTTTATCTGTTCACTGAAAAGGGAATGAGGGAATTAAAGAACTGTTGTTTGTCAGGGACATAAAATTAGTACAACACGATTCATTGATTATTATTCTCGTGTCAGAAACATACAGGTACATGAACATACATTTTACGCCGTTACGATTAAATTACTTTTGACCAAAACTTGGCCACTTCCAGTGCGTTTTCTGTTGCTTGTTGATCATCTTCTGTACAGTAGATTGGGTACATATAGTGTCCTTTTCCATATACTTTACATGAACAATATAAATAACGACAAAAGAACAATACATGCGTAATGCTATGTGAACTTTAATGCCTAATTGTCATGCGGACAAAGTGACGAAATAACTTTAAAGACAATTTATCGATTCTGATAATAGAGAAAAGACATTATTCTCCGTGATATAAGATCATATGTGTAAACTAAAGAACTGAACATTATAATCTTTGTTATATTATAAAAGGACTGGAAGACAATGCCGGCCGGAGTGACCAAGCGGTTCTAGGCGCTACAGTCCGGAGCCGCGCGGCCGCTACGGTCGCAGGTTCGAATCCTGCCTCGGGAATGGATGTGTGTGATGTCCTTAGGTTAGTTAGGTTTAAGTAGTTCTAAGTTCTAGGGGACTGATGACCTCAGAAGTTAAGTCCCATAGTGCTCAGAGCCATTTGGACCATTTTGAAGACAATGAACTTCGTCGTCTTCTGATGTTTTCTTGTGTCTTAGCTATTGTTTGAGTGCAAAAGGTACGATTGCATTGTGATAGCTTTTGTCTTTCTCTCGTTTAATTACTAGAACATAAATGATGTGTAAAAGAATTACGAAAATATAATAAGCTAATCTGGAGTGCAGAGTAACCATTTAAGGAACCCACACCACATTTGTTATAACGCAAGAGTTGTGTAGCATTTTTTCTGCAGCTGCTACGGAGCTAGCTGCGATCATCTTTGACTGAGAAAGTCGGCCGTCATAACGCGGCGCATTAAAACTTTTTATTTCCACAGGATTTACGACGAAGCCGGAGCAGAAGAACTTATTTAAAAATACTATCAAAATTAATTAGCATCAAATCACAAGATTTATTTTACGATAAAGTGACTATTTTCAGTGATACAGTTTGTTATAGGTCAGGTGCCTCTTTGCATCTGATATTATTTGTAGGGAGCCTGGCGCTCATTTTCAATCAGAATTTAAAGTTTAAATTGGTTGGTTCAAATGGCCCTGTGCACTATGGAACTTAACATCTGTGGTCATCAGTCCCTTAGAACTTAGGACTACTTAAACCTAACGAACCCGAGGCAGGATTCGAACCTGCGGCCGTAGCGGTCACGCGGTTCCAGACTGAAGCGCCTATAACCGCACGGCCACACCGGCCGGCGTTTAAATTGGCAACGGAAAATATAATATTGCTTATTTGTAATTGTTTATGAGGCTTTATGAAAGATAGCTTTACGAAATTTAACTTCACGAACTTAATAGAATCCTCATATAACCTATATATAGCACAGTCCGCGGCTCGTGGTCGTACGGTATCGTTCTCGCTTCCCACGCCCGGGTTCCCGGGTGCGATTCCCAGCGGGGTCAGCGATTTGCTCTGCCTCGTGATGACTGGGTGTTGTGTGATGTCATTAGGTTAGTTAGGTTTAAGTAGTTCTAAGTTCTAGGGGACTGATGACCATAGATGTTAAGTTCCATAGTGCTCAGAGCCATTTTTGAACCTATAGCACAAACAAACAATACACATAATCGACACCAACTCATGTGCCCAACTGTCTGTTCTTGCCAAATTAACTTTTGAACTTCCAACTCCAGATTTCACTCTATTCAGGAACTTCCAAGTTGTTCATTCCCCATCGTGACCTGGAGGTAAATCCTCAACAACTGTTTTCCAACCAGGTGGAAGGTAGATCGTAGCCTGCCACAGTTGTAACCTAGCATTTTCAGCAGTGGTTCTAAGTTCTTCTGAGGTCCTAAGGAAGCTCTTCCTTGACTTCAGCGTGCGGATGCGGTTCATGCCCATGCAGAGGTTGGGTAGTTTCCTGTTCTACTGCCTTTCTTTCCTTGTTCGCAGATAACTCTCTTCGAACAGGTGGTGGTGCTATTCTTGTTGTTGTTGTTGTTGTTGTGGTCTTCAGTCCTGAGACTGGTTTGATGCAGCTCTACATGCTACTCTATCCTGTGCCAGCTTCTTCATCTTCCAGTACTTACTGCAACCTACATCCTTCTGAATCTGCTTTTTGTATTCTTCTCTTGGTCTCCCTCTACAATTTTTACCCTCCACGCTGCCCTCCAATACTAAACTGGTGATCCCTTGATGCCTCAGAACATGTCCTACCAACCGATCCCTTCTTCTAGTCAAGTTGGGCCACAAACTTCTCTTCTCCCCAATCCTATTCTATACCTCCTCATTAGTTACGTGATCTACCCATCTAATCTTCAGCATTCTTCTGTAGCACCACATTTCGAAAGCTTCTATTCTCTTCTTGTCCAAAATATTTGTCGTCCATGTTTCACTTCCATACATGGCTACACTCCATACAGATACTTTCAGAAACGACTTCCTGACACTTAAATCAATACTCGATGTTAACAAATTTCGTTTCTTCAGAAACGCTTTCCTTGCCATTGCCAGTCTACATTTTATATACTATCTACTTCGACCATCATCAATTATTTTTCTCCCCAAATAGCAAAACTCCTTTACTACTTTCAGTGTCTCATTTCCTAATTTAATTCCCTCAGCATCACCCGACTTAATTCGACTACATTCCATTATCCTCGTTTTGCTTTTGTTGATGTTCATCTTATATCCTCCCTTCAAGACTCTATCGATTCCGTTCAACTGCTCTTCCAAGTCCTTTGCTGTCTCTGACAGAATTACAATGTCATCGACGATTTTAATACCTACTCCAAATTTTTCTTTTGTTTCCTTCACTGTTTGCTCAATATACGGATTGAATAACATTGGGGAGAGGCTACAACCCTGTCTCACTCCCTTCCCAACCACTGCTTCCCTTTCATGCCCCTCGACTCTTATAACTGCCATCTGGTTTCTGTACAAATTGTAAACAGCCGTTCGCCCCCTGTATTTTACCCCTGCCACCTTCAGAATTTGAAATATAGTATTCCAGTCAACATAGTCAAAAGCTTCTTGCAAGGTGGTAAAGCCATTCGACTGGACTGTGTTTCAAGCAACCTGTTATAGTTCTGCAGGTTTCGCTGAGAGCTACATCCACTTGTTTTACACGAGTTGAATTATTCCAAACAGGACATGCATACTCTGCCGCAGAATAGCATAGTGCCATTGCAGATGTTCGGATTGTTTCAAGTTGACTACCCCACGGTGATCCGGCCAGTTTCCGTAGGAGATTGTTACTGGTGTAAACTTTCGACTTGCATTTCATGCGGTGCTTTTTGAAAGTGAGAGATCTATGAAGTGTCACTCTTAGGTATTTTGGAGTTTCGAGTCATTGATGATGCAGCAGTAGTAGCCGAAAGTGAATAGGAATTGGGTTTTGTGTTAAATGTAATGGAACATGTGCTGGCTGTAAGTTGATATGTGCAAATGATTATGAAGAAAGGGTAACTGGTGCACATGCTGTAGAATTAAAAGTTGCATGTGAAAAAAAGAATCTAGAAGGGACGTAGGAAGCAGAATAGATAATCATTATAGGTACACGTAAGGCATAGAAACAAGGGAAAGGGTCAAAGGTCTCTTACAAGAATAAATAGAGGCTAATATCCAAGAATATAAAACTGTCCCGCCAGCCATTTCCTCAAATTGAGGAACAAATAGTAGTCCGAGGGAGCCAAGTCTGGAGAATAGGGGGGATGTGAAACGAGTTGGAACCCTATTTCCATTAATTTTGCCACCACAACTGCTGAGGTGTGTGCTAGTTTGTGCATTGTCGTGATGGAAAAGGACTTTTTTGCTGCCCAGTCGCCGGCGTTTTCCTTGCAGCTCGGTTTTCAAACGGTCCAGTAACGACGAATAATCTGCACCTGTAATAGTTTTACCCTTTTCCAGATAGTCGATGGGGATTATCGATTGCGAATCCCAAAAAATAGTCGCCATAACCTTTCCGGCCGAAGGAATGGTCTTCGCCTTTTTTGGTGCAGATTCTCCCTTGGTAACCATTGTTTAGATAGTTGTTTGGTCTCAGAAGTATACTAATGTATCCATGTTTTATCCACAGTGACGAAACGACGCTTAAAGTTCTGCAGATTCTTCCTGAACAACTGCAAACCATCCTTGCAACACTTCACACGATTCCGTTTTTGGTCAAGCGTGAGCAATCGCAGAAGCCCTCTTGCGTATAGCTTTCTCATGTCCATATGTTTACGCAAAATATTATGTACCTGTTCATTCGAGATGCCCATAGCACTAGCAATCTCACGCGCCTTAACTCTTCTGCCATCCATTACCATATAATGGATTTTATCAATGATTTCTGGAGCCGTAACCTCCACAGGGCATCAAGAATGTTCAGCATCACTTGTGCCCATATGGCTACTCCGGAAATTTTGAAACCACTTATAAACTGTTCTAATCGAAGGTGCAGAGTCGCTGTAATGTTTATCAAGTTTCTCTTTAGTGTCCCGAGGCGTTTTGCCTTTCATAAAATAATGTTTAATCACCACACGAAATTCTTTTTCGTTCATTTTTTGACACTCGATTTCCTTGATTCACACGAATGCCAAACACAAATAAATACACCAATATGACTGAAACTTGGTGTGTGTGTTCTTTCTAAGGATGCTACTAACTAAAAATGACCTCGATACGCGCCGGTTGTGCCATCTCTCGGACTTTGCACGGACTTTTCAGACACCCCTCGTATGTTGTGTATTAATAATCTGACAGTGAAGATTAATAGTAACATCAAATGTTTCATAGATAATGAAGTTGGCTACACTCTAAGACAAAAAAACAACAACAACGCACCCCGAAGGGATCAACTGAAAGTGACGGAAATGGTACGTGTGATTTACATCTTTTTGTTTGTCATAAACTGTAATTTTTGCACAACCGTTTTTAAGTAAAACTAAATCTAAACTTTCTATTTGGTATTCTTTATCTAATAAACTATTTAATTTTTCTCTTGTTTCTTGGTAACGCATTTTATTTTGAAAAAATAGATCTATAATTTTAGCGTTTGTCTTCTTCCATTTACTATTATAGATTTTTAATAAGTTGGAGAAAGATTGATTTTAAAATTAAAGAATATAATCCAGATTCATTAATAAAAATAGTGGGTTTTCATTGCCTTTTAATATGTCCAAATTGGACGGCCTAAGATTTTCGAGTAATTTTTTATCATCTTCATATCTTACTTTATCTAAATAAATTTATTTAGATTAAATGGATAAATTAATTATTCCAAAAGATGGTGCTCCTTGGGAAACAAATGTATTTGTTTACATAACTAAGATAACTATATAAAAAGAATGGTATCTGTTATTATTTAGTTATTTAGGATATAATATTTACCACATCTATTGTGCAGAAGATGGAAATTTAATTCGACCTTGTTATATTTTTGGAAATTATTACATTCGCAAATACATTGCAAGTTTAATTGGACTTAATTGCGAATATCCACCATTAATGCTAGATTTTTTAAACAGAATAATGTAATTATTCCAGATAAATTCGAAACAATGAAAATAGATACATAAAAATATATAGTAAATTAAACGTCAGTCAATAACCGACGATTTGTAATATATACATAAAAATTAGACAACAAACACTAACCTTTCTTTATTCTTAGTTGGTGTTAACTTTAATCTAGTAATTTAATTCTATATTTTTATTTTTAATTTCTTCTTCCAACCAATAATTGGAACAATAACAGTCTGGTACATTTTCTGTGTTTAATTTATTTAATGTTTGTAGTTATTGTATACAATTATCTTTGTGTTTTACATAACTGTGGAAACAGATGTATTTGTTTTAAAACTAAGTAAACAGATGTATTTGTTTATATAACTAAGGAAAGAAATGTATTTGTTTACAAATATAGTCCTTTTTTCATTATAAGTTAAACCTGGCAATTTACCGGGCTTAGATAAATATAGATTAAACAAGAGACACAAGTCTTTCTTTATTCTCAGTTGGTGTTTTTTAATTTTATCTAGTTTAACTTTAATCTAGTAATTTAAATCTATATTCTTATTTTTAATGTCTTCTTCCAACCAATAACAATCTAGTATATTTTCTGTGTTTAATTTATTGTTGTTGTATACAATTATGTTTGTATTTTATATAACTAAGGAAACAATTGTATTTGTTTATATAACTAAGTAAATTAATTATTCCTAAAGATGTATTTGTTTATGTAACTAAGTAAATTAATTATTTATTTACATAACTAAGGAAACAGATGTATTCTATAACATAATTAAGGAAACAGATCTCTTTATTTAAAAATATAGTGTTTTTTGCCTTTTTAATACATTTAAATTGGATGGATTTAAATTTTCTGGTATTTTTTTATCATCTTCATCAATGTGTTTAAAAGCTTTGAATTTTTTATTATATTCTAAAATGTCAACAATAAATTTCTTAAAATTTTCATTTTAATATCTGCACATTGGATTTGTTCATTTTCTTTTATACAACTGGGAATTATACCACAACAAAAAATCTAGATTTGGGTAATCTATTTTAGTTTATTTTTATTTTCTGACCTTAATTTTCTACATTCTCTACAAACTGATTGTATCTTTCCATGATTTCTTGCAAAACAATCTAAATTCTTTTTAATATTGCATAAATTGCATATTTTTAAACTGTTGTTGACCATACAATTTTGTACATTTTGTTCTTTGTTGTCCATACAGTTTTGTACATTTTGTTCTTTGTTGTCCATACAATTTTGTACATTTTGTTCTTTGTTGTCCATACAATTTTGTTCATTTTGTTGTTTTCTGTCCTGCACTTCTTCTATAATATTCTGCATATTAGCCATTTTAATAGAATATATGCTAATATGATCATTATTTAAACATTTTTTATAAATTGATCTAGGTTTACCTAATTTTTTCCATGTTTTGTTACACATTTCACTGTTTCACATTTAGTACACTTTTTAACATCATTTGTACTGTTCAATGTGTTATCGTTCTTAATTGTTTTGTTTGAATAATATCTCTTAAGTTGATCATTATTTATACTGTTTTTATAAATCGATCTTGGTTTATCTAACCTATTTCCATATTCTGTAATGTCTTTAACAATACAGCATTTAGCACGTTTCTTTTACTCTATGTTCTCCATTTAAAGCATATAAAAATTAATAGTGTTGTCCATTTTTTGTTGTCCATTTATAATTTACTAAAATTTACTTTTGTTAACTAATATATTTTACTTACATTAACATTGCAATTTATCTGTGCTAATAGTTCATTTTTTATTTTCTTATTGTTGTCCATTTATAAGTTACTAAAATTTACTTTTGTAAAGAAAAACATTTTACTTATATTAACAATATAATTAACCTTAGTTAGCTAATTCATTTTTTATTTTCTTATTTTTGTCCATTTTTTGTTGTCCATTTATAATTTTACTAAAATTTACTTTTGTTAACTTGTACAACTTACTTACATAAACAATACAATTTACCTTAGTTAACTAATTCATTTTTTATTTCCTTATTGTTGCCCATTTTTGTTGTCCATTTATAATTTTACTGAAATTTACTTTTGTTAACTAATGCATTTTAATATATTTTTCTTACATTCACAATGTGAAATTTTTAAAATAATGTACTTTTGTTAACTAATTCATTTTATTTTCTTAATGTTGTCCATTCATAATTTACTAAAATTTAATTCTGTTAACTAATACATGTTATTGTGCTTCAGATCGTATTATTTTTTAGATAAATCGTATTGTATTTTAGATAAATCGTTTGTTTGTTATAATTTGTTGTCCATTTTTGTTGTCCATTTATAATTTACTGAAATTTACTTTTGTTAACTAATACATATTATTTAATTGTAACTGTAACTAAGTCTTATCTCAAAAAGCATTTACAAACAACAACTCATAATAATCTTATATCTGTGAAAGCAGAAAGTAAATAATTTTGTATACTTATTCTTTGATATAATTTAAAAAAATACTTAATTCTCTAATATATTTAATTACATTACATTCACTTATGGGAAATGTATGGAAAATAAATGATTTTTTATTATAGCTATAATTATATTATTATTAGGTAAAAGGGATAGTAGAATGTTTTTGTATGTTCTGGATAACTAGGTCAATTTTGTGAAAAATATAAAATTGTGACTGTTAATGAACAATTTTTTATTTTTTATAAAATTGAGCTAGTGAGCCAGAACCTACAAAAACATTCTACTCACAGATAGCCTGCATCCTCATGTGTTACATCTCATGAGGCAGTGTGATGGTGCCACTTTTCAACAGGGCAAAGCTCGCCCACAAATGACACACAACTCTATGGACTGTCTGCTGAAGTACTCTCTTGACCAGATCCGTCCCAGAGAGAACATGTGTGGACCCAACTCTGATGTCAGCTCTCTCCTGGAGCCACAATACAGGATATAAAGGACGTTACATCAGTGGTGGACCAGCCTGCGCTTCAGGAGAGGATAGTACGGATTTGTGACTCTGTGACACCCTTGCCATTCAGACCAAATGGGGCACAACGTCATATCTACATCTACATGTCAACATCCACATGACTTCCCTGCAATTCACAATTAAGTGCCGGGCAGAGGGTTCACAAACCATCTTCAAGCTACTTCGCTACCGTCACACTCTCGAACAGCGTGCGGGAAAAACTAACATTTCAGATTTTTCCGTACGAGCTCTGATTTCTCTTATTTTATCACGATGATCATTTCTTCCTATGTAGCTGGGCACCAACAGAAAATTTTCGAAATCGAAGCTGGTGATTGAAATTTTACAAGAAGATCCTGCCGTAGCCGGAAACACATTTGTTTTAATGACTGACAATACAATTCACGTATCATGTCCGTAGAACTCTCTTCCCTGTTTCGTGGTAATATGAAGCGAGCTGCACTTCTTTGAACTTTTCCTATGTGCTCTGTCAGTGCCATCTGACGTGGATCCCAAATCGTACAGCAATACTCCAGAAGAGAGAGGCCGAGCGTGATGTAAACAGTGTCTTTCGTAGACGGGTTGCATTTTCTAAGTGTTCTGCCAATAAATCGTAGTCTGTGGTTTGCTTTACGCACAACACTGTCTGTGTGACCGTTTCAATTTAAGTTATTCGTAATTGTAGTCCCAAAGAATTTAGTTGAATTTAGAGCCATTAAATTTGTGTGATTTATTGTGTAACCGAAATTTAGCAGATTCGTTTTAGTACTCATGTGAATGACTTCACACTCTTCGTTATTTAGTCAACTGCCACTTTTTTCACCATACTGATAGCGTGTCTAAATAATTTTCCAATTCCTCTTGATCACCTGATGGTTTTAGAAGACATAAATCTGCAAACAATGAAAGAGAGCTGCTCATCTTTTTTCTGTGTTGTTTATATACAGAGTCCGCCAGAAATATGTACACACACTTTGTCAGGCTCTATCGAGATATCGATACTGTCGTTCGATTTGAGTTACGAGTGTTTTGTAGTATTAGCTTTGGCCCAACAGGTATTAGTAATTTCATGTCGGCAATCAGAAAACAAGCTGGCTGGAGCGACGAAAATGTGGGTCGACCGAAGCATCCGATCCCACCCGTCGGCTATGAACCGAGACGTTAGGCTGTCTTGGTGTGTGACGTCATGACGGCGCGGAATTTAGTTTGTGAGAGTGGCGTGTTTGTAGGGGTCGTTTTGATGCGATCGGTGGTGCTCTCTGGTGGTGTGTTAGGTGATGTTTTTGGTTTAGTTTTCGAGTGTGGCGTAGTGTGTGAATTTTGGTAAATTGCTTCTTTTATGTCTTTGGTGGGTATGGATATGACTGACAGGCTCAACAGTTTTCGGTTGTCGGCTATGATGGGGGACAGTGCGTTGTCTCTAATAAAATTTCTTCAACTATTCGGATTTTTGGATGAAGTCGTGAAGTGTTCAGTATGTCGTGAAGAAATGAGGCTTACTTAAAGTTCCGTCGTCTCGGACCAGGGACGGCTGTATGTGGAGATGTCGTAAGGATAACAACTCAAAGGAAGTTTTCGATCCCAATGTGTGGCTATGAATGTTGGTATCGGGAGATGTAGTTGAGCTATATAGGTCAAGGGAAGTGTTAGGTCCTAATTTATGGGATCGGGAGCTGCTGTTGAGCTATATAGGTCAAGGGGAGTGTTAGATCCCAATTTATGGGTTCGGGAGGTGCTGTAGAGCTATATAGGTCAAGGGAGGTGTCCGATTCCAGATGATATTGTGTTTAGTGGTATTTGGGGAGTTTTGCGATGTCGGTTTTTTTCGTCGTTTTGCGTAGTTTTGTATGGGGGTGGGTGTCTAAATTTGTTTTTATTTAGTTTGTCCCCACCCAAAAACCCCCTATTTCCCGCGCTTGTCCGGTTAGTGTCATTAGGCTTTTTGTGGAACGTGTGTGTGTTTGTTTTTCGATGTATTTTCGTCCTCATAATGTGTACGTAACGACTTTATATATGCCATATTGGGATCGTGGTTTATGGTCGTTTCCACCATATTTGTGACGTCATGGGTCAAAGCAGATGGGCGGGATCGGACGCTTCCGTATTTCCGAAAATGTTTTGTGAAGTGGTTTTGCAGGTTTGATAACACCGTTGAAGTGCAACTTCAGTGGAGGCAGGAGTTTGAAACAGGGACGCCGACCCGCCTAGCAATTAAACGCATCATTGACAAGTTTGAATTGCGTGGGACGATTTGTGATATTCACAAAGGAAGATCAGGAAGACAGCGGACAGCCACAAATCCTGCTTCGTCGGCTCTCGTGTTGGAAACGTTTGTTAATTCTCCACAGAAGTCTGCTACGCAATGTGCACGTGAAGCGGGGGTTACCAGTACAAGTACGAAGAATTCTGAAAGCTGCAAAGTGGAAAGTTTACATTCCACGATTACTACATGCAGTTAATGATGACGATCCTGATCGCCGAATGCAATTTTGCGAGTGGTATCAGCAAATGGCAACTGATGACGAACAGTTTGTGACGAAGGTAGTGTGGAGTGACGAGACACAATGTAAACTTCATTGAACCTTGAATCGTCATAACAGTGTGTACTGGGCACCAGAAAATCCGCATGTTTATGTGGATAAAGCGGTCAACCCACCATGGGTTCATGTGTCGTGTGGACTGTCATCTAGGAACTTAGTAGTACCGTTTTTATTTTGATGCTACTGTCAGCGGGGAAGAGTACCTGGAAATGTTATGCACATCAATTTTGCCAGGTATACATGCGTTTTATGGACCTGATGAAGAGGTCTTCTGCCAACAGGACGGGAAACCACCACACTACCACCTAGCTGTACGTGCTTTCATGGATGACAACTTTCCGGGGCAGTGGAGTGGACGAAGAGGACCCATTGAGTTCCCTCCACGGTCGCCAGATCTAGCAAAATGGTTCAAATGGGTCTGAGCACTATGGGACTTAACTTCTAAGATCATCAGTCCCCTAGAACTTAGAACTACTTAAACCCAACTAACCTAAGGACATCACACACATCCATGCCCGAGGCAGGATTCTAACCTGCGACCGTAACGGTCGAACGGTTCCAGACTGTAGCGCCTAGAACCGCTCGGCCACCACGGCCGGCCCAGATTTAACACCTATGGACTTTTACTTGTGAGGAACTGTGAAAGTAACGTCTATCGACGTAAGCCACGCACGCTGGAGGAACTTCGCCAGTAGATTATATCTGCAGATCAAGAACAGTAGAGGGCCTATAACACTTCCTTGTGGAACGCCAGATATTACGTATGTTTTACCCGACGATTTTTTTTTTTGTCAATTACCACAAGCTGTGACCTTTCTTATAGGAACTCACGAATCCAGTCGCACAACTGTGGCGATACTCCATTGGTAAGCAATTTGATTAGAAGTATTTTGTGATGAATGGTGTCAAAAGCCTCTGGAAATGCAAAAATATGGAATCAAATTGACAAACCTCGTCGCTAGCACACATTAATTCGCGAGAATAAAGAGCTAGTTGTGGTTCATAAGAACGATATTATCTGAATCCGAGTTATTTGTTAGTAAATCATTTTCATAGAGGTAATTCATAATGTCTGAACACAATGTATACTACAAAATCCTACTACAAATCAATATTAGTGACATGGGTCTGTAATTCTGCGGATTACTCCTATTTCCTTTTTCGAATATTCGTGTGACTTGTGCAACTTTCCAAGCTTT
This sequence comes from Schistocerca piceifrons, assembly GCF_021461385.2. Taxonomy (NCBI): domain Eukaryota; kingdom Metazoa; phylum Arthropoda; class Insecta; order Orthoptera; family Acrididae; genus Schistocerca; species Schistocerca piceifrons. Next base: position 67,212,214 of record NC_060146.1, on the reverse strand, counting down.
GATTACGTATCTTTCGACGAGCGAGCGGTTGTCAATGATTGCTAAGTATGCAAGGAATGGAGGCTTTGCCTTCGTTAAATGATTTAAGCTGCTTCGCTACAGCGAGGATATCTACTTCTAAGTTACCGTTGTTGGCAGTTAATCTTAATTCAGTTCTGGAATATCCACTAAGTCTTTTTTGCGAAGTAGTTTCGGAAAACAGTGTCTAGTAACTATATCTTATTGCCATCAATAACATCATCATTGTTATCGTGCAGTGATGATACTAATTGCGCCTTGCCGCTGGTGTACTTATGTATGACTATAATCTCTTTGGGTTCTCTGCCAGATTTCGAGAGAGAGTTTCGTTGCGCAAGCTATTAAAAGCATCTCGCATTGGAGGTCGTGCTAAATTTCGAACTTCTGTAAAACTTGGCCATTCTTCAGAATTTTGCGTTCTTTTAAACCTGCTATGCTATTTTCGTTGCTTCTTGTAACTGAGCTCCTACTGCCAAGTTCTTCGTAAATTTGATTCAGTATTTTAATTTCTGAAATAAAACCACATACTCCCTGAATCCGTGAAGTATCATTTCGTTTCCTCCTTCCCATCTTATGTGCTTGTCTTTTTCTGTCAGGCAGCGCAGTTCTCCAGCTCGTAATACCCAGGTACGACTACCATTCGGGCTCACCTATCACAACGCGACGAAACCGCAGACTTTGCATACGTCAAGCATTCAAATAAATATGATCAGATAGAGGCAGCCCCTATATTACGTAATGTCACTGCAATTTAAGCTAAGCTATCATACTGCAACGTAATCAGACGCTGAAAACTGAAACAGATACTATCAGAAAGATATTGCATCTCCCCTGTTAGTCATTTCCGCTCGCTTTTGATCGCAGCAATTTAAGCTGAGCCATCGGATCTCAACCACTGCCTCAGTATGTTCTGGAAAGACAATCAAATGCGACAAGGAAGACGTAGCAGCGTGCATTACGCAATTACAGCAATCATGTCTCAAAGCAACTACAGCCACACGTTTGAAATAAGTGTGATCTGAAAGAGAGGGCAGCTGCCGAACGGGATTCAGGGCTAAGAAATAATATTTACGTAACAATTTTCATTTTAGGGTTCCATATCTCAATCGGTACAAACGGAATCACTTTATTGTGCGTCTGTCTGTCCGAATGTCCAAAACCATTTTTCTCAAGAACGAGTAAAAGCATCAAGTTGAAATTTATGTCGCCTATTAAGGTCTACAGTCCCTTCACGACGTCAAAAAGTGAAGCTTCTAAGTCAACGCAATCAAAAGAGGGCCATTTGTGTTACACATTTGATACAAACTCACTCATTAAAACCATTAGGGAACTTCCTCTATAGGAAGAATCGTGAAATTTGGCGGTATCAAGGGCTTCACAGTAAAAGTAAGGGGAAAAATCTGAAAACTGCAACTTTTTTAAATATGACATGCCAAAAAAGGCGGGACCTATATCGAAAAAAATATTTCTTTTGTCATCCGACTTCAGAATTGAAATTAAAACGATCTCGAAAGACGTGGACCCCTGGGGCCGATATCTTGCCCGTATCAATGTCCATAACAGGCAAAAATCGTAGAGATTCTCGGAATGAATGAACTTCTCTGTACACATAATTAAGTCTGAACGGAACCCTCAGTAAAACACCTGTCCAATGAAAAACACGCACGATACTTACTGTGAAATATAGTGCATCTATGTAGAATGTGTACGTAATGTTGTTGCTGACTCGTTATATAACATGAATGAGCGCACTGTTCTGCACATTTTTATGACTGACGATCTAATTTTTTACTGCTTAACGGTAGTAACCAGTTCATAGATTTTACACTACAGGCCATTAAAATTGCTACACCACGAAGATGACGTGTTACAGACGTGAAATTTAAACGACAGGAAGAACATGCTGTGATACGCAAAATGATTAGCTTTTCAGAGAATTCACACAAGGTTGGCGCCGGTGGCGACACCTACAACGTGCTGTCATGCGGAAAGTTTCCAACCGATTTCTTATAGCGGGACGTGTGGCCGAGCGGTTCTAGGCGCTACAGTCTGGAACCGCGCGACCGCTACGGTCGCAGGTTCGAATCCTGCCTCGGGCATGGATGTGTGTGGTGTCCTTAGGTTAGTTAGGTTTAAGTAGTTCTTGGTTCTAGGGGACTGATGACCTTAGAAGTTAAGTGCCATAGTCCTCAGAGCCATTTGATTTTTTTTTATTTCTCGTACACAAGCAGTAATTGACCGGCGTTGCCTGGTGAAACGTTGTTGTGATGGCTCGTGTAGGTAGGAGAAATGCGTACCATCACGACTTTGATAAAGGTCGGATTGTAGCCTATCACGATTGCGGTTTATCGTATCGCGACATTGCTCCTCGCATTGGTCGAGATCCAATGACTGTTAGCAGAATATGGAATCGGTGGGTTCATGAGGGTAATACGGAACGCCGTGCTGGATCCCAACGGCCTCGTATCACTAGCAGTCGAGATGAGAGGCATATTATCCTCATGGCTGTAACGAATCGTGCAGCCACGTCTCGATTCCTGAGTCAACAGATGGGGACGATTGCAAGACAACAATCATCTGCACGAACAGTTCGACGACGTTTGCAGCAGCATGGGCTATCAGCTCGGAGACTGTGGCTGCGGTTACAATTGACTCTGCATCACAGACAGGAGCGCCTGCGATGGTGTACTCAACGACGAACCTGGGTGCACGAATGGCAAAACGTCATTTTTTCGGATGAATCTTGGTTCTGTTTACAGCATCATGATGGTCGCATCCGTGTTTGGCGACATCGCGTGGAACACACATTGGAAGCGTGTATTCGTCATCGCCATACTGGCGTATCACCCGGCGTAATGATATGGTGTGCCATTGGTTACACGTCTCGGTCACCTCTTGTTTCCACTGACTGCACTTTGAACAGTGTACATTACATTTCAGACGTGTTGCGACCCGTGGCTCTACCCTTCATTCGATCCCTGCGAAACCCTATATTTCAGCAGGATAATGCACGACCGCATGTTGCAGGTCCTGTACGGGCCTTTCTGGATACAGAAAGTGTTCGACTGCTGCCCTGGCCAGCACATTCTCCAGATCTCTCTCCAATTGAAAACGTCTGGTCAATGGTGGCTGAGCAACTGGCCCGTCACAAGACGCTAGTCACTACTCTTGATGAACTGTGGTATCGTGCTGAAGCTGCATGGGCAGCTGTACCTGTTCACGCCATCCAAGGTCTGTTTGACTCAATGCCCAGGCGTGTCAAGGCCGTTATTACGGCCAGAGATGGTTTATTCTGAATACTGATTTCTCAAGATTCATTGACCCAAATTGCGTGAAAGTGTAATCACATGTCAGTTCTAGTATAATGTATTTGTCCAATGAATACCCGTTTATCATCTGCATTTCTTCTTGGTGTAGCAGTTTTAATGGCCAGTAGTGCATTATGAGACGCCATTGATTTTATCGCCTAGTGTGACGATGTGAATCAAATGAAACTATAGGGTTCCAGAAAGTTTTTCAAGTATCAAACATCTATGGTGTATGTAAGCACGCTGAAGTTACGCACGAAAAGGTGTACTAAGTCCGAGAGACCTGGCCTCAGTAGAAATTTTCATTCGTCGCTTCAGCCTTCTTGTATGGGTGGTACGAATGTTTTTATGAACCTGATGATGGCCTGTGGATCGAAACTGGTTATTCAGTAACGAAATTTTATCAGTAGCTCTTTGCAGTAAATCATGACGCTCTTCAAATATTTACGAGCTACGGGGCACGACCTCCTTAACGTATCGATAGTTTTCGTTCGATACCGTGTCCCTACTCACGTAAGCGATTGATTGTTCGAATGAGGTCGCCGTAATGTGCGCCATTTCGTCTCGCAAGCTTCCATGTCGATAACTTGCTTTCCGTAAAACTCGTGGTTTCCTCACGTAGCCTGAAAGCCATGGACGAAGGCAGTCAGGTAGGTAAAATATTTCCTGACTGTCTTGCTTGAGAAGCGAAATTTGTGACTTGACTGTTGACTGTTTTGGTAGGTAGGACGCAGCACGTTATCTTGGACGGTGTGACCCAGGGATGTGTGTTGGGACTCTTACTGTTCATGTTGTATACTAATGGCCTTGCAGAGAGAACTGTTAATCACCTCAGACGTTTCGCAGGTGATGCAATTACCTGTAACGAAGTACTGCCTAAAAAAAAACTGCTCAAATATATGTAATCGGACCTTGATAGGGTTTTAAAGTGGTGCAAAGACTCGCTTTAAAAGTTAAAAACTTTAAAATTGTGTATTTCACAAAACGAAACATCAATTAGTCACAGCTGGAATCGGCCAACTCCTAAAAATACCTTGGTGTAACACCTCGTTGAAATAAGGAATGGGATGATCGCATAGGCTGACTTGTGGGTAAATCAGGTGGCAGACTTCGGTTTATCCGTAGAATACTGGGGAAGCGCAATCGGTCTACAATGGAGATTGCTTACGAATCACTTGTGCGGTCCATTCAAGAATATAGCCCAAGTGTGGGGGATCCGTACCAAGTAGGGCTAACAATAGATACAGAATGTATGCAGAGAACGGCAGCACGAGTGGGCACACGGTTGTTCGACGGATGAGTGTGTGTCTCAGAGAATCTGAACAAACGATGCAAACTGTTCCGAGATAGCTGCTTACAAAGTTTCGAGAACTGTCTTTAATTGTTGGCTCCAGCAATATTCGACAACGCCTTATGTTTACTCAGGAGAAGAAGGTCGGTATAAAATTTTTATTGTAGGTAACTGGTTTCAATAAAACTAAATTACTATCTTCCTGTAATGTTATTACAGACATGAAGTGCTACAAAATGTAATACAAATAATGCAACATTAACCGACAGAAGAATTAAATGACAGCATACCTTCATAGAAGTTATTACAAACAACTTGTGCCACTTACAACAAAATCTTGAAAGGTCTCTGTTGGATTCCTTTCATGTTAACTTTTTAAAACTGTTGTCATTTACAGCATATATTCCACTTCTAAATTTACTGTGGGAGGAGACTGAGCAGTGGAACGTGTTACTGTTACACATAATCAAGAACGATCTGTCACACTACTACACTTTAAAACACAGTTTATATGTAATTCATGTCACGCAGTCTCATACGGAAACTACATCTGCTTTCTTTTATGTACTGTATATGATAAGATACTGTCATCCCCCTTCCCTTTTGTGTGAAAGGATGAATGAGCAAATGTATTTCTAGTTGCATGCTTGATGGTAGCAGACAAGCCTGTCTGCTAGAGAACAGTAGGACCAACGTCGGAACAGGTAGCTACGCTTTATAAAGGCAAAGATGTTTCTATTGGTAGTATGGTCCTGTCCGTCCCTTGTCATGTCGGTATAGGAAGCTGCCTCTCTGGTCACTTCCGTTTGTATCTGGAAGCACCCTCGGTAGGGGCCCACGCCAGTCTGTCCACGGCGAGCGTCTAGAGTGGTAAGATCTCCGGCTAAGCGCGTCTCTGCTAAGTCCGTAGGACAATGGATTTCTTAAGTTCAGCCTAACTGAAAATTTAATCACCTTTATTTCAGGTTTAGATCTAAAATATCTTAAATTGCAATGCAGTGTAATTCGAGTGTGTAGTTCAGAATATCTCCCAGTAGTTGCTTTGTCACTACTTTGTGAGCAAAGTGGAACCACGTGTTGAGGATCCGTAACTCTAACTAAGATCATCAATCTTAAATGCGAATGTGTGTGAGATTATAACGTCTCGTCTTGACAATATTTTTCAATGTAGCAACTTTTCTTTATGTTCAACCCACGTGGGGTGTACTTTGTGAGACCAGTACCACGTGCTTATACAATTGTTTGACCCATCAGGCTAATAGTAAGACGACAGTAATCAGTTCGAGGTTTTTCTTTTGTAAATTGCGTTTTGATGTAATTTATTTTAATTATCAAAATTATTGTGGGGTTACACTCTTTGTGTAAACCAAGTTGACCACGTGTAGCATGTGGTGTAATCATCAAAGTAGCCCTCAGCTATCCTTTTCGGGAAGATTTCACAGAGATTTAGTATGAATTTAGTATACCAGTGTGTGACAATTTCGTGACGGACAGGATTGCACTACGAACGTAGCTTCTTTGTGTGAAAATTGAATCGGTTGGTTGTGGTTGATTTCCTCTTGCATATGTTTCAACGTTCTTCATGTGTTATTTTATGAATGCAGTGTTGTATGCAGTCTCCCAATCTTGGCTCCATATTTGATGTGTTCCGTAAAACTACAAACTCACATTTTCACAATCCTAAATAAGGCACCAGTTTAGTTATGGATCAAGTTTAATATGCTGAAATTTTAACGGAACAATGATCAATGTTAAAATAAATGTTCAAATATAAACTGATTTATTTCTTTTTATTTAAATTCTCTTATATATCACGGGTCATCGTAAGATGACTATAAAAAGATTGAAATTAATGTTAATCTGGTTGGGAATTTGGTAAGCTAGACTGGATACCTGGTGAAACAGCTGCTAACTAATGCAAGGTTAACCTCCCCAGATAGCTCACAGCTTTTAAGCCGCTTTTATTGTCTTGAATATCAGCACCGCTTGCAGAACAAATTGATGCATCAACATTACAATCTATCCATTGCATTTCCAGGTACATAGAAAGGGAAATGAAGGATGCGTTGTCACATCCGAATTAAAATTACTCTGTGCATCACAAACCATGAAAACATCATTCCCGTAACATACACGTCATGCCTGCCAGGGCGCCACAAGAGTAATTGTCGACAGCCAATGCATGAGAGGAATAGACAACATGCACAACAGGTGCCGCTGCAGTACACAGGTTCTATCCGCAAAAGTCAAATACGTAACTTAAAAATAACCATGATTCCAAATAACTTATATAAAAGATTCTGGAATGTGCATAAAATATTCTAGATGATTTCTTCACGACAGATTACTGCTAAAAAAGGTTCAAATGGCTCTGAGCACTATGGGACTTAACTTCTCAGGTCATCAGTCCCATAGAACTTAGAACTACTTAAACCTAACTAACCTAAGGACATCACACACATCCATGTCCGAGGCGGGATTCGAACCCGCGACCGTAGCGGTCGATTACTGCTAAGAAACCCTATACACCGTGTTTATGATACTTGCATTACAAAACCGCAGGTACCTTTTTTGACAGTATCGCTAAGCAAGCGACAAACATAGTTATAACAGAAATATAGAGTCTTTCTGTCTGTTTAACTTAAAGCCGCGCGGGATTAGCCGAGTGGTCTATGGCGCTGCAGTCATGGACTGTGTGGCTGATCCCGGCGGGGGTTCGAGTCCTCCCTCGGGCATGGGTGTGTGTGTTTGTCCTTATGATAATTTAGGTTAAGTAGTGTGTAAGCTTAGGGACTGATGACCTTAGCAGTTAAGTCCCATAAGATTTCACACACATTTGAACATTTTAACTTAAAGCGTATGCTAAATTTTTTTAAAGTAAATTATTAAAATCAAAACACAGTGATCTTCACGTCAGTATCTGAAACTGGAGCAAGCGATCTGAAAATTATACAATTATAATGCAACGCATCACATTCAGCGGCCCTAAAACTTGGGCGATGTGGTAGCCCATATCATGGTCACGAATACTACAACGGAAAACCGTTAAAAACAATTACAGTCCGTATCTTCGATTGTGTACACGGACGTCTGTAGCCAAAGAATACTAAGCATGGGAAACCAAAACGCAGTCGTTACTCACAAATCTACGAAAGCTCATTCATTGCATTGTATTAGTGTAAGTTATGGATTAATATATAACTTAATGCCTAGGAATACAGTAACGTAACCAACCATCTGTCTCCGCACATCAACCTACAAGAAGACTGCCCAATGTGGATGGAAACTTGAATAACCCATAGGATAAGCCACAGACGCGGCAGAAGCGAAAATAATTAATAAAAGAATAATAAATGAAAAGCACCAGTTTGCTTTTGTCCTACAATATTACTTTTATTGTTAACCGATTTTCGGCTTACAAGGCCATCTCCAGACATTTACTGAGTATTAGCATCAAAGAAGTTAATTGTTAGCAGACAACATTGAAAGAGAAGTAACACATCTAGACTGAAGTCGAAACATACAGTAAGTAACATCTTTGCAATGAAAAAGTAAAAACTGAACAGCATATAAATAACAATGGAGTAGACAGGAAAACCTTTAGCACAAAATAGAAATAGCATGCCTACATAACGGTTTCTATTACTAAACAAAACTAATAAAATAAAATAAAATAAAATTAGTAATAGACAAGGCTGCATCAGGAGGTATGAAACATGGAGAGTGATACATAACAAATTAAAAGAAGAGACAGTTATCAATGTAAATACAGAATACATAAGGAACTTAAGCAATATCAATAAGATAAACAGAAATTAATAAATGCAGGAAAATGGAGGTGTTTGAGGGAACCTACAGTTTGAGAGTGTGGTACTGCTGCATTTTAACATTAACATTATAATCAAAGCAGTGGCTGTGTACCAGTTTGATTAAATAAATAAGCAAAGTAAAATATGAACAGTATTGTCTGCTAACATTTAACTTCTTTGGTGCTAATACTCAGTAAATGTCTGAAGATGGCCTTGTAAGCCGAAAACTGGTTAACAATAAAAGTAATATTGCAGAACAAAAGCAAACTGGTGCTTTTCATTTATTATAATGTTGTTCTACCAAGAACCGACGGAAGATTCTGTTAATATAATAAAAGAATATTTAAAGGCTTCCCTAAATAAATTGTTTTGTTACACGACCGTAGCTCAAGGTCTACGTGCAGTAGCATACAATTGAAAATACTGTATTTTGATTTGGAAATGCCAACGTATCGGTCATTTCACCTTTTATGTACCTGGAAATTCACTGGATGGATTTTAATGTAGCTGGCACAAGTTGTAATAGCTCATATGAAGGTATAGTGTCATTTGGTTCTTCTATGAGTTATATCTACAATAAAGTTTTTATAGTTATCTCGGCTTCTCCTAAGTAATCACTACAAACCGCTCCTTCGAGCTCAGTATGGGTAAACTAAGGCCCTATTTATCGCACCCGTAGAGATCGTGAGGACAAGATTAGATTAATTACAGCATGCACAGAGACGTTTTAACAATCGTTCTTCCCGCACTCCATACGTGACTGGAACAGAAAGAAGCCCTAATAACTGATGCAATGGTATGTACCCTCTACCATGCCCTTCACAATAGCCCGCAGAGTACGGATGTAGACGTGTTTGCAGATGCTAGAAATGACCCTTCGAGGTAGTTAGACAAACTGAACAGTGTACAAAAGTTGTGTTGTTCTGTCATGATTAGAGAGACAATGCTCTAAGAACTCAAGTTTACTTTTATTGTCCGCTGTACAGATGCTAAGGTTGTACGTAGCGATTTTCTGTGGGCACAGGGGTAATGAAAAAGAGATTTCCGAACGAAAAAGCACAAGCTATGCAACTCGTGAGGTTAGTGTAAAACTTTTTCGAGTAGTTTAGTATAAGTCAAGGCCCCTGATTTTCAGCGAACAACCATCGGGCTATGTCCTTTACCTTTGTGTGATCACTGACTTAGCTTTTTCAGATCGCAGCATCTGTTACTCTAAATTTCTTTTGATGGCTGTTTTTTTTCTTTTTGAATCATCAGTCTTCTGAAGACGCCCGCTACGAATTCCTCTCCTCTGCCAACCTTTTCATCTCAGAGTATCACTCGCAACCTATGTCCTCATTTATTTGCTGCATCAGCTCCCTTCAGTACGACAGAAGCTATTTCAAATTGTCTTAACAGATGGCCTACCATCTTATCCCTCATTCTTGTCATTGTTTTCCGTATATTCCTTTCCTCGCCGACTCTGCGGAGAACCTCCTCTTTAAATACCTTATCAATCCACCTAATTTTCAACATTCTTCTGCAGCACCACATGTTAAATCCTTCTGACCCGGTTTGCCTACAGCCCATGTTTGACTACCATACAGTGCGGTGCTCCAAACGTATGTTCTCGGAAATTCCTTGTTCAAATTAGGGCCTATGTTTGATATCAGAAGAATTCTCTTGGCCAGGAATGACCTCTTTGTCAGTCCTAGTCTGCTCTTTGTGTCCTTGCTTCGTCCGTTATGAAGTGTTTTACCTTCACTGTGCCAGAATTAATTAACTTCGTCTTATTTCTGATCATCAATTTCGATGCAAAGTTTCTCGGTTATTCTCATTTTTGCTACTTCTCATCACATTCGTCTTTCTCCGATTTACTCTCAGTCCATATTCTGTACTTTAGACTGTCCATTCCGTTCAACAGATCCTGTAACTCTTCTGCACTTTCACTCAGGATAGCAATGTCATCAGCGAATCTTATCATTGATAGCCTTCCACGTTGAATTTTAATTCCACTCTTGAACCTTTCTTTTATTTCCATAATTGCTTCTTCGACGTATATATTGAACAGTAGCAGAGATAAGCTACACCCCTGTCTTGTGCGTATTTAATTTGAACACTTTGTTCTCCGTCTTCCACTATTATTGTTCTCTCTTGCCACTTGTACATATTGTACACTACTGGCCATTAAAATTGCTACACCACGAAGATGGCGTGCTACAGACGCGAAATTTAACCGACAGGAAGAAGATGCTGTGATATGCAAATGATTACCTTTTCAGAGCATTCACACAAGGTTGGCGCCGTTGGCGACATCTACAACGTGATGACACGAAGAAAGTTTCCAACCGATTTCTCATACATAAACAGCAGTTGACCTGCGTTCCCTGATGAAACGTTGTTGTGATGCCTTGTGTAAGGAGGAGAAATGCGTACGATCACGTTTCCGACTGTGATAAAGATCAGCCTATCGCGATTGCGGTTTATAGTATCGCGACATTGCTGCTCGCGTTGGTCGAGATCCTATGACTGTTACCAGGATATGGAATCGGTGGGTTCAGGAGGGTAATACGGAACGCCGTGCTGGATCCCAACGGCTTCGTATCACTAGCAGTCGAGATGACAGACATCTTACCTGCATGGCTGTAACGGATCGTGCAGCCACGTCTTGATCCCTGAGTCAACAGATGGGGACGTTTGCAAGACGACAACCATCTGCACGAACAGTTCCACGACGTTTGCAGCAGCATGGACTATCAGCTCGGAGACCATGGCTGCGGTTACCCTTGACGCTACATTACAGACAGGAGCGCCTGCGATGGTGTACTCAACGACGAACCTGGGTGCACGAATGGCAAAACGTCGTTTTTTCGGATGAATCCAGGTTCTGTTTACAGCATCATGATGGTCGCATCCGTGTTTGGCGACATCGCGGTGAACGCACATTGTAAGCGTGTCTCGGTCACCTCTTGTTCGCATTGACGACACTTTGAACAGTGGACTTTACATTTCAGATGTGTTACGACCCGTGGCTCTACCCTTCAGTCGATCCCTGCGAAACCCTACATTTCAGCAGGATAATGCACGACCGCATGTTGCTGGTCCTGTACGGGCCTTTCTGGATACAGGAAATGTTCGACTGTTGCCCTGGCCAGTACATTCTCCACATCTCTCACCAATTGAAAACGTCTAGTCAATGGTGGCCGAGCAACTGGCTCGTCACAATACGCCAGTCACTGCTCTTGATGAACTGTGGTATCGTGTTGAAGCTGCATGGGCAGCTGTACCTGTACACGCCATCCAAGCTCTGTTTGACTCAATGCCCAAGCGTATCAAGGCCGTTATTACGGCCAGAGGTGGTTGTTCTGGGTACTGATTTCTCATGATCTGTGCACCCAAATTGCGTGAAAATGTAATCACGTGTCAGTTCTAGTATAATATATTTGTCCAATAAATACCCGTTTATCATCTACATTTCTTCTTGGTGTAACAATTTTAATGGCCAGTAGTGTATATGACCCTTCTTTCCCTACAGCTTACCCCTATTTTTCTCAGTATTTCGATCATCTTGCACCATTTGACATTGCAGAACGCTTTTCTGGCTCGACAAGTCCCATGAATATGACTTGATTTTTCTTTAGTCTTGCTTCCATTATCAACTGCAAAGTCAGAATTGCCTCTCTGGCGCCGTTCCCTTTTCTTAAGCCAAACTTATTGTCACCTAGCACATCCCCTTTTTTCCGCTCTTCTGTATATTATTCTTGTCAGCATCTTGGATGCATGAGCTGTTAAGCTGATTGTGCGATAATTCTCGTACTTGTCAGCTCTTGCAGTCTTCATAACTGTGTGGATGATATTTTTCCGAAAGTCGTTTTGTTGCCACTCCCCCCCCCCCCCCCCCTCATAATTTTAGAAATTCAGATGGAATGTTATCTAACGCTTCTGCCTTATTTGATCTTAATTCTTCCAAAGCTCTTTTAAATTCTGGATCCTCTATCTGTTTTTTATCGACACCTGTTTCCTCTTCTGCCACATCACCAGACAATTCCTCTCCCTCATAGAGGCCTTCTATGTAGTCTTTCCACCTTTTCGCTCCCTCCTCTGCGTTTAACAATCTCGTCTTTTATTGTGTTCATAATAATCATTTACAGGGTTTGGACAAAAATTTGGGAAAAAACCCACGCGAGATGCTCGTTTGCACGTAAATACAGATGCTAGCCTAGTTTGTAGGTAGCTCTGTCGTATTTGTCCACGAACGGCGCCTGCGCAATGTCCCCAATACGTTGCAAGCGTGAGAGTAGTGTTGTGTGTAGTTGTGAGTACATTACGTCGCAACTACGTGAATTACAACGTGGGCGAATAATTGGTGCTAATACGATGGATGCTTCCGTAACCAAAGCAGCAAAAGTGTTTCATATCTACATCTACATATCTACACATATACTCCGCTAGCCGCCAGAGCTCTAATTTCCCTTATCTTTGAACGATGAACATTGCGCGATTTGACAGTTGGTGATAATAATATATGCTCTACATCCCCGGTGAAGATCGGATTTCTGAATTTAGTGAGCAGCCCCTTTCGTTTAGCGCGCCGTCTATCTGTAAGTGTGTCACTTCAAACTTTCTATGAGACTTCTAACGTTCTCGCGATGGGTAAACGTACAAGTCACGAATCTTGCCGCTCTGCTTTGGACCTTCTCAATCTTTTGAATAAGCCCCAACTGGTAAGGGTCCCATACAGACGAACAATACTCTAAGACTGGACAAACTAACGTATTGTAAGCTATTTCCTTTGTTGAAGGACTGCATCACTTCAGGATTCTACCAATAAACCGCAATATAGAGTTTGTCTTATCCGTTACTTGTGTAATCTGATCATTCCATTTGAGATCATTTCGAATAGTCACACCCAGATACTTGACGGATATTACCGCTTCCAAAGACTGGGAATTTATTTTGTACTCGTACATTAATGGGGATCTTCGCCTTATTATATGCAGTAGGTTACACTTATAGCCAGCCAGAGTGGCCGTGCGGTTCTAGGCGCTTCAGTCCGAAACCGCGCGACTGCTACGGTCGCAGGTTCGAATCCTACCTCGGGCATGGATGTGTGTGATGTCCTTAGGTTAGTTAGGTTTAAGTAGTTCTAAGTTCTAGGGGACTGATGACCTCAGATGTTAAGTCCCATAGTGCTCAGAGCCATTCGAACCATTTTTGAACCCAGGAAAGGCGCAGCAGGTGATATTAAGCTGTTAGCAAAGGCACTCACGTCAGTCCTTCTACTCCCGCAGCCCATAAACGCCAAATTTCGCTGCACTGTCCAAAGGGATACGTTCGTCATACACCCCACACTGATTTCCGCGGGTACTTCACTCGGTGTTGCTTGTCTGTTAGCACTGACAACTCTACGCAAAAGCCGCTGTTCTCAGTCGTTAAGCGTTGTCCGCTGTGAGAGGTGACGCCTCGTAATGATACTCGAATTACGTAACCATTACGGCACCTCACCTCAACCTCTCGATACCAGCAATATTCTACTGTGTTTCTGTAAAATAGTTAACATATTTCTATGACAACATTCTGATTTGATTTCATTAATGTAGAGGTACTTCGGTACATCGATATGTATATATTGCTATGATATTATTCTTATGTGTATTCTTTCTTTAGTCAGTATGATATTTGACGTACTTGTAACTCTGATTTTTGGGCGCGTATGCGGTTATTAGCGAGTCAACTTTTGGTCGTCATGTTAAAAAAACGCAAATTGTAGTCAGTTTATGAAATGTGAACTTTAACAGTGAGGAAGATATTTTAAAGTTTGTGTTATATTGAGAAGTGATGTTTTGGAACGCGTTACGTGATATTGCAACGAAAGTAATAAAAAAGAAATGTAACTTAAATTCGGAGTGCTGATTACTTTTTTACATTACCATTGTCCTAACTTGCAAAAGTTTAATCTTCAAGAATGGGTTATGAAACACATGTATAAAACTTTTGAATATCGCAGAATAACACCTAGGCCTCTTTGCATCCGAGCTTGGAACCATCACTACCTAGATTTTCGACTATTGAGCCATGAGTTCACAACGAGACCAGCGTGGGAAACACGAAAAGATGAGTGCCTAGCTTATCCATTATTTCAAGAAATGACTTTATTAACTGTGCTCTAATGACACCTGCCACATAATATAACTTTGTTGTTGCCCGAAAATGCAATATTTAGCAGCGTGAGCAACACTACAATCACAATTAATTTTTGACATTTGTTGTGGTAGGGTTGTTAGAACCGGCAACACTTTCACACGTATGGACGGCTATAGAGGCAGCACGAGTATTTGCGCAGGTAGTCCCAGCGACTTGAGGCCATGCCACGTTGAGTAGCTGCACTACTCAGGGCAAAAGGGAATCCGACACGATGTTAGAAGGCATCCCACGACTTTTGTCATCTCAGTGTGTACCTATTACAAGGAAGACAGAGAAACATCATCTCCGAAATCACAACGTGGACGAGAGAGTGTGCTGAATGATCGTGGCAGATTGTCATTGAAGAGAACTGTGACAAAAAATAAAAGGACGACAGACGAAAAAGTCACTACAGAACTGAATATCGCACTCGCGAATCCTGTCAGCAAAAAAGCAACAAGAAGGGAGCTCCACCAACTGGCAATCGCGGGGCCAGCTGGAATTCCAAAACCACTGAAGTATGCATAAGTAAAACCGTTGCTCAGAAAAGGGTAAAGAGAGGATATGGGGAATTATCGTCCCATCTCCCTCCTTCCAGTCCTATCAAAAATCTTTGAAAATGCTGCTGCCATGCAGATTCGAAATTTTATGGAGAAATATGACATTATTACGGAAAACCAATTTGGTTTCCAGCGTGGCGAAAGTACTATTGAGGCAATTAACAAGTTTATCGACAAGATCAGCACATCATTAGACATCCATAATAAAGCTGCAGGAATCTTTTGTGATCTCACAAAAGCCTTTGACTCTGTAAATCATACACTGCTCATCTATAAGCTTGGCGAGTATGGGATCAAGGGTAATGTTCTAAATTGGCTTACTTCATACTTATCAAATAGGAAACAAAGAGTGATTGTCTCATCAAATGCAGCAAATTACTATTCAAAATGGAAAACAGTAGCCCAAGGTGTCCCTCAAGGCTCGATTCTAGGACCTATTTTGTTTTTGTTCTATGTTAATGATGTAGCGAACAATATAAATGCTCCATCGATTTTATTTGCAGATGACACATCTGTATTAATTGAAAACCAGGAACCAGAAAACATCCCTCTCTACATAATAAACACAATGAACAAACTAGAAACATGGTTCCAACTGAATGGATTAAGATTGAACATCCCCATTCTGTGAAGTTTTTAGGGTTAAACCTAGATAAAAATTTAAATTGGAATAAACATGTTGACTACCTGGTAAAGAAATTATGTTGCTTTGCATTTGCTATGCAAATATTAGCTGGTGCAACAGACATGAATACAAGGAAAATTGCCTACCAGAGCTACTTTCAATCAGTTGTAAAGTACGGTATTATTTTTTGCGGAAATTCAAGCAATATACAGAGTGATTCAAAAAGAATACCACAACTTTAAAAATGTGTATTTAATGAAAGAAACATAATATAACCTTCTGTTATACATCATTACAAAGAGTATTTAAAAAGGTTTTTTTTTCACTCAAAAACAAGTTCAGATATGTTCAATATGGCCCCCTCCAGACACTCGAGCAATATCAACCCGATACTCCAACTCGTTCCACACTCTCTGTAGCATATCAGGCGTAACAGTTTGGATAGCTGCTGTTATTTCTCGTTTCAAATCATCAATGGTGGCTGGGAGAGGTGGCCGAAACACCATATCCTTAACATACCCCCATAAGAAAAAATCGCAGGGGGTAAGATCAGGGCTTCTTGGAGGCCAGTGATGAAGTGCTCTGTCACGGGCTGCCTGGCGGCCGATCCATCGCCTCGGGTAGTTGACGTTCAGGTAGTTACGGACAGATAAGTGCCAATGTGGACTCTCCATACAGTTGATTGTGGAATTTGCAGCTCTCTGCTAGCTCTGCGAGTCGATTTTCCTGGGCTGCGAACAAATGTTTGCTGGATGCGTGCTACATTTTCATCACTCGTTCTCGGCCGCCCAGAACTTTTCCCTTTGCACAAACACCCATTCTCTGTAAACTGTTTATACCAGCGTTTAATACACCACCTATCAGGAGGTTTAACACCATACTTCGTTCGAAATGCACGCTGAACAACTGTCGTCGAGACACTTCTGCCGTACTCAATAACACAAAAAGCTTTCTGTTGAGTGGTCGCCATCTTAGCATCAACTGACGCTGACGCCTAGTCAACAGCGCCTCAAGCGAACAAATGTACAACTAAATGAAACTTTATAGCTCCCTTAATTCGCCTTTTGTCGTTGCAGAGTTTTAAATTCCTAAAGTTGTGGTATTCTTTTTGAATCACCCTGTGTTGCGCATGCTAAAGTTACAGAAAAGAATAATAGGGAACATGCTTACTGCCCAGCCAAGGACATTATATCGCCCACTATTTGAAAAACAACAGTTATTAACAGTTCCTTCCTCATACATCTATGATATTATCTTCTTTCTACACACCAATTTAGAATTATTCGAGAAAAAACTGTTTCAATCACACGTATAACACGAGAAACAAAGACAACTTTATGCTTCCCACTCATCGCTTAAACCTATATGCGCAGTCTCCTCAGTATATGGCAATGAAAATTCATAACAAGCTAAAAGAAAAGAATGTTCTGAGTATTAACCTAGAGACACCGAAAACAAAGCTGTATGATACGCTGCTACTAGACTGTTGAGGAGTTCATGAAGGATGACCTGAACATTTGAGCAGGATAAATTTACATATAGTCTTGTGTGTAAATGTAGATGCCCTTCACAAAAGGGAGGAAAGAAAAATAAAAGTTAATATTAATGTTAAAATTCTTTGTACCAATTAGGCCTAAGTTGTGCTATCCATTTTTTTCTCCTGTCTCCTGTACACTAATCATATGATTAGAAATTGTATGTGCAACGAATAAAACACTATCACCACTATTACACTATTACCACTTACCAGTAGCGGACATACCTGTAACAGGAGAACGTGGTGACGAAGCCATAAACCCTCGACTGTGGAGCGATGGAAGAGAGTCATTTGGTCGGACGAGTCTTGTTGCATACTGTTTACAACTTCTGGCTGAGTTTACGTCCCAAGGGTGAAACAGCCCAGGGGTAGGGTGATGAACTGAGCAGCCATATCATAATAATGCAAGGACGCTCCGTGGTTATTCTGCAGGGTCGCACTGCTAAAGATTATGTAACCATCATGTCCAGCTCACGGTACAACGTTTGTACCTACCTGGTGATTCTGTGTTCCATGGCGACAAAATGATTCAAATGGCTCTAAGCACTATGGGACTTAACATGTGAGGTCGTCAGTCCCCTAGAACTTACAACTACTTAAACCTAACTAACCTAAGGACATCACACACATCCATGCCTGAGGCAGGATTCGAACCTCCGACCGTAGCAGCAGCGCGGTTTCGTACTGAAGCGCCTAGAACCGCTCGGTCACAAAGGCCAGCCTCCATGACGACAAGGCCCCTGTTTACACAGCTAGCATCGTCGCCGACTTGTTTTGTGAGCTTGAGGACGAATTGTCACATTTCCCCTTCCGCCACAGTCACCAATATTAATGAGCCTTTGTGGTCTACATTGGAGAAAGGGGTCCGTGATCACTATCCACCTCCATCATCGTTGCCACTATTTTGAAAGAAGAATTACCTTGAAAATCATACAGGATCTGTACTTCTCCGTTCCGAGACGACTGTAAGCAAACGGGTTCTCTATACCGTATTAGGCATGGTAATGTGTTATCTATTTCGTGTTTCCATATTTTTATCTAACTCCTGTAGGTTAATAGGAACGAAATAAATAGGAAGTGCAGGGTCGGTAAGTCGATAAATACGAAGAAATCGAAAAGGCAATGGTTATCGGAAGGACGGATTCAGAGCACAGATAAGTCAAAACAACTATTCGTGAAATTAAAAAGCGACGGCATCAGTCTTAAGAGCGCGAGAAGTATTCCACTGTTAAGCGAAGAGGAGAGAGCGGGTGGGTGGAAACACAACATAGAAGGCCTCTGATGACGTGATGGAGAAAAAAACTCGGAGTTGATGCGGCTAGGGTGACCAGACGTCCGGATTAATCCGGACATGTCCTCCTTTTTAGCTCATTGTCGGGTGTCGGGACGGATTTTTACAGTGTCCGGTTTTTTCGCAAAGTTGAGCGTAATACAGTTAAATATACAATTCGTCCCATTCTATTGCTCTTTTCTTAAATACTTTAACTATTGGCACAGCCTTCGTGACAAACACGCACGAAGGCGGTGTTAGTAGGTGGCACCAGGATCGTCCAATGTTATCGTTGATCGATCTATTAGCGAATGCAAATATCGATTACTTAAAAGTTTCGTTTCGTATCTTCGCTTTGTATTGGCTCGGCTTCCTGTGGTGCCCGTGTGATTTGTGAGTGTAATTTAACGATTTACGTAAAATATTTGGCTATACCTAAACGAAAGAGTACATTTTCTAATGTCCTTTCCTGCAAATATCCGGCTTTCAAGAAAGGGAGAAATGAATTTGAAACGGAATCTAAGATATGTGGAGCTGGAATGAACGTCTCAGTGGCCAATGTTGGTAAGAAATAACTCGACAGACTAACTGTCATGGTTTTATTTCATTGTTTCATAGTCATTCAATTTATTTGTATTCGGAAGGTTAAAGTACAGTTTACATGTCGCCAGCTGCTGCTTGAATTGTAGATGTTGGTAGCGGTGCGTCGAATGAAGGGAGGTGAATGGTTTTACGTTTATCGCTTTGTAAACAATGCCGTGTTGTTTACAAAACAAAACAATTGACGCCACACTGTCACCACAATCATTGTTTTTAATTTTTTATTATATTTCTCAGTTAACCACCACCTGACCATCAGTAACAATTAACTACTAGTTTTACCGGTAATTCCCGGCAGTCACGTGATTTGGCCAAAGGTGGTATCCGCATCTGCAGTTGATTCGTTTGATGCGTCCTCTTTTTTCTTCTTTTGTCCTCCTTTTTGAAGCTGTTTGCCCTCCTTTTTAAACAATTGCATCTGGTCACTCTAGATGTGGCAGACATATGGGATCCAGTATTAGAAACAGCGTTTAACAGAGGTTTTGGAAACCTGCGAGCAAGTAAGTCGAAAAGGCATAGATAAGTTTCCTTCGGAATTTATAAAATCATTGGAGGAAGTGGCAACCAAAAGATTATTCAAATTGGTTTGTAGAATATATTATGGTTGGTTGGTTGAAGGGGGGGGGGGGGGAGGGACCAAACAACGAGGTCATCGGTCCCATTGGATTAGGGAAGGATGGGGAAGGAAGTCGGCCAAGCCCTTTCAAAGGGAGCATACCAGCATTTGCCCGGAGCGGTTTTGGGGAAATCACGGTAAACCTAAATCAGGGTGGCCGGACTCGGGTTCGAACCGTTGTCCTCTGGGTCATTCCATGTCAAGTCACCCAGGCCTTGACACCAACCATGTCAGATTTTGATGAAACTTGGTACAATTACTTCTTTTATCATCCTGAAAGCACTTGAAAAATTTTTTTGCTCTATCTCTTATAGTTTTTTTTATAAATTTTTAAAGTTTTTAGATTTGGCTTTGTTTCAGCAGTCGGAAATTGTAACTTAAACATGTCCTCACAACTAAAAAAATTTGTATATTAAAGAATACTCAAGATATCAGTATGAAATTTTGGAATAAGTTTGTGTATTATATCTAAATGTTTAAAAAAATTACCATAAAGATATATTAAATTCTTCCAAATGAAAAAAAAATTATAAGTTTATTTTTTTTTTTTTTTAGGTAATGGATGTTTAGTTTTACAAAAACTGCAATATCTAGAGTCTCAGACCTGATAGAAAGCTCAAATTTGTTCTAAAATACTCTTAATTGTATAGGCTATTAGATAAAAGAAAAACTATGTTGGCTTTTTAACCTGTTTAATAGTTATCTAATTTTTAAAATAATATTAATTATATTTTAAAAATAAAAAATGCCAAGTGACTTAGACACCGAAAATAAGTTTTTGTCTTCTTGGAGTAACAATGTACACTTGGATTTTGTATTGTTACTCCTGTGTTTTGAAGTAAAAAATTATTACAGTGTTAAATAGTGCTTGGATAGTATTTTATTAAGTTTATTCGAACTCTCAGTAAGTACTGTTGCTTAGTTTACAGAGATTCTTTTCCAGTATCCTACAAAAGTAACCAGAACAGTAATCAGACCAAAAGTGAAATCAGTATGTCAGATATTCAAACCTGTAGTGTAGGGTTATTTAAAAAATCTGACTGTTTCCAAACAACCTACACACCTTCAAAAAAGTTACAACCGGTATGAGGAAGAAAAAGATTTGATCCACTTACGATCTGGAATTAATCTGTGTGATTTTAAGACTATATGTTCACATCACAGCTACTACTTTTTAAATGTTTTTGAAAAGTATCAAACAACATGTGTAGACCCATTAAAAAAACACAAAAAGCCCATCAAAAAATCGTTGAGAAGTGTAGGCTTGGATCTTTCTAAACAATTACTGACAAAAAATATTAGCATAAAACCTGGACAAAAGCTTTGCTCAACATGCCGTAACTTTTGTGAGGAAAAATTAAGAGTTGAAGTCAATGAAAGTGAAGCAGATGATGAAGTCATGGTTGAATTAGAATCATTGGAATCCAGAAATGAATCCCTCGTACAAACAAACATTGCTCTTGATTATTTAGATTTAACACCGATAAAGCTTCATGGCTTGTCAGAACAAAGTAAAGGGTCTTATTTTAAAAGGAAGGTTAGCAGTATTGAAATGACTGCAAAAAAAGGCGGTTTCAAAAGCATTAAAATTTGATGCACCAAGTTCTGATGATGACGAAGAAGATAAAAGTGTGGTTGAGAAAGCAAAGGATTTTGATGTAATGATTTCTCTTATGAAAGAGAAGATTTCATCTGTTGGGAGGTCTAGAAAAATCCAGATTCTGACCTTGGCTCCAGATTCTTGGACTCGAAATAAAGTGATGAAAGAATTTAATGTAAGTGAGTACATGGTGCGACAAGCTAGAAAGCTAAAATCTGAAAAGGGTATTTTGGAAACTCCTGGTCCAAAAAAAGGTAAAACTCTTTCTGAAAATACAGTAAGACTTGTAACAGATTTTTATGAAAAGGATGAAAGTTCCAGAGTGCTACCTGGAACAAAAGACAAAGCAAGTGTTCAAAAAAATGTGTACATGCAAAAAAGACTCATTTTGTGCAACTTGAGAGAACTCTATTATTCTTTCAAATGGGAGAATCCCGAGGTAGAAGTAGGATTTTCAAAATTTTGTTTCTTGAGACCTAAATGGTGTATCCTTGCTGGTGCTGCAGGCACACACACTGTATGTGTATGCAGTATCCACCAGAATGTTAAACTATTACTGGATGCTGTGAAAATGGAAGAATCTTATAAAGACCTAATTAAGATGCTTGTGTGCAGCACGGAAAACCGAAACTGCATGCTACATCATTGCAACAGCTGTCCTGCAAATACTGCACTAACAGAGTGCTTAACTGAAAAACTAAGTGAAGATTATGATTTAGAAGAAGAAATTGTAATCAGTCAGTGGGTTAACACAGACAGGGCAGAAATGATCAAACAGTCTATCAGTATTGAAGACTTACATTTCTTTATTGGTTAGGTCATTGGAAAAGCTCACCCCACACTCGTTTATAGCAAAATCCCAATCAGCAGCCTTTAAAAGATTGAAAGAAGACCCACCACCCAAAACAGCAATTATTGTGATGGATTTCAGTGAAAATTATTCCTTTGTTATACAAAATGAGATCCAAAGTTACCACTGGAATAGAGGTGGTTGTACTCTACACCCAGTTGGAGTTTTTCTAAGAAATGAGGAATACAATGTTTTTGTTTCCAACCACTGTTTTATTAGTGATGACCAAGAACATGACACTGGTTTTGTTAACTTTGTACAAAAAGAAATTACAGAGTGGCTGTCATTACATCATACTGACATTGATACAGTTCACTACTTTACAGATGGTTGTGCTGGGCAGTACAAAAATAGAAACAGTTTTAAAAATTTGACTGAACACTTGAGAGACTTTAATTTGAAGGCCCAACACTCTTTTTTTGCAACAAGTCATGGGAAGTCAATTTGTGATGGCCTAGGAGGAACTATTAAAAGAATTTTAAGGAAAGCCAGTGTACAGCTTTCAGACAAAGAACAAATAATGACAGCAATCGATGTGTATAAGTTTTGTGAAAAAAATATTGAAAACATTCATTTTCACTTTATTGACAAAAAAGAAGCTGATTTGCTACGGTTAAAACTAGAAAAACGTTTTTCAGCAACCCGAACCATTCCTGGAACTAGAAGTTTTCATAACTTCAAACCACTTCCAACAAACAACCTTGAAATTAGAAGGACTACAGATAGTGTAAAACCCTCCTTAGTCTTTTCTTTCCATTCTTCTTCTGATTGGGTTCGTATTGAACCATCCATAAATTGCTATGTGGTTGCAAATTATGATGGTAACTGGTACTTTGGACTGGTAAAAACAATATTCAATGATGAAGAAGATGCAGAAATTCTATTTCTACATCCTTCAGGACCCGCTGCATCATTTTATTGGCCTGAAAGAGAAGATTCCTGCATAGTGCGTTTGGAGCACATAGTCTGTGTAGTAGACGCACCTCAATCAAGCGGCACTGGGAGAATGTATTACTTCAAAAAAGACTGTATCAAAAGAACTGAAAGCTCTTGGATGAAGTGGAAAAACAGTTTGAATCAGCATTAATGTTTATTAAAAAGACAAAATTACTCAAAAAATTCAATGTTTCAAGCAATCAGTTGGGTTATACATAAGTGCCGTAAGTAAACTATCTTTGTACATAATTCTAATGTAATCTACTATAATTAATAAACATGTTAAAAAGCCATCATTATTTTTGCTTTATCAAGTAGCCTATATGTTTAAGAGTAAACTAAAACAAATTTGAGCATTCTATCAGGTCTGAGACTCGAGATATTGCAATTCTTATAAAACAAAACATCCGTTAAAAAAAAAAGAAAAAAAATACATATATATTTTTTTTTCATAGAAAATATTAATATATATTTAATAGCATCATTTTTATCTTCAAATATGTATAATAAATAAACTTGCTGCAAAAATTCATGATGTTATCTAAAAGAGTTTTTAAGATAAGCAAATTTAAAGTTTTGAATACAAATTAAACTGACCATTTCCGAAGGTTCAGAAAACGCAAAACATAAAAACTTTAAAAATTTATAAAAAAAAACTGTAAGAGATACAGCAAAAAAAAAATTGCAGGTGTTGTCAGGATGGTATTAGAACCATTTGAGCCAAATTTCATGAAAATCTAAGGAGGTGGGTGTAAAATTTATTTTTTATTGGGTGATTTGATATGGAATGACCCCTCTCGAATGTGAGTCCAGTGAGCTAACCACTGCGCCACTCGCTCGGTATAGAATATATGAATCTGTGCACATGCCACCTGACTTCGTAAAAATATCATCCACACAATTCCGAACGCAGCAAATGCGAAAACTATTCTAAATTGAGCTGAACGGCTAACGTATACAAGTTGCTGACTAGAATAATATATACAATAACAGAAAAGAAAATTAATGATCTCTTACCTGACGATCCCGGTCTCGTAAACTGACATACGGCCGGGAGAGCAGTGTGCTGACCACATGCTCCTCCGTACCCGCATCCAGTGATGCCTGTGGGCTGAAGAAGACACGGTGACCAGTCGATACCGTTGGGCCTTCGTGGCCTGTTCGGGCGTGGTTTTAGTTTTTTATCTGACGATCAGTTTGGCTCTGGGCAAGGTGAAGGCACCAGTTAGGCAGTTCAGATGTTTAGCTCAATAACGGAAACATGGCTTAAGAAAAATCAAGGCACATTGTTAGGATTTCTCTGCCTAGAAAAAGCATCTGACAATATAAAGTGATGCAAGATGTTCGATATTCTCAAGAAAGTAGGTATAAATGATAGGGAAAGTTGGGTAACATACATCATATGCAGGAAACTAAACGGAAAAATAAGAATGGAAGTACTCGAATTACAAAAGACATACGGTAAGCATATAGTCATTCACATCTACTGTTCAATCTACATGTCGAAGAAACAATGATGGAAATAAAATAAAGGTTCAGGAATGGGATTAAAATTCAGTACGAAAGAATATCAATGATTAGATTCGCTGATGACAACCCGTCCCCTTTGAAAGTGAGGAAGAATTGTACGAACGGTTGAATGGAATGAACAGCATAATGAGTCACACTAGGAATTAAGAGTAAGTAGCACAAAGACAAAAGTAATGAGAAATAGTAGAAATGAGATTAGCGACAAACTTAATACCAAAACTGAGGATCGTGACGTAGATTAAGTACCTCGGAAGCAAGGAGGATATAAAAAGCAGATTAGCATAGGTGAAGAGGGCACACCTGGCTGAGAGAACTCTACTAGTATCAAACATCACCTTCAATTTGAAGAAGAAATTTCTGAGAATATAGGTTTGGAGCACAGCATTGTATGGTGATGAAACTTGGATTGTTGGGAAACTGGTAAAGAAGATAACTGAAGGATTTGAGATGTGGTGCTATAGAAATGTGTCAAAAATTAGGTGGACTGATAAAATCAGGTTCTCTGCAGAATAAATGAGGAAGGGAACATATGGAAAAATATTGACAAGAAGGAGGAACAGGATGATAGGTCATCTTTAAAGAGAGCAGGAAATAACTTCCACAGTACTGGATGGAGCTACAGAGGGTAAAAAACTTTAGAAGAAGACAAGAGATTGGAATATATCGAACAAACAGTTGAGGAGATGGAGTGCGAGTGCTGCTCTGACATGAAGAGGTTGGAACAAGAGAGGAATTTGTGGCTTGCCACATCAAACTAAGAAGATTGGTGGCAAAAAGACAAAAGGACTTTGCTAAAACTTGCATGTGGATTCACTTTTTCACAAAAAGGATGATGCTCTCCACGATTATTATTTTCTTTATCACTTATAATATGTGACACAGCTTCAGTTGAAATGTTCTACTTTTCTAGGACTTTGACTTAAATATTTATAACTAATTTATTTTTATTTTATTTATTTGTCCATATAAATCTCTTTTTAAGTACATAGGATATTGGATATATATTAAGTACACAGGATATTGGACAGAAAACCATTTTAGCTATTGGATTTTCAAATGTCAAACATACATTTTACAAATTTTTATGACAAATTGGATCTACACCATTAATAATTACAAATGTTTGAAATACTATATATTTATAACTTATTTTTACAGTTAAAGATACAAATTACATTTTTTCTTGCATAAGATACTGTGAGATTGAATAGTAGCAGTTTTTCAGAAGGTACGATGTCACAGGCTTTTTAAAGCTTTGTAGTTCAGTAAGAGATTTTATGTGTCTTGGTAATCTGTTGTAATTACAAGATTGTGGTTGGATTAGAAAGAATGAACAAAGACTTTTACATTTTAGCTGCACTTAAGCAAAGTCAGTTGCATTGGGATTCGAGCTTATTTTCATTCCACATTATGCTCATTTGTCAGCCCACTACCAACTCCCCTTTCTGCCTCTTTCCATCACAGATCCTCAAGTACATTTACAAAAGGTGTCACACAATGGATAACTGATAGCACAGGAGTGGCCCTGGCAAACTTCAGACATGTGTTGCACCTCACAATAGGTAACAGACAGGGTGGTCACCTAAATATAAAATAAAACAATGAATAAAAAATTATACAGGATCTATTTGATCTCAAGGATTGCACTGAGTACGGACTGGATATTTTAGGTAAATAGGATAAAACTGTAATCTAATCAGTTATGGGAAGACAAATTTGCAGTGGATACACAGTGATTGCCTGAATCTGACAGAATAATGAAAGAATTACATCATGTAAATAACATCAGTGACTGAATTATAAATAACCCTTCAGCCATTCGAAAAAAGTGTAAGATTTATGAAACACAATTTATCCTAACAACATGCCTACCAGTGCTCTGTAATTCTCATATCTTGCTCGCCCAAGCTGCAATTTCTCACCACATTCTGCACTCAGTAGCACTGAATCTTGCAAGTGTCTTGATCTGCTGCAGACTGCAACACATCAGTTGCCAACTGCTAGAATGGCCCTTCTCTACATCTGCTGGTGCTGTCCACTCCTTCTGTGCCTGCAGGTGAAGAGTACCTCCATGTGAAGAGTTCTCTACCAGCACTGAGTTCTTTCTCCTGTCTGCATGCTCACATAATTCCCATGGGATAATGACAAAGCCTCTTCAAAATGCTGGCCAATGCTATTTTCGACAACATGACAACAATCACCCGTACTATCAAAAATTTTACAGAGTTAACCAATTGTTCCACTCTTCAGCTAAGTTTTCTACCTCAGCTGCTAGGCTAGTATCTATGTGCACATTGCTCAGAGACTCGTGTACTGCCTTCCCTTTCTCTGCTATTTTTTTTTTAAGGATTAACCAATAAGTAGCACTCTTACAGCTTTTACCCAAGAGGGTATTCAGCCGCCATGAAGTGGCGCCAGAAAGTCGGTCCCTCATTTTAAAAAGAGAAAATAAATCCTGACCCCATTGCAGCTCTGTTTCTTGTCACAGAATGCAGAGATCTCTATCTGCTTCTCCCTTCCCTTGCACAGTGTCCTCAAATGTGCAAAACAAAGCTTCTTTGAAATGTAATTACAATGAAATGAACACCCTTAGCTGCTTACAGGCATTGACATACGTCAACGGGGACAGAGGAAATTGTGTGCCCCAACCGGGACTCGAACCCAGGATCTCCTGCTTACATGACAGACACACTATCCATCTGAGCCACCGAGGAGACAGAGGATAGTGCGACTACAGGGATTTATCTCTGGCACGCATCCCGCGAAACCCACATTCTCAACGTATTGTCCCACACTACATTGATAGTGCCCCCACCCATTATACTCATTATTCGTGGCGTGTTGCCGATTCCCATAAGAGTTCGGGCACTGTTTGTGCATTCGCACAGAAGAAGAAGATGGTCAAGTGACCGGTGAGCCTTAACTATATATATACTAAGATGAAATCATACGTCAACGGGTACAGATGAAAATGTGTGCCCCGACCAGGACCTTTCTTTTTTTTTTTTTAATCTCATTTTGTTCGCTTTTGTTCGTTGCATCTGCTCGGGGTGAACATCGTAAGACATCCATTTATGTTCATTGTTGATCGATTGACTCAGTTTTTTTTTATTACAGAGAGCACGTAACCCTCTGACCGAACACGTTGAGCTACCGTGCCGGCGTACTCGAACCCGGGATCTCCTGCTTACATGGCACATGCTCTATCCATCTGAGCCACCAAGGACACAGAGGATAGTGCCTCTGCAGGGGTACTACGAATGTAGTGTGGGACAATACGTTGAGAATGTGGGTTTTACGGGAGGCGTGCCAGCAATAAATCCCTGCAGTCGCACTATCCTCTGTGTTCTTGGTGGCTCAGATGGATAGAGCTCAGATGTAAGCAGGAGATCCCGAGTTCGAGTACCGGCCAGGGCACACATTTTCATCTGTTCCCGTTGATGTATGTCAACACCTGTAAGCAGCTAAGGGTGTTCATTTCATTGTAACGAGCTGCTTGGTCACCGATGGTATCTGTTCTTTCGGACATGTCTGAAAGAACAGATATCATCTTAGTATATATATATATATATATATATATATATATATATATATATATATATACATACTAAGATGATATCTGTTCCTTTCAGACATGTCCGAAAGAACAGATACCATCGGTGACCAAGCAGCTCGTTACAATGAAATGAACAATGAATATATATATATATATATATATATATATATATATATATACTAAGATGATATCTGTTCCTTTCAGACATGTCCGAAAGAACAGATACCATCGGTGACCAAGCAGCTCGTTACAATGAAATGAACACCCTTAGCTGCTTACAGGTGTTGATATATATATATATATATATATATATATATATATATATATATATATATATGTGTGTGTGTGTTTGGGCTGGATGGCACTGCTTGCAAAAAGAAAGACTCTGCATGAGTACAGGTGATAGTCAGACTATGTTATATGGCTTCAGTGAGTGTATGTGTGTATCTCATATTGCATATGTGCGAAAAACTGTCAGAATGTGACGCCCAAATCCTTGGGTTGTGGTGTGTCCCTACCAAGAGCGGACTCTTTGTTGCAATCCTCTCTCTTCCTTTTCTGAAAGCCAAGCCAAAATTTTCAGGGAAGCCTCCCTCTTGACCCTGGCTTATCATGGATCCAGCTGAACTACAGAAGATATCATGTGAAAAACAGTCACTAGGAAAGAGAGAGAATTAATTTGAAAGCAGATGGCTTAATTCGGCCAATCACTGGTGTCGCTTGTTACAAGTGTTAAATATTCTATTAATTGATGGGAATAGAGTTCACATAGTAATGACTTTAAATCAATTATGAATGACACATGAGAAATGACAGTCCAGAAATGGATTGACATGTATCACAGTCTTATCTGTGAGTTGGCAAAGTCAATGAAAGTTAAGAAAGACATCTGACAGACTGACCTGTAGTCTGATGTCTAGATTAGGTTGGACTGTGATAGTTTGCCTGTGAGCCAATGAATGTGTAAGCAAAAACCCACATGAAGTGTCTTGGTGGGCTCTGCAAAAATGTTAACACATTCCGTCTCATCACAGGTGTCATTTTACTCAACTGT